>NC_047161.1:15192543-15805043 GCF_009819705.1 Hippoglossus hippoglossus
CTGACTTGTTATTGTCCGACCACTGTACCTGCAGGGGAAAACAGAGTGCTCTCCCACGCTGATCATTGTCCCTGAAGCAGCGAAAACCACCTGAATAACAGGTTTAACACAAGCTCACAATGACACAGACAGATTGTCAGATAACGCTGTGCTACTGAGATTTGTCTCTCTCAATAAAGCTGTTGATATTAATTTTTTTGAGCTGTTTTCTGTTAATTTTTTTAACACCGCACCCAGGACAACTTTAATCTTCCTTTTGTTCTTGTGCATCTAATTTCACTTTGTGCACTTATCATTTTACTGAAACTGCATATGATTTAATTACATTCTTTACTGCTGCTTGGTCAAAGACTGGCTCTAGGATTACTAATTAACATCCGTCCATTCCTTATCTATACTTCTTATCCTTTGAAGGTTTCAGGGGGGCCTGGGGCGAGAGGCAGGGGTGACGGGGGTTATCATAGGGCTGACATATAGAGACAAACATCCATCCACACCTACGGACAATTTTGAGTTGAATTAAGCCCAATCTGCATGTGTTTGGACAGGGGAAGGAAGTACCCACAGCAAACCCACACAGACAGGGAGATAACCTGCAAAACTCTGACTAATTCTAACCAATAACCTTCTTACTGTGACAATGGCAGTGTTAACCACCGTGCTACAAGACTAATAAACACCCAGTAGAAAATATTCCTTGGGAACACATGCTTTAAGTTTGATTTTAATTACATACAGAAAATCCAAAAAAGCTGAGTCAGTGAGGCAAAGTTTGCTTCAGGTTGAAATATATAAATCATTTGTTGAATGACAAACTGATGCTGAAAGAGCAATTTGCTCACGGACATCTGTGTTTCCTCTCTTCGTCAGACGGCCGCCATGGCCACATGGCCATTAGTCAGAGTTGGTGCATTAGAATATTACCCATGGAATTTATCTGCTTACAGTCAGTAGACAGCATGAAACATGAGTGACATTAGCTGGAGCTGAACAGCAATAACAATCAGGCCGAGTTCAATTCATGCAAGATTTCCATTTGACTGAAATTAGTCCCTGGTTACCATGGAAACAGTTGGCCCCACTGAATCTTTAGGGCTGTATGTTAATTGTATAGTCTTATGGTTAGATGGCATTTGTTTGTGTTGGTGTGTGTGTGTTTGTGTTGGTGTGTTTGTGTGTGTGTGTGTTTATGTAGAGAAAAGATGGTGGGTGCTCATAGTAGATAATTATTGTGTGAGCGTACACACATCTTGAACTAATTCTCTCTCAGGGTGGTCGATGGCCATGCGAGTGCGTGCAGCCGCCGTCTTCTGTTCTCCCGTATTCACCGACTCATTCATTGGGAGTTTATTCAGAAACCTGGGGTGTGAATGCATTCCCACATTCCAGACGATTTCCGTACGCATGGGCGCACATCCTGCACACAAACACACAACTTTGCACAGCATCACAAAATGTGGCTCAATGAGGCTTTTTCAAGATGACTGTCCCAAAGGAAAGCCAGATTGAGTTAGAGAGGAGTGCAATGTGTTGAATACCTTTGTACACATGTTCAGGTTGCTGCCATTCTGATCTAAGCTGACTTCATGTCGGCTTTATTTATGTCCCAGTAAATCGTAGTTAATGGATTAGAGGCAACAAGACACAGGCACGTACATGGTCTCTGTGCTGCAGCAGGAGGAAGCATGAACTACTTTCCTGAAATACTATGTGTCACCTCTGTGGTTTTGGTCACACCAAACCAGATCCCCTGCCTTGTGTCCTTCACGACACCCGAGGGGTTCTTCATGTTGAGAACACTTCACAGACTGAGAGACGACTGGCCGTCACACATGAGCTGCATCTCTTGATCTGTTTTTCCGTCAAGGTCATCCATGGGAGTGTTTGGTTCATTATCTCACGCCTCCTATTGGCTTTTGCTTGGTCACTGACCAGCTCATTTTACAAGAGGATGTGAGCATCCAAATGTGAAATGTTGTATTTAAGGATAATTTCCCTTCAGTTGACTAATAGATGAATCACGGAATCGCTCCAGCTGTAGCTGTAGCTACATTCTGGATAAATGTTCCTATTGGCAACTGCAAATGGGACTTTGACGCTTTAAAATGTTTCAATTTGAACTTTTTTTGACCCGGCATAATTACACTAACAACTCAAGAATCAATTAGTGTTGGATGCGTCTCACACAAACTGTTAAAAGGCACAATATGCTGTGTGGCTGAGACGCTGCCAGCTGAGCTCGAATGTCACAAAGACGCCTATTCATCTGGTGATGTGAGCACAGAGTGGCTACAGTGGAGATCAGCTCAGTATGAACTCACTTTACTGCATCCACAGGTGCTCAGTGACGCACAGACACACACACACACACACACACACACACACACACACACACACACACACACACACACACACACACACACACACACACACACACACACACACACACACACACACACACACACACAGGCTCTCCCTGCTGACATGCTTTCATTCCTTGGCTCTTTTGAAGTTTTATAAAATCATGCATTGCAGCTGATGGGTCTCCAGATGTTTCTTCTTACCTTCTTATAACTGTCCACCCTGCCTCATGGCTTTCATCACTGGTCTGTCTGGCCCAGTGTGTCTCCGCATTGAAATAAGCAGTCGAGTCAGAATGATCCCACTAATGAACCAATATTACTATGAACTAGAATTATTGGTTCACATATTGTTGAAATCAGGTCTTTCCTCCCTTCTTCTCATTCCTCTGAACTCCACTCTGTGCCCCCCACCTTTATCTCTTTGACCTTGGATCGTTGGCTTGTAATTCATCTTCCAGCATTCCGAAGGGAAGATATTTGCATTTGGACACAGCGAGATTTACACGGACTACGGAAAAATGGGGAAGAAATTGCGGCTTTATGGGCTGTGAAGGATTCGGTGGGTGAGGAAAAATGAAAACTGATGACATAATTAGAGAGGGATGATGGGAGGGAAGGTGAGTTTATTGGAGAGAATACAATAGAAAGAGAAGAAAGAGACATGAGCAGGTTGTGTAGCGCTCCGTATAATTCAAGAACAAGGCTGCCAGCGGATTTCCACCTCCATTTTCATTAGGACTGTCTCGTGCAGGGTGTGATGTCCCGTATTCCATTATTCTGCTGCTGGGTACGGCTCGCCTAAGCCTTTTGATTTCTGTAAGCGGGGCTAAGACGCTCTCTTCTTGGTCTTTCGTTTGAAGATCCCATTTAGCGCGTGCAACTGTCAAAGTCATGGACTCCCCGCAGAGAGCTTAGACACACAGCTGGATAAAGGGGGGGATGATTTTTCGCCTCTGCTATCTATCCCTCCTATACCTCGCCCCGTTACGTCTTCCATCCCTGATCTCACATGTTCTGATGCTGTTGCTCTTTGTGCAGCTCACTGCTCTCCTCCCCTTTTCATGGAGGCAAGTAATACCTGCACAAAAGTACATCTCAACAGTATATGTACTGCATATATCCTCCATTCTTTTCGTTTCCTTTCCACTCTCTTTCCTCCCACAAGACACGCAACATAAGGAGGAATGAGTGAGTGTTTCCTTAACCAACCTCTGCATTTACACGTTTCCCTTTCTAATTTCTCCTTTCTCTGTGCTGGCAGCTAAGTACTGAGACTTCGGTCTGTTTAAAGCCAGTGAGAACTCCTGTCATTCATCACGCCTCTCCTCCTTCCTGTGACATTAGGTTTCTCAGGACCTCAAGGGCAGTGCAGCCTGCCTGTTTTAATTGTCGTCGTCAATTCTTCACCTCTAACATCATGTTCTGGCCCGTTGCACCAAACTGTCGCACCGAAAGTGTTCTTTGAAGATGAAGGGAAGATCATTACCTCCCGCCTCCGTCCTGTCCTCTCATGCCCTTCAGCAGTGGGAACTTTAGTTTTCTTCCTCTTTAAATGAAAGGGCGATTTTGGCAGCATGCAATTGTGGTTCGTCTGCATGCTCTTGTCCTAAACGTGGCATCGGAAATGTTTTAGTCATCGGAGGGCTTCTCTAAAACACTTTTCAAGTTAGGATCATTCCATCTAAACGATCCACAGCCCTTTAGCAAGTCTCATGCATGTAGAAGCAAAGTGTAGTATTTGTAAGTTTGCAGTTTTATGACCTGACCCAAATTTACCTTAAGCTGCCACTGGGAAGGAATTCCTGTTTTGAGGATCAGGGCTGAGCTCATTATTCATTTTTAAAAATTATCCAGTTACCACCTGAGGCAGTTATCCAGTTAACACCTCATTATCTTATTTTCTTTCACCATAACCCTCAGATTAATTAAAGCTGCATTAGCAAAAATGCAATGGATCAAATGACTCTGCTCAACCTTTTATTTCTGCAGAGCCTTTCAGCGTCTCTCAGCTCATTGCTTTGATTCACACACTTTCCAGCAGCAGCAGCTGTTTTCAGAGAAAAAGTTATAGCAAAGCCACTGAACATCGTTCACATCGACAGTTTTAGACCAGCGGGTGAACATGGAGGAGTATTTACCAATCAATCAATGTAGTTTTAAGTTTAAGAAGTACATCTTGAATGAATGTTTCCAATATCATGTGACGGGGGAAGTAATGAACTCTTTTGTTGTGTTAAAGTTGTGTCCCTGGACTTTGTGCTTGAACAACAATCATTTCATGTACGATTTCAACACAACAGTGGACGTGACCATGTGTACAAGCGATGTCGCTGCTCAAATCTCCTGCAGCCTTAGCGTATCGGAGTGATCTCACCGTCTCCAGTATTAAAAGGGCTCAGTGTTTGGACTGCTCTGTACTGGGGCTCAGTCCAGTGGCTTCCTGCATCACCAGCAAAATTGAATTAAAGCACCAAATCATACCATTAAACAGCACATACACAGAGAGAGGGAGACCTGTTTGTGACCTTGCTATTCAATGGTGAATATTTCAATTATAGACATGGCTTGGATTTGATGTTTATCATTTTCGAAATAAGGACAAACCCCTCTTTTATTGCTCTCGGCAGGCTTCTCTTCCCCACATCACTGTGTCCAATCTGTAATTTGAAGCTTGTGACAGTCTTAGCTAAGCATGTCCTTCCTGCTGATGGACAAGAAAGTGATATCAAACCTCAGATTAAACTTCACTGAAACTGAGTTATCCCTCCGTCAAAGGGGCTTTTATTCTGGCACTGATAAAAATAAACCTGGTTTGATAGGCTGCTATAATCACTTTCTGACGTAGGTCCTGGCTCGGATTAGAGAGCCAGGAGTGAAACATAATGTTTGGATGAACTTTGCCATCAAATCAGGAGTGTTTACAAATAATTCACCAGTGACACAACAAAAATACTTCCTGTATTTATGAATTATTACTTAAGATGTTTATTTATTATTAATTTAAGATGTTTTCCCTAAAAATATCATTTTTATCAACGTCAAAAAAGCTCCAGAATGAGCATTTTAATCAGCAGTAAAATTCTCACTTGTATCCCATATTCAACACTGGAATTCTTTCAGGTATATTAGCTGCAGCTTTTGATGTAGAATGAGATGTGTACCCGTGTAGCTGTACTGTCACACATGTAAATCTCCCTTGAAATAACTGCCGACCTCTTAAATAATAAATAAATAGGAATAGGAACTTTGGACTCAAGGAAGGGACAATACGGGTCAATAACTCTGTCATCTTAAACCTGTGCAGCCTCTTGTTTTGACACTCAAATTGTTTACTAGTAATCCAAGTCATTTCTAACCTAAAACTTTTTCTTGCAAAGCATGGTTTACAAACACTGTATCTCTGATCATCATTTTTTCAAGATCAAACTCTCCCATACAGAACCTCCCTTATATGATACTGTAGAATCATTTCACCAGCATTTACCTATAGATGAAGAGTAAGTAGAAGCACATTTCAAATGGATCTGTCAGCATATACATGCAATCAATCAGTATAATGCTCTGGGGATGCCAGCCACATCTATCGTTAAACTCATTAACTTTACATCTTACTGATTTCAGGAGACGTTGGACTCATGTAGGCAAAGAGGCCACGCTGGCGAGCCGTGTGTCTGTGCCAAGCAGATGGTGCCGAGCCAGAGCCAGACCCAGCCTCTTTTTTTTGTTCTTCAACATTTGGCTGCGAGTTTACTCAAACACGCTGTCGTCTTTTCACACGAATTTACAAGTGTTTTCAGACTGATTCAGTCAAAATAGTTTAGACTTGTTTACGGAAGAGAGGCTTAGGGTTTAGTTCACTGGCCGCGCATAATGGGATTTCGCTGAGGAGGAGTGGCGAGGAAGAGTGCGACACTAATGAAGGAGCACATTTGCCAGAATGAGTTGTTGTTTTCTGTGGGCAGGACAAGAACATGCACGACCCGCGCACACTCACACACAGCTCTCAATCACTTTAACTCACTTACACACATTGTAGCACTTATATCAACACAAACGCTAATACTGTCACTGCTTGTGTGTGTGTGTGTGTGTGTGTGTGTGTGTGTGTGTGTGTGTGTGTTTGTTTGTTACATGTGTACTTTGTATTGAAAACAGACTACTTCTGTTCAGGCCTAATGTGTCTGGCGTGATTTGGATGACACACACGGTCAAACAAACCTAGAGTTGTCACTTTGTCTCCTCGCTTGCACTTCCCTGCTCAGCACTCGGCAGACAAATTGTTTTTCATCTGAACTCTGCTCCTCCCTTTTCATCAGCATATTTGATAATGATAATGATGAGGATGATGATGAGGATGATGCAAAGCATCAACATTTCCATGGTGACAGAGCAAGCACTTCATTCTGGCTGCTCAGTTATATTTTCCAGTGTTTAACAGCTTCTATATCCAGTCCCCAGTGTCCCAGCAGTAAGTGGCTGAATCACATGTGATTATTCCATCAGAGTTAACTGAGTCCATGTATAGACAAGAACAAGGGATGATTGTCTCACAGAGAAGACCACGTCTGGAAATCTCTACAATCTCAAGAGATTTGTGTGAAAGGATAAAATGACATGTTGCTCACAAGGAAAGTCAAATATACTCAAACAATATACACGTTCTGATTGGCTGATGTGGCCAGACCAGAATGTGACATTTTGTATTTGTATTATTGTAAATTAGAAAAAGTCCAGGAGGTTTGGAGTTGTAACAGGTGCTAAACATGAGAGATTTTTTTTTCTCATCCTTGTCTTCATCTCAGTGGTAGTTTATGGTGATATGCCTCATCAGTAGGCCAATTATAAAGTGACAGCCAGGTAATGGTTAGCTTAGCTTAGCATTAAGACTGAAAGACAGGGAAGACATAACCCACAGTAAAAGCACAATTTTTAAATTTTGATCACTTTACAAATTAAATAAATTAGATCAAATGTGTTAAGTTTCAATGTGATAATAAAAGTGGATTTTGTTATTTTTGGACTGAGTCAGATGAGCTGGCTCCTCCTGTTTCCAGTCTTAATGCTAAGGTAAGTTGGTAAGTGGCTGCTGGGTCAACTATTAGTCTTCTCAAGTTTGGTGAGAAAGTGAAAAAGAAAATTTCCCCAAATTCTGATTAACTTCTTAACCTGATATCACAGACCAGAATGTGACTTAGTGCAAAACTTAGACTTGAGACCGTTTACAGGAAGAACTTTAAAAATTAAGAATCTTTTGCAGAAATTGTCCTGTGTGTCTGAAATGTCCTGTGTGTCTGACATTTCTGTAAAGGGATGTATAGGTCCGACAGAGGAATCGGACTTGAGGGCATCAGGCCTGTCCTGTCCTGCTTGGAGATGAGCCTGTGCAGGAACTGTAGGTCTCTCATTAACTCATCAATCATACTAAATGAGCCCATTAACCATTAGGGAGACAGGGTCTCATATAACCTGCAGCACTTTCTATTTTCAGCTGTTGCCTGTGGACTCTATATCTTCCTGTTGCACAAAAAACACCTTCACAAACCATGTTTGTGTTGCATAAATTAATGTATTGTGTTTGTTTTACTGCAAATGTTCTCTGTCTCTGTGACTCTGTATTAGAAATACTTTATTAATGAGTGGAGATAGTTTCTTTTGTTTCTGTCAGTTTGCTTTACACTCTTTCTGGCAGTTTTGTCTGGAAGCCTTTGTATCTCCCAGTACCCTCTAATTTCCCAGGGTCACCCAGGGGACTCATATGCTCACTCCCACACACCAGTTGGCAACAAATAATCTTATTATCTTGTTTTGAGTCTGTTTATGGATGCACTGGACAGTGGGTCAACTGTGTCTTCCCTGTGAGGCAGCCATATCTGTGCGAGTGTTTACAGAGCCCTCAGCTTGGCTCTCAAAAAGCTTTTAAGTTGGAACGACAAGCATCAAAAACGGCTCATCTTCCTCCAGGAAAAATACCCACAATCCCCTTATCATGTTGTGAGAGAGAAGAAGAGAGGCAGAGTGAGAGATGGATAATTACAAAAAGAGTGACTGTTGCTATTTTTAATCGCAGTGCTGCTGCAGCTAAGTTTAGCTTTGTGTTTGTGTGTCATTGCAGAGTGTAAGCTCGGGTTTACAACCTGCTCCAGGTTCGGGCCAAGAACTACAGCAAATACAGGAGTGATCTCTGATGAAGAAATGAGACACTAGGGTTAGGTTAGGTTAGGTTAGGTTAGGTTAGGTTAGGTTAGGTTAGGTGAGGTTAGGTTAGGTGAGGTGAGGTTAACTAAGGTAGGTTCGGTCTGGACATTTTCTGCAGTTTGACACCAGCGTCGGACGTTATCACCAAAACCTCTTGAATCTCGTCTTTCCAAGTCAACATTTTTTAACACCTGTTTTTCATCCTTAGACATTTATATTCTTTCAGTTTTGCATCAGTCGTAGGTTAGAAACGTCATCAACACACCAACTTACCGACAATTTCCTGCTGTTTTCTCACATTGACATTTTCCAGACATTTTCTTTGGGGCTGGCAGCAAAAGTTCTGGAAAATGTCCACAGCTAAATGCATGTCTGAAAGCAGTTATACAGTACAATCTGAACCATCACCAGTTTAGATTATGCTGAATGCAGCTCTGCAATGACCTGTCCAGGGTGTACCCCACCTCTCACTGAATATCAGCTGGGAATGGCTCCAGCCCCCTACATCCCCCCATTAATAAGCAGTATAGGTAATGAATGGATGAATGCAGTGATGTTTTAAACAGCACTAACAACTGTGCCACTTGTAATTCTGTGTTAGGATCAGTTGTCTGATGGTCTGCATCACTTTGATACTTGTATTTATTGTATCTATGTGCTGAGCACCCATTTACACAAATGCACCACATAACCTGACAGTTACTTTACTCTGTAATTTAACACCACCCCCTCCTTATTTTCCTGTTTCCTGTGTCCCTCTTCAGTCACCTTCCTCCACCGTGTTGGATTGTTGTTACAAGTTAGCATTTTCTTTTTATGCGCTATCCACTACCATTAGCTCTCATCAGATAAATACAGTGAGTTATGAGCCTTATCTCAATTTTTCCCCATATTAGTCTCTGAGCAGGCCACCTTAACAGACCGAGAGATACTATCATAACATGATACAGGATGCGTGAAATATTCCACTGGCTGTGTACATGGAGGATGGAGGTTAGCCTGCATCCTGCACCACCCGGTTAATACTACACCACCCAATGTAGAGAGGCTCGTAAGTCAAGTCCACCACAGCGGTCATAGAATACAAATCAGGGGAGAAGCAATGAGCTGAATAATGGTACCTGTTTGTGTGAGTGTGTGTGTGTGTGTGTGAGTGCGTGTGCGTGTGCGTGTGTGTTTGGTGATTGGAGGTTTATTGCTGGTCACATTTTAACCCTCTCTTCCTGTACTCTGGCAGTTTCATTACCTTCGTCTACAGGGATGGAAAGAGCGACTGGGAGAGAAAGAAACTGCGGCAAATCATCAGTGGTCAGCAGACAAAGACACCGCTGTTTACCTGCTGATATCACTACAGATGCTGTTGTCTAAACCCATTTTAAATAATGTCGGGGAAATTGTATATTTTGATCCGACCTGTTACCCACAATTACCTGACCCGTCATCTGTGATTAAATACACATGCTACATACACAGTCACTCACATCACATGGATTGTGGCCTCCTCATCCTCCTGTTGTGGTGGAAGAGTTGTGTAAGAAAAGTAGAAAAGTATCTGTGAAGAATTGTCGCAGCACCTTTGCGTATTCAACAGTGGCCATTTTTTGTCATAATGTGATCCATTTTGATGCAGTAGCTAGTTTGGTGTCTGTAGTTATTTGAGTAGAAGTGAAGGGGTCAAAGGTGGTGTTGTAGACTGTCATAATACAACAAATCCTAGCAGCTGACTAGGTTTCATATGAGATAGTAAAGGTTTTGCACAATCATACCATTTTCTAATTCCTCCAGAGAAAAAAAAACACATTTTCCACCCCCTGTCCCTGCCTCCCCACGTGTCCCCACTGTTTGTTTCTAATGACCCCATGTACCTATTGAAACACACACCCACTAATGTATACACATGGTGGCTGTTTTCAAGTTTAGCCGGCCAGGAAGTGGAAACCCTGTAACTGCTCATGGTCCAGTGGCCTCTGTGTCAGTGAGGCTATGACAAAGGCAGAGCAGCTCTCTCTCTCTCTGTTTACCTCCTTCCTCTCCTGAACAGTAAGTGGGGGGTGAGTTGAGGACATGAGATGAGCTAATGCTCATCATGTGGTTACAGTATTACATTTTCCACTAAGTGTGTGTGTGTGAGTGTGTGTGTGTGTGTATTAGCGTCAGGGTTGAGGCTTGGTCAGTCCACTGGGAGTCATATTTTACATTTAGCTGCTCTGTGTCTGACATCAGTCCGAGCCGGGCCTGTGTATCTACAGTAAACATCCTCATCAGATTTTGCAGCCTCATACTTGAATTGATGTAGCACTATTGTAGAGCAAGAAGTTAATATGGGTGTGTATGAGCAATGACAGTGTTGATATGGATCAGTGTTTCTATGAGAACTCTCCTCAGAGAGATGAGGTCTTTCTTTGTCTGGTCTGGTAAAACTGATAAATTTGCCTTTTATTAAATGGTCAGCATCTTATATGAAGTCATTTCTGTCCAGATTTTAAAATGGGTGTGGTGGGTTACACATTACTCATAAAAAACTTAGATGTATAATGTCATCTGTGGCTGTGGAGGAGGTTTCCAAAGGTAGAACAAATAACTCTGAGCTGGAGCCAGAGACATTGTGGGATGGAGCCTTGGTGGAGTAACACATCAGGTTTTCTTTTCTTGGACTGTTTTTACTGAAAGTAATCAGCAATCTTTTCATCAATCAGGAAGCAAATTGTTTCCAAAAGTCTCTGTTTCCATACTACAGTGTAGCCCCGGAGGTTTCAAACCAAAACGAGACCAGCAGCGTTTCCAAAGTTCTCCTCAGCAGATGTGATGCATTTTAAATCGAAAATGTATTAGTGTGGATGCAGCTGAAGACTGTTGAAGAGAAGCTCTGTGAGGTTTGAAAGAAGTGGGCATCTAGGAGGCTTCAGGAGCTCTAACATCAGATTCCATTGAGTTACATAATGATGGCTGTAGTTGACCCACACATGGGACCAAAAGTAACGATATAGTATCCACCTCTCCTACACTGACTTTCTCTATTCCCTTTTTAAAGTGTCTTTTATGAGCCTTTTATTAAGGGAGTGTATTATGAATGGAAAGTTTTGTGTTCTGCCACTTAAGAGAGAAAAATGGAGAAAGCACAAAATAATCTGGCATGAAAACAAAAGAATACAGATGCAAATTGTTGCTTTTATTGTACCACATACAGTTTAAATGTGGCTACACAAAGATTCCAGGAAATCCACAACATGAGATGTGAATCAGTGAAAGAGAACGGTACATTCAATTATTACCATTATTATTTATTTGAACTGTGGCTCTAACTAATGAGCCGTATATTTTCATGGTCTGTTCGTCAACAGGCTGTTTGACCTGGTCACAATTCGTCTATTCTCGTTTTAGGTGAATTTTGATATTATCTTTGGCGTTACACAGAAACTGTGGAGGTTAAAGTGTGAGTTTTAGGAATCTACTTTAGCATGATGTTATCATATGTTACTTTCTTCTGTTCTCATGCCCTGTGTTATTTTGCTTCTGCTGTGGAATGGTTTGTTGTGCACACTGAATCAAAGGCATTTGAAACCCCTCGCTTCCCTCTGCCCTCTCCCCCAAGACCAGATGGTGTCTCTTAGAGCCATCTAATGAATATTGATATGAGGGGTCTTGGTTAACAACAGGGGGGGTACAGATGCCACCCCAGAGACCCCCAAAATTGGCATTTAGTAAAGGTCTGCTTTGAGGGGACTGGGTGTGGATGGATTTAGTTTTGGAGAAAGGGAGTATTTGGATCTTAAAGGGCCACATCACCACGAAACAAAGAGGTTTTCTCATGCACATAAGCTCCCACATGTCCCACATTGGTCCACCGTCTCACAGAAATTAATATGGATTAGGAGATGATGAATATGAGTCGATGATGAATATGAGTCGCCTGAGTGACGTCATCCAGAGGATCCTTTAAGATTTGCCGTGGTTTTAGAATGTAGTAAGACTGACGGACGGAGAGGAGGAGTGCTGATAGAGGGAAAACCATCAAGGAGCAAGGGAGTGTAAGATGAAGAGATGGACAGGTTAAGCTACTGGCAGCATTAAGCCTCTGGCAGGGCTCCAATGTCTAAAGCTGCTCTCCTGAAGGCCTCAGCTGAGCTCAGCCCTGGCTGACCAGGAGGCTGAACCACCGCCAGCACCCTGGGCCGGTCAGTCTGATCTCTGGACACTGGGGCGGAGATTTCTTCACTGAAGAAGGGTTTTCTAATGCCGCTTCAGTTTTCAAGTGCCAGGAGTCCTGTGTTGGTGCAGCATGAGTAAAAGTAATCGTGTTGCTGCCCTCCAGCTGGTCCGGGTGCATGCAGGCCAGCTGTAGCCCCCTGCTGCCACTTTATTGGGAATAAATACCCATTCAGAGCGCAAGTGGATCAAAGTGCTGATGCTGCTGCGCCAGGGAAATAATCCTGGGACACAACACCAGTTTGTATGTTTGGCACTGAATAGACTTTTTCACTTTTTTTCTTCCAAACCCTTGTTGTAGTTCATACCCTCTGCAATTTGGCAGGAAACATTAGTAGGGGCGTTGAATTTATCCACACACACACACCATTAGAGATGATGAAGTGAGGCTATGTCAGCTATTTATAACTCAAACTAGACCTCTGTGGCTGTAAGGCTAAGGAGCAGGCAGGAAGAGAAAGGCAGAAGAAGGGAGAGATGTGAAGGAGGGGAGATTGGCAGGGACAACGGGGTGAGGAAGATCCCTCGAGAAAGTGATGCATGCGATGCAGAAGAGGGTGAGAAGAACAGTGCATTGGATGGGTTGTTTTAGCTTTTTCACTGTGAGGACGCAACCTCTGCTGTCAAACGCAGCCCCTGTGGCACTCACATGAAGAGACAGGGCGTCAGACGGATGCACGCTGCTGAAGGCTTTAATTAGGGAGGAGACAATGACAAATAGAACTTTATAAGCCTCAACTACATCAGGAAGTGGAAGTTGGAAGCGTTGGCAGGGAACACAAAGAGGTGTGTATTTCTTTAAATTATCATATTGAGGACATAGTTATGAAAAACATTTACATCTTTGTACTAGAATGGCACTCAATGGAGCACAAGCCTTCACCAAGGCCCATCTGTCCCCTTAAATTAAATCAAGCTCCACCAAATTTCGCTCACTCAGAGATATCAGTTCGCTATATATGTCTAATATTTTTCATCAAGATTCACTTATTATTTGCCTCCTGATCCGGATGCACACCAAAATGTTTTGCCTTCTTCCCTGGCCTATATCGCATCCTTTCACCAAGTTTTGTGGTAATCCATCCAGTAATTTTTGCATAATCCTGCTAACAAACAAACAAATGCCAAGGAAAACATAACCTCCTTGGCAGATGTTTACATCAAGATATACAGTGTATCTTCCATATTAACCTAAGTGTTGTCGTGCTGAACCAAAACAAACAGAAACCAATGGGGAAAACCCATCAATTTATTTTTTTTCCCAACTACCATCTCAAATGGCTCTAAAAATTTATTTTAACCTAAAAATATAAGCAAATATATATTATATAAGCACAATTGTGTTTGTCTTTGTTGAGAGACGTGGGGATGGATGCCTCCTGAAAGCCAAACTTTTGACAGCCGTTCTGCTGGTGAGGGGTTTTCTTCCCTTGACAAAAAGAGGGAATTGCAAAGAGAAAGAGCCACCGTGAGCGACAGAGCAAAATAGAGAGAGAGACGGGGAGGGAGAACAGAGGGGGGAGGGTATCAGACTCAGGGATAAGGCAGCTGGGACAGGCTGCTTTGGCTGGAAGCAGATCTAATTGTGCACATGTCCTTCCCAAGTCACCCACACACTGAGCGGGGGGAGAGGAGAGCTTCTCGTTCCTGATCATCCTCAGTCATCCTCAGACTTTCTGCTTTATTTTTTAATAATTTTTCTGTCCTTGGACGTTCAGAGCATCAGGATCTTCACTGTGACATATTTCCTCACAAGTGACACAAGGAGGACTGTAGGATTCTGCTTTTATTGATCACAATCTTTTTACCTTCCACCTGCTATGGCACTAGTGTAGGCATGGTGGTCTACTTGAGGAAGAGCATCCACTCTCTGCTGTCTGTCTTCAAGAAGAAGGGTGAGTGCTGACTCACGTGGAGGAATCTGTCAGCCTGTGGCTTTAGTGTGCTGACAGAAATGAGCGCTGGTGAATGTGACGTTAATACTCGCTGTCATGGTTGGTTTATAGTTTGTTGACTTTTTCCACGCTCAAGAAACTTTGCTTGTGCTGTTGAGGCTACATGAGGTGATCCATTGGTTGTGTGTTTTTATTATAATATTATGTTATTTGCAGATTTCTTGTGTCGGTCATTGTGTCTGTCTCACACAAACATATGCACATACACTGACATGCAAGAATTAGCCTTGAGTGCAATTATGTGGTCCTCTCTAATGAGATAATGAGCTTAAGGGATTTTTTGGCGATCGTCTTAATCAACCCAAAGCCCTAAACCTCCCGCAGGGGTTTGGCAGAACCTAAGGGATGGCTTCTTCTCCAATTAATCACAACTGATAGTTACAACACCTTGTATGTGTGCAACGCTTCTTCCCTTAAGTTCTTTAATGGGAATTCTTCGACACA
This sequence comes from Hippoglossus hippoglossus, assembly GCF_009819705.1. Taxonomy (NCBI): domain Eukaryota; kingdom Metazoa; phylum Chordata; class Actinopteri; order Pleuronectiformes; family Pleuronectidae; genus Hippoglossus; species Hippoglossus hippoglossus. Next base: position 15,207,707 of record NC_047161.1, read on the forward strand.
CAATGACCTGAGATTTCCCACAGCCACACACAGGAGTGGGCATTGTGTCTGGGCCGCCTCACCTGTGTGAATCTGGAAGGATCTTGGGGGTGGGAGTGTCTGATACCTCACACACACACACACACACACACACACACACACACACACACACACACACACACACACACACACACACACACACACACACACACACTTCTACAATATGTGCATCCACACTCACACAGTATTACCTAACCAGGTCAGACTGAGAGCCAGTGTTGAAAGTGACAAAGGCGGGAAAGCGGACACCGGTCACAGGACTTTGATTAGCTAACAGCCACTTTACACAAACGATCTTCCCCAGGTCGTGCTCTCAACATTGAGACCCATCATGTTACACTTGATTCACTGCATGGAGTATGGCCTCTCGACTGTTTTATGACTGAAAGTACATAGACACCCTCAGAGTTTTGACCATTCCAGAAAAGGTTAGATCATTGCATTTCTTTACAACTCAACATTGTATTTTGATTTAACTAAACTTAAGCTGGCAGGTACGAAGCATCAGTTGGACCTGCAAGCTTTGACACTTGACAGCAATCTGGCTTTTACTAACGTTTAATTCTAAGTTTAGCTGCTGTTTTACAATAAGTACGGCCAGCATGAATGGAGAACCCACTCCAGTTCCCATAAAGTAGGTCCTGCAGCAGGTGGTCTAGTGGCATCTTTACTTGCAGACCGTCCAGATTATCTTATCCCCCAAGGGACTAGCAAAGAAGAGCGATACTGCAGGAGATTAGCCAGGCACTAGTTTACTGTTGAGTGCCAGGCTTGGACGTCTGCCCTTCAAACTGCTCAGCTGAGGAGATTTAAAGTGTCCTGTGTCAAACGTGCAGCAATTAACGGACTCGCTCTCGCAACAGGTGGGAGAGGATTCACAGTAAAGCTGTTCAAAGTTTGTGCAAGGTGCAAGGACACTTGTTGAGCATGTGTCTGGGTTTGTGTTGGTGTAAAAGGTGTAAGAGGGCAAGGAAGTGGAAGTTGAGAGACTTGAATGACTTGAACTTAACTGATGAATTGCTTCAAAAGGCAAAACGAAAGTAACCCCTTTTCCCTTCAAATTAGTCAACCAACTTTTTCCTTCATCCCAACAGCTGGCCCAAAAGGAAATGAAGAGCAGAAGAGGTTGGCTGTCCACTACAAGACGTCACAGCACCACCAGGAGAATGTTTTCATCGAGGGCAGCAGACCACAGTACCTGGAGGACCTGCACACTGAGGCTCAGGAGGGACTGAAGATATTACAGCAGGAAGGTCAGACACATTGACCGGGTCTTTAGGAAACACACCCATTCATGTACTGGAATATGTTTCTGTTGTGTTAGACATCATATTTATTACTATCAATGGGATTAAAGTTTGGCGATGGCTGTTTATGGATTCCACCTTTTAACTATGATAGTGAGTGTGTGAGTGTGTTCAGATTTTGTGTCTTCAACTGGTCTGTTTGTTTTACACAGAGCACAAAAATGGAGGGAACTTTGCTGACGATGAAAGCATTTCTGTAAGTGAGCCAGACCTCTGTGGATCATTTTACCTGCACTTCCTACACAAGAATGCTACCTAACTCAATACTGCTGTGTCTGCGTGTGTGTGTGTGTGTGTGTGTGTGTGTGTATCCCCTGCAGTCCGCAGATACCCTCCGTCCAGAGCAGGATATCAGCTCCAAGGACGGAGGTGGCTCTTCGGAGTCAAGAGCCACTACCGGGAATACTGATACCACAGTAACCTCTTCTGTGTCGACGAGGCCTATGCTCACCCGCCAAGGTAAACAGCAGCTCTGTGTGTGTGTGTGTCCTCTTGTACAGCTATCTTTGTGAGGACCATTTTGAGCTTACAACCTACGGAGTGAGGACATTTTGGGAAAGTGAGGAGGTTTTGGCCAGTCTTCACTTTCTGACCCACCTCTAATGGATTGTTTGGGGGTTAAGAGTTGGTTTTAGGATTAGGGCTAGAATAAGGTTTAGGTTAGGGTTTGGCATTTAATTTGGATGGTTAGGGTTAGGGGCTAGGGAATGCATTATGCCAATAAGTGTCCTCACTAAGATAGAAGTACAAATAAGTGTGTGTCTGTGTGTGTAGACAGGAAACGTCTTTATTTCATTCATCTAATGCAAATACAAATTAATCATAGTACTTGTAAAAGCACTTTCAGTTACTTATTTGGCATGCACATCTCATTCCCAGCTGTTTCGGTTGCTCTGCAGTTATGGTGTGAAATCAAAGGAAGAGGGACTTGACATGCACACCCACTCTCACACACACCCATACACACAACTGTAGGTTTATTTATTTTTTGGTAACTCAAAAGTTATAAGTATCTGAAGACAGCACCGCGGCTGCCTCTGCATATCTCCCTCAGCTGGGAGGCAAAGCATGTCTTTCTGTGTGCCGCATGCAACAACCGTCATTAGTATTCCTATCATATTTCAAACATCCTTTTTTTAAATCCTTAAGACAATCTGTTCTCCACAAGCTGGGTTTCAATGCATTATTGTGCAAGGCTCCAGTTATTTAACCAATCTGATCTCCTGTGCCAAATACACTTTTCTGTTTGGAATAAAATAACCCTCCTCAAATTCAGTTAAAATTTTGAATTTTTCAGGTTCTACCTTTAAGCCCCTGAATCCAGTGAAAAGATTAGATAAGAGCAGGAAGAGAAGCAGGAGGACCACCATCATGGGTATTCCCAACCAGGTCCAGAAAGAGCTTGGTAGGTTTTTAGCATCGACCTTGCATAATAAGACATTATGTGTTCTTTGTGGGAAACATGTTATTGACAATGACGCACCATCTTTCCAGCACTGCACAGAAGCTCCACCTTCCAGCCACTTGTTTCTGTTCAGCTCACAAATCATGATGGGCAGGTCACTGACAGCCAATCAGGTGTTGTTATCATTCCTACGTTTGATGGATCGAATCTGGCAGCAAATAAAGAAGGAGCGAGAGTTCACCTTTCGGAGTTGGAGGTACAGTAAAAGGCTCAAACAGGAATAATTTATTTATTTATCAATATGTTTTAACATGCAATGTAATGTAGGTTTTAGTTTTTTTGGTAAATTACTTAAAAAAGGGAATTATCCACTTTTTAACAGGCATCCAGAGATGAACTGCTGTTTAGGAAGCACCTTCAGGCTATGTACCAGGATGAGCATCCCCTCAACCACCAGGGCTCCCATCTCTACCACACATCTGCTTTGAGACCCAAGTCCCTTGCAGTACCTCACATGACCAATTCCTCCTCCTTCTGTCCTTCAACAATGTTCAGCTTCCTCCAAGAACCCCAGGTAAGAACAAAACCTGGCTGTAAGTAAAGAATAAATTCAAGAGTTATTCCTCTGAGACTTCAGTCTTCAGTGTCTTGGATTATTCTGTCTTGACTATTTATACGATTTTACTATAAAACCCTTTTTTTCTACAGGGTCCAGTGATGTCCATATCTCCTCAGGCCACGTATTTGTCTACAATCATCCCTAATGCGGTCTTGCCAGCCTCGGTTGAGGTCATAGAGATAGACCGCAGCATCAGTCGGACCCGTTGCAGCAGTGTCCTCCGTGGTGGTAGCGTTTGCACTGTAAGCAAAAGCAGCCTCGCATCCAGAGAGTCATCAGTCAGCCCTTTGTTATCCAGAAGATCAGATGGTGATGGTTTCCAGACTGACCATTCCTTCAACGACTCCACACAGATGCCCATGTTGACTTCAGGGTCAAACTGGAGCATGTCACAGTCTTCAAAGACCATGATTTCAAACTCCTCCCCTGTATCCTCTAAGGGGAGCACGCGCAGTGATAACTTCCATAGAGTGTGTCATAATGGACAGGAAAGCCGCCAACAGCACTCTGGTGGAGATCAAGACCATGTCAGTCTGTGTAGTTCAGGTAGCGGGATTAGCAGCATCAATAGTAAAAGTGAAAGTCTTGTTACAGTTCAAGGATCAGAGTCTGGCATATCAGGTTCAGTTACTGCTGGGGAGGATGCAAAGAACAAGCGTAATTTCATTCGTAGTCTTTCAGTTATGAAAACCAAGCAACCCCCGGCACCTCCACAGAGAACAAACTCTCTCCATAGTAACAAGATCAAGAGCAGCTCCAGGTTTCTTGTGGAAAGTAAAGATCTTAATGACTCATTGTCCGGAGAGGTGGAAACTGCTACAGAAAACACTGTAGCAAATGATGAGATGAAATCGGTCTCTGGTGCCAGTAAGGTCCCCACCATGCTATCGAACTCAACTGGGTCCAGCTCTCTAGATGTTTCCTCCAGTCCTGTGAGCCCCACACAGGCCTCTTCCAAAGAGATTGAAGGGCCACTAGAGCCACAGTCAGAATCCAGGAGCTCCTCCCCACAGAAAGCTCCCTCAGAAATCGGGAAATTTGAACGGACCATGTCCCCTTCCAGTGGGTACTCCAGCCAGAGTGGAACTCCAACGCTTTCCCCTAAAGGTATCTCTCCAACCTCCCCAGAAAAACAGAAGAAACCCATCAAACCAGAGAGATCAATGTCCCGGGCTTCATCCTCAGCAGCTTCGCCTTCCTCCTCTCTCACCTCTCTATCATCCGGTACATCTGAGCCAGTACATCCAGATGTATCCACAAGTAGCCAAAATATTCCTCCACAGGGAACTTCACCCACAGTTACAACAAATGAACTTGCACCAAATAACAATTCATCAAATTTGAGAGTAGAATTCAGTGAGCTGTTGAACATTCCACCACCTCCCAAAGTCAAAGCACCATGCCCTCCTCCTCCAGAGACATGGGTACACAACAGACGGACCTTTGAGCTCCTTTGTGGGTCCCACTCCAGTGTAAGCAAAGACACCCACAAACCCCCAAAGATACTAGAAAGCACAGTTAAACAGGTAGGAACCCAGAATAAACCCAGAGAGGAGATGCAAGTTTTAGTCGAAAAACAGACAGCTATAGTCAAACCTGTCTTGGAACTGTCAGAAAGTGAAGCAAAGCCTGAGACATTGATAGCAACAGATCCCAAAGATGTCCACAAGGAGCAAGAGAAGGGGGAATGTCCAGGTGCTGAAATAGAAGGGGTAGAAGCAAGTGCAGATGTTCAGAGACAAGAGCAGAGTAGTAGCACTGTAGTGAAGAGCCCCAAGAATCAGGAGACAACTCCAAAGAAAGCTCCCCCTCCTGTGATGAAGAAACCCTCGACAATATTGCAAAGCGAGGAACTGCTGTCAACAGAGCAGTCGGTAGAGAGACAACAAGAGGAAATGAGTAGAACTACGATAGAAGTTAATTTGGCTGCTGAGAAACTTGCAACCTCCTCACAGAATGGGGTTACGGATATAGTTGAGAAGAGCGATGCTGAGATAGACAGAAATGAGGTCCCATCCATGCAGACACTTTCTGCAGAAGTCCCCAAAGTTAATAAGGTCTCACCACCACATACCCCTCCCCCACCATACCACCCCACACCGCCTCCCTCAAGAAAAACCCCACCCTCATCAGTGTCTACGCCACCAGGCGAATTACAGAGGGTACAGGAGGAGACCCAAGCTGTTGAGTCTTGCTGGCCGCCTCCTCCACCTCCTTTGGAAGGGGACTCAGTCTTCGAAGGAGGAGATGAGGTAGATTTTCCTCCTCCGCCGCCACCATTTGTAACAGATGTGCAAGATGTGATGGACAGTTGTGTCAAAAAGCTGGACGTCCTTAATGAGTCTACCTTGGCTGCAGAGGAAGTTGGAGAGACAAACACAGATTCAAGCGAAGGTGGGACATCAGTACAAGGAGAAAGTTCTGATTTGCCTGTTGCTGTTGCACAATCAGCAGTAGAAGACAGCAAACCAGAGGTTGTTGTGCAACTTTCAGAATCTAACAGTGTTGATGAGATTTCTTGCAAACCAGTGCAGGACATTTCATCTGTTTCAGATAGTGCCCCACCTCCACCAGTGGAGGCACCTCCTTTACCACCAATTACAAGAGCAGAGAACACTGTATCAGTCTCAGCTTTAGTTCCTTCCAGCACTTTCCTGAGGCGAGACTCTCTTAAAACTGAAGATCAGTCTTCCTGTGGGCCACCCGTCAGTACCCAAACTCCAATTATAGTCCCAGTAGCCCCTCCTCTACCAGCAGAGAATATAACCCATGGAGTTAATTTCAGGAGGCAGCCCAGTGTAGCAAACCGGGACACCAGGAGCAAGGAGTTACTTTCCCGCCACAAAGGTGCTCCCATCCCTAAAGAGGATGCAAATATACCACTTGTCACCCCCTCCCTGCTTCAGATGGTTCGCCTCAGATCAGTCAACATTACTGAAGATCAGGTAAACACTTCGTCTGAGGACAAACTAACAAACCAGGGAGCTCCAGTTCAGGAGAGTTGCCCAGTCTCAATCCCAGGACATCAAAATATTCCACAAAAGCCCATCCGCAAGTCTCTGTCTCTAAAATCTCCAACTCAGACAGTAAAAACTCCCTCTGGGACATTAAACAGCCCTTCCATGCGCTTACAGGAAGCCATACGAATGAAAACTGCAGCAATGTCGTCAAGAGATTGTCTTCCATCCAGACTGGGTGTGAGATCACCGACATACAGCTGTGTGAGTGAACCAGGAGCTGTGTCTGTCAAATCACCTGAAGGAAATGACATAAACATGTCCCCAGCCTCTACAGCCAGCTTCATCTTCTCCAGGAGCACAAAAAAGGTCGTCATAGAGACTACAGCTGCCACCTCGTCTGAAGCTCAGGCAAGTCTGAAGCAAAGCTTAGCGGCCGAGCTCATGCAGGTGTCTGACCAATCAAGAGCTGCCACTTTCTCCAATGGTGGGGTGAAGTGTGACAAAGTCCCTCCACCGGTCGCAAAGAAGCCAGCGCATGGCAGCATCAGTCCTTCACAGCATTATCCCACCTCTTCAGGAAGGATAGAGTACAGTGTCGAAGGAAATGGAGCAATTGGAGGAGCACAACAGACGAGCGGAATAACACCCCCTGAGACAACAAGTAAGAATAATACAATTACTTATCACTCTGATGTATCTTTGCTTAGAGCTAGGGTTGAATATACTGGAAACGCTTGAAAGCACAGGCTACTGTGGCAAACGTCGATGCCACAGGGCTCTCCCACACACAGCCAGAGACAAACATGGTGCTTTTCAGCATACTTTATTAAATCAACACAAAACTCTAAACTTAATGTACCAGCACTTTCTGCTGGTTTCTTGGCTCGGCTCTGTGTCTGTCACTCTTGTGTCTGTGATCTAAGTGTCTTTGAAGTAGCTCCGCTGCTGCCTTTTAAACCTGAGGATCAATCAGCTAACAGCTCTCACCTGCACTGATTGATCCTCCGGTGCAGGTGCTCTCCCAGCTACCTCCACAGCTACATTTTGAAAAACACAACCCATACATCCCACCCCCTCCCTTGGCTCTCTCATCAAAGCCACGCCCCCTAAAACACATGAAGGTGCACTGCTTGACAGCTGCTGGAAGCCGACCTTTCTGCAACTGGTATTCCTACTTCTGACTATCGTCTCTGCATCAGTCTTAGTCTCCGATTATCTAAGTAACAGACAGGTTTGCCAACCAATCATTTTATTCTTACATTCCTACGAGAGCTTTGTCTTTTCAGGAACAACTTACCAACATTACCTTTAAGTGCTAAAGGATGACCACTGCCCTCATCAGAGTGTTTGAGTGTGTGCTAGCTTAAATCAATAACTGATGCAGAATACAAAGTCTAGCATTACCATGAGACAGCTAAGCACCTTGGCATTGCCTTCAAGGCCATATTTTTCCGTTCATACCAACAAGAGAAAAATGGAAACACAGGTCCACACCCCCTTCCGCACAAACGCAATCCAAATGCTGCTACCTTGCATACATCTTTTTCCAGCAACGCATGTGCTTCAATCAGCCTGAAGCTCATGAATTAGATCGGGTCAGAATATTCACGATGTGTGCACGTGTCACTGTGTCATGGCTGTGCCGTCATGTCTTAACGCTCCTGTCTTCTCCCTGCAGCTACAAGAGTGACGGCAGACACAATTGAGACACTGTTTTGAAAAAAGATCTCTGTGGTGATGAACCGAGGACCGGACTCGTGCCAGAGGAACAAGAAAACAACCTACAAGAAAGTAAAAGGACAACTCACAGCGACGACTGACGGACAGTACTGAAAGACGTTAAGCTTTACTCGTCTGAGTGTTGTCTTGTGTTAAGTATTCTCCAAAAGCCTTAGCCTATTAAATGGCCTTCCTATATTTATGCAAAAAAAATATGTTGCTCCCAATTTCTATGACAGCTTTATTCTGGAGTATTTTTCTATACTATAGTTTATCTCTTTTTAAGGCCCCTCAGGATGAAATGGTGTACAATGGCTGAGCTGTAAATATTTGGCTTGTGTGAGATCGCCTCCTAGAGGTTTGATTAGGTAGTGGTCACTGCAGCTCAAGAGTTTGAACCAGAAATTTCTGTACATTTCTGTACTCAAGTTTAGTGTCTTTAGTGTTTCCCTGTTGTAATATAGTACAGATTTTTCATGGGGATTTAAAGCTGACAATGAGATCCACTACGAGACTAATCACCATTTATCACCTTCTTTGCTTAAAGATCTGAGGACAAGCAAATGATGATATTCAGTTTTTCTCCTGGCTTTCACTGTGTAGACAGATCTGAAATAGGATCTGCAAAAAAAAAAAGGGATGCTGCATACTCACAAGAACGAGGGAGATGTTTTCTCAATTAAGACAGAAACATTTTTGTAAAGCTACAGATTATAAACCATGAAGACTTAACACAGACTTAGATGCTTCTACACAATCCCTTTCTTTTGATATAGTGAGGGTCAATCCAACTCATTCTATGAAATCTTTTTTGGACACAGTAACACAAGCAAACTATTTATTTATGTGTGGTTGTTTCCACTAGTAGCACTGTCAGACACCTTTTCCTACCAAATATGAAATATTTAAGAATTTATGTCATCTGATAAAATACTTATAGGGCTATGGATTCGATGACTGGCCCCAGATGATTTGATACACTGGAGTAGGCCAAGTGTTAGGTCAGTTTTTTGTTTATTAAATGTTCTCTATCGAAATCTTTGGCCCAGGCCTTTTTTATGGAAAAGTGGAACTCGTTACTATTTGCACAAAATGCTTTCCCCCAGCAAAATCATCAGTGTGTGGATTATCCTGACTCTTAATGGGTCAAAAATAAAAATCGACATTTTGATTATAAAGAATTATGTACAGTTAATACTTCTATAAATAAAAATCTAAGTGTATTGTATGTCTTCTGCTTTTTTTCTTTAAGCAACTAGACAAACATATGGTTACTGTTCTTCTCACACATTTCTCTGATCCAACAGACCTGAAAATAAATCCTTTAATCCTGCAGACCACTGAATTCAACATTTATTTCATATATGACATGTTGTAGTATTTGAGTTTTACAGTTAATGTCCGGAATTTGATTTAATGTACAACACTGCACCCAATGCAACAGACCTATAGCACAAGGCAAATAGCTTTTCCCCCCCATGTTTGATGTCAGAAACCCACAAAACCTTATGAGGTTTGGTAAATTGCTTTCCACTGCCCTGATATTTACCCTGGAGGCAAATTAATAACACTTTAATTTTACACCAAGAGAAACACTGAAACTTTAAGTCCCTTTTTAAAACACCTGAGATTCCTTATCATCTACTTCCAGGGATGAGAATCTGATGCTTCAGCATTCAAGTAAATCATTCCTTCCATCTGAATAGGCCCAGCTTCGCCCCATTTGCAGAACATGTGTTGTATTTGTAAATTAAGAGCATTTGTAAAAACCAGCAACACCCAGTAAATAAAGAGGAACTAATGAATCAGCGGTTGATTAGTAAAATTGTTTATCACGAGTGGCTCATGCTTAAATGAATTAAATATCCTTAAGTCAAAGCATGGTAACAGATTTCGTCAAAGCATCAATGTCTCATTATTTCTCCAAGAAAACATCCAGATGAGGTTTGACCGTTGTTGCCATGGCAATTTAGCGATGAAGGTAATCTTGATGTAAGGTAGTCGGCAGGAGCTGCTTGGGTGATGTGTGTGAATTTAACTGATGTTGCCTCCTTTCAGTGTTTTACACTTGATCTGTCCGAGTTTGGTCATCAGCTGATTGTCTTTCCACTGAGCTACACACTCGTCTGACACCTTCAGGTCAACCTGGGGAAAGACAAGAAGAATTCAATCAATATGACATTATTCCATGTAAGGAAATTGTTCCTCAATACTAACATTAATCCATATTTAACTACAATTACCGCACTGCAGTTGTATGCCTCTGCCAACCAGTGCAGTTTCTATGTATATATTTCTACATACTTTTTTTTCCAGATTCCTATAAAGGTCACTTTGACAACTGAAACATAAGCTCTTTATCTTTGAGTCCAAGTGACAACTGATCAGAAGTTGGAGAAATTCCCTCAAGCAGTGAGATATCACATTCAAGAGAGCCACTCTGACCTTTGACCACTGGAATCTAATCAATTCATCAGTGAGTCCAAGTGAATTCTGCCAGATGTAATGAGATCCCCTACTGGCAGTCCTAACGTGTCACATTCACAGTAACATGAGGTCACTGTAACCTTTGAGTGGAGACATAAAATTGGCTCCTCTTGTATGTAAAAGTAAAATCATATTGAAACGTACCTGTAGTTTCTCCCACACCTTCTTCTTCGGGTTGAGTCTGTCATCTGCTTTGCCCGTCTCATATCCCTCCACAAAGACCCGTTCCCCTGGCGATGAACCCTCTGGAGGGTCGAGAGGCTCCACCCTCCTTGGCTCCCCTTCACTGGAAATCAACCAACCAGAGAGAGCGAAGACGATAGAAGATGAAGCGGAGGGACAAGCTGAATTTGTCTTTGTGCAAAAAAAGAAAAGGAAAAGCACTCACATGGCGGCACAGAGCAGCATGGCCTGAGACTCGACGCCTCGCATCTTCTGGGGTTTCAGGTTGCACAGCAGCAGCACCATTCTGTCCTGCAGGTCCTCCGGTGAAAGATAGGCCACCAGACCGCTGACCACCGTCCTCGGCTCTGCCTCACCCACGTCGATCTTCTCCAGGTAAAGCGAATCAGCGTCTGGATGCTAAGTCGGACAGAGGAGAAACCCGTGAGAGGAGTGTGATAATGACGCATAATCTCATCACAAACTGAGATTATATATTGATCATCTGCTCAAGCATCAAGTTACAATCTTTTTGCTCTACCCTCTCCACACTGATGATCTTGCCAACTCTGATGTCCAGTCTGGATGGAGCCAGCTCATCATCCTCTCCTCCTCCTCCTCCTGCTGCTTTGGCACCTTTTCCTCCTGATTCTAATTATACAAAACACACACACACACACACATAAATAACAATAAGTCTCCTCACACAGCAATCTGCCAACTAGTCAATCTGCTGTGTGTGGGTTGAAAGCAGCATTGCACTGACTTGTCTTTGAGGGGTTGGGGTAGGCAGTGTTTGTGAGCTTGCGGAGCTCCGGCGACTCAAACTTCTTTCGGATTGGATCCAGCAGTTGGTTTAGCGAGACTTCCACCGAGGCCTTCAGGTCTCCTGGATGGATCAGCTGAGAAGAGCAGAGATCACCAATGATTAGACCGTGAAGACCAAGCGCTTTAGCAGGGTTTTCATTTACAAAGCATTTTTCAGTATTCTTCAATGATCCAGTAAGACTGTGATTTACCTCCTCAGAAAACTCCTTCTCCACCTCTTCAAACACCGTGTAGATTTTCTCTCCACCCCACTTGGGGTCTCTTTTGATACGGAACTCTAAAAGACACATGGACCGCAAATATTAACTATTTTTTTATTCTTTATACAGGAGGAAGAGAAGCTAAGAAAACAGATTATAGGATGAGTTTTTTTTTACCTCCACGTAGAGGGAAGACGACGTGTTTGACAAAGGAGAGGACGCCGTTGTTCTGGATGTTGCCGGGCTCACAGAACGCCTTCTTCAGCTTCTTCTTCACGTCTTCTTTGGAGTCCAGCAGGTCAATCTTTGACTCCTGCCGCCGCAAAGAGACAAAGAAGTGATGACTGGTCACAGGCATCAAGAAAAGTGTACATAGAAATATGATCATCACTTTTTCCTGTGAAAAATACAATTAACTAACAAAACTTACTTCTTCTGAAGAGCTCATCTTGGCTCCGGTCAGTCCCGGTACCATCGGGTTCATCAGATGTGCCCGTTTAGCATAACCGAGAGACGGCAAGTACTGGAGACAGAAAAAAACACTTTCGATTTTAAAGACCTTATTCAGAGAACTGTTTCATGAGCTCTTGTCCTTGTGATATCAACACTTGCAGTTTTCTTTTTTATTTAGTCATTTATCATAAAGAAATGGTTAAACTGAAAATTCAATTATATTTATTTTTCAAAAGTGTTTGAGTATAGTAAGAAAGATTAAGTATATGTATTTGATGATATATCGGAAGGCGAATATTTTTACTCTATCTATTTTTACTAGTATCTGCATCGATTTCGGTCTGGCTTTAGTAAGAAGTGTGAGTAATGAAGGAAAAACAGGGGGGGTTAAACTCAATGTGCCAGTGTGAAGGGAGATGTCACCTTCTCTGCCAGGGTGAAAATCTTCCTCTGGTCCACTCCTCCAAACTGGGCGTCCACCTTCAGGTACTCCTCATCCAGAGCCTGTCCAGAGAAACATGTCACATTTACATTTAACAACAAACATTAAGATAAATAAACACTGTGGTGAGATTACATCAGTATTTGCAATTTAATTTGTCTTTGGGTTTATGAATGTGTTGTTACCTGCAGTCCAGGGTAGAGAAGTCCACTCAGCATAGGATGCTCCACCTGTTTGACAACCTCAGCTCCGGCCTTCTTAGCATCATGCTCTGTCACCATGGAGGACAGGCGGTACACATCCAGAGTGTACTCTCTGATAAACATGAAAACAAAGAGCTTAATAATAAGTCTGAGTGTAGGTTGCAGCGTCTGAGACTATTTCACTGAATGTACTATTAAACAAATGTCAGGACAGTCAGGGAGTAGCGTCGGCACAACTGACCTGCTGAGCTGGAAGTCCGTTCCTTTGACAAACTTGAGTTTATCCAGAGGCACGCCGATGCTCTCCAACATGGCCTTGATGACCTGTTCGTAGTACTTCACCCTGAGCTCCAGCAGCTCCCAGGGTGCCTTCATGTTGTCGAGGAAGGCATGCAAGTCTGCGAAGAGGATAGTGACCTGAGGAAAAGAAAAAGACAACAAAAGTTGGCGTGTAAACTGCTGTAAGATGTGCACACAGATTAAATTCTATTCTCGATGACAGACAAGATGCTCAGTGCAGCGTATCCACCTCACAGCCTGCCTTGAGGAAGTCTGCGATCTTGGACATGGGGACGAAGTAAGCGACATGGGGTTTTCCTGTGGTTGCTGTTCCCCAGTAAACTTTCAGCTCCCTCTCCTGAAGAACCTGCTTCAGCTTCTCCTCTCCAAGGACCTCCTGCAGGGCACAACAAACAAACAAACAAACAAACACACAAACAATCAGAGATCCATGAGACAGAGAGCGGCAGGTGGACTTCATTCACTGTGGCCGTGTTCAGACCTGGTGATGACATCCATCCTGATAATATCTCCTGTGACCACTGGTGATCGGATATCCCATCCTTGCTCTACATGCAAATAATCACACTTTTTTTTTTACCGATTTAAGAAAAGTATCAGTCATTATGTGGTGATTAGGGTTAGGGGTTGTCAATGTGGTCTGAGTGATCCGATCTCAGGACACATCCAGGACGGATTGTGGGTGCGATCAGACCTCCACCTGCCACTGTGGATCGGATCTCCCAGGATGGATTTTAATACCAGGTCTCAATAGAGTCTGTGAGTATGTGTGATGGTTTGTCTTCCTCACCTGAAGGTTCCTCGTGATGAGGTCGAACTTCTCATCTGGGCTCAGCTGATCCGCCATGGTGCAGGGTCTTCTGACTGGGAACACAGTGAAGACAGCAGGTCAAGCACTGATGTGATAAACAGCAGCAGCAGCAGATTTGATTTGAGACTCTCTGGGTCACATGAGCTCAAATCACTCCAGATGAGTGTCCTTATTAAAGCCCAATGACAGAAACTGAACGGTAACACCCACTGACACGAGTGACAGGTACATTAGAGCTGAGCGAGGGTGGGCGTTAGCAATCTCCCCGCATTCCGCCTGACGTTACAGCTGAACTGAGCTGGACTTTCAGGTTAACGTCACGCTGGTGATGAATCAACACTAAAGCTAAAGCTAAGCGGCTAACTAGCGACCAAACCATGTGCAGCTAACGTCACCGAGCTCCGGTTAAAGCTGCGCCTTGTTCAGTGGCTACACTTACAGCTCGTGTGACGTCAGTTCACTACAAAGACTCAGGGATCAAACTGCTGACTGACCTCAAGACAGGATTTCTTCCTACGGGACGTGTGAGCCGCCGGCAGAGTGGTCCAGCGGGTGGACCAGCGGGGAGACAGGTCTTGCGTCAGCGACAACTGAGGCTCTGCTATCGATTCAGGGAGAAGCAACCGAGTGACGATCGTCTATGTTTGTGCATTACCGCCACCAACCGGTAAGAAGTCTGGATCAAAATGTGTGTAATGCCTAAATTAAGTTATTAGCGATTGCTACTTAATTATTACTAATTAATAACTAATTATCGAAACGACTGAGCATATATTCTGGTGCATTTATTCTGTGTTGATGTTCACAAATGGATACAACAAAAGATTATATCATTCCCAGCTTCTATGTCTAAAGATAATATTACATTTGGTATAATTTTACACAACAAAAATGATGACCTCTGTTGTAATCTAAATAATATCTAGCAAAGAACAGGATTATCAAATCATCCCCCAATTTGGCTTTTTTCTTAAATGTATTTAAATTATATTTAAAATCCTTGAGATTAGTGAAGACAGCCAAAGCACAAAAATGAAATACTTTGAAAACCATTCCCACGGAATTAGATAATGAGTTGAAATTATGTTCCCTTAAGTAACATTTTATTGTTTATATATATATATATTCCTTTTATTGTTGTCATTGCTTTGTACCTACCTTGTGTTCAGTATTTGCCATTGAACCTCTGGCATAATATCTGTACCTCATTATTCCACTGACGGTAAGCTGCCATATTTCATCTGTGCATTTTCAATGTAGTTGGAATGTAACTTTTTCAATAAAAATGTAAAAACAAACTTACAAACATCTTAAATTTGGTCTTATAATGGAGGACAACATTTCTTAAATTTTCTTTAAATAATGTGATTGTACTTGCTAAATCGTTTTGTGCAAAAAACGCCCAATTATTGTATTTTTTTAAGAACTGTCTATTTTCCTGGATTCTTTGAAATTGATAAATTGCCCAAAATGCCACACTTTTATACGAATATATGTTAAACATCTTTCGACTGGACCCCAAACAGGTAATTCAATTATATGTATATATATTACCATAATGTTTTCTGCTGGTGGAAAGCATAGAGGTGTACGTCAGATAATTACAACGAGCTTGATCGAGCTGACATAATGTGTAGGTAGATAATGATGGAATGAAACAGCCTGTGTCAATACATAATTCAATAAATGCCCTGATTGATAACGAGTGGCTCTGGGTTTGGATATATTATATGTTAACAGTAAGGTTCAGGTTGGGAGACAGGGTTGTCAACCAGTGGTCTGGAGCCCTGTATGGGAGGGGGCAGCCCTGAATTACTGTACAACAGTAAAAATATCCCCCACGTGTGCCCTATCCCCTGGAGCCAACTTCTACATCTGCCCACTCCACCTGCCATACACCACCAACATCTCTATCAACACATTTAAATCAAAAAATCATTGAAATTACTTTTTTGTCTTTCCCCCTCTCTCTCTCATACGTCAAAAGTATCAACAAGGGACAATGACACAAAGTCTTGAATGTTTCCTTTAGGATTAATAAAGTATCCATCCATCTATCTATCTATATTGGAGTATGTATATTGCAACACCAATACAAAAAAAAAGTACTGAGTAAATAGAATTAAGGTCATATACTACATTTTCTCTGTCAGTACTATTATTAGAAAGTGTTTATAAGCAATTAACACTTTCTAACACAGAATAAAGAATCCTCCTTGTTGCAACCCACCAAGTGTTAGTACACTAAATGGTTGATGACTGATCACCCTGTTCATCAGTCCTCATTAGTGAAATAAAGAGGAAATGTGACTGAGGACCCACATTTCATTTCTGCTCCTCAGCAGATAGAGCAACACTGATGATGCGTTCAAAAGCCTCGTTTTAATCACACTAAATCACACACAGGACACACATCGTATAAAAGAGAAACAGAACAACGGGAGTTTTTCCCCCCCAGGGTCCAAGAGATGCCCGGGTCAGGTCAGTGTTTGTTGGGAAGATGAAGAGTCAGGTTTCGGGATCCAGGCGGGGGAGCACCGGGAGGATGAGGTTCCCGAACGAGGAGTCCTGAGTGATGAAGAAGCCGGACGAGTGTCCG
This sequence comes from Hippoglossus hippoglossus, assembly GCF_009819705.1. Taxonomy (NCBI): domain Eukaryota; kingdom Metazoa; phylum Chordata; class Actinopteri; order Pleuronectiformes; family Pleuronectidae; genus Hippoglossus; species Hippoglossus hippoglossus. Next base: position 15,224,241 of record NC_047161.1, read on the forward strand.
TGTGCGTGCTGCAGGGCCGCCTTCTGCTGGGCGGCGATGTGCTGCTGCTCGGCGCTGTCCCTCGCGTCCTTCAGGCTCGGTCTGGACGACAGCGGGATGTTGGCTCCGGGGCTGTTCATGGACCCGCTCTGCAGCAGCCGCCTCTTCTCCTTGTCCAGCTCCGCCAGGATGGCGACGCGGGCCTTGTTCGGAAAGCCTGGCCCCGGAGGGTTGGCCGCCATGTTCGCAGCTCAGCAGCGGGGGGAGTCAGCGGGGGCTCCCGTCCATGAAGGAGGCTGGTCGCTGTTCCTTGTTTACGCGATGAGCTTATCAAGCTAACGGAAGCTAACGTTGCTAACAGACCGGGAGCACTGAGAACCAGAGGAATGCTACATGCTAACCGATGCTAACACGGTAAAGCACTTCCGGCTCGTCGCTTCAGCTTCCTGCCTTCCAAAATAAAAGCACAAACGTTACAGAAGAAGCCTTCACTACTGTTGGATCATCAAACACGTTTATTGATCGTGTTGATGAAGGAAAAATAATTAAAGATTTGTATTAATAGTTTTCAATAATGTTGCACGAACTCTGGCTGAATATTTATGACAAATATTGAACTCATCCCAGTAGCACAAAATACACCTGATATTACAAATATCATATAACCTTATATTAAAAGTGTCAAGTGATGATTCAATTTTTGTGTTAAATCAACTGTTGGTCTTTAACACATACTATATTTATATAGATATATAAATAGTTTATTATTTGTGCCCCTACCATTGATGCTGCTTTTTAAATATAACACATTATGTGCCTATATTTACACCCCTAGATTACCCTATAGATACAATTACTACTATTAAACAATAACAAAAATATTTAATGTTCAAGCTAATTTTTTTAATTGTCAATATTGTGGGTTTTTTTAAGTGAAAGAACTGACCACTAGATGTCAGTAGTGTACACTGAATAACATACCTAATAAGCATCGCACTGAACCAACTATATAAATTCAACTGAAAAGCTACTGACAGTGTAGTGTATGAATGTCCAGCTAATAATGTCTCCACATCACACTAAGTCTGATTAATGTGATGGATTTGCTTTTTTTCCCTCAGTATTTGTAATATTTTAAAGTTATTTTTGCCTACCAGGGATTTCAATTTTACTCCTGCTCACATCAGCTGTTCCAGGTATTTCTATAGGACATTTTAGGATGTCCTACAGACAGGGTGTGTACAAAATTGTCAGACAAACTGTGAGATGTAAGAGTGCAAACATTAAAATCTCCCCCTTCATTTTGTTCCTTGACTAAATCGTTTTTTTGGTTTAAAGTAAAGACGTGCTGACATCTCCTTCATTGTACACTTCATCCATTAGTATTTATTAACCTCTTTTTCTCCAGTCCCAACATCTTTTCCTTAAATTACTACAGTACAATATACAACGTTAATTTCACTTGCAGCCACGTATATCAAAGATATTTACAGGTTTACATACAATATGTACATATGCACAGGAGGCACGTACACAAGGCTTCTGTGTGTCCACGTGGGATTAAAGCTCACACATTTGGCTACAGCCTCAAGAGTCATGAGGGAAGTTCACACACGGAGCCGTAAAAGACAAGAAACATGGACATTTACAGGATTTACAGTTAAAACAGGGTTTGGGGTGAACATGGCACTGTGTTGGCACATACAGTATATATAAAGTTGTAATTGATAGACCTACATTTTCACATCGACAACTCAGTTGTCAGAAACATGTGGAAGATGTAACAGTATGTATAACATATGCGAACACATTTTCATATCAACAAACATAAATATTTAACTCATTTTAATTACCGGGATTTTGATGATCACAAAGAATCCCAGCTTGTTGCGTCAAACACATGTACAATATATACAAAGAAAAAACAAACAACGGAGACTACAAGTCCTCTTCCACACCTTCCCATCCTCTTTTTTTCCACAATTATACACTTCCCTTTTTCAAACGCATATGGAGCGAAGGCAGTAGCAATGGGGTGAATGTTTTTTTAAAATTTTGACTCCCACCTCATCTTTTTTTTTTTTTTTTTTTTTTTTTTTTTAAATTCAGTTGGAAAACAAACCTTACAGGCTTTAAGTAGATTTAAATACTGCAGAGGGCATGACTTTCCAGCAAACATGCATTCAACAACAGTAGAATCAAAACTAATAAATATTGAAATAATGATATCACTAAAGTAGCACCGGCTGCAGTCACCATTTGTTTTGCTCAATATTAGGGAAGTGAACGCATTTGGAGAAAAAAAGCTTTTCCTGTCTTCAGCAGCTGTTAATAATTCAATTGCCGGATAATCATTGCAGTTACGTGTGCAAACTAACTCTTACTCATGTAGTGGTTTCAGCTTAATGGTTGGGAACGACAATGAGACCACAGCGGTTACTGTCTGGCCATTGGTTCCAACATCACATTATTACGACTTCTTTAAGAAAAAAAGAAGTTTAAAAGAAACAACAGTGCGACAGGAATGAGATGGAAACTGACTGACGATCAGGAGAAACTGTTAAATTACAAAACACATTCCAAAATGTTCACAATACACAGCAAGTCGAGTCAATGACTCAGGAGCGAGTGACCGACACAAGTCTCCGTTTTGAATGTTAAAACCCAAAACAGATCGGAAATTAAGGCGTTATCGCTTTGTTCAAGTTTCCTTCGACGGTTTCGTCTCTGAACTATAAAGTTGTTTGTAGCTCAGCGCTCAAGGCCATTATTGTTGGTTGTATGTAAGAGGATTGAATATGCTCAGTTCCAGCAAGTAGCACCAGTAATGGCAACACTGACAAAACACTGATCCCAACACATTACATGGTTTCGTGCAGTTTTAACCACAAAAAAAAAACGTTTTTTGTCCAGTACTCAGAAGTTGTATGTGATACAAAACGTAAGGCTTCATGAGATCCGACTGAATAAAAGAGGAAATGAATTTCATGGCAGGAAAACTGTCCCAGATGTGGCAGGTGTGTTTGTTATTAAAGAGACCGCAGCGTGGCTGAAGTGATTCTTTTGAAAAACGCACACGTTTCTGGAGACGTGTAACAGCAGCGGTGAGATTGGACAGAGCGGTGTCTGTGTGATGCAAGAAGGCCGACAGGTCCGCAGGTCCTGTCCAGTGCAAAGTGCCAAGTCGATCACCCGATTGGTCCACGGGTCCTCCTACGTGATGTGGGCCAGCTCTGTCGACTCTGTCTCTGAATCTGTCTCGTTGTCCCTGCAAGAAATGAAGAGCATCTTCAGTTGGACGTTTGCTTCTCAGATGCATGAACACAAGAGAGAAAGAGAAGGAGGATTTAAACCGGGTCTTACCTCTGTTCCTGGAGCAGTTTGCGGTTGCCCTGCCTTCTCTCCTCATCGATTGGATAAAAGTACAAAATGGTCAGGCCAACAAAGATGAGAGCGACAGGCGCGCCGGAAACCAGCACCTTCAAGGTTATGTGCACTTCCTCTGGTTGAGAGCAGCCTCTGCTGATGTAGCCTGCAAAACTAAAGAGAGACGAAACAGTCAAGAAACTGAAAACACAAGCATTACAATTAAACTCAATGTATTTATGTTCTATACTAATATAGACTACAGTCATACATTTTAGTAGAGCGGAGATCTTTAATGAAGGTAAGTTTCCCACCAAATCACGGATCAAAAGTCAGTCATGCGATGCATGCACACACACCACAGCCTTACTGTACTTAAAAGAACAGTTAAAGGATTTCCTCACTTTGAAGAGGGATTTGGGTGCTGGGAGATTTGGCTTAGCCTCATTTTGACTTTTTATTTTTATTTTTTTTAAAAAATGGGATAAAGCCCCTACAACACATTTAGAATATAGGTTGTGTGATTGTGTTCTATCATGTGAGTACTTACTCTAAACTGAGAGTGGAAATGCCCAGGGAGACTCCAGAGGCAAACTTGGTAAAGAAGACATAGAAGGAGTAAAAGAGAGCTTCGTGGCCGCAGGAGTTCGGGTTCTGCACTTGGAAATCATCAACAACGTCGGGCAACATGGACCTGAGAGATAGAGTCAAGAGTCAGTGCTGGTTTCACACAGAAGCTTTTTTCAGATATGAACTCCGGAGAATGTCCGCACTCCTGCTGAGTTCTCACATCAGCTCCTTTACTAGAGGGCTGCCCGGACATTTGCGCTCTCACAGCCCCTCCAGAGACTTTCTGGAGATTATCTGGAGTTCAGTGCATGTCTGGGAGCAGCTACACACACACACACACACACACACACACACACACACACACTCGATGATCCTGCATGTAAAAAGCTAAGCCAGCAACAGCAATGGTCTTACCAGGGCAGCAGAAAGGCTGCGGCCACTCCGACCCCGGCAGCGAAGGAGACGATGTAGGTGACGATCAGGTTGCTCTTCAGACACACCACCAGGATCATGAAGGGAACCACAGACTGGAAAGAAGAAAATTATATGAGACCGTGAAAGGGCAGTAGATCAGCTGCCCTGCAGATTTACTCCCTAAAGCAAGTCTTTAAGACTCTCAAGCAGTTTTCTTACAGCACCTAGGATAACACTCTATTCCCATCAATCACACAGACTTAATTTGACTTAGAAGTGGTTTCTGGATGGAACTGTGGCTCTTACCAAGGAGCCAACATAAACCGCTGTCTTTTTCCCAAAGCGAGTGAGGAACCACTGCCAGAAGGGGATGGCCAGAGTAGCGGAAAGCTGTGGGGGGAGAAGAAAAACAACATTCAAATTCTGGTTAACCAGCGGTTTCGTTTTTACACACACATAAATCCCACATAAGGTGCTTTATTACTGACTAACATGATTTTGGAAAAGAAAGCCTGGATGATGCCGTGTGTCACGCAACATAAAAGTAAGGGAACAGGACATGAGGTGAATTCTCAGAATGCCTCAGCTTCCACTTCAGACTTTGAAGCGTGGCGAAGCACCTCCGACCAGCCGTACACCTGCCAAACACAACAGCGACGGCGGAAGAGAACACGGCTTCTCCGGCTCTTCCCAAAACAAAACCTGAGCCTGATGTGTTGCAACACTTCACAGGGGTCATCCTATCGACTCTACGGGACTGGGCAGAGGGCTCGGTCGGATCAGTATGACCTCTGATCCCCACAGTGTTTGAATAAGGGAGAGATAACACAAAGGCCTGTGTGAAACTGTGCGTTTTCCGCCACCTTTTCTGATGGACACGAGTGAGATGCTAAGCTGAGAGATAAACTTCCCACACATCTCTTTTGTCTCACTGCACATACGTGTCTGTGTTTTAATGCACTGACCTCAAGATAATGTCCTGACATTCTCTGGAGGGGCTGGATGTGAGAACGCAAATGTCCAAGTGAGACACTCCGGACTTTCTGAATCAACACAGTCATTATCCATTAATGGGCCTTTATCCTATAAGTGGACCTCATAAAGTAAACCTCAGTGAGTTCCTTCCGAATGAAACACTGCAGCACGACATACTTGGCCTCTTCTCTGGTGTAAACACTGTCCATCTCTTGAAAATGAGTCAATCTGTCGTGCAGCATCGAGGTCGGGGAACAATGTGCGGTGTGGCATGCTTTCTGCAACGTGCCTCACATTGACAAAAAAGGGAACACACAAGGCTCTTTTTGTTTGGCGACATTTGATGAACTCCAGGTTCTCTCTCACACAATGTTTCATCACATCTGACCTTTACCGTCCTCTTATATAACGCCAGTTAGTTTGATTTGTGCAACATATCTTTGATCTAATAAGAGCCGGGCTTCTCAGATTAGTCCGCCGGTCTCGTCACATTAGTGAAGGTGAGGATTACGATCTCTTAGCGCTGATCAAGAGTAACTTCATAGCAGCTTCTCTGAAAGCTCCGCGGTGAAGCCCCTGAAAGGTAATTTCAGTAAATAAATGTACTTAAATAAAAAAGGTCACTAGCTTGCCTCCGTAATCCTTTCCATAAAGTAAAGGATCAAAATGTGTAATCTTTTCGGCCTCTTTAACCTGTACTTTCTCACCCTGAACAGTCGAGCTGGGCGTGCTACAGTCGGCACATCTTTGGATTAATTGGGAATAAAAAGCTGTCAGGAACTAAAGGCTGACAGATTCCTTCATGAGTGAAATTTCGCTTCGGAGGACAGTGTGGCTCCTCTACTGTCTGTGGGAACGGGCTGCCATTCAGGCGGAGTGGACACACATCATGGAAATGGGCCGCCAGGAGACGCCGCTGTCTAACCCAAGTCCAGAGTGGCTTTGTAACCGAAGACGATTTATGCGGTGATCCTGGGAGTCGAAGCTTTTGTCTGCACTCTGGAGATAATGGATTCAAGTATTCCACACAAACGCGGAGGCTGTTAGGTTTCAGGCGAGGAGGGGAATGTGGTCATTGCTATGGGAACGTTGCACCTAGCAATTGTCTGGAAAGGCCACCTGCGTCTGTGTGTGTATGTGGTCCAGGTATTAGTCATGTTGCGGGGACCTAAATCGCTTTACACAGTCACATCATGGCAAATCAAGTCCCCCATAATGTAAATCATTACATTTTAAGGTAAAGACATATTAAGGTTAGAGTAAGTCAGAGTAAGAGTGGAGTCATCTGAAGTCATGGAGACACTGTCTGTGTGTGTGTGGTGTGTGTGTGTGTGTGTGTGGTGTGTGCGTTTGCTCACCATGATGACCAGCAAAATATTCTGGAAGTCGTTTCTGAAGCCAAGGGTGGAGCTGCAGAACAGAGCAAAGTTTCCTTCCAGGAGCTGTGGGTATAAACACACAAGCAAACTGTCATGTCTAAACACACACACATTGGGCTGACCCCGCAGGCGCCCTGTAAACTGTGGCTCGCCACGCAAACAAGCTGGACACTCTAAACACTGAAGATCAGAAGAACCAATTGAACAAATAGAAATAAAACAAACATCCCGCAGATGCATATTTAAGTGAGACTTATAGATGTGATTGAAATACTGATAGTAAAAAAAGTTGTGGATGTCTCTAAAACGCACCATGAAACCCAGTGAGGTGAAGAGGAAGACCATGACCAGCTTGGCGTACGGCCCGTGCCCCATCACCAGCTTAATTCCCTGGAAGAAAGACATGGGCTCCGACCTGGGACGAGAAGAATCTGCAAGGAGGGAAGATAGGAAAGAATTCACTTTCAGTCCTATTTAGCTCTTAACAATCCTGTAGCACAGGTTTACAGTTCATGTGGCGTGAGCAGCTGCCTCTCAGGCTCAGCTTGTACTGGACAAACGTGTCATCAGTCCCCTCGCTGGTCACAAGGCTATAACCAGAGCCTGATTGCTTTTACGCAGCCCGTCAGCCGACAGTCATTCCACAGCATGCAGCCGTAATTGTGCATCAGCGGTCACGTCAGCAACAGCTCTGTCACATGAAAGAAGTGTGTTCATCTTTATTGATTAGATGCAGATGAACACACTTCTTTCACTCATTTCATTTTTTCAGGACTTGAATTTGTGAAAAACCCTGTGCTTAGGGCTCACAACTGACTATAATGACCTGGTATATGAAATTAAAAGGCAAGAACAGCCTCACCTCTGAATTTATTGTGTTTCCTTCCTTAATTTTTAGTTTGATTTAAAGCTTTAATGAGGGGATTACAGGCATCTAAATTGAAAGATAAAGCCAGTTTGATTGAGGAATTAATGCTCTACCTTTTTTCTCTCTCACACCGAAGAAAAGAACGAGAGCGCAGAGGACGTAGATGGCGCAGATGACACCGGAGGCGATCATGTAGGCCGCTCTCTGTACAGGAAGAACGAAAGGGAGAACACAATCTGTATCACAAGTTTTACTTGAGCCCTTATCTTCAGTTCACACTGTTCCAACAGTTGCTATTGGCCCATTTACCGTGTCGTCCAGGGAAATGACAGGCCCCGTGTGATTGAGTGAAACCGACATGTTGGAGTTGTTCAGTGCAGCAGCAATTTCAGCGGGTCCCGGGAGGCAGGGCGCGTTGGCCCTGCCCACTATCTGGCCCTGGATGGCTGTGCCGACCACGGTGCCCAGGACCTCCACCGTCATCCCTGGTTGGGAAGAAACACGAGAGATGTTTGGTCACTGAGGAGGTGACCTCTCGATATGTTTTCTGTGAGGAGATTCTTGTTATACTCACTGTAGGCAGTGGCAGAGTCTCTCTCCTTCTGATCAGAGGTGATGAACATGGTGAGGGCAGAGTATGGCACATGGAAGCACTGAAGGCAAAGAAAAAGAAAAAGAATTCAGCAAATGAACGCAGCTCTTCTTGTTCACTTTTGGTCAAAACAAGTAGAAGTAGATCTTCTACATTTCAGGAAATTGTGCAGTGAGATAAATAAGCAGTTTCCTTCCATTTTCAGTCTTTAGCTAAGCCAACATGCCCCAGGCTGTAAGTTGATGCTTGTTTTCGATTATTGTGAAATGATTTCCTGGCAAACTGTGTAGTCAGGCAAGATTACTTCACTGTGTGATGATAAAAGAAAAATACATGACAGGATTCACTATCTATCCATTTATCCATATATCTATCTTATAATTCCAGAAATCTCCATCTATCTGCTGTGGCTCACATATCTCAAGGACCATTCAACTTATCGGCAATAAGGTTTAGGGTCCCACAGCAGGTCTTTATTTGCCTTGACTCAATTACAGGCCACGTTTACAGTTTCAGAAAGAAAACTGCAACCAGCATCACCACAGGCCAAGAAAACAGCCCATTATATACAAGCAGGTTTAGAACAGGCACTGCACTGGTTAAGGTAACTCAAGGCTATGTACCACATAATAACCTTTATTTTTTTAGTAGCCACTGAAAGTGTAAATATTAAAACTCCTATCAGGAAGGCAAACATTTTCTATGACCTTGTACTGCAAGGAACTGTGTGTGTGTGCGTGAGAGTGAGAGTGAGTGTGAGAGTGAGACTCACAGTTTGAAGGGTCTGGAAGAGGCAGTAGAAGAAAAGGTACCAGATGACTTTGCTGTCCTCAAAGGGAGGAACGTACCAAATAAGAAAGTAAGCGATCACAGCCAGTGGGGTTGAGAGAAGGATCCTGCACATGGACGAAGGGGGGAGACGGGGGGGGGGGACACGAGAGGAGACAACAACAACATCAGTGGATGAAAACGTGATCCTACTCGAGCGTGACGTGCTCTTCACTCTGTCAACAAACATGAAGAGAGGGGCCACGTGTTACATAACAAATTGTGGCCCCTTGGAGTGCGTCCTTCATTCAGTTTGTGCCAACTTCTCCTCAGCGGAGAGTGAACGTTCAGTTTACTTTTTCTCACATATCATGGTCCTGGTGTTCACATGTGGGAAGAAGGTTGGAGCTGGAGGAGAAGAGTGGCTGGATCTGAAGGTTATGAGAGGATCAATTTGGAGTTTCCTGTAAAACAAACCGCTTTGTTGCAGGAATGATGCTCTCTTGGGGGAGGGGGGGGGGAGGGGGGGGGGGGGGGGGAGGTTTCAACTGCTCATGTGACTAAGAACATTTGTAAACACATCCGTGCCATCGTGTACTCCATCTGCCCCGCTTCCTTGCACAATTTCCCCACGAGGTCATTTTCGGGAAATAAAATAAGAAATGCAGATGTACAGTGAGAGTTTCCATTGGTGACTTCCTGACCTCTTTTCACCTTCCTCTTATGGTAACGTGGGTGCTCTCCAATCAGATTGTGAGTGCAACCACACCTCTGACGTACAGGGGGGGGACCAAAGAGCCTGGCTAGGGAGAAGCCCATCAAGCGTTTGGTTTGTCCATCTATTCCCGTGGGGAATTTAACTATATCCATTGGGTGATTCATCCTTATCTGACAGGATATGAAATCATGCATCTTGTACGGACTGCGTGTCATTGCCGTGTATAAATAGAGTGACGCAGCTTCTCGCCACAGCAGAACTCGCTGCTGATCAACTTAATGAACTTAAAATTTAGACGAACAGCATGAGCTCTAAAGAGAGGAGCATGAGGAGGTGCAGCGTTCAATGAGCTCTCTCGTGCATGTGATGTGATTAACTGTACACTTAGTTGGCAGCGAGGGTGGGCGTGTGCTGGGAGTGGCGTGCAAGTCGAAGCAGATGTTTTATCTTTATCTGGTGATGGCGGGACACTTTGGATTGCACTTTTTTTTCACTGTTAGATTCCTCTGTGTCTCAACAGTTGAACATCTACCAGATTTAAACATGCCACTTCCCGCTCATATCCAATCTATGAAAAATACATCACTTGCAAAACAAAACTGAATCGCTGAAATGTTTAAATTAAACTTGCCAGTCCCATCTTTCTCAGTGCATGCCGTTCTTAAAACAGTTTGCAGGGCTGAGCTAAGATTGTGCACCGAGCTTGCAGGTCGGCAGCGACACAGGAGACTATACATGCTCTGTCCAGTTGCCGCAACTGAAATCAGATTCAAATGTCATCTGAAATAGCCGTGCTTACTCGGGAGCAGTGAGTTGACAAGACTGTGACACCTGAATTCCCTCTTCCGGCAGCCCTTATTAGGGTTGCATGCGTGCGAGCAGCTGCAATGAAAGAGGAAATTTGCATAACGTTCGGGCCGAGGCCTTGATGTCAGGGTTTCAATGGCAACTTAAGAAATCTGAGAAAAAAAAACATATTCATGAGGAAATAAACCTTGAATAATTGGGAAACCCCCTCCCTCACATTTTCTAGTTTTAAATGTAAATTGGCCACGGCAGACATCAGTTCTTTTATTTATTAAAGTTGTGATAGAATTGTTTTTTTACATCAACAGTGAACAAAGAAACCTAACAGTCAGTGTTTTAAATAAATGCATATAAAATTGAAAGGCAGAACGCTGCAGCTCGTCACTTGTGACCGCTCCAGAAGCTCCGCAGCAACAGTGAGAATCATTCTGCTCGGCTCCCACACCTTGAACTGGAGTAACCCCACTGAATTCCACAGCCACTCTTTAAAAATCCTGACAGACCCGTCTGAGCAGCCGCTATTGGCCGAGGCCGGTGGTGTGTTGGGGCTGGACCAATGATGAGCCAGCTTGACTGCTCTCCCCTCCCCCCACTTCCCAAACACAGATTTTTGAATTGCAGCTACTCCAGCTCCTTTAACTCATTCCCTTGCTTCTCAGCTAGAGACCTAAGTGGGCGTGATGAGACCCAACATGCCAGTCATTCCTCCATCTTATCCTCAGATGCTCTGACTCAGCTAGGTGAAAATTACAGTCATGACGTCACAACATCAAGTTAGTTGAGCTTGATTAATCTTAATTTACTGCATATACCAAAGCTCTACTGTTTTGAGAAAAGATAGGCGGTACTTTTTGCTTTAAAATTAGATTAAACCTTTATAGTTACACAAAAAACCCCAAATATTCCTGACATGTAGAAATATTCTTCAAAGTTAAATATACAGTGGTTACTATGAGGCAGAGAGCTGCTTTTAATAGCAATTATCCAAACACCAAAGTTGCAAATATCCACTATCAATTTTCTTTTGTAATCGCCCAGCGAATTCCAGAACAAGGAGTCATTTGAATGTATTTTGCGTAACTGCCTTAACTTCATTACTTTTCCAAAGAAGTACATTTCCGACACGTCACAGGAACTGCTGACCAAAACAGTCTGATCATTCCATTGTTCTCTAAATTAATTACGAAGGTGTTCTCACTGTAGCCGCCCACAAGGGAATATAAACGCAGGAAACTGAGGTGAGAATCCCCAGGGATCGTTATGGCTCCATTGAGTACACAAGGTTTCTCTAGGGAGATTATATTTTCAAATCAAGCAGACGAGATGGCACATAAACTGGTGTAGCGGCACCCCTAGACCCTCCAACCTTTCATTCATCCTGTGAAAGTGTCACCTTTGCATCCATGTGAACATTTTCTGCCCCGATCACCCCTTGAGGTACTGCATGTTCCCACCTACTGCTGAAGGTAGCTCTACAACATCTACAGTGCTGATAAGAGGCTGGCAGCCGCTTTAAACAGCTGCTCAGTCTGACACCCTACACCACACTTATCTAACCGTGTGAGTTATACCCCTCAGAGTTCCATAGGGGTCGGCAGTATTCAGTAGCGAAGGAACCACATTGAAGGACAAAAGGCACAGTCTGATATTTAGACGTTGAACTCTACTTGGTTGCTCAGATGCAGAGATGTGGGGGGAGGGGATATGGAGGCTGAAAAGGGAAAGGGTCAGTAACCTTTCTGTGGTCTGAAGCCTCACAGGCTACCCGCTTCCACAGCGTGACTGCCACACCCGGGCCACAGACAATTACGGTCCGGGCCTGGCTGCTCTCCATGGATTTCCCAGAAATGGCGTGATTGTTTTTGTCTGAATCAAAGAAGATTTCATTTAGAACCATAAAAATGTCAATTAGCTGAAAATGGGTCAGCTGCAGAGGAATTCCTCCAGGAGTGTTTCCTTTAAGAATCACACTCAGTAGCAGGAAGCAGTTATATCTGTCGAAGTCATGCCAGAGGCCACGCTAGCTGCAGGGATTGCTTTTATTTGTTTGTTCAAATTAGAAAAAGTCTTTGACTTCTGGCCTCAGTGATGCAGCCTGGACCATTTTAACTGGAGTCACTTTTCAGTTGATTATTTGATTACCAGCATGTATCACAGCAGCTGTGCGTGAGTGTGTGCGAGTAAAATGGAGAGAGGGGGGAGGGAGCGTGAGCAAACATATGCATGTGTGGGCAACAAGGAAGTGGTACAGCAGTAATTGCAATAGCATGACTTATATTAACCCCTCCTGGGAGATGACACTGCAGAGTGCTGGCACAGAGCCCCGCCCCTAACATCTGACACATGTACAGTTGGAAAGTTTGGAAAGAGGCTGGAAATGTTGCAACCGAAGGTCTGACTCAGTGAAGATAAGAGCCGCCCCACATATTAACAAAAGCACGTATGTAACTCAGGGAGGATTTATGACACCAGTGGGCTTTAGCAACAAAACCTGCATAATACAGCTAGAGGAGGAAGGTGCTGAAGAGAAAATTAACCACATCTATCAAAAAAAAAAAAAAAAAAAAGACTACTAATTATTGTATGAATCTGTTGAGTAGACCTACCAGGGCAACATGCGCCCGAAACGTGTCCATGGGCTCCGGGAGACCAGGAATCCCACTGTGGGGTCCGTCACTGCGTCCCATGCTCGGCCACCAAACAAAATGATGGAGGCATAGAAGGGATCCAGCTGCCAAAGTGGAGGACACAAAGATTAGTGCAACTGTGGCCAGTATAAAAAATGATAAACTTAACCGTGTCTGTTGTTCACCCGCAGCATGAGTGCTGTACTCCTGACTGTACAATTGGCACCAAGCTGTGTTACCCAGTATACTCTTAATCAACAGTCCTGGTGGCCAGACAAAGCTAAACCGCGGGAGGCTGTTGACTTACACATTATTTGGGCCTTAACCATCAGATTAGTGTCAGAGCCTATTAAAGCGAGCCGCTCCTCATCGCCCCCCTCCCCTGCATTTTTCTGAACCAACCCTTCTAAGCCTTTTCATACTGTAGAGCCCAATCATGGAGATAATTATGGAAAGAAGAGCAAAATCTTTTCCACCTCTTCATTTTGTCCTGGACAGTCAGACGCTTTGTTGGTGAGCTTGTATGATAACTAATTAAAGAGGTGCTTTGAGGCCACAGGAAGGATCATGCATAGAGCCATGCCCTCAAACTGTGGCAGGACAGTAGTGAATAAACAATCTGAGGTACAGTAGTCTTTTAAGGACAGCACTGGAGGCCTTTATTTTAGGACTGTGTTATAACACTAAGGAAAGTCTTCAAATAACCTTGAGCAACTCACCTGAGCAACATCCAGAAGATAAATCTGCAGAAAGAAGCCCAGGGCACATCCAGTGATCTGGTAGGGTGCGCCACCGACGGCATAGCACAACTTGTTGCAGATTGACAACTTGTTCCCGTCCTCATGCTAAGGGGAAAAAAAAGAAAGAACAGAAAATACAGAGTTAATCAATGATGAGGATATTTTGTGTAAACGTGAGATCAGCCTTTTTACTGTAAAGGTAATGCCAAAGCATCCAAAGTTGTTTGCAGCTATGCACAAACTTTTTCCAGGCTTTGGCAAACCCTACGCCACTAAATAATAATAGGTTCAATCTACAACAATTGACGACAACAGTTTTGCCTCAACAGGGTGTCTGCATAAGGCAGCACGCTTCATAGCAGCACACTCCCCTGGCTTAGAAATTCACAACTAGTAGATCCTCTCAACTCTCCTCCCAATTAGGTCTTACTAGTCCAATTAAGACAATAATACATTTGTAAGTGCCTCACAAAGAATGTGCCCTGAGTTTTTAAATCAGCAAGAGTCTTAAGGAGTCAGGAAAGTGCAGCTGGCAAAAAGCTAACCACCACACAGCATATTTGGCAGAAGTCAGGGGCAGCCACTTGGAAACAAGAAACCCTTGGTTTCCTAACAAGAGCTCATTCTTCCTCACTGTACATGTAATAATTTCCTCCACAGTCAAGACTCTAAACAACTCTTAATGGCCACACAAATCACCGGTGATTAGTGCCAGGACATGACAGCACCATGGTGTCACTCACACACACCAAATGCCAGGGCGAGAGCACCTTGGCAGCGGCCTGGACTGACTTAGCACTGGAATGGATGGCTGCCAGCGTGACCAGTGTTCTGACCACTGTTGCCCACAGAGAAAACACACCCTCCTCCCTGACCAATCATGAGGTTGTGTTTGGCGCTGCCTAGTCGGCCCTCTTTTCAAGTGGTCAAAGACTTTGACTGCTTCTGTTAATAGCCCCACGCAAAACAGAATATCCGTTTCAAGATCAGTTAGTGCAAAATGTCCTTGAACTGCAGGCACATAATCAGTTTTTGTCGTCAATGACGCTCGGGACAAGAAAACAAACACCGTCTCATCTCGGATCTGACCACAACACAAAACGTCACTATGACCGCATCTTGTTGAAGCACCAAGCCATGCCTTTGTTTAAGTGATAAACATGCTCCTGGCTGAAATGAGACACCATCAGCAGCACCTTCAAAAACACAGGAGCGATATTCAAACTGTAGTGACGGAACACAATGGCTGCGGGCCTCGCAGGACTTGGGTCGATCTGGGGATTTAGGTCAAGTCTCTGTGGTGGTGAATGCAGGGTCTCATGGATCAAACTTTACACCCGCCATGTGACTTTTACACATTCCCTCTCGCTCTCAGCAATAAAGCTGTAAAGCTGGGGAAGGAGTGGTCACTACAGACCCTCTGCGCCTGACAGAGGCTCGTGACCAAACAACTTCAGGCTGATATTCACCAACACCGGTTCCACATATGCAAAAGATGATTTAAACATTTGCTCATCCTGGTTTTTAAAACAGACAGGGCGCGCTCACATAGCTTTGAAAGAACACACCTGCTCTTGGCAGTATGGATCATAAGGAGTTATGTGTATGGTGTATTAAGAAAAATAATATTCCTCTCATTCCATATAGTCAATGAGCGTGGTCAGCAGTGTTTAGTAAACCTGACATGAAACACAGCCTCACATCTCCACCTCAAAGGCCACCACTCCAGCAACTTGTGGTAATATGTTTGTCGCAACATAAACAGTTAACATGCTTCAGCCAGTCAGGCATGAGGAATGGGTGGGTGGGTCTCTTTTCTCCCAAATATTAAAAATGTATTTGGATTCCACCTGCAAAACACTACTAGTCCACTACTGGAAAAGACAGAGATGTTAGAGGACTAAGATGTTTCAGAAATGCACTTCGGTCTGATCGCTCATTATCTGACACGTCGCCTTGGTGGCTATTTCCTGCTGCATTCAGGGCCATGGGAAATACGGGATCTGCGCAGGAATTACTAACAAATGGGGGATTTCCTTTGATTTTTCGATTTGACTGATGAAAAAGAAAAACGTTAAAACCCCTGATCTCTGCTTTTTTCTTAAAACTCCACTTATATGTCAAAGAATTAAGATGCTGATGCAAAAAAGGGCCGACTTGTATTATAGTAAAAAAAACAAAACAACATGCTGTCATGTTATTTCTGATACATTCAATTTTTCTCATCTTTAATACTTCGTTATAATTCACATATGCAGACAGGTGACAGAAGTGGAGTCCCTTCTCTAAGGAGGTGGGAGGGGTTCAGAGAAGCCCGTGAACGCATCATTATGTGTTCCACATTAAATGATATGAAGGATTTAACCTAGATATCTCATGTGGTCGATTGAGGCAACACCCTCCAACGGTGTTTGATATAGGAACATTATTTAGTCATCTATGCCATTACTTTAATGAGACACAAATTTATGATAAAGAGAAACACCGCTATGTGATTATACATACATACACACATACATACATACATACATAAATATATATTTACTGTGCAATGTTGTGAGCCACGCAGACATGGATGCGATAAGAAATACGACCAATATGAACGGTTTTGGGGGGGAAAGGCAGCCACCAAGTGCGCACAGTGGCACGTTCATGGTTTAAATATAGCTCAGTGTCTGGGTGAATGAGTGCATAGAAAACCTATATGATTATTGTCTATAGATAATAATAATAATAATAATTAAAAAAAAGGATTTAAAAGTTATTTCACTGAACCCTGAAAATATATGATTTCAATATGATTGTTTAAAGAATATCTCTTGGTGCATGACTACAGGATTTGATTTATTGAATTTTGTATATTTTTGTAATTGATCTTTTTTATTTATTTATAGGGTGATTTATCGGGCCACTCCTGTGTAGAGATATGACAATGAGCCAGGCGCGCTTTGAGTCACTCCTTAGAAATGTCATTGGACCGGTGTGCTCGATCCACTCATAGTCTTCTGGTTTAAACAAAGAAAAGAGGAGACGAGGAGCAGCCTCCTCGTCTCCATGTGTCGTATCCGAAGCGGCTGAGTTAAACGAGAGAAGGAATGAGAAGTGAACGTGGAATCCAATTGTACCCACCTTCTTGGCGAGCTTGATGCCATCTGAGTCGAGCGGTTTATTCAACAAACTGGTGTTGGAGTATTCTTCTTCTCCTTCTTCTGTGGCCATGGCACAGGAAAGAAACAGATCAGGTCCCGGTCTGGAGGCGAACAGATGCGGTAAAAAAAAAAGAAAACACGAGTGTTCAGTAGCAGGAATCACGTCCGGTGCGGTCGTCGTGTGAAGGCAGTGACGATCGCAGACTCTCAGTCACTCAGGGTGGATGTAGTAATTTCCACAGCGGCCCCGCCCCCTTCCAACGTGCCATTCACCCCATGTCTGGCCCCGCCCTCCTAGGGGCGTGTCACAGCCGGGCCCTCATCATCCTTACATTTCTCCCCCGAAGTTTACATGCTGTCTGTAACACGTTGCATGTCAACAGGAGGGTCAGTACACAGACTCACTGTCCCCTGCTGTGTCCCCTGCTGTGTCCCCTGCTGTGTCCCCCTGTGTCCCCTGTGTCCCCTGTGTCCCCCTGTGTCATCAGGGCAGCTCACACTGGACAAGTTCACTTATTACAAGTAAAAAAAACATCTTATAAACTTTGCGTAATACACTGTATACTGAAGTTATGGATCATAAAAAAGAAAGGAAGAAATCATTTTACTGAAAGTATCTGAGCATGTTGAATTGTAAATCATATTAATGATTCAATTTGTGAAAAGGTGGATGACATTTGTAAAAGTTACTGTAGTTCATGATATGTTTTACCGCTAGTTTTCAATTGATGTGTGTGTTTGTCTTTTAGAGTGTTCTGATGTTTATGATTCATTTCATTCAGTTGACTTACTAACAGAATAAACTTATATCAACATTTCATGATCTCAAAAATACAGGAAAAACTTTAAGAGTTTTATCTACATGTTGTGTCTATTGTCTGTATTTCACTGGTTAATGATTATGTATTCACTAAAATCAGCCATTTCAGATACCAAAACAGAAATAGTGAATTAACTTTGGAAGAACTGTTTAACACAACATTGTGCAACATTAATGTCACTTGATTGATCAGTATTAAATTTCTTTGGGTAGTGTAGGTGTAGGTGAAATGCTGGAGAGCTCATTTACATATACAAACATCTTGTGTATTTTGGCAGGTCTACAGTATGTGTGCCCGCATGACATGTGTGTGTGTGTTTGCCGTCCCTGGACAGGTATATATAAAAGCCAACACAACAATGTACAGCAAGCAACTAACCAAATTACATTGGTATTTCACATATAAACCATCATACAAGACACATGTGACATGTGTGAGTTTGTGTGTAACTGTCTCAGGTGACTCGTGCTGTATTTTAACCACAGAATATCTCCTGTCTAATCAAAGTGACCACCTTCCTCTGTACTTACCATCAATGACGACGGTTCAAAGTGACTGTTTTAACTTCTTTTAATATGTACTCACATATAGCCTGGCTGCTAAAAGGAAGCACACACAAGATTCCTCATGTGTGGTCAAACAAACATCTCTTCTCACACGGCCCGCCAGAGGTTTGCCCGCTCGGTACCTGAGGGTTTCTCAGATTCTCTGACCCAGGTCTGTATTTGCAAAGCGTCTCTTGCTCTGGCAGGAGGCTGAGCATCTATATGATCCCAGTTTAGCTGAGCACACATACCATGAAGCCCCCAGTATACATATGCAGTATGCACACAGCACTGCTTATCTGAATGCTAATCTGTGTCTTGTAGGAGCCTCATGATCAAGCACACTACGGCCTTTTCACTTTCACATACTCCAAGACAAGTTGCAGCCAACCCTTACTCAAACATTCACTTGCAATGCAGCTGTATATCGGAACCACCCAGCTATTTGTCTATACACGCCCAACACACACACACACACATAAACACACTCTCCTCTAACAGCGATCTTCCTGAGTGCATTATGAAACTTGTGGTAAAACCATGACCTCGACAACATCACAGTAACGTACAAATCAATATATGTCAAATTAGATTAGATTAGATCAAATGTTATGGCCTGGTTTAAGTTGTGTTGTTGTAGTTCAGGTGGCGGTGTGGACTCAGCTCACCTTTGATCTCGTGGCAATAAAATGAAAAGAAATTGTAAGGCTTTTCGAGCAAAGAGTTAGTGTTTGTTGCAAGGGGTTGTGTGCATGTCGAAATATCACTGCCAGTAAAAAAAAAATTCGTCTGTAACGCCAATTTTGCACAAGAGGAAGGATGTTTTAAGACATGTTGTAATATTGAAAAGACTGAGAGAGAACAGGTTGATGTTGTTTCCCACATATGCAAATAGAAAGAAGGCTACATGAAATAAAGGCCAGGTTAACACAATCAAACAAAATCATTTGCTGGTATCAGTCATGTTTTCCTGCAGATCAGAAAAAATAACCAGAGGGTAACATATATTTCCTCTGACAAATGAATTGCATTTTTAGCAATAACAGAGACAAGTGCTCAATTCTGTAAAATCAGGCATTTAACTGCTACAGCTTCACTTGATCTCGTCATATAATACCGGTGGCTTATGATGGAGAAAGTAAGCTAATGTTAGCTGACTTGAATGTGAATGAAGGTTCCGTTTTCACTTTAAATAGAAGAAATAACAGAAGGACGTTGAATGCATTTGCGATAAAACACAACTGTGGTCAATAGTACATAAACATTTAGCAGCCAAAGTCTCACTAGATCCAACATGACCAGTAGCAAATGTTTGCTCAGATTGAGATCAGTTCCCTGACAATGACTCATTGTGTTCCGAGCAGTTCTCATTAACATACATCCTTGCATATTCACACAGTTCTATGACTATGCTACTTTTAAATGATGCATTTCTCCTCTTAGACTGTATATAGAGATGGTCGACATGCCAGCTCCCCAAATGTGAAGCCAAATCCTCTTGATCACACCCTGGTGGCTGGCTGCGGTAAAGATTAAAAATCCTGTCTCTTTAAAGGGGACATATCATGAAAATTCCACTTTGTTAGTGCTTCTACATGTTAATGTGGGTATCTGACATGTCTACCAACCCAAAACCTCTGGAAAAAAAACACTTGCGAGTTTTGTTATGGTTCCTCTAAGTCAGAAACGTCATGCTTGAGTGACTGGAATGAGCTTCCTGTGTACTGTGTCGTCACAATACACTGGAAGTCTCCCTACATGGCCTTGGCCTTTATATCGTTTAAAATCATGGGGGGAGAGGGGGGAGGGGGGAGCTGGCTCACTAGCATTTAAAGGAACAGGCACTCAAAACAGGTCACTCTGTGGAGGGCTGTTTTAGACAGGGTAAAAAGGGTGCTGTTTTATATGATCCTTGTGGTATTTTGACCAAAGTATGTTACAGACATTTCATTAGGACCCCAAGGAACCATATCAACTTGTGGTAAAATGGGCATACAATGTCCCCTTTAATGTTTGTGAATGGGACATAGATCAAACAAAAAAGTCAAAGATGTTCAAACATGTTGAATAAAATGTACTTAATTTTCGGGAGTACGTATCATAGTGATGTTTGTTCAAGTGCAAATTTTTCAGACAAATTTGGTGGTCACTAGAAATCCAAATGTCCTCTTTTCTGACTTTCTGCTGTCCTGATGTCAATGGGGAGCTCGTTCCACCACTTGGGATCCAGGACAGCAAACAATCATGTTTTTGTTGAGTGTCTAGTTGTCCCTCGCAGTGAGGGAGCAGCAAGCCGATTGGCCGATGCAGAGCGGAGTGGACAGGCTGGGGTGTAAGCTTTAACCATGTCCTGGATGTAGGCTGGGTCTCGATCCGTTCGCTGCACGGTACGCAAGTACTCGTGTCTTGAGGTGGATACGGGCAGCCACTGGTAACCAGTGAAGGGAGCGGAGGAGCCGTGTAGTGTGAGTGAACTTAGGTAGGTTGAAGACCAGTCGAGCTGCTGCATTGATGAGCTGCAGAGCTCAGATGGCACTAGCAGGCAGACCAGCCACAAGGGAGTTGCAGTAGGCCTGAGATAACAAGAGCCTGGATCAGAACCTGTGCCGCCTTCTACGTGAGAGGGGGATGTAGTCCAGCAAGACAAAGCCTGCACACTGCATCCTGAGAGACCTAACCCTGATCTAACATGATACTTTCCCACGGATCAACTTCCCCATCCCATTTGTTGCAGCTCGGCTGAAGGAAAAGCATCCAGAGAGGTTAAATATGTATCTGTGCAGGAACTGCTGTGACCCTGCGTTTAACTTGGAGGAGATACTTTCAGTTTTGAAATGATGCCTCTGGATTTGCTCTGTGGTGCTTTGTCTGCAGTGTTGGAAAATGAGGCCAAACGGGGACACAGTCACACTGGAAAAACTTGATCCAGGCATGGGCACAACAAATGCAGGCCTAAGTCATTTGGCATGTGTGTGTGTGTATGTACTGTATATATTGTATGTGTGTTTGTGTTCGGTATACAGCCTCATGAGAGAGAGAGGGATGCAATGCTATGAATGCTGAAGCTGTCCGAAAGGTTGAGCCTTTGTGCGTCACCCAGGAAGCGGTTATACATAGCTACAGGTGGGATGGAAAGTCAGGACGAAGGACACACACACACGCACACACACACACACGCACGCACGCACGCACGCACGCACGCACGCACGCACGCACACACACACACACACACACACACACACAGAGGTATACATAAAGACACATATACATAAAACTGTGTCCAGGGAGTTATAGAGGAAAGAGGAACTGTCCAGAAGTTCAGGTATTTTCACATGAAGTGAAGGAAACTGTTTTACTGGGCAGCAGTTAGTACCTTTCTGGGTCGTGGGTCATAACTCACTCTGCCAAGGAGCTTATGCTTCCTCTGCCTTTCTATGAGCAGGATGACAGGAAAACTACTTATACAATTTTATTGAAACTTGGTGCAGTATGGACAGGAAAGGATTCAATTGATTTTTATTTCACTCTCTTTAACTTTGTAAGACGGGTTTTGTTTTTTTACATTTTGGGACATTTCTCAACAAATAATACTGAGATATTTATTAGAAAAGACACCAGACATATTTAGAGTGCCAATATTTAATACTTACCGGTGTAATTGTAAGCAGACTATTTCTCCCTATATGGTCGGCATATGCACCTGATCTCAATACGTATAAGCAATATGGTGACACAGTGGCCTTGGTGGAGGTATGCATACCACACATATAGTAATTTACCTGCAAGCTATAAATTGTGACCCACACGATTTCTGTGTGACTCACCTTGACTTGGCTGTTCGGGCTCAACATCTCTTTGTGGCTGTAATCTTCAGACCGATGTTGTGACTGGCATCAAAAGCTGCTCTCTTTAATTTCCCTTCGCCTACTCATTCTCACTTGTTCGTGCTGATGCAACACCACTAAACACTTTTACTGCGCACAAACTGATGCAGGAATTCTCAAAATATAGCATTTCATGAGCTCTTTATTATAATGATGCCTATAGTACTACCTTCATGTAGGCTGCTCTAACATCGCTAATGTGTTCTACTGGCGAAATGAAGGAAAAAGCCACATGCACTAAGTTTACAAACAAAAGCCACGTTTGTTATCCTCATTGTGTGTAAATTCAAAGGAATTTGCTTGAAATGAAGATAGTGAAACATTTAATGTAAAAACTGAAGTTCTTCAGGGCATGAGAGGTGAGGGACTGGTTTCAACATGCAAAGTCATCGTATCCTAAACCCACATCAGGATGTTATCGCTCCTGTTTTTCCGGACATGCATGAAACGATTTTATCTCTCCATGGTAAGTGTGTGTGAAATAAATGTGCTGTGAAATGGCTCAGTAAATGTTTTAACAAGGTGATGATCACATTTTCTTATTTGTGTTTTCATATTTGTCGTTTTGTTTTCCTATTTGTTGTTGTATTTTCTTACTTGCTGTTGTGTTTTCATATTTTCCGTTGTGTTTTGTGATTTGTCGTTGTGTTTCGTGATTTGCACTCCAGGGCCACCATAGAAACCTGCAGAGAAAAAGAAAAACAACTCCCAAGAATATAGCTACCCTCTCTCGGTGTCATGACCCCACTTCTGCTGCAGACACAACAGCCTATGGCGATGCCTGTACACACACACACACACACACACACACACACACACACACACACACACACACACACACACACACACACACACACACACACACACACACACACACACACACACACACACACACACACACACTGAGGTGATTGATTCAAAGTCCGTGTTTCTTGATGGTGTGGCTCAGAGTGACAGGACATTGAACCTGGCTGTTATCAGTGTCGTCTGAACTTGTTGGCGTTCAGACATCAAACCCAGACTGGTGACAGAGTTGAGGTTGACTGACTGTTTGTCTGCACGTCTGCGGGTCATCCAGGCCTCAGGTGAGGTTGGGATAGAGAGAACTTGCATAAAGCAGAGCTCGGGAAAGTTAAACATCGACTGGCCCCCACTGCTCTGAAACTCAGTTCCCAGAAATCATATGATGTCACGGTAATAAACTGTTTTGGTACTTCCTAGAGGCTTATAGCAGCGGTGAATAAGGGGAAGTACAACAGGCTTTTTACTGTTGAATTTGCACAAAGTACATAAACTGCTGCAGCTTTAAATGCAAATTGTCCAAACGCTGTAAAGGTTCAGAGAAAGTTCAGAGTTAGGTTTCATCTCACTCCAGCAGGAGGCTGTGACCGGAGCGGAGATCATGTCCTCTCATGTTCTCTGCACAGCGAGATAAAAAACCATTAAAAGAACATCATGTTATAAAGTGCTTAAGGGTGATATTGAAAACATCACACTGGTGCCATGTCTGTATGACTGAGGACGTAATTTTAATGTCAACAGTGCGCCTGCAGACGGTATCTGGATGAGATGATGCAGATATCAGAGAAGCTCCAGGGACTTTTCAGGCACGATTGCAGAAAAAGAAGGAGAACAGGAGATTTGTGAGAACGAAAATAAGACATGCACGGACAAAACAAGCTCAACTGCACATAACACGAAAACATTCACTGCGGTTGCTCTAGTGATAAAGCAGAAGGACGGCAACAGCAACACCAAAGCACAAGTAAACATACACTGAATGTCCCTGCCTCAGTCAGGTTTGATGATTGCAAGCAGTAACCACTTTTCCACTTGCATAATTTCCAAGTTATACTGCACCCCCTCCCTTCTGGTGCTAGATGTCAACACAAAATAATTTCAAGTTTCTCAAGTCACAGGGTTTGTCCCAATTACAGTAAAGGTTTTCTTCAGAAACGATTAAACCACAGATCCTTGGCTTTTTTATTTTTCTGCTCATCAACTGAATGATCCGTGATTAAATACATGTGCAAAATATAAATGTTTTATTGCATTTCTACGGCAGAGGAAAAGGTTTCGCAATGACTGTTGGCCACGAGTGTTAGCAAGCTCAAGTTTCATTGTTAGTTCCCCACTCAACTCCTGACCCCCCTCACGAGAAGTACACTGCATACCACTGCATTCATCCCTGGGACTTTCATGATGACCGTGGTATATGCCGTGTAAACTCACACATTGAATATATGACGTGTATCTTATATTTTCAATGTGTGGTCTTATCGGGCTTTGAGCATTATTAAAGCACTTTTCAAATAGATGATGATGATGATGATGATGATGATGATGATGATGATGATGATGATGATGATCATGGTCAAAATTCTACTCACAGCCAGGAGAAAGACTGTCACAAGACTTGACAATCAAATCCAGACGTAATGGTTATATAAACTACAGATGGACAGATAGATACTAGAAAATACGAGAAAGGACATGTATTTACCAGCAAATAGGAAAATAGATCCGGTTTAGCGATAAAGTCATGGGATCTGTATCACATGATTAGGGGAATTACACAACAACTGTAAAATGTTTAAATATAAACCCTCCCTACAGTTTTTTTCTTTGTTTCTTTTTTGTTATGATGTATTTTGTTCCTCTTCCTTATTTTGAAAACTAGTTATGAATTTATGCATAACAGCATCAAATACTAATGTGAAAATATGCACAACTCCACACAGAAGGGCCCGGACCAGACCAGGATTTTAACCAAAACGTAAATAGATACAAATATATAATATATGCAGTCACACACACACACACACACACACACACACACACACACACACACACACACACACACACACACACACACACACACACACACACACTCGATCAAAGTGTAATTGCATAGATGTGAGATGGAGAATTATGATAAACTATGATAAAAAAAAGAAAGCCGAGTCCATTATCCCTTTACACTACGCTATTGTAAACATCAAAGGCAATAAAATGAAACTACAGCCTCTACAAACACTGACTTGATAGTATCATTCACCGCAACAGCAGCTGACTTACTTTCCACACTGACCTCACTCTCTGTGTTGTGTTTTGGCTGTAGAGTTTTCACAGTGGATCATGGGCCCAGTGGCACATGGGAGGTCCCTGTGGTGGGTCTGTGTAATGATTCCCCTGCAGGTTACTTCAGACTAGACAAAAGGTCATTCATACTCATTAACATTAATGTCGGCTCGGTCACTGTGGTTCCACAGATTGATCGGCCCGTGGATGAGTAGCTTGTTTCTGGTCCCTTATCAGACACTGCGTTAATGGTAACTTTCAAATGATTCTGTGACTCTGACCCATCATGTGACAGAATGTGATGTGGGGACAGGAGCAGCTGCTGTGTCATAATAAAGGTCGCATTCAGCCGTCTGTGTAAGGTTATGCTTCCAGGAGGGTTTATTTACGTTGAGGAGGGAAACTGTGACGTTTGCGTGAGTGTTTATGTGTGTGTGTGTTTGTGTTTGTCTGGTGTGTGTCTGCTGTGTGTGTCCCTTTTGGAGAAAATAGACAAGGACAGTCAGAATAAACTGGAGTTCACCAGTTCGCTGCCAACTAGTTGATTTGTGAACACATGATCTGTTTTGTGTTTGTGTGTGTGTGCAACCTCTGCCGCTTTGTTTCTGTTATTCACGCCATCTCTCTCCTTTTTGAATATTTTATTTTTAAAAACATTTTATTTTAACATTTATTACATTGATGATACAAAAACACTGCAAATTAAACACATCGCAAATATCTATTTATATTTATATTACTACAAATGTTTTATGAAGGTACGTGACAATAGAAATAAAAATTGAACTACCAAAGATGAAATAAGAAGAAAAAAATATATATTTAAAAAGAAGAAGATATAAAAAATGTGGCATCAGTGAAATATATATATATATATATAGGTGATCATTCGATCATGTGAAATGGGAGGTTCTTGACTATGTAATTGATGCGAGGTTGCTGTATTTTATAGAAAAGGTTCATCTTATTTCTTAATGAGGAGGTTTTCTTTTCCAGATGTGTGCAGCTGTTCACTTCTGAGATCCACAGTCCAACTGGCAATGGGAGATCTGACTTCCATTTCACTGCAGTGTATTTTCTGTCAATTACCAGTGGGATATCTGTAAGGTATAGAACAACATCTTAGTATTTCTAATAAATAATAGTAAATAATACAAGTGTGGCATGTTTTGTTATTGAAATAGGCCCAAACTTGACTTAGACATATATTGTGTTTTAAGTAGTTTGTTATCTCACACGTTTGTTTACTTTCCAATGCGACCATGAACACACTCAGGAGAAATCATTAGCCATTATCTTTATTTCCACTTCAGTGATATTCCAGTTATCACTTGCTGCTGTCTAATCTCTATGGCCTCTTGTAATCAGACCCAGGTCAAATGTATAAAACTTCCCATTAGTCATTTAGAGCTGAAGAAGCCTCTTGGGCAAGAGGTGCAACGTCTTCAAGCAACAGAAGCAAGTCCAGTTGCCTTTATACTTTTACAACTTGTGAAGATACCATGACCTGGATGACTGAGAATCTACACAGACTTTATAAAGAATACTCACTGCTAGAGTGTAGAAGGTGAAGTTACCCTGGAAATTCTTCTCTGACCTTATATTTCTGCAACTTTGCTGTCACCTAGAGGCAGTGGTGGGATATAACACAGTACAATTACTTTTTAACTGTACTCAAGTCGATTTTTCATGTATGCGTGCTTTACTTAAAGGTTCAGTGTGTAGAATGTAGTGACATCTAGTGGTGAAGTTGCATGCAGCTGAATACCCCTCACCTCACCCTTCCCTTCCAAACATGAAAGAGAACCCGTGGTAGCCTTCAGTTGTCATAAAAACTCAAAAGGTGTTTGGGCTACTGTAAAGAACATGGCGGCCTCCGTAGAGAGGACCTGCTCCCGAAGTGAATATAAAGTATTTAAATTTATAAAGGGCCCATTCTAGGGTAAAGAGAACAGCAATTTGTACAATTTAGATGAAACACACTAGTGAAAACGTCACTTGGATTATTATTATTATATTTTTTAAGTTATCAATAAGAGAGGGGAATTGGTCCACTGAGCCAATCAGAGCAGGCAGGCTACGTTAGACCCGGCCCCCTGCAGCAGCAGCATCACTGGTGAAAAAGAAACAGCTGAAATGGATTCAGAGGAGATTGAGACTCAGCCACAATGATGTAGTAAGTAGACCAGCGCATTAGGGAACAGGGTTCACTCTGCAAGTACTTCTAATAATTTAAGTATATTTAAAAGCAAGTACTTATTTACTGCTGCTAGGCTTTCTCTCAGAATAGTCTGGACTCAAGTAGAATTAAAAGGCAGAGGGAGATTTAAGAAGTGTAAAAGAAAACAAAGTTAAGAGTCTGATGATGATTCCACACGGTAGAGCAGACTGACTGTCAGGTCACAGATCACATGTAACAGGTCACAGGTCTTTTCTAGCGGCTTTACACCGGCTCCCTGTATGTTTTCAAATTGATTTTAAGATTTGACTGATTACTTTTAAAGCTCTCCATGGCTTTTCTCCCAGCTACATATCAGACCTTTTAGTATTTTACGAGTCGTCACGTACATTGAGATCCTCGGGCAGAGTGTTCCAAATACCAAAATAAAAACTAAAGGGGACAGTGTGGGAGAGTGTTTGCTGTGAGGGCCCCAAAACTCTGGAACGATCTGCCTGACGAAATCAGGTCAGCTGAGTCAGTGATCTCTTTCAAATCCCTTGTTAAAACATACTGTTATCGGAGAGCCTCTTCTGATTTAACCTGAATTATTCTATTTTATAGAATAGTATTCTTAAAAATGTAATTTAAAAGAATTGTATGTCTTTTAGAGATCTTTTAAATGAATATTGTCTTTTCATATTTGTGATTCTTACATTTTTGCTGTGCTTTATGACCTGTCTGTTTTATTTTGCCGCCCTTGTGAAGCACTTTGTAACTTAGATTTTGAAAAGTGCTCGATAAATAAAGTTATTATTATTTTCTTTTATTATCATTACAGGTAACAGGTCACACGTCACGGGTCACAGGTAGGTTGGAATGTTGTTCAAGCAGGGGAGGGAGAGTCCAACAGACAAAGCTTCAGAAAGTGGGTTAATGGCTGCACTGTTGCCACATTATATGACTGAACAACCTGGCAGAATGTGGATGAATGAGTCAAGGTGTAAACACTGCAGCAGGTTGAGCAGGTGATGATCTCATAAACCAAAGGTGCAGTTGAGTTAGCAGTGCACACACACACACACACACACACACACACACACACGCGACCCAAGCGTTTCACAATACTAAGTTCAGTGTACCATGCTCACACTTTCCAAATTGCATTATTTTGATCTCGCTAAAACTCCAACTCCAACTATACCCCTTTGTATTAACAGTCCATTTGTACTGGTTAGTAATACTGTTTACTATTCAAAACCTATTATAGGCTACTGTATATAATGTATAAACCTTGTGTGTAGGGAAAGATTATGTCCAGCAGGGGGCAGTAAAAGTCAATGATTGTGTACTATTCAAGATTCAAGGTGATAATGCAGATGAGTGAAAAACGTAGTTGTTTAGTGGTAATACACACGAAGCAATAAACTTAGACAGTAGTAATAACACGATTACATTTGTATCTAGATATATACAATCATAGAATAAGAATACATATGATACTTTGTACAGAAAATGGAGTGAATGGATAGATAGATAGATAGATAGATAGATAGATAGATAGATAGATAGATAGAAGTACTGCAGTGTGATGAGTTCTCATGGACAGTGATGATATCAGCATCCATCTTTATTTTCCCATTAGATCATAATACTTGCACACAGCTCACACAGCTTTTAAGTGTGACTACCAAGCAATCAGGTCACCTCCAGTGCAGCACATCTTCTTTGTCACACTGCTTTGTATCACACGGGGAATGTAAGAGAGTGTAAACATGATTACTTCAGGGACTACAAGTGATCTATATGCTCAGCGCTGATTCACACTGTATCTCTTTAAGTGGGTAGGGTGGGTGGGTTGGGTCGGGTATTGGATGATGTCACTGCTACCTGTCTGACTGACTGAGTGATTAATCACCGGGGGCTCGGAGTGGGAGGAGAGGGTGACAGGGATCGGATTGGAATGAGGGAGGGATGGGCTGAGGACTGATCAATCACCGTGACTGACAGGCTCGACCTGAGGATCAGCATCCCTGGAGGATACTGCATCACCACAGTCGGACTCACACATACACACACACACACGCACACAGAGTTTATGTTTGTCACCATATATTCACGTCAGCCACACATTCTCATCACGACCACTCTATCTTGCAGGGGGGTGGGGGGGGGTGGGCAGTGCAATGCTAGATTTAATGCCGCCACGTGTACGAGCACGTTTCGCACACACTCTACTAAGAAGAGCTGCACACAGAAAAAGTTTTGCATTGAACCTTTGCAGCTATATGGCTTGTTCACATTCTCCCCTCCACTCCCCCTCCTCCCTCTTTCCTCTGCGACTCCTCTCACCTCCTCCTCCTTCTCTTCTATTACAGTATCACACACCCCATGCTGATTAGTGGTTACTTATTGCTGCTTCAGAAAGAAAGACATCTGTCACTACCAAGGAGCGACACATGGAAGCCCACCCAGAGCCCCCAAGGCAAGAGGCTAGGGCTTGAGAGACCGCAGCCCACCATCAGAGCCTCTCCCTTGGGTCTGATCGCTCCACCCCCTCACCCATCCTATATCTCTTTATCCAAACCCAGCAGCAGCACCATCTTTAACCCCCACTTTCATCCCAACGTCTGCTCTTTCCTTCATCTTTTTTGACATCTTTTACACTCCCTTCTATCTCCTCTCAGTTGATTGTTGAACCATTTGCATTTTTTTTTGTCTTCCTCCCTCCCATTCATCTCTCATCCCTTCCCCCAAGGTATAAGTAGACTCACAATGGGGTTAGTGTGTATCTTTCCCTCCCCACAGTTAAGAAGTAACAAGATGCTCCTCATTGATATCTGCTCCTGATTACATCTGCCTAGTCTGTGTGTCTGTGAGCAGGTTGTGTTTGTATGGATGTGTGTGTTAGGGGTGCAATGGTATGCAAAATTCACAGGGCAATACATCCCACACAATGCGGGTGGGGGGGCATAGTTTGGTACGTATACGGCAAAGTGGGGAAAACATTAGAAAAACAAATCAGTCTATTCATTTTGAAAATCTCACATAGTCACAAGAAAAGGCCACAGAGGAAGAAAAGGCACCAACAGTCAGGCTGCATCACATTACACACACACATAGATATCAGTTGCTTAAATGTGTCTGTTTTTTAAAACTCAATATCGCTGAATTATTCCCTGAAAAAAATACCCTACCTCATGATGTTTTAAAGAAAGTCGAAAAACAATTCCTGGATCTGCCTCTTTTGCCGTGATCTGTGCCAAAATGTAATGGCTTCTTTCTTGGCCCTCGTCCCATCCTTCCACCAAGTTTCGTGGGAATTCGTTCTGTAATCTGCTGACAGACAAACAAACAAACAAACAAACAAACAAACAGGGGCATGTGAAGGAAGTTTTCCTATTATTCTTAACGGGAAAAACATAATGCTCCTGAACTCCAGATCTAAATGACTCAAGAGTGTCCCAAAGCTTTTTATTTGTCCATTCTATATTTATGATACATAGATCCTTCATCCAGGAGAAAGTAGAAATATCATCATGTAAATATATTCATTTAGAAATGAATAATTCTAAAATCTCAATCAGGTAAAAGTAAAGTATGATCGTTTTTAAAATAAATAATATAGCCTAAATATAATGACAATAAGGTATTTCACATTTCACAATCACTAAATAAAAATTCATGAGACCGTTGTGGTGGAGTAGAATTATAAAGTAAAATTCTTAAGTACAGGTAGCTTACAACATCGTCAATATATTCATATTAACAATGAATGAAATGATTAAGTGTAAAATAAAAGACATCGGTTTTACTGATGAACCAGCAGATAATTGTCAACCTGCTCTGCAGTTCCTGCCACAAAGTGACCAAGAAATCGATAAATGCAGACGTATGTGTTTGAGTATTTGAGTAAAAGTATTTAGTTACTGCCCACCGATGCATGTAAAAGGATCTATATGAGCTCATTGTGGCAGTGTAAAGAGCGGCAGTAGAGTGCAATAGCCAAAGAAGACAATTAGTGAGTTA
This sequence comes from Hippoglossus hippoglossus, assembly GCF_009819705.1. Taxonomy (NCBI): domain Eukaryota; kingdom Metazoa; phylum Chordata; class Actinopteri; order Pleuronectiformes; family Pleuronectidae; genus Hippoglossus; species Hippoglossus hippoglossus. Next base: position 15,255,711 of record NC_047161.1, read on the forward strand.
ACATGTGGGTAGTAAATCAAAATAGGCCATTTATGAATTAAACGATAGAATGATTTGTGGCAAATATACACATTAGTTGTGTGTGTGTGCACAGGCATGTGGTTAACTGTGTGTGTGTGTGTGAGCATTTTCAAGCATGAGTGCATTATAACTATATAAGTCTATTAAGCAAAAAGGGAGATAGAAAGATTCCCAGAATGACTTGAATTCCTTTAGCCAGTGACCTTCTGGCTGCGGTGTCAGAAGGCCATATGTTTCACAGACAATAAGGAAAAGATACACACACACACACACACACACACACACACACACACACACACACACACACACACACACACACACACACACACACACACACACACACACACACACACACATTCACACAAACAATTGGAAGCCACAGTTTGGCAACAGTTGAAGAGTAGCTGAGGAGGTATTGTGAAAGTTAACCATTGTGTCTTCCTCGGGTGATTTCCTTGGTTGTGGATGGGGGGAGGTGAAGAGTTGTCGATGGGTGAAGGGTGAGGACCCAATGAATATATGGTCTTCAGCAGCAGATTGTGTGTGGGCTCTGAACACGCACTATGTGTCATTTGGAAGACACCTCGCGTCAAACGCTGGACAAGGAACTCCCACAATTCTTATGGGTCTTCCCCTGTCACTTCAGGATTTCCATCAAGTAAGATGCAGCTGCATTTTAGGCTCAATCTGTCCTTTGTATGCACTTTTACTTCATCCTCCCTCTGCACGTGTTCTCACACTGACTCTTGGAGCATTATCACAGTCACACCATCGTTATTTAGTCTGGGAGACAACTCTCTGTGATCACCTCCCATTACAGAAAAAGAAATTAGATTCTCCTCTCATTCCACAGTACAAGAGATTGGATTTTTGACTGGAGGCGGTCAACTTTACCTAAGAATAACCCACATGTATACTTTGGTCTTGCTTGCATAAGAGTTATTTAATAGCGGCAACATAATGAGGGCCCGAGCACCGAATTGTTCCCTATTGTTCCCTTCATTTTTGTCTTCCACCACATTTTGTGAGGTCCTAAACATGCGTGAAAACTCACGAAACTGCATACACATCCAGTCTGATGAAACATAAAAATAAATTCTGTGTGCACCGCCGGTTTAAAGAGACATGGCCGTTATTTGTCATATAAGCTGTGTCCCAGTTCAGGTGCCGTGTCTATTGTAAGACTCCGGAAAGCAAAGGTTAAACCAAATGAAGAAGAGCTAGTCTGCAGAGGATTTCTTATTTGAGTCACCAGCTCTTACCATTGCATCATTAGCTACTTTGAACTGTGCTTACTGCAACTTGGTCGCTTGCATAGCTAGCTGGTTTGCTTCGTCTATTGGACAAGTTGGCCCGATAAGGATCCACTCGTTGCATCCTTTACTCCTTGGGAACAGTTGGCTGCACTTGAGGGACCCGCTGAGATGGGACGGTGGGTTGGTTGCCTCTTCGTCATGCTCATCATTCTGAAAACATGTCTCCAGTATCTGGAAGCTAAACATATGATCTCAGAGCTATTAAATGAATAAAATGGAGAATGCACCATGACATACTGCTAATGACTGGAGCGGTTGTGTGGATGACAGTCTTGTTTTGGTTTGAATCATCATAAAATCACACCTGCAGAGTAGAAATCCTCTTAACTCTGCAAAAGTCAATTGATTTTAATCAGAAATAATTATCAGATGAGTGGGTCTACCCTCCTCCTCATTTATATCTCCATTTGTTCTCCTCTGTTGCAAAAGAAACCTATGGTGCCTATTTAGAAATAAATCATCTCATCTGCAGCGTCAGGATAAGTTTAGCTGATTAACTATGTCTCCACGCTGTCACTATGGTAATTAGAGTTCATTCAAACCTACAGGAGCCATTATAGCTAACTGTTACATAATAAAGAAAACACAGGAGGTCCTTTGTAGCTTTAAAGAACACACAGATATTGTTTTGCAGGAGCTGGATGTGGAAGATGTCTTTCCTTCCTCTGTAAACCTCCTCTACTCTGCAACCAACACAGATGCCTCCATTCATCAGTCTTCACTGTTGACAAGCTAAAGCCACACTCCCTCTTTTGATCTGTGTGCGTGTGTGTGTGTGTGTGTGTGTGTGTGTGTGTGTGTGTGTGTGTGTGTGTGTGTGTGTGTGTGTGTGTGTGTGAGCGTGTGTGTGTGTGAGTGTGTGTGTGTGTGAGCGTGTGTGTGTAAGGTCCATCTGTGTCAGGGTACCCATCTGTAGGTGACCACACACCCCTGCCTCTCCTGCCTCCAGGCTTTAAGATCAGCTCAGGTCCGGCGATCACCAGCCACAGATCAGATTTACACCCCCCCACCCACTTCTGCTCTGAAGCTGCAAGAGGAGAGATTTTTTACAAGAAAGTGTTTCAATCTGAACCAGTAAGTAAAGAAAAATGTCTTATGTTTGAAGACTGAGATGAGATTGAGACACCGATTTTTCTGTACTGCAATAGTTGCAATACTACATGTTCAACAGGAAGTAGTTTAAATGTGTATGTTAAACAGTTAGAGCCCAGTGCTGTGAGTTTGCTGTATTCAGATGTGTGTGTGTGTGTGTGTGTGTGTGTGTGTGTGTGTGTGTGTGTGTGTGTGTGTGTGTGTGTGTGTGTGTGTGTGTGTGTGTGTGTGTGTGTGTGTGTGTGTGTTGCAAAAGGGCAATAGATGCCACGAGTAGCAGAGCATATCAATAAAATAACAATGAAAAATATACATAGAATAAAGTTAAAGTGGATCAGTGCCTGTTTCCCACTGTGGGGATTTAAATGGTGATGGTAAAATGTGTAAACTGATCAGAGAGATGTGTGGCGCTCTCAAGCAAGTCTGGTGAGGTTTTAGTTCTCACCACTAGATGTCTCACTACTGAACGGCATGTTCTGACCTGCAGCAGAGAGGACACCGCGGATCCATGCAATGTACCGAGAGATGTGCAGGAACACAGAGATGCTTTAAGGACACCATCCTCATATCTGAATTTTCGATGGATGTGATGGAGGTCAAACCTTAACTTACTTTACCGACCTTGTTGATGTATGCATTGGAATGACACAAGTCCTCCAACTTAAAGCTGCTCTTATCAAAACAAAAATGTTGCCAGTAGATCCAATTAGCAAGTGGACCGTTCTGAAATTGGTTTCATTTCTAGATTTATATCACCAGCCACAACCAACAAAAGCTGATCGTGCATTTGAAGTTGTGGCTCCAACACTAACGGCCGTCATACAGACATAACATCTGCCATCTCTGTGGACACTTTGCTCTGTCAAAGGTGCTGTACTAATTATCTACTTCATCTCCACCACTAAAACATGACTGAGTGTTTCGTTAATTGTTAATGGATTTAGACCATCACCAGCTGGAGGCAATGTTACAATGCAATGCTCAAAAAATGAATGCCACTAGAGCTGAAGTGCATTTTTCTGCAGACACATTCAAGACAATCACCTCAGTCGTTTATGATCCATGGAGACACACACACACACACATGCACACACACACACACCGATAATTTCCCAGACTGCAGTTATGCAATGTAATCTCAGTGATTCATGGGTGGAAATGTTAGCAGACACCATTTGCTTGTATTTGTTGTTTATTACTTTTTGTGTGCATATATAGGATTATCTATACTTCTGTGTTGACTGTGTGTGTTTGTGTATCTGTCAGTGTGTGTGTGTGTGTGTGTGTGTGTGTGTGTGTGTGTGTGTGTGTGTGTGTGTGTGTGTGTGTGTGTGTGGAATGCCTCAAGAATGCTCAATAACGCGGCCCTGCCAAATATCAGTTATGTAATTGCATCACAAGTTCGTTCCTGTGAACAGTTATCTCTTCACCTCTCCAAATCTCCAGCATACTCTTTCTTTTCTCTCTTCTCCTCCCTCCGTCCCCCTCACACTCTTGATGTAGTAGACCCCCTTCCCTCTCTTACCCGGCAGTAACTCCATTCTTCTCCCCCTCCTCTTATTCATTATTTTGCACCGTATCTTTTGTGCTCCCCCTCCTCTTCGTCTTCTTCTCTCTGTCTCCCGCAGACCCTTGCTGTTCCCTCGCTTTCTCACACACCACATACTGTATATACCCCTCTCTTTTTCTTACTCCAATTCTCTCTCTTTTGCCCCACCACCAACCCCCCTCTTCCCCTGTCTCTCCAGGGTACAGTCTGTGCTGACAGCCAGTTCCTCCAGAATTGATTTCTACCCAGAATGCAGTAAAAGTCACTGAACAGAGAAGAGGAGCAACTGAGTAACAACAGCTTGAAAATCTGTGCTGCTCTGTTTGTGTGTGTGTGTGTGTGTGTGTGTGTGTGTGTGTGTGTGTGTGTGTGTGTGTGTGTGTGTGTGTGTGTGTGTGTGTGTGTGTGTGTGTGTGTATGTGCAATATGGGATGGACTCTCCCATGTGCTCGTGCAGATGCAATGCCATGCAGGAAGTTGATTTACCTGTCTGTGCATTATGGTGATGGTGTGTTCGTTACACGTGAGGCTTGCTGGGTTTGCGTCTGATCCACGTCAGGCTGAATGGATTTCCTGTCGCCTTGTTGCTTTTTTCTATAACTGCTAATCATTAGCTGTGCTGCCGTCTTATTGAAATCAATATCTCGTTTGATTACACGCAGCTGTTGTTTATGCTCACTCGACAGTTACGGAAACGTGACACTTGCCGACCTAAGAAGACAGAAAGGTTACAGGACCAAACATTTACAACGTAGATTCATAGGGAGTTAAAACTGTGTGTGTCCATGTGGTGTGATGGTGTGTATTTCCTACCTTGATTTTTTTTGATTTTATGATATTATATGAAACGATTCTTCCTTAAGATGTCTAAAAATAACTAGACTCATTTTGTTAACTTGTGTACTTGTATTATCCAAAATGTTCAAACCCAGAAAAATCCCCAATTTTATTCAAGGTAACGCGATGTTTGATTTTGGTCGCCTTTTAAACTGTGTCATCTCCAGTTTACCCTTCTCTGCTATAACTCCTGAGTCAAACAACAGTTACGTCTCAATTCAGGGGCTGAATCCCTCCATGGCTGCATTTGAAGGCCGATTATGTCACAGTGGTCAAATGTGGCCGACAAATGCATTCTTTCCTCCCCAAGAAACAAACTCTCCCAGGGACACCATCCCGGCACAACTTATCCCAGGAACCATTGCGCTTCAGTAACAAACCATTATTGATGCTTAAGTATCAGGCAAGGGGCATTCAAACTTTCTCGTCGCTTCCAACTTCAGCTCTGTTGCTTGGCAATGGCAATAAAGGTGGGACAAGTTGGTGGTGCCGATCACAGAAAGCCTCCGCCGTTTGCTCGGTAACACAAATAAAACTTGAATACATGACATCATCCGTGAACATGATTTTCATCGCCAATGATGGTGAAGACGACAACTCCCGTGATGCCATGCTGCTTCAGAACATCTTCAAAGTAGGCCTTTTGTAATTCTTTGGACTAAGGGACGCCTCGCCGGCATAAGTTACAGATGTAGAGGAAACTTTAAATAACACACAGATATTGTTTTGCCCGTGCTGGATGTGGAAGATGTCTGTTCGTTATCTGTAAACCCCCTTTAGTCTCCAAACAACACAGATGCCTCCATCCATCAGTCTTCACTCTTGACGAGCTAAAGCCACACTCCCTCTTTTGATCTGTGTGTGTGTGTGTGTGTGTGTGTGTGTGTGTGTGTGTGTGTGTGTGTGTGTGTGTGTGTGTGTGTGTGTGTGTGTGTAAAAGGTCCATCTGTGTCAGGGTACCCATCTGTAGGTGAACACACACCCCTGCCTCTCCTATAAGATCGGCTCAGGACCAGAGATCTCCAGCCACAGATCAGATTTACACCCCCCCCCCCCACCCACTTCTGCTCTGAAGCTGCAAGAGGAGAGATTTTTTACAAGAAAGTGTTTCAATCTGATCCAGAAAGTAAAGAAAAATGACGGCGAGCAAGCAGGGTTCTTGAGAGTTTAACTCAGCTTCACCAGAGCTGTGTGGGTGTGCTTTAATCAGATTGATCTGACATCACAATAAGACTACCCCCCGAGGTATGTGTGTGTCCATGTCAGACCCCTGCAATTATAAGAAGAGGCTGATTGACATGAGGTCGAGACTGAGTTCTTCTGAGCCTCCAGAGATTAAATTCCCGGATTAAAAAATTTGTAATTTTTCATTCTGGTTTTAAGATCTCCATCCCAACCCAAAGAAAATAGGAGTGAACATTTGCAGATGTCATATTGAAAAAAAAAAAGAGAAAACCCAGAGATACAAAGATACTGTTTTTTAATGCTGAGAGTCGAACTAACTACAACATGAGCCCCTGTGTGTGCTGGAGTGGAGGAAATCTGAGAGATGAGAGACAATATCTCAGAACTCGGACAAAGAAAACTGAAATTATGTCCGCTGCGGAGGGAAGTGAGACCATTGTCGTTTTTGTATTTTGGGTGAACTGACCATTTAAGAAAAATGATAATGGAGTGAGGTGGAGAGCTGGACAAAGAAAATTGAGGTGTGTAAATGTGTATGTATGTGTGTGTGTGTGCAGCTCCTGTGTGCAGTGGCCTGATGTAATGAGCATCTGGACTGAAAGGCAATCCTCTCACTCAACGTGTGTGTGTGTGTGTGTGTCAGCAGGAGGTCGACGCCATCCAGTGGGTAGCAGCTGTCCCTTTTCCTTCGCAGCCTGCCAGATTAAGTTGAAGTGAACCTGTGGCTGCAGCAGACAGCACCGACGCGTTGGTGGGTGGGTCCCAGACTAGGTGTTCATTGATCAGTCTGGAAGGTCAGAGTCGGGTGGAGCGGGGCAGGAGTAGGAATGATGTAAAGGGTGACCCAGGAAGAGAAAGGAGGGTGGGGTGGGGAGGGGGACACTCCCTGCTGCTCCATGTCCTGTTCTTCTTTCCTTCCTTCCTTTGTCTTCCTCTGGGAAATAGTTCTACACCTGTTGCATCATTATTACTATTCCTGTCAGTAAAGGTTTGACTGGTTATATTTAGTGAGTTATATTTCTCTGCATACTTTCTGCCAAAGTCTAATCTGAATGACACTGTGGGAGATAACGTTGCGCATTTTCATGCTCAACTACATCTGCATCTATCTGACACATACACACAGATTGAAGGTGGCATGGTGGTGCGCTGATCTCAAAGCAATACGGTTTCTGGTTTGAATCCAAGCTTGGGACTTCCTGTGTGGAATTTTCATGTTCTCCCCGGGTCTGTGTTGGTTTTTCTCCAGTTTCCTCCCACAGTCCAAAGGCTGTCAGCTACCCCCCCCCCCCCCCCCCCCCCCCCCACCCCCACCCGCAACCCTAGAAGGATAAATGGTAAAAAGAATGGATGGATGGATGGACACACAGATTTATTCATGTAAATCTGCGTGTCTTCATTTCTTTCTGCTGTATAACTGCTGCACTTTCTTCCAATAATGATTATCATTTTTACTATCAGCATTATTCTATATGATTGATTCCAACCTGCCCTTTGCTGCCACGAAGGCCGCTGGGGATCATTACAGATTCATTTAATCTAATCTAATGATTCAAATAACCCACATTACATTATCTTACACCAACGGCTGCTGGGAAAGAAAAACAGCAAATATTTAACATTAGTGTGACAATCTTGTTTCACTGACTAAACTGCCCCTAAGCAACGCTGACATGATGCAGTATTGCTTTAATTGTTGCACACCAGCAACTATGCTTTTATATATTATAACATTATCAGCCGCCCTATTCTGGGAGCAGGTATCACTTAATCGGTATCTCCTGAGTGACAAGGTTTCTCTAATCCTATCAGGCTGTTTCTCACATGTATGTATTGGGTGTTTTTGGAGTGAAGAAATAGAACGAGACAGATCAGAGCTTCCGCTCACATCACAAGTTACCCCCTCCTATTTTCACACAAACAAGGTTCACTAATCCATAGGGGAATTACTGCAAATTAGATATTTCCCTCTGCGCCTCACCACAAAACATGCATCTGAAGAGGAATATTTTCCAGAGTCACGTTTCCATTGATATGCCAATGAAATGTTGGCGTTAAATAGGAAAGTGCATATTTCTGTCGGTATAAATTATTCAAATAGTGGGGAGTCCTTTAACTCACTTAATCTACTTACTTTATCTTCTATCTGACTTTGTACATTTTAAGGAGCCGCTCCTTGCACCCATTCACTTTTGATAATTAATTCAAAGCAGGGAGGCAGATTAAGCATTTCAAAGAATGTAACAAGGCATGAGACAGAGAGAGGAATGAGATAAAAGCGCTGAGAGAAAGAGAGATCAGGAAGAGGATGAGCTGAGAGAGAGAGAGTGATACAGACGGGGGGAAACTGCAGCTTCTGTTTCTCCATTCCGTCAGTTCTGTGTCTTTGTGGGCTCCTCTCCTGGGAAGAGGAGGATATAACCCTCTAAAGTCTCCCTGTTTCATGTAGGGTCAAGATCTTTTTGATCAGGGGTGACTGGGGATACAAGTGCCGGAGGAGGGGCGGGGGAATGTGTTGGGTGAAAAGGGAGGCGAGAGTAAAAAAATGAAGAGAAGAATAGAGGATGAGTGACAGAAGATGGGGTTTAAGGGTAAGAGGACTGGGAGGAGGGGAACGTCTGAGGTTGATGGGAAGATGAAGTGGACAGACAAGGATTTCACGGTGTCTGCTTCCCCGTCGAGCTGCAGGGGGGAACTTCAGAGGAGCAGTTATGGGAGGGATCATCATCCTCATGAGCGAGTGTGTGGCAAAGTTTGAGCCGCACAGTTTCATGCGAGATGGTTTTATATGGCAGCAGAAAAAAAAAAGCAAGTGTCAGCAGTTGTTGGTGTGTGTCTGTGCATGTGAATGTGTATGCATGTGTGTGTGCAGCTGTTGAGGACACACAAAGAAACACACACGAACACACACACACGACATGGCAGACACAGAGTGCTGCTTCCACACTGACTCTCCAAGGGGGGGGCTCTACATCACAAGCTTGATATCGATTACAGGGAGATGCATCAAAGACACCAGATACTGCAGCCATATGTCCACATTAAATAACTGTGACTGTGGCGTACACACACACACACACACACACACACACACACACACACACACACACACACACACACACACACACACACACACACACACACAGAGTCATGTCTCCATGACTTCATACGACATTACATTGACTCTAACCTTAACAATAGTTACTACATGCCTAACCCTAACCCGTACCTTAACCTCAACCTTAAGCTAACATTAACCTAAACCTGACTTTAAAACATGTCTTCACATTAAAATGTTATTATTTACATTATGGGGACTTACTTTTTGTACCTATAAGGAAGACAAGTCTCCATTATGGGAACGTGTAAGATAATTAGTTGTCGTTGCCATTTTGTTGAAGAGGCTGTTGTTGTGATCAACAACGTCACTGACATTGATGAATCTCAGTCGCCACTGCGACAGAGCGCCGTTTGCCTGTTTATTCAAATTGTATTGATATTGAACAAATCCTGTGTCCAAATCGCACCAAATTCCATACTGCACTTCCTTGAGCCATTTATAGCCTAACCCAAACCATGTCCATAACCTTAACCCTGACCAATTCATACCCAACCATAACCTAATCTTAACCAGGATCTCAGAAATGATATCGTGGCTCATTTGGCTTTGGTCCCCATGAGGTGTTATGGTCCTGACAAGGTCAGTGCTTGCGCTGGGAAAGGTCCAGAAGAGGAAAACAGGCTCTCTCTGACCACCCCCCCCCCACACACACACACTCACACATCAATAATGCTTCTCTCCCCCTGTTGAGGAAGATGCCCTCCTACTTACATCCCTCTTCATGCTGCATGATAATTACACACACAGGTGCTCCTACTATTGCACAAGTGTGGTTGAAGCCCCCTCTCCACCTACACACACACACGCGCGTTGCTATCATGTCGGCTTAATTATTGCAAAAGCAGAACAGTGTGATTTTATGAAATCAGTGTCATATAACCCCCCCCTCTCTCTCATAACTCTCCATCTGCGTCTCCCTCATCCCTCTTTTTTTTTGTTGTGAGCTGCGGCTTTAAACAGTAGGCGTGGCTCCGCTACTACGACCCGCCCTTTATGCATAGCAGCCAACTCTCCTTCTCCCGGATCACATAGTGCAGCAGTCTGCAAAGAAAAGTGACCACAGGCGGAGCCGTGTCTGTCTGTGTGTGTGTGCGCGCGTATATGTGTATGTGTGTGTGTGTGTGTGTGCAGCCCCTCTGCGCCTGAACGGAATCATTAACCTCAGTTCCACCACAGCAGGGGAAGGTGGAGGAAAAAAAAACATCTCGCGTTTTTCAGGAATCATTGTGCGCGCTGCGTAATTGTGGACGCGTAAAATTGAGGATCTATGAGGGCGCAGGCAGGTTTCTCACTTTCAGCACCAGGTAAAACTATTTCTTTTAAATTCTCTCTTATTTCACAGAAAGTTCCCCCCATGCGAGGATGTAACCGCACAAGCTCAGGAGGAGAGTTTTTACTGTTCGCGAGATGGATTTGGCGCTTGGAGTTATTTGGTTTTGCGCAGCTTTCCGTTAATTAAACGACCTGCGCTTTTCTCCTCTCTCCTCCTCCTCCTCCTATTCTGTCGCAGCTGATTTCTTTGAGCTTGATACGGAGTTGAACCGAGGAGGAGCCACAGAAACTACTTTACATATACTCCTCTTTCCTTACTGAGCAGGTTCATTGGCACAGGACAAGACAGGAGGGGGGGGATACCTCTCCATCCAATTAATCTATTTCCGTCTAATTTAATCACCCTGTGCTTTGTGCTGAGCAGTCACTTACACCCCCCCCCCCCCCCTCTCTCTGTCACAGTGGAGCAGGCTACTGAAACATTGTTATGTAACGAAACACTGTTGCGAAACTTCTCCGCTGCAACACAAAGTAGTTTAACTTTAACTGCGCTGTATTTACGCACAGAGCGGTTTGTGTGTGCCGCTCCGGTGCGGGCTGTGATTGTTGTGCTCGGCTCTCATGTTGGCTCTGTATCCTCCGCAGACCGAGGGAACAGGGAGTGATTCACCCCCACCACGCCCCCCTCCAGCCGCCAGCCTGCAGACCCCATGCCGGGCATTAGCTCCGCCGCGCCTCGTTATGAAAGCTGGGACATGGACCACCTCGACCACTACCAGCACTATTTCTACGACGACCACGACCCGAAAGAGGATTTCTTCAAGTCCACGGCGCCCAGCGAGGACATATGGAAGAAATTCGAGCTGGTGCCGACCCCGCCCATGTCCCCGGTGCGGGCGGTCGAAGGGTCGGGCCGGGTCGGGCTGCTGTGCCCGTCACTCGGGGACAAGCTGGAGTGGGTCTCGCAGTTCCTGGGGCAGGAGGACGAGCAGCAGCAGCAGCAGCAGCAGCAGCAGGAGCTGCCCTTCAAGCTGACCGCGACCAACGACTCCTTCGGGAACCTGAGCTCCATCATCATCCAGGACTGCATGTGGAGCGGCTTCTCGGCCGGCCAGCAGCTGGAGAGAGTTGTGGCGGAGCGCTGCGCCTCCTGTCCCGGGACGGCGGCGGCTGTGGCGGCCACCGCGAAAGTCGCAGCCGCGTCTGCAGTCACGTCCCCGGGGAGGGCGCAGTGTGGCCCCGTCGACACGCCAGCCCTCAGCGGCTTGGCGGCGGACTGTGTGGATCCCGCTGCGGTGCTCACTTTCCCGTTAACCGGGGGATGCAAGAAACAAGTGTCCTCGGGTTCCGAGTCTCACACCGACTCATCAGGTCAGTAACAGATCGAATATCCAGCTTCAGTGTCCGGCTTTTCTTTGACTTCTAGTTTGATGAAGTGAGCGACCGTTCCCTCCTTATATCCTCCTGCGTGTCCCTGTGTCTATGTTACATTATGCATTCTTAGTGCATTGGGCTTCTCATGGTATGTGGGGGGACATTCCTGTCTCCTGCAGTCAGCATCTTGCTGTGGTTGGCCTCTCTCTGGCAGTGAGGGCTGGCATGGCACATGACTGCATTGCGTTACCTTGGTGCATTCAACACATGCTTCCAGCCCAGAGAGTGACACGCCCATTGAAACATCTGCTGCCTGGCAGGGCTCCAGCAGACCAGCTGCTACCTCTCCCTGTTCCTCCAGTTTGACTTATGATAACAATATCCGAACCACACTCCCTGCCTCCTAAGTGACAGCATTACAATAATGACAGTTACACATTATTGGGAACTTTTTTTTTTTTAAGTAACAAGGAGTGGAAAAGAAAGGCATCCCTCTCCCCTGTCCTACTTTCCCCCCCCCCCATTTTCCCCTCTGTGAACCCATATGACTGGGTTCGGTATGCAGGCTGCCATGTGATGTTGAGCTTGGACCATGCATAATGGTGCTCGGAATGTCACAAAGGGAACTTGTTGCTGCATTCCTCCACTCAACAGGCTGCAGCGCCAATTGTGTCAGTGGGTGGATTTGGTCCCAGCCAGCCGGGCGCTGTGAATAGAGCGGGATTAGCCGTTTAGGAGGTCGGCTGGGCCTGCAGAATTCTTTGACGTGAGGCAGTATTTAACAGGGCCTATAGTGTCAGCTTGGAAGAAGAGGAGAATGAGCAAATCATAAGGAATCAACCTCTGCCTAATCTCCAGTAAAGAGCCTCTGTCGGGCAACTTGTTCCGTATGCGTGGTAATGTGAGATGTTATCTTTTGTCATAACGCTGATGAAAATAATAGACGGGCACCCCTCCCTCCACACCCCTTTTATCCGTCCCCTCTTTATTGTGCGATTCATGCAGAGATTCCACTTTCTGAGCCGTCGAATCCATAGAGGTGCAATTACTTTTAGAAGTGACTTCACAAGAACATTGAAATTCTCCCAAGAGTCTAGTCAGCTGGCGGGAATCTAGTGGATAAGACCTTTCCTTACGCTTAACACGCCCACCTCCACTAAATACAGCAGCAAATGGTTTATTAAATGTGTGAATATTAGTCAGCTTGTTTCAACAAGTTGAAGAATTGCTGATTTTCACCTTAGTGCATTTTAACCCGCTCCGTCTCTTGCCTCTCGTCCTGCACATGAATGAATAGAGAGACTTTCCACTGCAGTGAGGATTTCACAGCATTACTGAGAGTGTGTATTTTGGTGTGTGTGAGATCATGCAGGTTTCATGAGGTAGTGTGCGTTTCATTTTTACAGAAGCATTTAATAGTGCTGAGGAGTCAGAGGGCCAGGGAGAGTGTCCAGAGGCAGGACACCCTTTTCAAATGCCTAAAGTCTAAACCACATGTTTTCTTTTCCTCAAGTAAAACATTTCCTTAATAGTTTTCTTTTGCTCTTTCAGATGATGAAGACGACAAGGATGAGGATGAAGAGGAGATTGACGTGGTGACAGTGGAGCACAAGCAGCAGCAGCAAAAACCACGTCGGCTAGTCAATACCCGTAAACCCGTGACCATAACGGTGCGGGCTGACCCCCTTGACCCCGGCATGAAGCGTTTCCACATCTCCATCCACCAACAGCAGCACAACTACGCTGCCCCATCCCCGGACACTCTCCCCACGCCAGCTGAACCTCCTCGCAAGAGGGTACGGCAGGAGGCCTCCACACAGGCAACCCAGCCCCACCAGAACTCTCACTACCACCAGCCCCGGCTCGGCCACACCCCTCTGAACTTAGACGGCAGAAAGTCTCATGGAACCGCGGCAGGGGTGAGGTCCGAGTCGCCAAACCTCAGCGCCTGCTCTCCTACCTCCTCCATGTCGCCTTCATCCCCTCCCTCCTCCTCCTCCTCTTCCTCCTCCCATCCCCAATGCTCCCCATCGAAGCCCCACTTCTTCTCCCACCTCTCCAGCCCCCAGTCCTCCGACTGTGAGGACACAGACAAGCGCAAGGCGCACAACTTCCTCGAGCGCAAGCGACGGAACGACCTGCGCTCGCGTTTCCTGTCACTGCGGGACGAGATCCCGGGCTTGGCGGACTGCCCCAAGACGCCTAAGGTGGCGATCTTGACGCGAGCCACGGAGTACCTGCAGCAGCTGCACACCAGCGAGAGGCAGAAGACTCAGGAGAGGAAGCAGCTGAAAGCCAGGCAACTGCAGCTGCTGCAGAGGCTGGCGCAGCTCAAACGCTCCTGAGTGCCAGGCCGTCACCACACACCTACACTCACAGAACTCAATGGGACTACATGAAGGAGAAAAGACACTAATGTTCACTTTCAGTTTGTCACTTTTGGAATAGTGCGGGTGGATGTTTGTTTTTGTTATGTTTTTTCTTCTGTTTTCTATTTTTGTGGTTTGCACATTAGCTACTGAGTGATTGACAAGGCCACAAGCCGGTCTGAACAGCAAGCTAGGGATTGAACTAATGAGGAATCTTATGGGCAAATTAATAATTTCAGTATAGATTTGTCAAACTGGTATGTTTCCCCTTAATAAAAATGTTCTGTTGCTTGCTACTGAAAGGTCTGCTGTGACAGCTTCTAGTTGATAAACTACTACATCTGTGCTGTTTAACTGCTGCATGGTCTGGTCTGACGTCTCCTCTTTCTCTCAATCTGAAGAGCCCCCTAGATTTGATTTCTCCTTCAAACTTCTGCTTTGTTATGATATTTTCCATTTACCACCAATTCCCCCTCATTCTCTGTAGCATCTAATCTCTTCCCTGCTGTCCTTCTTCGTTCCTCTGTCCCCCCCCCCCCCCGGCCTCAGCAGCTACTTCATCTTTATACCTGCTGATAATGGAGATGTAGGGGGCTGTAGTTTGACTGTACTGAGCCATGCAACAGTAACATTACAACTGGATGGACGCGGTGTGCTCAGCACCTCCTGAAATAGCTCAGGTTAAGTCCTGACGTCTGTGCCTGCAGGTTTCCACTGACTCCACTTGTTGATTTTTCTTGTTTCATCAGAAATGTTTTGCCAGCAGCACTTTTGCCCACAGTAACCGCCTGTTCTCGAGCAGTATTTGGAGAAAATGAAAACAACTTGTTGCCATGCAGGCATTGTTTTGAGATTCATCATATTTTACAAACAACAATCTGCAAAAAAATGTGTGAAAATGTTGATTTCACACTCTTAATGTTGTGTGATGGAGACCAGCCAAAGGGTGAATGTCTACTTCAGTTAATTAACCAAAATAAACTCTTAGAGAGCATCTTCAATTAAATCTGTACGTCAGAGATGCCAACTTCTGCTTGGAGAGGAAACCCACTGAGTTCCAACAGTATATTTCTTTTTTTTTGTTTTCTGCATTGATGTAATGCCTTTAGAAGCCTAAGCTGTTGGATGTTATGTATATTATACCCTTACTGTACAGTCCCTTCCAAACCAAAACCAGAGCTGTCTACTATTCATCCTAGTTTTCGTTCGGCCTTGTGTAACTGACACCGGGGCCAGGCTTGCTGGCTTTTCAAAGATAACTCAAAGCTTCTATTTTTGTTTAAAAAAAAATGATTGAGAAAGGAAAAAAAAAAAGAGTCAAAATAAAAACACTCACTGAACATTGATCACACTAGCCACTTTGTCACACAATTTTGTTTTTAAAATGCATACTTGTTTTCATTACTTTTTTCTTTCTTTCTGGGTTTCTTTATTTGTACAAGTCGAGAGTTGACAAAAAGTTTTATACTATATTTTCCTACCGAGGTGTGTTTCAGTGTGAGCTAATTATTTTTGTTATGTAGCTGGCAGGGGCTCTACTGGTGGATTATGTGCTGAAAATTGGCGAATAAGGTCTTCTTTCTCTGACGCTCCGTCTGGATTGGAGAGCACCTAAAAGCTCCTGGACTCACTGGAGCCGTAGTGCTCTCCTAAATCTGGTGTGGCGAGAGGTAGTGGGCTGCTTAAGAGGATCTACCGATTAAACTTCTGTCTCTGTGTAGCCTTTAGTGACCTTAATGTTACTGCTTTCTCTGCTCTTTTCTGAAAGCCCGGTGCTCCCTATTGTCCCATAAGCCATGCGACGGAACACTGTAGCCCTGGATCTATACTCTAAATGACTCTGTCACAGCGAGTAGCATCGTACTCCCCTCTTATCAGTACTCAGGAAACCCTGTCATCTGTAGCTCTTGCGAAAGGCCCATAGAATGTGCTTGAGGAGAACCCCCCCCCCCCCCCAGAAATGTGTGTGTGTATATAACATAACCTCAGAAACCACCCTTAGAGATGAGAATTAGAAGATTTGATCAGAGGATTCATGTACTTGGTTCAGGATATCATTAATATTTCCCTTTTTCCTCTTCCTCCAAAAAAATCGCTACTTAATTCAGCACAAACCACCAGTAGCCCCTGATTTATAGATTTTTTTTCTCCAATAGGGTGCACCCTTCAACAGTGGTTTGCCCTGTATTTTTTTTTAATCTTATTTGTTTGGTAGCAGTGGACATTGCTTGCTATACTTTGGGTTTTCAATTATGGTGATTTTTGGAGCCTTGTCTCAGCACTTTGTTTTTTTCTGTACCTCATAAGCCTCTATATATATGAAGAGTAAGTCAGAAAATTAATAAATTTCATGGTTTGACATCATAAATTAACATGTTTTGTCGTCCCTGTTTGTCCCTTTCACACACACACACACACACGTGCACAAGAATAATAATCCTTATCTCGCTGCATCAAACGAGGTGGTAACCATCCACGGGTTAATCAACAAATACATGTAGAACATTCAAATCCCAGCACGATCAGAGTCACAGTCTTGTTGTTTTGTTCTCTTTGCTTCCCATGAAAAACCACCTGTATGAGTGAGTGTACATCTCCCCCCTTCGCCATTTGTTCTGAGCAGCCTCCAATGTAACACATCCTGGCATCTTTGCCATGGCAACAAGCATCTGCGCTGGCAGCTGCAGAGCTCGGACAGTTTCCATAGAAACGATACCAACTACTCACTCTGCAGTCTTTCCTGTTCACACACATTGTAAATGTTATCAACCATCTGATGTGGTCACAAATGCAGCAACAGGGAGGGTAAAGTGTTCTGACGTCTTATTGGCTGATTCTTCTTTTCTTTAAAAAAAAAACTACACTGGTTTTAATCCAGTTAAATTAAAGGTGAAGCAGCAGGAGCCAATCAGAGCGTTATGTGCACCATAAAGGTAAAAACGGTACAAAATAATGACATCTATTTCATCTGAAAACGAAAGACCCGCCCCCCCCCCTGCCTCCTCCACAAGTTGCCACAGTAACGGCTGCCTGTTGCCTGGTAACAGAGCCCACCTCTTGATTCTGCTCCGGCTGCGCATGCGCAGCGACGTCAGAAGGCAGAGGCATCATGGCGGCGTCCACTCTCAGCGTGCAGGGCGCCGTGCGGAGAGCGATGGCCCCGGCGTTGGTGGTGATTCTGGGAGCCACCGGCACCGGCAAGTCCAAGCTGGCGATCGAGATCGGAAAGCGGCTTCAGGGGGAAATAATCAGCGCCGACTCCATGCAGGTAGGAGCCGCGGGGACACGAGGAAAAGGCGCAGGGGGACCTGGACATGGCAGCCACAGTGCTCTGGATAACAGAGAGATAAAGCGAGTTAAACGTGCGATTTGTAGTCGCAGTAACGCAGATTACAGGAAGCTAAATACCACTGCGTCACAAACACAACCGAGTGAACGTTGAAGAGTGAGACTGTTAACAGCAGACTGCACCCGGTCGTGTCCAGCACCTACCACCATTGATCTCATGGTTGATCTCACGGGCACGAGTCCAACCTGCCTACAGGAGGCTGCAGGGACATGACAGCTGAGCAGCTCACATGACTAAATGATCTAATAACTACACGCAACAGACATACTGCAGAGATCAGCTCAAATGCAGTGCAGTCACACCAAGTAACAGAACACACACTTATCTCAGAAAACACACACACACACACACACACACACACACACACACACCTAAAGGTAAAGAAGCCTGTGCACATTAAACAAGACAGATCATCTATTAATGAGTCCTCCACTGATCGTCCCTCGCATGTGTCTTTGTAAATGTCCCAGCTGCCCCGATTCTCTCACCTCATAAGATATGGCTCAGCTTTAAGTCTGTGATTTGTAATGCCAACAAGCACCCCTTGAGTAGTTTAGATTCAAAGTGTCATCCTCTAATCAAATTGTGTCTGCTATAAAGAGTTGCAAAGGAAAATATACACATTTTAAGTAAGCAACTATAAAATGAAATATGAATAGAAGCAAAAGAGGTACTCAATCAAATGTAAGTTAACACAAGTCGAGGTAGCGAAGGTGCCAAAAGCAACAATGGCAGTACAGGGACTGATCTGTATATAGGTATAAGTATGATTAATAATGTGAATAATATAAATATTGCACAATGTATTTAAGTGGTATGATACATGATAGTTATTGCACGGTGGTTTAAGGTATCAAAGGAAGATGATGGTTATGATAAATGTATAGAGAGATGATTGAAGTACAAATAGTATAAATAGAGAGAGACTGAGTTATAAACCTTTAAAAGAACATCATTTTGCAATGTCAGTTAGGTGTGACCTAAATCTGAGACACCACAGTGAAAATAGTTAGTTAAGCTTAAAGTTTCAGTGTGTAGGATTAGGTAAAAGGGATCTATTGGCAGAAATGTAATATAAAATAATCCCTGTGATGTTTTCACTAGTGTGTTTCATCTAACTTGTACAAATTTTTGTTTTCTTAACCCTAGAATGGGCTCTTTATATTGAAATACTTCATATTTACATCGGGAGTGGGTCCTCTCTACGGAGGCCGCCATGTTTTTACAGTAGTCTGAACAGGACAAACTAAACACCTTTTGAGTTTTTTTTGACAACTGAAGGCTACCCCAGGTTCTCTTTCATATTTGGAAGGGGAGGGTGAGGTGAAGGGTAGTCATCTGCAACATGCAACTTCACCACTAGATGTCACTACATTTTACACACTGAACCTTTAAGGTGCGACTTTTCTTATATGTAAACCACATTTAAGTGTTAATCTTAGATGAAAAATTTGTGGAAAACAGTTGATCCTACTCAAAGAAATTAAAATGTAACATTATATGCAGAACACTAAGCATTTGTGATAGAATAAACAGCATGGGTGATAAAATAAGAAAACACTCAGACATTTATGGTTATGGATGACATCAATGATTAGATAAAAAAAAGCACTCTGCAGAATGGCATCAGGTGGTAGTTGTGTAGTGATACTTTGATAAAAGTGTGTAGCATGAACTGCAGATGTTGCACAGGGAGATTTGAATGGTCATTATAGTTATTTAAGAAATGTATAAAAAAAATACTCAAAAAGTACAACTTTTATAAAATGGGCCTCAACATGACTTTTTTACAGATAAATCATGACTGATTACATATTGTAAACAAAACACAGAAACTTTGTTTATTGCTGTCTTTGATTGCCAGTCCATTCACAATAAATCTGGTAATATTTATTTTATCATGTTCAACAGGAAGTAGTTTAAATGTGTATGTTAAACAGTTAGAGCCCAGTGCTGTGAGTTTGCTGTATTCAGATGTGTGTGTGTGTGTGTGTGTGTGTGTGTGTGTGTGTGTGTGTGTGTGTGTGTGTGTGTGTGTGTGTGTGTGTGTGTGTGTGTGTGTGTGTGTGTGTGTGTGTGTGTGTGTGTGTGTGTGTGTGTGTGTGTGTGTGAGAGAGCGTTTGTGTGTGTGAGCGTGTGTGTGTGAGCGTGTGTGTGTGAGCGTGTGAGCGCACCGGAACATTTAAAAACTGTCATGCTTGCGTCACTACTCTTCTCTCCCTCAGCCATGCTTTCCCTTGTGGTTCTCAGGCTCTGTTACCGCAGCAACCAGAGGGCGCACACATAAAAGAAAAGGTTGGATACTGGTTTGAGTCTGGGTCACCTTAGAGCACCATAATGTCACATACATTCACACACACTCATAGACAAACACACACTCAGCACCCTTCATTCGATCCAAATCAGGTTTATTTCTCCTGCCTCAGCGCCACCTTCCTGCCCCTTGATGTGGATTGTCCTTGAGAGTGTGTGTGTCCCTGCGGGAGAGCGATTCTTCCAACAGTCACCTGGTACTGGGTAAACTGGGTTACGCTAATAACATGTCAGCCCAGAATATCTCAACCACCAGCAGCAGCAGCAGCAGCTCTGGTGGAGAGGAACATTGGCCTAGTTGCAGCACAGCAGCCCCAGCCTGTCTCTGCAGACCTGTTGCTACCCTCTTGTTGGTGTGTGTGACGGTGAGAGAGACGTGTAGACACAGAGTGAGTGAGAAAGAGACTGCTTATGTGAGAACGAGGCTGTGTGTAGGCTAGAGCTGGCCTGTGTTGTCTTTGGGATAGGAAACAGTCTGGTCTTGTTTGGGAGAAAGCAGCATTGTGCTGAGCTGGTGCATATTCAGCGCTGCGCTACGCCAGCCCAGCAGCTGATGGTGAATGGGCACGCTGTGGCCACTGGGAAGTGTCCATTGTCCTGCGGAGAATTGGTTCCCACACTCCCTAACACTCCTATTGTGTTATCATCGATCCCCCTCTCTCCTCCTGCCCCTGGCCCATGCCCCCAGCCCACAGTTCATTGGACATGCAAGGGGATATTATTCACTCATTAAAAGAACATGCTATCTATGGCACACACACAAGTGCTGTGCTGTACTGTCATTGAATGAGGCTCAACCAAAGTAGTGTAAACCCCCGTGGTTCCCAAAGTGGGGTCTGAGGACCAGCAGGGGGTCCTTCAGAGGCTTCCAGCTCAACTGTCACGGGTCTTTCACTCCCGAAAAGATGGAATTATGGGAAAATGTGAGCATCTTTGTCAGATTAAAATTTGTCACCCACAGTGGAATGATCTCACTTGGTCTAAAGTCTAAAATGAATCATTAATTTAAAGTCGTACACAGAGAATCCGGGGTTTCTCTGCACCAAATGAGAAGAATCCAGAACTGGGTTAGTAGTACAGTACATCACATCCTTTACTAAATTTAACTGCACTCGATGCCCTTTTACATTTCATTTCCTCATGTCCTTTTTCTTGTACAGTTTTTTAAAATCTATTTACAATGGATTCTAGATTCTCGTCTTCGGAGACCTAAGGGCTGTGCGATATGACTTCAAATAAAATGTCATAATTATTTCAAACTTTTACCTCTATTATGATTAATGAACGATTATTTTATGCCCCGAAAAAGTATTAACCGAATTATCTGACATGAGCAAAATCAAGTCAGTGAGAGGTTCTAAATGTCAGTTTCGATACATTTTCGGTTAATTGCTCAGCCCTAGCTCAACGTTAAATATGTATTTGGAAACGGATGTATAGGCTTATGTTTGTACTCTGTGTTCTTTTCGTCTGTATTTTCGCATGTCTTCTGAAAGCTTACGGATACAGAAGAAAAAGACAAAATGAAGCAGTACCTTTGAAAATTGATGGGGGGCAGTGTAGCCAATAGTTCAAGCAAGACGACCATAGGACACAAGGAAGAAATTTCAGCAATGGCGGAGAGATTGTGCAAATTGGTAAGAAACATACAGGCATCGACATGATGTGACTTCATCTGGGCACAAGGACATACGGTCAGTTTTGCCTCTTTCTTAAGAGGTACATTATCAAAACCTTTCGATTCTGCACTGCCCTCTAGTGGGCCTTAAGGAATCATTGCCAATTTTAATACTTTAAATGTTTTCCTCCCTTATATCGGTATCATTATCAGCCCCAAATAAATCCATATCAGTTGGGCTCTAATAATGACATGTTTTTAATTCTATTAGCGATAACCGTGTCACTATGGGGTGTTTGGAAATATACATTTCTTATCAGAAGATTTTCAAGCTTCTGAAAGGTGCTATCTGTGACTATATGTAACTTCTCTGGCTTCAAACCAAGTGGTAGAAGGGTGTGTATCATTTATAAATTCAATATTAGAACGTTACAGAGTAACAACTTGAGACCTGTTTTTTTGGTACCACATTAAGGTCAAAGGTAACTGTTGCAATGATTGTTTAAATCAGAGCTTTTGATGAGCTGACATCATTTGTTAAAGCGTGACCTCAGGAGAGGGTGATTTATTAAGCCGCTGCTCGACGACAACGCTTTGCAAGGCATTATTGGTAATGAGAGGCGGTTGACACCGGCTGTGCCAGTAAGGATAGAGTGAGTGCACTTCAGTGGTGATTCATGCTCAGCCTGAAACATTAGATGAGTCTGCTCAAAGCCGTTTTCAATGTTCATATATACGCTGCCTTGTGTATGTTCGGCTGAACATCGCTGCAGGGAAATGTTCTGTCTACTGTCTCACTCTTCATTTCAAAAACATTGGCACACTGTCTATGTTTTTACACGTCTTGTCAGTCACTTCTTTTTTATCTCTCTATGTGCAGCTTTGTTTGCAAACAGGAAGGATCAGAAGAGGTCATACAGGTGATTCTATGTGCTTTAGCTGAGGATGATATACAGAGGCAACTTTATGGTGAAGTACAATACATTTCTTACAGTGCGGATTAAGTCCGTTTTAAGAGTCCTTAATAGTGTTTGTTTCAATATAGATTCTGGGGCACTTTATGAACAAAGTAGAGTTTGGAAGTTTGGAAACGATAACGTACACACTCACAACCACTTGCTGATTGCGTCTTTTCGGTAACAACGTTTCCTTCACTGATTCGTAACATGAATAATCAATTACAAGCGATGCTGACCCCGTTGTCTTTGCTAACAGCTGATTTGCTGAGTTAAATTCTGCATTTTATAATGATACAACTGTGGAGGCTATATCTTATTTTTTCCCTTCAAGTGGCCCAAACACACAGGTTCACTGTATTCAAATGTATGTAGAACGAGTGCTGCCTTGAAGCTTGGAAGTTAATCTAAATGGATCATTACAAGACTTTTCATTAGTAATGCAAAGTCTATTCAATTATGAGTTAATTGGCTGAATCACACAAAACCACCAGAGCTATTTATTTAATACTTAAAGATTTGAATCTCCCTACATTTTCCACTCTTTAAGCAAAGGTTGTGCCCATTATGGTTTTTGTGTCTGAGCAGATTTGTAATGTGCAAACTTTTGACAAAATAAATAGTTTTAGTGCAGGGTGTAAAGGGGGTGGGCTTGTGTGTGTGTTGGCAGGTCTTTGGAGTAATTTACTAAAGGGGCCATCAGAGGCCCTAAAGGGCAATTTAACAAGTCATGCACATGCATAGACCATTAGGCTGCATTAGTTTGTGGAACTATTGGAAGTATCGGTGGCCGGTGACCTCTGATTCACGCGTGTATGAAAGAAGAAGCTGTCGTAAAGTGAGCATGAGCACTGCAAGTTGTGATGTAGGCGGAGAATTTGTAAGGCTTATTCATTTTCTGGTGAATGTGAGAAACGTGCACGAACAGTATGGAAGCGTTCATGTGTCACACTGGTACTTGTAGCGCCATTAAATTAGAATCAAGGAGGAAAGAGCTAATTTTTTAAGTTTAAAATTTGATGGTCATGCTTTAACCGCTGTGAGGCTTAAAGGTTGTGCTTATTATTGGCCACACACACACACACACACACACACACACACACACACACACACACACACTCTGACACACACACACACACACACACACACACACACACACACACACACACACACACACACTGACACACACACACACACACTTGCATCAACTGCAATCTACGTATTAAACACATCCCACACTCAAAAACTGTGCAGCTATGTGTTATATCCCTCTAATATGCTCGCAGTCATCCCTCCTCCTCCTCTCTCTCTTTCTGTGCATATCTCTTCGTCTCTCTCTCTCTCTCTCTCTCTCTCTCTCTCTCTCTCTCTCTCTCTCTCCCCCCACCTCCCTCTGTCTCTCTATCTGTCTGGTGTGGCTATGACCTGTCTGGGCTTTGACGTATCTGTTTGTATTGTAAGTGAGGCGATGCCGCCGCCTCCCACATCCGATTTATGATGCATCTTTTTAAGTAATCTAAGCCTTTGTAGGAGCAAGCCAAAAAACAGAGCTGATGAACTGTTATTTTTGTTGCATGTATGTGTGTGTGTTTGCGTGCAGTCTGCGGGTGTGGTGATGCGGTCACCGCTACAGTAAAGCAGCGAGGGAGAGGAGGATGGCAGGATGGTGGAAGAGGAAGGAGGGATGGGGGGTGGGTGGGTGTGCAATGCCATGAATGATTTATTAGTCTGGCATTACTGGGCCATTCCCCACAGAGAGAAGAGAGAGGAGGATGGAGGGATACATTGTTGAAGGATTCTGCCTTGAGTGGGAAGGATAGAGGGGGTGAAAAAAAAGAGGGAGAGAAAAAAATAAAGGCAGAGAGGAGGACGGAAGGGATTCAAAGAGGAGGATATAAATGTAGAGCCAGCTTACAGTTTGTCTGTCGGGCCGTGTCCAGGGGTCAGACTAAGGACAGAATTGTTCCGTCTTCCTCTCTGCACCAGGGCTGACCTACAACAACTGACCCGGCTATTGTCTGTGATCACAGCTCTCAACATGTCGGCTTTTTACACCAGTTAATTGTTCATGTAAATGTCACAAGTCAAGGGCAAATTTGAGGGAGCTCTGATGTACAAATGCTCCTATTAATTAATGTAAATCGTCAGTATTTATTTAATTTAGAGCAAGGTGCTATACAGTGCACACACATTCATACAGCGCTTCTATATGCACACACCATTCACACACTGTCGGGGGCAATTTCGGGTTCAGTATCTTGACCAAGGACACATCGGAATGCAGATCGGATGAGCCAGGGACTGAACCACCAACATTGTGGTTGGTGGATGACCCGCTCTACCTCTTGAGCCACAGCCGCTGAGCCAATGTGCCAATCAGACCTTTCTCAGATTCTGATTCTCAAACTCATCAAATACCAGGGATCTTTTTCCTCCAGAACATACAGGATGTGGCCTGGTATCGATAAGAGCTTTGCGTTTCATTGGCTCCCAAAGTCTATTTGGATCAGATTCGTTTGGCCAATTAATTAGGTACATTATTGGCGCGGATACCACTGGATCAGCATCACTGCTACATCAGTGTAATACTACACTGCAAGGTCTGCTTCATCTCCTTTTTAGGCTTTCTCTGAATCTTATTATATGTCTCAATGAGTGTTTGTTCTCTCTGTCTCTTTCTTTTTTCCCTCACTCCTCTATCTCTCTTGCCCTCGGTCTTTCTTTTTGCCCCCCCCCCAAACCTCCTTATTTATGTGGCAGAGGAACAGCTGTCTCGTGCAGGGCGTAAGGTTGGCCAGGCCGGCCGGCTGGCTGCAGGCTCCGTAGAGCTCGAACACTGAGCTCATTGTCTCACTCGCACACTCACACATAGACATTCCTCTCTTCCTGCACACAAGCCACTCCGTCACCTCAGTTCTCACCCATTCACATCCATTTGAAAGCGGGACAGGAATGAGTAGGCAGCTGAATCCACGTTTGCTGGGCTTCCATTGAAGTGTATTAATGCGAATTATGACGTTTGCAATAAGCTGAATGTGATGAGCTGAAAAATGGTAGAAATGTGACACAACACTACATCACAACACTACATCACAACACTACTCCACTGCCGTTGGAGAACGTTAAATGCAACCTCAGAGTTTTCAAACTAAAACGGAGAAAGCATCTTCTCAGTTTGAGCATCTGTAAAACTCCAGAGGAGTGAGGACGCCAGGCGTATCCGTAGCGGTCAATGCATTTTCAATAGAAAACATAGAAGTGTGGATGCAGCCTAAGACTGGAACATTTATGGTTTCATCCCTTTCTAGTTTAGAGCTGGCTGTAAAAATATCTGTCCACCTACAAATCTTGTGCATAGCTCGTTGTCCATTAGAAGAAAAGTGCTCAGTGCATTTCCTTGTTTGGTCTTCAGATAGAATGAAAATTGACCAGCATTAACTGCGACCAAACAACTCAAATCACAACTAATTCATTTTTCCTTCAGGTGAAGTAACAGTAGACGCCTGTAGTTTCATACCAACTCACAAAGTCTCCAGTCAGCTAAACGACATGTAATGTAAGGTCTCTCCTCAAAAAGTTCCGCTACTGCTGACATTTCTTCCTCGTTTCCTATGGTCCTCTCGCTTGAACTATTGGCTACACTGACCCCCCCCCCACGATTTATGTTGGTACTGCCCGGTTTGTCATTACATCGTCGTAGGACGAAGAATATGGATAGGAGGCTCTGTCTGTTTCTATATACGGTGAGCATAAACAAGCCTTTATTATACTGTAGATCCTCCCTCCATCCCAGCTGATAGAAAAAATTCCCCTATCTTTCAGAATCTTACTCAAGAAAACGCTCAGATACCCTCCTCCTCCTTTATTGTGACATCTTCTTTCAAACGTATAAACACGATTAGTTGTGTTTGATTTTTATCTGATTCCTCTGAGCTGTAACATCAAAGCAATTTGTAGCTCATTTCCACCACCTCCACTGTAAGGCTTAATTTATTTCTCATCTTCCCTCTCATTTGCAGCTTCCCCTCAAAGCGTTTTTCTCCTCACATCTTCCACTCAAGTGGCTTTTTACATTTTTTTCTGATTTACACGCCTGTAGTCTTTTGCCTTGTCCCGGTTAAGGCAAAATTAAGATCTTCACAGTATGTTTCTGTTACTCTCTCACACGGGAGAACCTAAATGTACATTAGGGAGTGGTTACATAACGATTAGCTGCGTGTTCTCACTGGCAGGTAAGAATGGGCAGAGTGAGAGGGATTGCCAGGAGGCGGAGGAACGATAGAAGAGACGGCTTGAGCAAAAAGAGAGCCAAGATTGAGGAGAATCAGGGGCTGTTCCTAGCTGACATTGGGCAGGAGGCGGGGTACACCCTGGAGAGGTTGCTAGTATATCGTAGGGCCAACATACAGAGAAAAATAACCATTCCCATCTATCGGTGATTAAGGGGGCTTAACCCTAACCCTACCGTGTTTGGTTCGGACCTCTGGACCTTTCAGTTTAGTCTGAACCAAAATAACAGGCGTGAGAAGAGCCTCGGACAAAAATTCATCTGACCTAAAAGAGCTGGTTCTGGTTTGAATCCAGCTGAACCATGGTTCGGTTCATTTTGGGTAGTTCAGACTTTCGGACCAGTTGTAGGAAGTTGAGATGGCATTGGAGAAGAAGAAGAAGCAGAAAGTCACAGGATCGCCTGTAGTCTCCCCCACAGAAGATATAATGTTTGAACGACAAGGAGTGTTCATTTTAGTAATACCATCAGGATATTACAGTGGCAACGAAATTAACAAAGGGAACCGGTTCATTCATTTTTGTCAATTCAAATGGAAAGACACATTTTTTTTCTACGCACATTATTCAAAAAAGTTGTGTAGGCCAACTGACGACATGGCAACGTCAGACACATGCCTATCTACAAATCAGTCAAGTAGGCTATAGGTAGATGCAGCCCACGTTGGTGATGACATCAAGACCAAATTCATCAGTCCACTCCTTAACTTGCACTGTGAAACCAAAACTAAACGGATTAAATGTCAACAATGTGACAAAGACATGCACCTTGGTCCAAACTTTGTTGTGTACAAGCGGCCTTATAGTCTCCAATTAACCAAAACCCAATCTGCATCTTTTTGGACTGTGGCAGAAAAGGCACACAGGCATGGGGAGAACATGCAAACTCCACACAGAAAGTCCCCACTCAGCCGTGATGTTCGCACCCACAACCTCCGGGTAAAATGGATGAAAATTAAAAAGAGTAAAAACATTTTTTTTAAAAACATAGTGAAAGAGATGCAATAGTAAAACCCAGTAAAACAAAAGACACAAGAATATAGCTTAGTCCAAAATGCTCTAAATCTATATGGACTTTTGTCGTTCTTGGACACAGCAGTTGACAAAATCTCAACATGGGGTCCATTTAGTAACTTTCAGTCGTATCACATCACGTCTTTCTTTGGTAGATGGAGTTTGCCTGGTTGTCCTTAAATCTAGATTTTCGAAGCCTTTTAAAGTGCTCAGAAAAGTGTGAACTTGAATCAGTCTACAATTCCATGAAAACTGGGAAGTTCCATCTTTTGATGAAGGTCATATGATGGGACTGAAAGCTCCAAGACAGTTGCTCAATGGGCCACGTGGTGAGTGTGTTTTGTAAACTTCTGAAAAGTTGTGAGTGTGTGTGTTATGAAGAGAGCCTTTGTCCTCCCACTGTGTGGGGAGCAAGCGTGTTAATTCGGGAGGTGTGTGGCTCTGAATGAGAGACACATGACCCTTACTCACTAAGTGGCTCGCGCTCTTTAAATACGTCTCTCTCACACACACACACACACACACACACACACACAGATTTCACTCTCTGTCTCTGAGCATCTCTATCTGGCTTTCTCTCACCATATTTCTGTATCCTCTCTGTACAATCTGCAAGCGTGTGTGTGTGTGTGTGTGCAAGTGTGAGTGAGGGAGAGCAGAGAGGAGGGTTGTGGAGGATAATGTGTGCAAATTTGTCAGGGAGCATCCTGTTCTCCGTAAAAAAGTACACAGTGCTCTTATGTCTTTTTCTTCTGTCTGTTCATTTCGTCTTCTCTCTCATCCTCTCCAACGTTGTTGTTCTCCATCCATCCATCCATCCATCCATCTCTCCATCCCTCCCTCCCTCGGCTGACAGTGGTGTCGTGCAGAGAAGCAGTGAATAATTCACCAGGCTGGGTTGTTCCACCCTGCCGTGCTCCACACTTTCAGGGTGCTGTGGTGCTGAAGAACATTTGGCCAAGTACACGCAGCCCACACACACTGTCACCAAGGATACGATCAATAACCTGCGCACAGTTACACTAATTACCCAGTGCATGTATGTAGAGTTAAACAGTGTCGCCTTGAAGTGTAAGATTTAGATGGCTGGAAGATGCTTGATAACAAAGCCGGGGCGTGTTCTAGAGGATGTGGTCTCGACTTGCACCACAAAATGCTTCCTAAACAGAAAACAAGTTGTTTCTTTCTTTCAGCAATATAATCTTCTATAGTGAACACAACTTTGATGATTCTATGATTTTTTGAAGCCTGAATACGATCGCCAGAAATGAAAAGCTCACGTTAGCTTATAAACAAACTATGTCACTGCCTCACGATTTCATAGTAACTACTACTAAGCTTCCAACCCGTAAATTTCATTTGGTGCAAGTGTAATCACAATGTGGGTGTAAAGGTGAACTAGCGGGGTCATCTGTTTTTGTTTGGCGTTATGACATTTAATGCTCTCGTCATTCTTGGTCGTCTCTTTTAGCCACTTGTTGGGAACCATCTTTTTTTGACACTTAGAAGCTTTAAAGAAATCTGCAGTGGGGTATTTACTGATTTATTTTCTTTTACTGCAGAGAGTAGACCGTGAAAATCTCTTGAACTTGTGTCAACCACAGACCTTATTTCCGACATCTAACCAAAAACACATCAAAAAACCCATTGACTTTGGGAAGTGGGAACCAGAAGTGGAAAAAATAGAACTCATTTATGGTTTTTAGCTCTAAATTTTGCAGCACACAATTGCAAACACGCACAAAAACAGGCAATGTAACAGGCATCTGTCTATATAGCTATGCATCTCAGAATGCTTTTGTATTTCTTGCAATTGAAAATTAATGCAAACTAGTGTCAGATGCCCCAAATCATGTTTTAAAACATAAAATACGATATAGTGGAACTTTCTGAAGGCATATCTGTGATAATGCATTGTTTTCCATATCATACAGTTAATCCGTGCAGGTTTACATTCAGTAAAGATCCCGTGCTTTGTCTGAAACAGTTAATGTTGACTTTTAGATCATACCTACTTACTCTTACAAGAAAAGGGAGAGGAAAAAAGCCACGAGAAGGACGCCAGAGTCTTGTGGAAATCAACAGACTGACAGGCTTCAGTTAAAATATTTATGTTTGTACAGTAAAGTTGTCAATGAATAAATAACTAAAAAGTTGATTATTTAATGTAAAAGTTTGGATCAGCCAGGGATAAGGTTGAGTCAACATTTTTATAGCTATTTACAGGTTGGACTAAAATGCACCAGAATCCTAAAGCATAGTTTATGCCCGCCGGCCTGTCCTTGCTTATGGTGATGCGAGCCAGAAATGTCAGGGTTCTCGCTGCATAGGAAAATTGCGAATTACGCCTCCCAACAAAATTCTAGTACAGTGGAAACCGCTTATAGTTATCACGTTTGTCTTGGGCCAAATTCATCACTATAAAAGAATTGCATAGCCTCTGTATGATTGTCTCAGAACTTGAGGGAAAGGTAACAGCGAACACACACAGACTCCGCTGCTCACTGCTCTCTCTCTCGCTGACACTCAGACTGCCAGACACAATTACACTTACGCAAACAGTGTGATCGGACACGTGTAAACTCAGACTTGGTGAAAACAACAGAATTTGTAAAGTTAGACAATGTATGGAGAGTAGGAGGAGATGGCGGGGCGATTTGGCTCGATTCGGTCGGCTCTGCGCAGCGCGAATGATAGAGACACAGAGAGGAGCAGTAAATCACTGACAGAGACGGTAAAAACTGTAAAAAATATTTTTTTTTACGGCCCAAACACGTATGATAAGACCCAAAATCAACTCTGTAAGCGGACAAAGTGGAGCTGTGTGTGGCTCCTTGGGTGTCTGCCCCAGGCTTGGTGGTGCTGTGGCCGGGCTGTGTGCACTCTGGGCTGGGCAGTAGAGCTGTCGGGTGTCCCTGTGTCCGTGCCCCGGTGCCCCCACCACGTTTCAGCTGGTCGTACGCCTCCCAATTTCTTCAACTTGGCACCACAAAGTGTTTAGCGCAACATGGTCCATCTCTATACTCCATCATTAATGTCATTGAAGGAGCATACAGATTCTCAGATGGCTCCTGGAGGGAGATTACCGAGACAGAAACTATGGAAAAACCTCTGTGAATGGTTTGTCAAGACAAAGAAGCGCGCACAAGCTGGAAGTGTTGCTCCTGCAGGAAACAAGCCAGTGCTCAAACTGATTTGTTTGGGTTTCTTCTTCTGTGTGGCAGTGTTGTACCTTGTCATCGTGGGAAAGGCTTTGTGTTGATGTCACAGCTCGTGCGCGCATTGAACAATCCATCAAGCATAACCGCAGCCTCGATCTTCCTGTCAGTAATTCACTACTTGTTTAGAATCTGGTAATAAAAATAGGGAGTCATTCGGATAAGTGTATAATATGGAATATAATGTATAATGTGCCAGACACCATCACATTCTGACTTTGATAACTTTCCACACACGCTGTAGACTGGCTTATCCTACTTTCAGGATTCTCCATGTCTTTGTGGAAGACTCTGTGACTGCACAGTGGAAAAAATCGAGCGCTCTATAGACACTGCACAAACAGTGGATGTGGTGCGCTGTGGCAGTGGGTGTCAGTGGACTGTAAAAAAAAAATCTATAAAGATTTTACTAGCACTGTCAGTCTCTCTTCCTGTCATTCGAGGGGGGAAACGGAGAGTCTTGTGCATGAGTGTTCCCTGGACTGAACCACCACCAACCCGACCTGAACGCCAGCAAAAGAATCAAAAACTTTCTAAAGCACAATGCATTGATTACCTTAACATTTTCAGCATTTTCACTGAGGGGAAAAAGTAAGCTCATGATTTACGTCTAGGGTGACTTCATTCACTCGTCCTTTCACGCTGTAAAGATAGTACTTGTGTGTTCATTCGGGGAGTGTGCTTCAGTCCCAACTGTCGAGTGCTCACGATTAAAGGCTCTGTATTCCCACTCTGAATTATTGAACAATAGAGCGCTTCACCAAGAATTTTTTCCCACCAAAAAATCAAGGCTCAATCCAATCAGACGTTTCAGTCCTCTAAAAGTGTATGGGAAATTTCTGACTCAGAGGGATTTTCATAAAGTTTTCCTGGCAACTCACTCTCTGAGCCCCACACACATATTTTGAATGGTTGACGATAGACTACACACAGATGCTCAGCAGGAGACGGGGCTGTAGAGGTGTATTCACATGATAAATGAGGGGAGATGTTTATAATTTGCTATCAACAACATATTGTTGCGCTGGCCTGGTCTTTGATTTATCAGTTCATCCCTTGCTAAATTTAAAACTGATCCACCAACTGAATAAACGGAATTAAAACATTTTCTGTGAACTATCCCTTTAAATGCCCTGAAAGAACAAGGTGTTAACAACTGGTTACTAATTTCAGCCGCTTCAAAATAAAAGCCTGACAGCGGTTTTCCAGCCAAGGACGTTAACCGTAGATTTTTGTGTGTGTATGAGAATGAAAAAATGACTGTATGACACCCAGCTGCTACATTTAGCCTGCCCCGTCACTGGGTGATGTAAAATGAACAGGGGAGGTGTGTATCATCATTTGCAGGAATGCTCAGAGTCATCTTATCTGTCGAGGATGACGGACAGCGCTCGTCCCTCCTCCCTCTATAAAAGCCAGACTCTGACAGTGACACACACTCCTGTGCACACCCTACCACTAAGATTGATTTCAATTTCCTGACCTGTTTGTTTTATGGACAATTTTGTACAGCGTTGACGAAGAGTTTATGTTTTCTCGGACAAATCATTTCCAGTGCTGTCTTACTCTCAGAGCAAATCATTATAGAGGCTTTGGGGGCTTTGCTTGCAGTGATTTACCATTATTATCTCACTGTTCTACCTGCCTGTGAAGCATTTATTTTTCTGATTTGCTCTCATTTGCCTCCTTGTTAATTGGTTTTCCGTTTTGTCGCCCTCAGGTGTACCAGGGCCTGGACATCATCACCAACAAGGTGACGTCTGAGGAGCTCTCCCAGTGCCGACACCACATGATCAGTTTCGTGGACCCGCTTGTTAGCAGCTACACGGTGGTGGACTTCAGGAACAAAGCTCTGGCTCTAATATCCTTTCCTGCAAATGTGTGAGAGCAGAGAAACAGTATTTGCTCATTAACGTCTTTCCACACGTAACTATCACGCCTGACACTTCTTCACCCTCTTACTGACAAGTGGTAACTGCAGGAAAAAACGATTTGTCTCTATGTTTACACTGCAACCCGTGCTCAATTCAGATTTTTTTTCCTAGATTTTATTTATAAAAAGTGTGGCCTGGATCAGATTCCAATGTGAACTGGTCATGGCCCTCATGTGACCGACATGCGCAGAAAGACGACAAGAGTACTTAAGAGTACCCACTGTCCCTCCACTGACCGTCGCTGCTGTCTTGGGTGACACTTGAGGGGTCGTATCGTAACCGGCCTGTGTTTGGAAGCATATCAAGAGAAAACTGACACCATATACGCTCACATCTGTGGCCTCCATGTTTATCACTTCCTCACCTTGTTCACCTCCTTACACGGCGTGCTGCGCGTGACGTCTTGTTGTTCTTCTGCCCGTGCGGGTCACATCATGGCCATGACCAGTTCACATTGGAGTCTGATACTGGCCACGTTTTAGAAAAAGACAATGTGAACAGCTGTGAATTGAGCACTAAGGCTTGCAGTGTGAACTTAGCTTTACTAATTGGTATGCAGGTGCGTGTGTGCATGTGTGCGTGTGTGTGTGTGCGTGTGTGTGTGTGTGTGTGTAGAAGATCTGCTATATGTCCTCGTTTTGTCAGCATGTCTCTCTGCAGATGTTGCACTGAAAATAAGAAGAGAGAGAGAGATCACTGGAGACGATATTTATAGGAGTCTCTGTCTGTGGTGTCCACACACACACACACACACACACACTCACACACACTCTTATGGCAGTCACACCCTCATGCAGACACCGACTGTCACACAGATGTGGAGAGGGGAGGCGATAACTACAGGCGGTATAAATAGATCAGGATGGCATGCACACACACACACACACACACACCAGTGTGGCGTGGGGATGCGGTAGCTCCAAGAATAGGCTCAGTGCAGCGCGAGTCTGCTGGTGGGAAGAGGGAGAAATGGAAAGAGATGAACACAGTTTAATGGGATGGCTGTGATGTGGAGGATTTTGAATTGCAAAGCATGGAGGAAAAAGAAGGGATATGCGTGTGTGTGTCACTCAACATGTCAATCATGTAAACTCCCTCCTGAACTCCTCATCCTCTCTTTCTCTTTTATTGCCTTCATTCTTCTAGCGCTCTTTCTGTTCCCTTCGCTCAATTTTGCTCACTGCTTGTCAGCGATCTTTGTGCTCTTTCCATCTCTTGTTTTGCCTGCACTCAAAAATGGGGAGCTCTGTGTGTGTGTGTGTGTGTGCTAGAGAGACAGGGAGCGAGGGGGGGTGAGTGACGACGGATGATGGGCCTTTATCTTGTTTGAGTGGTTATTTAATTATCCCTGAGCAGAGAGGGTGGGCGACTATAGGGAGGGAAGAGGGGAGAGAAGGAGAGGTGTGAGAAGAGTGAAGATGCAACAGAGAAGGAGAGACAAAGGAAAATGGTGTGGCACGTAGGCTCTGTCTGTGTGTGACCAGTCAGGTTTTGAAAACAAAACTTCATTATTGATGTTGTTTTGTCCGATTTAGAGGTGGACCAAAATGTGCCGCTGTTATTGAGTTTGTAACGAGACCAGTATTGACTCTTTGGGTGGAGCTAACAGTTATTTTCATTATTGCTTTATCTTCCAATTATTTCTCTCAGTGAATCAGGTAATTTTATGGTGTATACAATTTTTGGATTCACTGACCAATGGTCTAAAATCAGGGTATATTCAGTGAGCAGTGATTTAGGGCCCCTCCTGTTGTCCACAAGATGATTAATAGAATAGGAATGGACAAAAAACAAATTTCTTCTGCACACATTTAAAGGCATTGTTTATACTCATCTCTAATCTTTGCTTTGCGTTTTAAATCTTTGGCCTGGCACATTTATTCAAATAACACTCTAGGAGAATTTAGTGGTACAGACATTTCAACGCACATTCCCAGATTATTGGCTGTAGAAATTGCATATTGATGTGTGCTTTCATCAGGAGCCCCAGTCAAACTTGAGACGGTGAAAAACAATGTAAAAATGTTAGTTTCATGTATTAATTTGAGGATAGTTACAGTCTCTTCATTGGTTTGCACAGATGTGATGTTTTCGTCTGGCACTGTTCAGATTTTTTATAGTACCTTTTAGACATCAATTCGTGGTACATATGGACAAACAAGTAAGACAAGTAAAATCATTTAAAGATAAAGCTTTGGGTTTGGATGTATTTCGAGTGGTCCTTTTTGGCTTAGAGTGAGACGTATTGTCCATATGAATATAAATGCGCATTCACAACCATTCACACATGTACATACACCATACTTATTTTCTTTCTGCTGTGACTATAACTCTTTGCTCCACATGCTGTTGGAATCGTTAAAGGACACCTCCAGCATGTTGAGGTTTTTGCTGATTGTATTATCTTAAGTGTTATCTTTGGCGTATATTACATTTTCTATTTTCTACATTGTTTTTCCAAGATAAAAATATAAGTATTCGTACTTTACATTTAGAGAGCCAACCCAACACATAGTAATTAAAATACATTTTCCAGAAGTGTTGTGTTCAGTTTGTCTGTGCACTCCAATGTTTGCTATTATTTGAACGCTTCATTTCAAGTCGGAACATTCACATCAAAGGGGCAGGAAATTCTATTTTCTCGCTCGTCTGGATTTTCACTGTTTTCTTGAATTGCACAAAAAATAAAACCATTAAAGCAGCTTCCTTGAAAACGTATTGTAGACACAAATAACCCGAGGACTTGTGACTGGCAGCCTCTCACAGTGACTGAATGAGAACCAGCTGTACTTTTTGTTTTTATGCCATTAGGGCTTGAATGCCACTGAATAACCGGGTCATTTAAAAACAGTTTTAATTCTTTTGCCTTCAATTGAAAATGTGTGATCTTAAAATGCAGATGAGTTTCTTCCTTAACACGCTCAACATGGATGAGATGCACGTCAGCAGCACACTGCCGATCGTTGTTGGAGGAACAAATTATTACATTGAGTCTCTGCTGTGGAAAGTCCTGCTGGATTCAGGGGTGAGTACAACACAAACACACGTCCCTTCATCCCTCGTCCTGTGTGCGTCACTAAGCCACCGAATTACACCACAATATATGGAGCTTTCACTGCTTTGGGGGGGGGCTGTAGTAAAAGTCTGACCGATTCTATTTATATTCTTGTTATTTCTAACCCAAAGCACCGTTTTGAAAAGGATGTATTCACGTATTAATGATTTTGATGTTAAGATATTTAAAGGCAGCTTCAGTTGTTTCTTAAATTCTTAAATTAAATGCTCTAACAGCAGGAGAACGAAGAGTCAGGAGATGGAGGAGATGGAACCCCAGACAGGAAGTTGGAGCTGGAAAAACTGGGAGGATCTGAGTTACACAAACGTCTGGCGGAGGTGGACCCCAAAATGGCTGCCATGTTGCACCCCAACGACAAACGCAAGATTGCCAGGTAATATCTTCGTTGCTTCTATCGCTGTGTCTCAGTTCACCGGCCGACGCTGTGACGTAATTGGTCTTCAAATGTGGCTTCCAAAGGATGTGGCCCCTGAATTGAGAAACTCGCTGCAGTCTTCTCCTAAATGATAGTTATCGCCGCTGAGAAAAATAAAACCACATCGCCCTATAGTGCAAATAACCAAAACCAATGTAGGCCCACTAATTTCCCAAAAGGTAAACCTCCATATTAGCTCTCGTATTTCAGAGGAAACTATTTTGATTGTTCAGCTGACATAATTATTTGTTATTAAGCTATTATTTCGTTCAGCAAGTGCATCTAATTTAGAAACATTTTTGTCCGCGTTAAAGCATTTTAACTAGAATGATAGTGTATACTGCCACCAAGGCCCAACATCCTTTTATGAAATCTCATTTAAAATCACCAGATCTGTATTTTTATTTTGATCTGCACCAAGTTGCAGACACTCATAAATTATTCTATGAGAAACAATGTTAAAAACGTCCTATCTTGCAATGTTAAAGGGAGTGGAAACAATTCCTGGAGCCACACCAGAATTTATTGGTCTCTTCCTTGAGTCACTTCCCACCCCTCCACAAAATTCCATGGAAATCTGTCGTGTAGTTTATTCTTAATCCTGCAACAAAAAGAAACATAAAAACATAACCTCGGTGGAGGTGATGAGTGGATATGTCAAACTGCCCTTTTTACCTTTGGGATAATATGGTGTGTCGTGTTTGTGGCTGTGTCTTGTTCTAACTCTTATGTGTGAACATGAGTGCACCACGGTGTTTTCAGTTTTCTCCTGTGTTTGTACGAGGCCCTGAATGGCTAATGTTCCGTCTCAGGCTGACAGTCACAGTATACGGCCTCCACCCAATCTATGCAGATAGACAGTGTCTGTTTACACACACACACACACACACACACACACCACTCACCACTCACAGCTCACAGCTTGATGAGTAGCAGTCGTGCACTCTGGTCTTCAGTGTGAGCAGGTTAGGTTACCCTGTTCTTCCAGTTGACAGGCGAGGACAGGAATCATCTTTTCATTATACCCTCAGAGTGCAACCACGCACGACTCAAAAATCTGGGTTGGATGTATATCTCAACATCTGAGAAGATAACCCGTAACTGTGTGCTGGTGAGAAAAATAACGTGATTTCCTGTCTTGTTTTTTGTTAATCAGGGTTTGTATACGCCCCATTTTTTCCTTGGTGTGTGCGGTGTACATTTTTGACTTGACATTTGTGCTATTCTGAAACTTTACAAAGACGTTTCTTAATTTGTGCCTCAGGCGGGAAGTTGCAGGTTTTCATTTACATTGGATTGAATGGATTGTTATCTAATCTATAATGGAAACAAAGGGAATTTTTATCAGTCTAAAAAATATCTGAAAACAATTTGTTTAGTCTGTTCCAGTGGGAAGCAACTGAGGGTTTAATTTAGCCTTGACATGGTTTGCTTGTGTTTATCTACAGGAGCCTTCAAATCCACAAGGAGACAGGCCTCCCCCATAGTCACTGGTTGGAGGAGCAGAGGGGGCAGGAGGGAGGCAATGGGCTGGGGGGGCCACTGAGGTACCCAGACCCCTGCATTTTCTGGCTGCATGCTGACATGGAAGGTAAGGAGAAAGGATCGTATCCACTTCTATGTATGCAAACAACAGAAGTGTGGACATTTATATGGGAGCTCCTGTCCATTCAAGTGTGTCCGTCTTATTTTACTGGTATATTTCTCCCCCTCTGTTCCTCCTTTCAGCTCTGGACAAGCGGTTGGACGCTCGTGTAGATGAGATGTTATCTGCAGGACTGATAGACGAGCTCAGGGACTTCCACGTCCGCTACAACCAGCAGAAAGTCCAGGATGACAGGTGAGCGAATCACCAGAAAAGAACACAATCAGCCAGATCAGAGGCAATGTGTTTTGGAGTTCATCCTCCCTCCAATTCTTACGCGATAGCTCAAGATAGCCATGACAGATTTGATTTTTGGTGGTTAGAAGGGCAAGTCACCGTGGCCTCACAAAAGGGCCTCTTGAACATTATGGAAAGGAAATTTCTTTTTGACCAGTTGTCCTTTGGACTCCAAGATCTGATTTAGTTTCAGTTGTCAAAGGTCATTGTGACCTCGTATGATTCTGGTAATTGTAGTTTATTTTTTGATGGCTGAATTCCTTAAAAAACCCAAGTCCATCTCAGCAAATACAAAATAGGACTTGGAATCTGTTATATGGGTCATTATGTTATATGTTATATGACATTTTCCTCTGACCCGCACAGTAATTGCTGTTGAACATTACAAGGTGGTCTGAGGATTTGGATGTCCAAGCAC
This sequence comes from Hippoglossus hippoglossus, assembly GCF_009819705.1. Classification (NCBI taxonomy): domain Eukaryota; kingdom Metazoa; phylum Chordata; class Actinopteri; order Pleuronectiformes; family Pleuronectidae; genus Hippoglossus; species Hippoglossus hippoglossus. The sequence goes on from NC_047161.1 coordinate 15,294,327, forward strand.
AGAGTTCAAGATCACATTGTCATCCTGATCTATGGTCCAGACGCTCAGTCTGGACTCAGAGTTGACTCCTCTCGTCCATGTAACCAGGACTATTGGAGCGAAAGTGAACTTGGCCCAGCAGCTCTCCAGTTATTTATTTCTCCTTCCCAGTCTGACAGGTCACTCTGTTCTGTGGGTCTTGTTTCCCAAAGGCCTGCAGACCAATTTAGATTCAGGCCACACTGTTGCGAGTTTAGATCAGATGGGACCAATTTTTCTTCAGGATGTTCGGTGATTATTAATAATTGCAGAGATAAGGCCCTCCACAGGATATTAGCACTACCAGGGGAGTCTGGTGATTGGTGATTATTACCTCTGGGACTCAGGACCTTTATCCCACGCTGGAAGAACTGGTGGCCCGGGAAACGAATGACTTACAGTACAATGGTGTCACTGATACTAAAGACTCCAGAGGTGTGGAGTCACAAAACTCAAAGTTTAAGACTCTAGACTGGACTTGGGACGTGAATAGAAAGAAGTGAGACTTAACTTTAAAAAAAGGATCCCACCTCTGATTGAGGCTATATACTCAAGACTGACATTTTGTCCCACTGACAATAACGAACTTGTGTCTGACATTTCCTTAATAGTAAGCACATGGTGAGTAGATTCCTGAAGCTACGCCACTCTTTTATTTGTATAGATCCACTGTTTCCTGTTCTATGAATGGGACTGTTTGGTTGGGTCCCTGGTTCACTATGTATCTGAGAGCGTACCTCAGCCCAAGGCTAATGCCCTATCTCAACACGTCAAAGCAGTGTTTCCCATTTGTTATTGGGTAGACTTTGGCAGCATGCCATGATCTAATTTGTCCTGCAACAGTTAAATTATAAACCAAAACATTTTTTACACTTCTCATAAAAAATGTGGGATTTGCAGCGTCACTGCATTGCTTTACTGTGTGCAGCACTATTTACAGCGAGCTTGCTCACATTATCGTCAATACAGTTTTTACCGCTTATGCAGGCCTCATATTTTCAGCTGCAGTTATGGACATACCTGCAATTGTGACATGCAATGCAGTTCTCTCTCTCTCTCACATGAGAACTTCTCTTTCACTCTTTGGTCTAAAGTTTGTAGCTGTCCCTCTGAAACGACGTTGTGCATGTGCGACCTTGCTGCTGCCATAGATAGAATGAATTCTGTCCTGTCTGGAAGGTTTCCTAGACTGAACCTGGATTTATTGTCATTCCTCTGCCAAAACCACAACAGTGCCTCCAGCATGGCCGCCAAGAAGAAACGAGAAACAAGAAACCTGATACACCTAACTCTGCTGTTAGCTGTGACTTGCTATGAATGACGGATCAGATTAAAGGTGCTCAGTAAATGAGGACTGAGGTCATATCATATCAGGTCCATATCAAAGGCTACAGGTTGAACTCAAGTGGCCTCATGTAAGACTTCATTTTTTCTCATTAAAACATCATATCTGGAATTTACTGGAATTTCTAATGGCATTGGGCTAGAAAATATTGTTTACAATATATGGAGACAATCTCACCACAGTTAAGTCAGTCAAGGGTCTCGTAAAAATTGTTACATATTTCTTGTATAACATTTCTGGAAGCCAAGAACTTGAAACCGATTGGTCTAAGTCTCTGATCACACATCATGCTGCCTGTTTTTCCGGTCCACCAATTGGTTGAGAAAAAGGGGATCCATGTATGGACACATGGTCAGTCCGACACAAATAACTTCACGTTTTTGACACAGAGGCCCATTACTGGAAGCAATAGAGGATCTGTATCCATAGATGAATTGTGAAATACACGTGGTAAAAACCATAACCAATGTCTGAACAACTTTCACTTCTACGGCATTTTTATAATTTGTGGAGAAAAAAACGCAGACATTGTGATGTTTGACCTGATCCAACAGAGCATTGGTTTGTGTGCATTTACTTTTTGCTCTGTCATGTTCAAGCACTACATGTCATGATTGACATTTCCACTCACAGACACACACACACCAACTGATTCAGCAATCTTTATTTTTACTTTCTAGCAACAAGCACGTTCTCCGACAGTTTCCTCATTATCTCCTCCTGGACATTTCTAGATTTAGCTACAGGAGCTGCCCACTCACCATATGGTGCAATACACGAGGTAAATCAGGCAAAATCTGCTTTATTTTCCTTTTTTGGTTTATCTATATGGAAAGATTTTTTCTATTTTCTGGGCGTGTAAAATATATGCATAATTTTACAGTAGAACTATTACGACCTGTAATATTTATACACATATATGAGCTTCACTAATAGCTGCAACAGATGGAACATGCTGCTGTGTGTGTGTGTGTGTGTGTGTGTGTGTGTGTGTGTGTGTGTGTGTGTGTGTGTGTGTGTGTGTGTGTGTGTGTGTGTGTGTGTGTGTGTGTGTGTGTGTGTGTGTGTGTGTGTGTGTGTGTGTGTGTGTGTGTGTGTGTGTGTGTTGGGGTGTGGCTGCAGTGTATTGATGCATTGGTGGAACGTTGCCCAGGAAGCTGCCAGTTCCCTTCTTTAGTCCCTCCTTACTTTCATCACCCCATCACCCCATCCCACCTCATCAACCAGCCTGCTCCTCCTCCTCCTCCTTCTTTCTGCCCCCCACCCCCCCCACCCCTCCATCTCTGCCACTATTGCCCTCTCAGCAATCTGATCACCCAAGCACTTTACCCCCCCCCCCCCCCCCACTCCCCCCCCCCCCCCCCCACTCTCTCGCTCTATCTCTCGCTCTCTCTCTCTGTCCGTCTCTCCTTTACCCTCATGTCTCCATCCCCGGCTGGCTGCTGTGGCCAGACATCAAGGTCAGATCTCTCCCACCCTCCCCTCTCTTCTGTCTTTCTTTTCCTCCCTCCATTGACTCTACATTTCCTGTGCTCTGCTGCTATTCTCAAATTTCTGTCTCTGCCCGTCTAGCCAGATTTATTTTTGTTATTTCCTCCTCTTGTTTTTGTTAAGAAGTATTGGGCCCAACATACTAAGTATAGTAAGTATTTTTATAACAGTGTTTGGTCCTTGTTCGTTTTTAATATTTTCAACAATGAAAATAAAAAAAGCGTTGTTTTTTCTAAACTATAGAAAACTTGCAGATTCAGAAAATATTCAAGTAATTGAACTCAACACATATGCAGATAGATGAGCTATGACTAAACAGCTCGGTCTCAAATAGAAGCAGTGTTCTGATATTGATGGAAATGCTCTGTGTACATGTGCAGAGGTAAGCGGGCTTCTGCCCCAAACTGTCAATTCCTTCACCTGTGGGTGCCTGTGCCAGTGCCATTCCGTTTTTTTTTATGCCATTCTGTCACTTTGTCCCCGCGAGGGCCTCACATCTGCTCAGCCTGATATTCTTTGTTCAGGGACAGAACAAGAGACGAGGAGGAGCAGGAGAAGGTGGCATGAGTCACCACTGGGTATCTAGAAATGTCAAATTGCAGATGGAAAGTTTTTGTATCAATGGATAATGTTTTGTTTCCTTCTCTCCTCTCCTCTCCTCTCCCCTCCTTTCCTTTTCTCCTCTCCAGCCAGAGCTATCAACTTGGGATTTTCCAGTCGATCGGTTTTAAGGAGTTTCATGCCTACCTGACCGCTCCGGAAAGCAGCACCCAGCAAGAGAAAGACGCACTACGAGTCAAAGGTCAGAAAAATACCTGATCATTGTCACAGTGATGGATTAAGATTCACTGGTTGGTCAACTGGATGACTGACCAACCAAAAGAATGTATTAAAAGATTATTTCTTCTTTTCATCTGTAACATCCTCTTTCAAACTGTGTCCAGGTGTAGAAGCTGTGAAGATCGCTACGAAGCGCTACGCCCGCAAACAGAATAAATGGGTCCGAAACCGCTTTCTTAAACGTGAGTAACCTTTTGTGTGTGTGTGTGTGTGTGTGTGTGTGTGTGTGTGTGTGTGTGTGTGTGTGTGTGTGTGTGTGTGTGTGTGTGTGTGTGTGTGTGTGTGTGTGTGTGTGTGTGTGTGTGTGTGTGTGTGTGTGTGTGTGTGTCTTTGTGTCTTTGTGTGTGTGTGTGTCTTTGTGTGTGTGTGTCTTTGTGTGTCTTCTACAGTTCCTTAGCAATCAGCACTCTCTTTAACAAGATGTGATTCATGCACTCCATTAGCTTTACCAATAAACCTCTGAGACACTGGACTGTGCTACCAGGATACAGTGTTTTGTGTTTGTGTGTGTGCGTGCATTTGAACATTAGTGGGGTCTTGTCACTTTCTAAACAATCATTTCTTGCCTTGATTTTAAGTCAAAAGATTTCAAATTTTCTATAATAAAATTGTTTATTGTTTAAAGCTAATTTTTGTCTTTCTCACTTTGCTAAAAATGTATTATGTTCCCAACATTTACGGCCTCTTTATACCTTAAATCAATTTGGCCATGTAAGAAATTTGAAAGCATTTCATATTTCACTTGTGGACATTGGATTATTTTTTTTTTACAGGCACAAAATCAGATTAGATTAAATGCAGCCTTCTTGAGTTGATGTTACATTTTAACTTGGAGAATAACGTTTCAAGACCATCCCTGACAAACCTGCAGCTGACCCTCTTTCCCAGCACAGAGTCCCCTGTGCCACCAAATGCATAGAAATGAACTGTTACCTGCTTCTGTGTCTGGCACAGCAGAATGGATAAATACAGCCAGCACAGCCAAGATCAGCCTGTGTTTGGCAGGAGGGGATTTCCCACCCTCGTCGCAACCTGCGGAAGTCAGTCGTGTTTTAAAATGTATATAAAGGCTCTGTGTGTTTCTCGGCCTCAAATAGAAACCTGGCCTCTTCGTCCCACCAGCAACATGCCCTGCAGTAACCCAGCCTCCTAATCCTGTTAGGCCCAAGTGGCTTAGGCCACGCCAGGCCCTAAACCTCAATACCCCTCTTTCTGACTGCCTGCCTACCCGCTGCACGCACCATATGGTCTTCATCACATGTGTGTGTGTGTGTTACTGCTCTTTAATATATGCAGTAATCTGTCTGGAGTTGTCTGAGCTATTGTGCCTATGTTTCAGGCTGTGTATGTTTCCTTAGAACAGCCCATGTAAACTCACATGGATTCTCTGCTCAGATGTCAGCTCAGAAAGTTTAGGTTCAGAAGAATTTGCGGGAGAGGTTTCTGCCAAAAATAGGTCTGGCTATGCAGGTGTCGGTGTTAAAAGTCAGAAACAAACTTTTTGTAAAATCTCTGTTGGTTGTTAACAGTTACAACATTTGGTGCTGACACTTCTCAAAAGTCACCTGACATACTTTGAATGTCTTTTTGTGCAGGATCTCCAAACTGTGAAGGTCTAAGAGGTTCTTATTTTCATAATTTTCCCTATTTCCTGACCATTTAACTATCTACTAATTCCAGATACCTCTGTCTCTATGTTGAACACATTTCTTTAGAACCGTTCATCTTATCGGCTTCACTCTTGGCATGTGTACCTTTTAAGGGCCCAAGGAAGTGCAGTGTCAAAATTGGTGCGATTTGGAAACACGATATGTTCGATATCAAAAATAATTTAATAAACCGGCAACCAGCGCTCTTTGTGCAGCAGCGGTGGAGCAGGTTCAGGTTCTGTGGACTGAGGCCAGCAGTCGCTCTTTTCTTGCTGCAGTTCATCACTTTTACAGTTTCAGAAAGAAAGCTGCAACCAGCTTTACCACAGGCCAAACAAACAGCCCATTACATACAGGCAGGTTTAGAACAATCACTGCACTATATAACAGAACATTTTGCTCACCACCTCAGTTGTAGTTATATGGGAAATAAAGAGTGTGACAAGAACAGCAATCAGGACGGGGGGCATGAGTCCTACAGCCCTCAAAAAACTATCACAAATCATCTCAAACACTGTAGACCACAAGTGAACACATAAAGTCATTCCCTGAAACTCTCTGTAGCTATTGTATCTCCTGCTGTACAGTTCACTGCAGTAGCTACAGGGATTTCCAGGAGACCACTTTCTATGTTTACTTTAGGTTTTTAAGTGTTCCTCAACTCCGTAAGATAACTGACGGCAGTCTGCAACATTACACTTCCCACCTCTTGAAGTCTGTAAGGACACTCCTCAAAACACACTCCAACTCCTCTTCAAGTGTCCCTGTCATTTCTGTTGTGTTTGCAGAATCTGCAGGAGTCTTCTGGGTCCTAGAGGCGGATTCTGGCATTAGTAAACAAGGATCTGCATTTTTTTTTTTTTTTTAAATGCATTGATGTGTTGCTCTAGGTAACAGTAACAAGATAGAAAAATGTCCAGTTGAAGTTGTAGATCCATAGGTTTGAAGGCCTTTTACTGGAGATGCCATAATGTTTCCTAGTGGGTTAAGATATATAGATAAAAAAAAGTACATTGATACTGTATTAAACGTCAGTCTGTTTCCCACAACTCCTCCAGATAGTGGGCAAAATATCCTATGATCAATCTTCTAGTTGGACTGAAATACGAGAATATCACATTGGTGGACAAATGCAGGGATGTCCTTTTGAAAAGGTCAGCGAAAACATCACCAGGATCGTGCTCTCATATGTAAACACCCATTTTCAGGTGCTTTTTCATTGCCAGCGCTTCGACATATTCACTTTTGTTCCGAAACATCCCTCCCACTCTTTAACCCCGTTAGCCCCTTTCGTCCCACCTCTCTGCCCAGCATCGTCTCTGGTCTCCGTCCCCTCTTGCTGTGACTGCTGACCTCTTTTTTTTGTTTCATCCGAGCCACACACACACACTCACTCACACACACAGATGCCAGCAGGCCTCAGCTGAGCAGGCTAATCTCTTGAAGCATTACATAGCTGCAGGGAATTTGCCCCGACCACCCAAACTTAGGCAACAGGGTCACTGAGGGCTGCGGGGACCAAACCGAGCGTCCAGAGACTAGTGGGTCAAAGGGAAAGACGAATGGTATTAAAAACCCAATGAGAAGTGATAAAATGACAGGACATATACGTGAATATACAGAAAGAGACAACGTCACATGCGCCATGGTTCAACCCCGTTTTCAGTCCACAGTTTGAGACAGTGATGGTGAGCGAGCAGGTGGGAGTTCAGTGTCTTAAATACTCCCCAGCAGGTCACGTGGTTCTTGATGGTCTCGACTCTGGCCGCTCTGGGGATTGTAACACCAGGTCAGGCAGCTCAAATTAAATCAAGCTTAAGTGGTCTTTGCTTTAAGTGCATCTGTATGTGGGTGTATGCTTATAGGATGTGTCTGTGTGTTTAATTAGTGGATTTAATTACTCTTAAAGAAAATGTTAATTTGAGGTTACATTCATATTAATAAGTGCCAGATATTATGCAAACTACCCCAGAGACTGCAGAGTTTAATTTATTTAAAAAAATAATAATAATTAAGTCCCAAAAGAGTGGCAGACAAGCCCACACACTCTACCTGTAAGCAGGATACTCATGTGGTTGGACTGAGGCCTCGTGAGTGTTAAGTAACCGGGGTGTAGTTGTCTGTTTAGTCCCTGGAGTGAGTGAGTAAAGGACGGCTGGATGGAGGGTAGTCTTGCATTGCCAAAGTGCTGTGTCAGCACCGGAGAATGGTCTGACTGCACTGGCTTGTTTATGTTTCTTCAACCAATCACAGTTGTGTCAGGAAGCGTTTAGCTCAGGATGCAAAATAGTGTTTGCTGGAACTTGTTAGGGTGGAAGATTTAAAATGAAGGGTCATATAACGGTAGGGGGTGGTAATTTGTATCTGAAACACTTATTTTTTTAAAAAAACCTCTTCACGTCCCAATAGCCATAAATTAATAAAGTTGTCTGAAAAGAACAAGAAAAATAGCTGTTGTGTGTGGCCCTCACAGGACTGTAATAAACCCGACCGATCCTTTCATTTAATATCAGAATGAAATGATACGCAGTTGTACCACTAACCGACCCGCCGGCCTTCTCGCACCCTGCCCTCTCACTGCACATGACCGTCGTCAGCTGGAGAGGCAGAGACGATAGTCAGAAGCTAGCAAGCGAGTCGCGAGTGGGGGGGGGGGTGAAGCTTTGACGAGTGGGCCGATGGGAGGGGGTGGGATGTATCGCTTGCACTTTTTCAAAGTTTTCTGGCTTTTCAAGGATTTCCAACTCTATCTTTGAATGGCCAATTCCACGAAACAAGTATGTCGCCGATCGACATCTTTATCGAAACTTTACATTTTCAGTGTGTAGGTTGTAGCCAGAGGTTGTTGTTGTTTCCCGTAGCGAAGGGGTAATGGGTAGACAGCAGGGGGGGGTTCATGTGTGAGACATGTGGCCAATGGCAGCCTGATACCCTGAGTCTCCATCAGACTAGATGGAGGGAGAGGGAGAGGGAAAGAGGAACGACGCATGGATCGCTGGGTGGATAGAGAGCGCAGGTAAACCAACCCAGCTGGGCCAACAGGTGGGGGGGGGGCGAGTTTCCGACCTGGTCTTCGAGCACGTGCAAAGCTCTCACTGGACGCACATGCACAGACTAATACCACCTCATCCAGCGGAGATAGTGGAGCGAGTGTTGTTGTGACTGCAGTGACCTCGCTGTCACCTCCTGTAGGAGGGGAGAGACATGAGAGGCCTGCACAAGGTGAGAATTCCGCGGTATTGCATAAATTGTTTTGTCAGCTGACAATGAGTGTCGGGTGTGTTGAGGAAAGAGAAAACAGTCCTTCCCTCCAGAAGGAACCCCCATAAATCCAGAATAAAAATAGCCGGGTTGTTGCAGGGATGTGTAACCACAACATCCTTGGTTCGACGCCAGACAGGGCCCTTGTTGCTCGTCTCCCTTGCTCTCTTATCACCATAGCAGCTCATCAAAACACCACAGGATACAAAGTCATTCACTAACAAACACAAAATCACCTTTTACCTAAGCATGCAACATAAGCAAATGTTTTCAAAGAGTTGTCTATGTAATGGTTTCATGCTGTTTGCTTTGGTTAAATTTCTGTCCTGCAGTTCCTTGTCAGTTATCAGCTGGTACTGACATATCTGCACTAAGTTCTCATGGAAGTGCGACAATCTTCCAACAGAAGAGTAAAACATTATGAAGGTTGATAGAGTTTACAGATAAACCTTGATGTGATACCTTCGTCAGCTACCTTGATTATAGACAAATCAGTCGGGTCATGCTGCCACTCTAGAAGAGAGACTAAAAAAATTGAGCTATTGAGGTTAAAAGTAGCCGCAATGTTCCTAGTTCAAGGGAACATTGTAACATTTCACCACTTAGTCTTTTCCAGACCAAAAGACAACCTTGATATATTCATAAAACAGAAAAGCCATTTTGCGGCAATGAATTGCAAAGATGTATTAATCGATTTTAAAATGTTATTCATTTTGTTTTTATACATTTCATTGATTGCGGTACATCTTAAACTTTGGCAGCTCACAGGTGATTGAGAGAGAATGAGCTAGTGAGCCTAGAGAAAGCAGGAAATGCATGTGATTTAGGAGGCATACGAAGAATTAGACTTGAAAGGATTAGAATTAAATTACATTTGTAGTGAACAGGGGAGAAGACATTGGCGCTTAGACCCCAGCGGGAAGTGGAACACCATGGAATCAGTCCTATGAAGTAGGAGCTTTGGACAGCAGGAGACCGTTTGAATTTCAGATTCACTCAAAACTTGCTTTGTATTATATAAGAGTTAGCTCATAGATAATTGATATGGACATATGGAACCAAGAAAACATTTCAAATTCTGCCTAATTTTCTAATCTTAGGCCACATTTTCAGAAAATAGGCTTGCTCCATGATACTTAACCTGCTCTAGACATGTTAAACATCAACACGAGATAATGAAAGACGTGCGGGAGTAAAAAGTGGAAGAGGAACTGCAGGAAAGGGGAAGGAGGCCGTTGTGTGAACGGAGGCAGCTGTCGTGCTCCAGTGTTGAGACAACAGTGTAGGATGCACAGCTGGAAGGAGGGGAGCCTCTGGTTGTTGGGTTTTTATAGCAGAGCGCACACAAGCCTATATATCCTCACTCAGCCAACATGAGGCGGCAAGTGACTACTGGTCCATTTGTTGCAACAGGTGGACTACTGTTTCATTACACACACACACAGACAAGCAGCTGCCCAATGACAGGAGATGCTTTTTCTTCTTGGCAAGGCCAAAGGCAGTGCTGTGTGTGTGTGTGTGTGTGTGTGTGTGTATGTGTGTGCACGGACCACCCTGCTCTTTGTCCCTGCAGCATTTCTTATCAGCCCTCATTCACTGCAGAGCGGATTAGCAGAGTTAAATTTCACCAGATCCCAAACACGACTGGTGGAGGGGGGGGGCGGATGGTTCCATATAGCATCTGGCAACCCACCATACAGTAGGTCCCTTTTATTTACCGCCACTCCACTCTGCCCAGTGGGAGGCTGGTGATTGCAGACGGGAATTGTGGGAGGGCTGGTGGCGGCGTTAAGTGAGATAAAAGAAGAGAGTAAGGAGAGAGATAGTGGCGACACGAGGGCACAGATGAGCTCCAGCTCTGCATCTGGTTGAGGTATGCCAGGTGACGCTCGCCGCCACCACCACCACCACCTGCCCACTATTCGATCACAAACACAAAAGACTTCCTCTCTTACACACACACACACACACACACACACACACACACACACACACACACACACACACACACACACACACACACACACACACATATATAAACAGTAACCACACTAGTGAAACCTGAGGCTTTCATTAACAGTCACTGCTGTTTTTAAAGAAACACAACCTGACAAACCGACCCACTGTATGATTGTGTAAACACACGTGCAGGACGGAGGTTTGGGATTAGGAGTGTCCACAGACAACACACACACTGGGAAGCCACTAGATGCTGGTGCAGGAGAACTGAGACACTGTGATCAAGGATCTTTAGCCCCTCTTCAAAGGAGGTTGTGTTTTCTCTGCTGTTTGTGGGTGTTTGCTGGATTACACAAAATACTACAGAACTGATTTTATTGAAACTTGGCTGAAATGAGGAGTATGGGCTGAGTAAGAACACAGTAACTGGTGGAGCAGATTAGATTAAAAGGGCGGATCCAGAGCATTTCGAGACAGGGCGGCTTTCCACATTTTTGAAAATGTTTAAATAATCAGGCACATTTAGGGAGCTGATATCTACTGTATAGCTGTATGCGCTCTACTGGTCACATTCTAGTATTTATTTAGCTTTTACACCCTTTGTCAGTTATTCAGTTAAGCACAGCGAGACTCCGCGTGAAATGAATGAAATACATCACATGTTAAAAATGTGGCTCATTGGGAATTAAAACCGACGGAAGACAAATTTAGACCAGGGTAAAAATGTGGTTCACACTGAATTTCACTTCACAGCTCTTGTGCATGTCTGTGTGAAGACGCTCATTGTTCGCTCACACACACACACGCGCACACAGGCACACAGGCACACAGACACACACATTCCTCTGATAGAGGCAATACTGTGAGCGGTGTAGTTATACAGTTAGCACGTTGTACTCCTCAGTAATGATGGAGTCCCAGTAGAGTGAGTGACTCCAGTCTAAAGGTTGTCTGCTGCCCTCCACTCCAAAGCTCTGGCTGGCTGTGGAAAGGGATTAAGTCATAATTGAGTTGGCTAACCGTGCCTGCAGGTTAATGGGATTCATTTACCTGAGTGTATGTGCTTAACACACAGATAATAAATGCAAAAAAAAAAAAACTGCACCTGAAGGCAGCTGGAGCCAGGTTTGTGTCTCAGTTTGAATTTTTAGTCATGACAGCTCCAAGGGCGGCAGTGTGGATTCATGGCTCCTAATCAATATATCCTAATGGTTTCGGTGATCATCCTCTCTCTTGCTCTAGCGCCACCATGAGATCGACTTTAATTTTTTAATTTTTTTTTTATGAAATGTCAAAATAGCTTGAATTAGATAGATTAGAGTTAAATCTTTTGATACACATCTTATGACACCAATCCTCCTTAGGACCCATTTTAAAGTCAGACGGACAACCCTGGCTTCAGCATGCTGAAACATTGAATCAGCATGGCGAACATCGTTTATCCTTTCTAAGATCAGCATGTTGTAGGGGAACTCTGCTGATTATCCACATTTATAGGTCACAAGGAGCGGCACTACAGATGGCTCTAGGCCTCAGGCAGGTTTGTGGCTGCAGAAGGAGCAGTGGGAAATATGGTGAATCGCCTCGTGTGATGTCACATGACTCGAATCGTCATTCACTAAAAACTCTTCTAACTTGATGAAGAACTACTCCCTCTACTGCACAATGTAACTGTTTTTTTTTTTTTGTATCTGACGAGATGATCAACCATGATTTTGAGAATAATAATCACGATAAATATTCAGTCATTATTCAGTGTAAATCCGTTCAAAGGCAGATTATTGCTCCTGAGAGAAAGAAACAAAAGAGATGATTGTGGTTTAAACTGCTTTTGTGCGGTCTCCACGACATTTCAATCATTTCACAAACTGGATGTGGAAAATAAACATTCTTATATTCAAAATCATATGTGTTATATGTGCGATGCGCAACGTTATATTGCTATATATTGAACGTTTGTTATACTAGTGCAGTGGCTGTCGTAAGCTGTTTTGGAATGGGCTGTTTGTTTGGCCTGTGGTGATGCTGGTTGCAGCTTTCTTTCTGAAACCTCAAAAGTGACCTGCAGTGTTTGAGCAAATAAAGGACTCAGTCCACAGAACCCTGGAGCTTCTGTGCCGCTGCTGCACAAAGTTCAGTGAAGCTCGACTTGTGCGCAGAACCCTGAACTGGAGAATCAGTTGTTGTCTTTGTAGTGAGCGCACCCATTGTCGTAAGGGACCACATCTCTTACGTTGATGAGTCCAAGCCAGTCCACTGCTACAGAGTGCCGTTTGCCTGTTTACTTATTTGGCATTTCCAAATCGGACTAAATTTGACACTTTCTTGGGCCTTTAACAAAACACATGCCAAGTGTGAAGCTGATAACGGTTCTCAAGATATGACCGATTACACACAGACATTTCTGATTAGTAGACAGATTGCTTTTGAAGGAAATTATATGGCAATAACTCTTGTCTTACAACTCAGCTCTGCTGAAGTTTTGACTCTGGCTCATATCCAGGCAACCAGCCGATTTAATGTTTGTTCTTATTCTGAGAAAGAGACGTTACTTGGAAAACAGGTTAAACATCTTATTTTCATCATCTAGTGGAATAAATATTTGTTCATGTTGCGTTTGCTAATACATGAGAGGCCCACACTAGAGCTAAACCTTTTTATTGTGATTTCCCTCTTTATTTCCCCTTTTCCTTACTTCTTTCTCTTTGCCTCAAAAAATATATATAGATACAATTTGTCATATCATTATTGATAATTATCACAGTATATGTCACATTATTATTTATATAAGTTTAAAGACAGATTTTTGATCCTCAGCTTTAAACTCTTCTTTATGAGCAGAATTTAACAAACACTTGATATACAGCAAAACATCTGGTCGATCATTCATGTGTTAAACCTCCTCACGGTGCATCAGCATTATTTCTTTATATATTTGTTTATATTGCCATTGCTGAAAATTATATAGCGATATTTATTGAAATTGTTTTATTGCCCAGCCCTTTTTTCCTGTTCACATTTTCATCTGGATATAACAATTAATTAACTGTAGGTGCATTACACATGAAATATTTATGCCAAACATCTGACTTGGTTTACATACAGCTGCAGCTTCTCTACAAGTTGCAAACATCATCTGTGTGTCCTCAGTCAATCAGGGACAGGGGCTCTCGATGCAGACAGACAGAGAGACAGACAGAGAGACAGACCAGCAGGACAGACCAGCAGGGCAGGGACGGGTCCTGCAGTTTAGTGCTGAGGCCTGGAGACTGCTGACTGATGTAAAATAGAAAACATGGGGGTGGAACAGTTGGAGAAGGGGGGGAGAGGGAGAATGGGAGAGTGAGTGAAAGCCAAAGCGCGACTGATGGCCAGAGAGAGAGAGACAGAGAGAGAGAGAGATGGTGCACAGGAGGGACGGGAGAGAGGGACGGGAGAGAGGGAAGGAGGGAGGGAGGGAGGGAGAGAGAGACATTATCGAGCCAGTGTGAGTCAGCAGGTTGACAGAGCTTCAGGGTGCAGCTCCGGCATCACATCACTGCTACTGTAAATTTCCCAGTATGCATTGGATTCATCCTGAAGTCGACCTCAGTGTTTCTGAGCTACACTCGCTCACTGGTTTGTTTCTAATTAGATATAAAAAAATCAGCTACGTAATTTGCAAACCAGTAGATTTATATCAGCGTCAACCTCTCTGATATGCTGCATGGTGCAGTGCATCTGACTCTTTGGATGTCAAATGTTGTCAGTACATTGGTTTTCTATGAGAAAACCTTCATTTTAATAAAATGTAAAGAAATAGAGTCACTAACACAACGTAAGAGTTGCAGTGAGATAGTGTTGTCAGAGGCTTCTCCACATGTCCAATAAAAATGAATGTGGAAACACTAAAACAAAATATCCATTATATTTACTGGCAGCCTGTGTTGCCCTTGTAAAAATTGTGTGTGCTATCTCTCTCTCTCTCTGTGTGTGTGTGTGTGTGTGTGTGTCTGACCTGTGTCTGTGTGGATGTGTGTGTGTGTAGGTCCGGGAGACAACGTGCCACCAGTGTATGGCCTGGATGTGACGGACGTGTCGAGGTGGGAGGAGACGGTGCTGAACCCTGCACTGCAGATACTGGACAGTCTCAGTAAGGTGGGGCCTCAGTGTTCTAAATCAGCAGCTTCTTCTTCCCTTTCTCTCTCTCTTTTGTTCCTTCTCCCTCTGCTTCACCGCTCCTCCCTTTTTAATTACTTCTTTCCATTTTGCTTTCTTTTTTTTCTCCAACATATTGTCCCTTCGTCCCACATCCTAATTAGACCCCTTCTTTATTTGCTTTGTTTCCTGCTACGTTCCTTGCTCCTTTCCTTCATTCTTTCCTTTATTCTTCTCCATTTTTCCTCTTTTCTATGGTCACTTTTTTATATTAACTCTCGTTTTTTTCCCTCTCATTTCCCAATCTGTCCATTTCTTTCCCTTTTTGCTTTGCCCATGGTCCTTACTTCATTCCTCTGCTTCTTTTATCCAGGTGTAGCTTATTCACGGCTACTTATTTTTCTTATCCCTGTTTACTTCTAATTTCTTCCTTCCTTCATGCTCCCTCATTGTTTTTCTTTTTCACTCCCTTTTTTTTCCCCTTCTTTTTCTTCTTTAATTGCATAATTTCATTTTGTGTTCCCTCTCTGTCCTTCCCATTCTCATGAACATGCTGTCGCGGGAACGCCTCGAGGAAAACTCTTTAAATTTGGAAAAAATGTTCACTTGGACTCAGGGATGAACTGATTTAGATTTGTGCGGTCAAAGGTCACCCTGACCTCACAAAACCATGTTTATGGCTATAACTCAAGAGTTAATGTGCTAATCTTGACTGATTTTCATAAAAATGTCAAACGGGATAAACTGATTTAGTGAAGACGTGTTATTTCCAAAAGGTCAAAGGTCAACTTCACTGTTACATCATAATGTTCAGTGAAAACCCTTTTCTGGTCGTAACCCAGCACCAGAAAGTGACTTGCATGTCTGCTGCACCTTTGCTGATCAAGGGGGGGCTGGTAATTCTAGTTTACAACTTTAATTGTATTCGTCTCCCATATTAGTTTTTTTCTGCTTTCCACTCAACCTAATTTTGCTTCACGTCGCCTTTTATGTCTCTTTCCTTTTCATCTCCTGCTCCATGTCATACAATTGATAAAACCAGTGTTGTGTCCAAAATCACTCCCTGTTTGCAACAGTAAATTGTTCCCCCAACATTTCATATGATGAGTGTAAAAAAAAGTACAACCATGGCAGGAGCACATTTTATAATTAATTACTAATTTGCTGTGGTGTGATATTACTAAGGCTCCTACACGTTCTTGAAATCATTAAATGTTTGGGAACTTGAGAAAGAAAATTAAGGCATATTCAGTATTATCTGCAAAAATAGAGGGTGAAGTTCTCTAATGATAGTAAAGCGGTTTTGTGTCTCTCTCTGCATGTGCGTCTCCCAACATCTCTCAGCTCTTCAACATATGAATAATTCTCCATCGCTCAACTTGTACAATATAATGTTTTGCTCTGCTGTGTAATGGAGAAAAAGAGACCACACAGTTAGTTGTCACTGTACCACAGGACAGCTGAGTTGAGGTGTTCACATATTCACGCCCCGAGGCACCTGAGCAATGGAGCAAGTGAAATAGAGCAAATGCACCTCCTTATTAAATTAGCCATGGTTTAACTACCCCACTTATCGTCTTTATAAAAATAAATGTGTCCTCATACAGTCTCCTCAGTCAGGGGATTATATTTGAGCAGCTCGTATCAATTGAGTAACTGACACAAACGAGTAATAAAATACATTATGGGACGAACTGCGGAGTTGTTTCAGTCCAACCTGTCGCTGATCGTTGGTCAGAGCACTTCTTTGAATGTCAGTTCACACAGGACTGAAAATACAACTTAGGAAAAGATAAGCTAGCATCTGTTGAGAGAACCTGCTTAGTAGAGTAGTTACAGATACCAGCATCAGAAATGCCTCCGATATTGAAGAAAATTCCGGGTCGGATCGCTGTGGGTAGGTGAATCAATCCGTTGCTGCATCTTTAAAGTACATTAATTTCACTTGGAAATCGCTTCTTCTTCTCTGCTCCAAAAAGCTGTTGCGCTGGACTGCCACTGGCAAGTATTGTTTTAGTGACCAGCAAAGAAGAAGTGATTTATTTTCTTAATCCAAGAGGTTAAGTGGCATAAAAAAAACAGGAAATTTGTTTTTGAATTGCATTTTAAAACAACCATGTTGTCTATAAAGCTTATGGGTTCTCATGATGAAAGTTTATAGTGTTAGCAGTAATAAACCACGATCCGTATATGAACACTTGACCCGTCCTGCAGGGGCCACAGCTTCGGGGCCTTTGCTGCATGTCCGCCCCCACTCCCACTTTCATGCTCAAGTTCTCAATGAAGAGAAAAAATTAGATCCATGTCTCAAACTTAGCCGAAAAGCATCCTTGAATCTTTGCCGAAATTGACCTGGAAAAGTGTGGGACGCCTGCAGCACACCTGCCGTGGTGACGTTCGAAATCAATTTTGCTCAATATTCATGAATGAGTGAAGAACGGAGTGATTTTGATACAACTGAACATTTCATGAACCCTCTACCAAGCTAAAAACTGTGTTTCAACCAATCAGGGTGAGGAGCCGACAATTCCACCAATCAGAGTGCAGGAGGCGGGGCAGAAAAACAAACGGAGCCTCCACACGTGTGACTTGTGTGACAAAGTGATTATCGGTGACCTCGAGTGGACAGGTGAGGCAGTCCACCCACATCATACACGAACCAGACATGAAGAAATGACTTGTGATAGTTTTGTATACTTTTTCTACATAATCCCTGGTGTCACAGATTTCCAACATTTAACCAGTGTCCTCTGTTTTTATTTTCTTCACCTGCAGCTCACCTGAAGTCCAAGAAGCATCACTATCATGTGAAGAAGAAGAGGAAGACGGATCCAGCCTGTGGATCTCAGGGTTCAGCTGATGCTCCTGTGTCTGCAGCAGAGACCCTCCTAGAGGACGCCGTCGCCCCGGGCAGCACAGAAACTTTCCAGGAGTCCTCCCAAGACGCCAGGACGACACACAAGGAAGTACCGGTGAAATTTTAGCAACTGAGCTGACTCCGGACCACACGCACGTTTATTCAGGCTCCCACCGATGGTCTGCTCTCACAACTGGAATTTTCCTGCTAGTCTTTATAGAATCACAAATATTTTTTTTCACTTTCACTGGGATTCTTCTGGGATCGTCTCTCCTTGGGATACTGATTCGCTTCCCACTGAGTTCCATTAATTCCTGCGAATCATAATTTGTCGAAGCTGTTAAATTTCAAAAGGATGAAAAGCTCTTCCAGCCCTGAAAACTCATAACACGGATCCTCAGTGAATGTGGATAACAAGAGACTTTTCTTTTCTCACTTGTACTCGTTCATGAGTGTGGATCCGTACAGCGGTTCTTTTTTGATGGTCTGGACAAGTCAACATTTTGGATAAATTAGATGTTAATTACATGCACAGACAAAAAGGACAGTTTTTATTTCTTGCTTTAGATTATTAGAAGAAAGTTTATTTTTCTATTTTTGCTGGATGTGCCTTAAACTGAGAGCGTGACCTTTCACGCGGTTGGAACTGAATGAATCGTCCATGTCAGGAACTTTGTCTCTTTGCCTCGAGTTCAACCTGAATCACCCTGCACTTTAAACTTCATCCAGATTTAAAAAAATAAATAAATCAAAAGCTCTTGAATGATCTCAACCATTGATTGCGTATTTGTGAAAAAATAAAATTGGGTGTAAGAGGTTTTATTCACGTGACATCGGCTCGCGTTTTCCGTTCATCTCATTGGCAGGTTTACACAGCGCGAGTATTGTGCTCCGTTTACCTGCTGCCACTTTGTTTTACTGCCATCGAACTGTTTTTTTATTTCTACCTCTTTGTTTGAAGAGAAAGACTGGACGCCTGTGCTAAGTTGTTATCTCTCAGTGGAGTTTAGCTGAGCTCATTCCTCCTCTGACACCTGCCGGCTCAGGCTGTGAGGAGAAAGCGCGTTTTTCCCCCAGCAGTGATTCCAGCTCATTGTTTATGCAACAGCGTGTTGTACCCCTTTCAAACCCAAGGTGTGCCAGCCGACTGTAAAACCGCTTACACAATACCTGGCGTCGCTCCAGAAGCTGAGTTTCCCTCTCCTTACTTGACACCTTCTCTTCTCGCCCTCTCCTGCTCTCAAAAGAGACAGGAGAGAGTTGATTCGCGTAACTGTCCGACGCTCCATCATCTCTTTCTTTAGTTTCCAGTCAGAGTCTGAGACGCAATCTTTCAGTACGGGTTTAGATCCCAGGGTCCCGGTGTTTGACCTCAGCCACATGACTCAAAGTATTTCTAGCCATATAATAGCTGTGTGTGTGTGTGTGTGTGTGTGTGTGTGTGTGTGTGTGTGTGTGTGTGTGTGTGTGTGTGTGTGTGTGTGTGTGTGTGTGTGTGTGTGTGTGTGTGTGTGTGTGTGTGTGTGTGTGTGTGTGTGTGTCCCACATTCACTCCCTCCAAACTGGGTCAGGCCTCAAGCTTACTGGGGACTTACCATACAGTATAGGAGTCACACTGATAACCCTTTCTCTCTTTGTTTTTCTTTCCCTCTCTTGAATATTTCTTAACTTACTAACCGCAATGTTTTCTTTCCCTCAGGTGATATTTTCTGCCCTTCCTCTTTATCGTCTCTGTAAATACAACAGCTGAAACAATGGGAGTGATCTCAGGATGGGGGGGGGGGGAAATCACAAGTCATCTGATCCGTTCCTCACATTGTATTCGTGGTATGTTCTTATCTCAGGTGCCTCAGCGAGTCTTGCCTGGCACCTCCAGGCACTGCTGAATCATTCCACATTTCGAGGATACTTGTGCAATGCAATGACATAAGGCCTCAGCCCCTTGAACCGAGCAGAGACGCACTCGCAGAAGTGGAGAAGTAGGGCAGCATCTACGGTCACAAGGCTAATTAGTGATTTACGCGCTGCGATGCTTTGGATCATCTACGAACACACACACACACACACACACACACACACACACACACATAAGCACTGAGTGAAATCATTAGCTGCAGACTGACCACAAACAATCAACACACCAAAGCAGCTTTGAAATGGGAGGCCGTCAACCAACACAAACACACAAACAAACACACACACACACACAAAGTGTAAGAAAGTCCTTAAATGTAGACTCCTTTCTAGCGTATTTCACTTGATGACTGCTGCTTGTGTGTGTGTGTGTGTGTGCTGCACAATAATTCACCCAGTCTCAGCGCTCCGTTTCTGTCTCTCCCTCTTTCTGTCAGTCCAGTCCTGCCCTGTAGCGGCTCGGTAGCTGTATATGTTCACAGAGCACACCCTGTCCTATACGTGAGGCCCACAGTGGGGGGAACCGCAGGCTGACTTATGTAACACATGCTGCAGCCTATAGATCCTTGTTGTCTGGATGTGGCCTGTTTGCCATGGCGCTTTGGCCTCTGCTGCTGGCTTCACTGCACGTTGAGATTCAAGGCCTTTATTGTCACCATACTCGGGTACAATGAAACTGTAAGAGGCTTCTCTCTCCAAGATCTATCTATATATGTATAGAAATATAGGGTGAAAACAACAAAAGTAACAGCATCAGCAAATAACTATATAAAGAAGATGGAGTAAGAGTAGAGTAGAGTATTTATAGTGCAAAAACTGTATTTACAAATAGTGCAGAACAAGATAGTTTCTGTGTGTGCGTGGGTTGTGGTAATCACAGTCCTTGAGGTGAGTGAATGTAAGTCACAGCCCTTAGTGTGTTTGGCTGGGGGGGGGGGGGGGGGGGGTGATGAAGGTCACAGCTCTGGGATAAAAGTCTGATGTTGGAGGATCCTAATGTCCTTAACCGCCTGCCCGATGGCATTTTTTAGTATTTTAATGACAATCGATTAATCTTTTAAGTCGTTCAACAAGAAAAAAGTATCATACATGTTAATAATAGTAGTAATGTGGCTGCTAGATTTGACTGCAAATTAACTAGTTATGGAGTGAAATGATCATTATTTGATCTATTTGACTCTAGTTTAATTGTTACATCTATTAAAGGTAGAGTTGGTAATCCTGGAAAATGGCAAACAACAGTCCTACACACAACCTCCAATAAAAAAGCTAATTAATTAATACTAATTAAATTAAACAAATTACAAACATCAAGTTAATTAGTGAGTTCTAGTGTTGTTGTCACAAAAGCAAAGCAAAAATATCAAACTTTAAACCCTTGTGTTTACTCATTGTCTCACTTTGTGTTACCGAATCTAAACAGGCTGAGTTTGCGTTGTTGAACTTGCGAGGCACCTCCACCTCTCAGCTCTGCTTTTAGTAGTGTGTCATCCAGTGACTGTGCGTCTAGGTAATTTGAAGTCCACTAAATCCTAATCTCTAATCCCATTTGACTAAACATTCTCTGCCATCTGGCCCTGGCGAGACAAACAACACACTCACACGCACCTACTCACACACACGCAGACATGCGAGCGGCTAATCAGACGGGGCGACATCTGTACTCGGGAGACGCTGTTGACTTGACTACGAGAGAAGAAGCTGCTTTTATGAGAACCGTCTCTTTTGCTCATGTGGAAGTTAATAGATAAAACTCGAGGGATAAATATTTGGCAGTGGCGAGGTCGTAGACGCCACACAGGTTTATAATCTCCGAGTATAAATATGTGAAACGTGAAGGTCTCACTTAAGAATCCGACTTTTTTTTGTTTGTCGCTGTCAGGAATGTGGCAAAAGGTCAAAGTTGCGGCTGCCAGCTGTTGTGTGCCTGAGTGTGATTGAGCTTTATCTTGAGCATAGAGTAAACGGAGTGCTCCTATTTGTGCCCTTTGACATTAGTGTCTCATTCAGAGCCGTTCAAACACTGATGCGTACGTGCATGTGAGCTTCTGCTGGTAAGGGTCATTGTTTAGCCGTCAGTCAGGAAGAGGACATAGACGATTCTGAAATTGTGTGTCGCGTAACCACAAACACAACACTGTCAGGTGTGACTCAATCACACAGGAGAGCATTGTTTGTTTGTGTGTGCAAGTGTGTGTGTGCACATTTTGCATATTTCATATTAGCATCATCGGAAACACACACATACATGTACCACAACCGCTCCATCATCTCTTGCGCTTCTGTATGTTTGTGGTTCTCTGAGCACAAATGTAACAGCTGTGTGCTTGCACCCGTATGCATTATGGACTCTATAGATACACGCGCATGCAAACGACCTGAGCTGCACAACGAGGAATGAGTGTATTTCAGCCTAATCCAGCCCAGAGATGATGTTTTGTAACGTTTCAATGCGATGTGATGTATGCATCAGGAGCCAAGTGCAGACCATCATTTATTGATGTGTGTGTGTGTGTGTGTGTGTGTGTGTGTGTGTGTGTGTGTGTGTGTGTGTGTGTGTGTGTGTGTGTGTGTGTGTGTGTGTGTGTGTGTGTGTGTGTGTCTATAGGGATGAACCAGGTTCAATGAGTTCATGCTGCTCCCTCTCTCTCTTTTTGTCACGCCGTCTGGCTCCGGCGGTGCCTGCCATAAACGAAAAAGCGACTGAAGGACGAGGAGAGAGACGAGATGTGATTAGATGTGAAAAGCCTTTAAGGAAAGTGTCATAGATGCAGTGTATGCATGGCTTCCTATGCTCTCTCTCTCTCTCTCTCTCTCTCTCTCTCTCTCTCTCTCTCTCTCTCTCTCTCTCTCTCTCTCTCTCTCTCTCTCTGCTGCATATTTCCTGTCTGGTTATGTAATGCTGGGGCCACAAAGTACTTTTTCACCTCCTTCTTCTTCTTCTACCCTCGCCAATCCAGAGCATGACGTGCCTTCCTGTTTTTCCAGCACCCAGTGAACTTCTTTCCCAGGGCAACACTTGGGCAGACACACACACACACACACGCCGCTCTCTTATCACGTATTGTGAGTAATGTGCTTATTTTAGACAAAGCTGCTTAGCCTTGACGTGTTGTGTCTGGTGGGCTACATAAATGTCATTGTCTCACTCCTCACACACTTTGGGTTTGAGTGTGTGTCTTAGTGTGTGTGTGTGTGTGTCTCAGCTGCCTTCATATAATTCTAAATCTCCTCCTTCGTCCTCCTGTCCATTTCTCTCTCCTCATTTATCTGTGTGTGTTCACTTGTTTTCACCTTTGCTCTCAGGCAGGAAGCGGGTGTGCCAGCTCATATAGGAACAACAAAGCAGTGTGTGTGTGTGTTCTAATATTTACTGCATGCGTGTGCACATGGAACAATATACTCTCTGCAGTGAGCTATATATGAAACAAAGAGGGGGTGTGTGTGTGTGTGTGTGTCTGTCTGGGTTTCTCCATTGTCGGTGACTTGAGCGCTGCTGCCGGCCTTTTCCCGCCAGTGCGGTGTTTTGTGGGAGGGGTTTTGCTTGGTTCAGCAGCAACAAAGAGCCACAGCTTCCCGCCCGATATGCAAACACGCTGAGAGTGGGCAGGGCAGGGACCCGCCTCTACTGCAGCGCTTAACTCTGTCGCTGCCGCGGTGGAAATCAGCAGACTGTGCGTTTCTCCTGGGTTTCTCACCTCAAAAGGACAGAATATGATGACAGTTGAAGGCTAAAGGTTTGGGTTTAATCATTATCTACTCACCACTATGCCGGTGGAGGAGTGGGTGAAGTGTTTACGTCCACTCAACAATTTTGGACTTTCAGGGGTCAACAGCGTTGCAGCCAAATCCAATACAACTGAAGTAAATGATTCTTCAAACGTAAAAAAACAACAGAAAGGAAAAAAAACGAGATGCCTCCATGCTGCTCCTGTTGTGTCATTCAAGTGTCCGCAAACCCCGACATTCAAATTGGACTCAAAAACAGCATCATTTAAAACCATGTTTTTAGCATAAACGTCCTGATATCCTCCTCCTAGTTACTGCTGCAGCTAACGCGAGTTCTTGCGAGACAAAATCAGTGAGATCCACCACATCCTTCCTTCCTAATCAATCCTGTATCAAACAGATTCAAAACATATTCATATACAGAATCCGACTTAAAGCTGCAATAATCAGTCATTTTAATAATTTAATATTTTTTGAATCAGTCTTGACTGACTTGACGATGTGCAACGACAGTAGAATTCACCTTTGGACAACTACCACTACAAATTAGTTAAACTTGTTTTTCCAGACATTATTATTTGGGTTTTGAAGCAGTCTCATCACTGTCCACTGTCAATGTTTTTTTGTTTTTTTCCAGCAGTGAAAAGCAACACAACACCACTTTTACTGAAACTGCCACACTGGTCCTCTCACCTCTTCAGGGATGATAAACATCCCACGCTTCCATGAATGTAGTAGCTCTAAAGCTAAATGATGAGTAATCCTAAATTTAACCGATTTGACAAAAAATACCAGATTATATTTGTTTCTGTAGATGCGCCGAACTGCGTGCTCCAAAAAAAAACCCATACTGCACAGTGAGTGAAAGTGTAGCTGCTCTCTCCACACTTGTTCTAAATTTAACTGTGGCTACTTCAGCTTAATTGTGACTTTGTGTGTGTGTGTGTGTGTGTGTGTGTGTGTGTGTGTGTGTGTGTGTGTGTGTGTGTGTGTGTGTGTGTGTGTGTGTGTGTGTGTGTGTGTGTGTGTGTGTGTGTGTGTGTGTGTGTGTGTGTGTCCCCTCTAACGGCACATGGTTCACTCATGCTTTAAGTCGGTTATGCAACCCAGCATGTAGACCAATAACAGCTGGCGTGCACACACATCCTCTTCCCCCCCCATTTCTAACAAAGAGTTCTGTTATATGAAGAAGCCGTGTGCTACAACATGCTAGGCAGCCGTACCCAGCGGACTGTTAGCAGACTTACAACATGTGTGATATTTGATCCCAGCCTGAGACACAGTTATGTAATGTGCTCTATTGATTCTCTAACAAGCATAGTCCTGCACTCTGCTGTTTTTGTGCAGGTACTTGTAGTTTGAATGCTTATGGATGTGCAGTCGGTGAGAAAGCCCCAGTGCAGGTAATGAGTCAATAGATGTCCTCCTGCACAGATCCACCTGTTGTTCCTCTCATTTTACACGTAAAGGCTCTGATGTATCATTCGTCCCTAGATTCCCCCAGATGCGATATTATTCATCACCGATCACGATGCAAGGAATGTTTTTGACATGGTTCAGATGCAGGCGTTCTGCTGAGCTGCACACAGGGTGCTGTACACACAGGGTGCGAATTCTTGCGCAACTTCACCTGCTTCTAATGTTCATGGAGAAAGTGCAGGTCTGAACAGATCAAAACTTCTCCTGCACTTCTAGTGTATATAATATCCTTACTGTAGATGATCCTGATTTGATGCCACAACCTGAAACGCTCACAAAAAAAGTTTGTATTCATACTTTAAAAATTAGAATCAGGGTTTTCTGCCAAGGTTTACACATACAAGGAATTTGTGTGTGAATTGTGTGTTTGTGTATAAGCATATAAGCATGAATACAAAAATAGGGAACAGCATAAAAAATATAATCTTTAGAAAAAATGACGATATATATATAAACGATAGATATCTACAAATTGACTTATGTACAGTATGACCACTATTAGCCATGGGAAGGACATTTATGCAGTGCAATGATGGGGTCCTGGAGCCTTGTTGATGTGGCCTGCAGCAGTTGGGATATACGTGTTGGTTTCGACCACCTCTCTGCAGACGTTCTTTTCCTATCGTGCGAAATGAATGATAACATGTTGTCAACGAGCAACTTCCAAAAAAAGGCGCAAAGTGGCATAGGGTTATTTAACTGCCACGGAATCCTTAACTCCACAAACTCACACATGCATCCTGATGTGAGGCCACGAGCCGAAACACTCACAATGAAGTTGTTATCCATACTTTAAGTGTTGGTTTTCACCTCGTCTGCAGACGTTCATTGTCAATCTGGTGATCTTAGACAGAACTGAAATGAATGGCAACACGTTCTCTTGACCTAAATCCAACTTCCAAGGCAAAAAGTAGCGTAGGGTCATTTAACTTACACAGAATCCTTCATTCTTGTGTTACACACTCAGTCTCAGACACACACACACACAGACTTATTCAAATGCACACACAAGTGCTGCTCGGCACAGTTGGTCAGCACATTTGTTGCAGTGCAGATTGTGTGGAGCGGTGTTGTAACCAGCAGCAACGGCACCCGGGCTGATTTACATTGCAACTGCTAACGACAATGGCTGTGCTGATATGAGGTATGTGAGGAGGAGTGTGTACGTTAGTTAGGTGTGTGAGCGGGAGACGGAGGAGGGAAAAACGAGACTGTTTATTGTGTGTGTGAATGAGTGAGAGGCCGGAGGGGAAGCCAGTGGAGGGAAACCACGGTTGATTGTGTATCACACACACGCACACACACGCACAGTCAGGCTGATAAGGTGTTAACGGTTAATAGCTGATCCGTTTTGGCGGAGTCGTTGGTTCTACCAGGGGAGGGAGTGAAAGAGGGGAATTTGCAAAACATTTCAGGGGAACGTTTGTGTGATAGGAGCTGCCTTCAGCTGTTGAAATAATCTAACTGAAAAGAACGTTTCCCTCGTCGTGACCTCGTTTGCCCTGCAGATTTTTGTCCTCCCTTTTATGATCACTACTCACATTTGCATACAGTAGATAAATTCATTTTAATACAAACACTGGCTCCTCAGTCTCAGAGGTTCCACCACACATTTCATCGCCGCTTTATTATAAATTGTTGTAAATGACTTTTTTATTGAGACATGCATTTTGTCCCAGACTGTTGGAGGAGGTGAGAATGAGGCGCTAACCCTCAACTAACTCCACAGGTCTGGAGTCTTAGTGTCCCATGGTGGTCTGAACGCTGAACAAGACAAGAAGTAAGATTCTGCAGAAAACACTTAGAACGTGAGGTTTTTGGTACAAAGTGGAAACAAATTCTCAAAATGTTCTTAAACAAATAAGAATCAGCTTTTGTGCCTCTCAGTGTCTGTCACTCCATGAGGTCATGATGTGTCACATGCGCATGTCGGATTCGATTTTCTCTTATTTCATATTTTCGATTCCAGTTGATAATCCGTGAAGAACTGACCATTGTTGCACCACTCTGCATTTGAACGCCATGACGGAAGTCAAGAGAGATGTTGGTTCCTTATTTATTACATGACAGTTGGGGCCCCGGAGTGAAAGCCAGACCTGTGGATACTGGTCTTTACCACACACACACACACACACACACACACACACACACACACACACACACACACACACACACACACACACACACACACACACACACACACACACACAAGTTCCTCTGTTATGAGATATCATTTTTGTGTACAGTCTTTTTTTATTTACATCCAAATCACTGTTGATTCAGGAGTCTGTGCCCTCACTGTACGTACGGCATCTTCCTTTTCTCTGTATAAACTGTGGTTGCATTTTGCTCCATACGATGCTACAGTATCTGGCTGCCTCTGTCTTTTTCCAGTTATAACTTCTGTCCGGCTCTCCTGTGTCCTCCTGCCCTACTTTACACCTTCCAGCAGTCGCACTGTACAGTGCAGCCGAGTGGACACAGGCCGCCTGCAGCTAATTCCACACACTCTTCACAGAATGTGCCTATGACCGGCAGTAAACCTCCACAACTAATATGAAAGTATTAAACCTATGGGAGCAGTTTAACTATTAATCTTGTTTAGAACATCAGATGAATGCCACCGTTAATGGTTTAATACTTTATCATAGTCATTATGTCCTGATCTCACGTGTCATCAGTTGTTTGGTGAGGTGCTCCTGTTTGGATCCAGACAGCGCACGTTACTGGAATGTACAGTATATTTCTTTAGGGGTTTGCTAAGCGGTCTTCTATAAAGTTAGCTTTTGCTGCCCCCTTGTGGTGATAAAACGGGACAGGAAAAGTACGTCCAGAGACAGGAGAACACGATGTACCATCAGAGGCTATTTCTTTTAATTTTATTTATTTATTTATTATTAATTTGTTGTGCAATAATAATAGTGACAATAATGATAATGAAAATAATAATGCCAGAGAAAGTCATATTCCCCTGAATCCACAAATCCTGCAATAAAGTAATGTAATGACCTCAATGTTGTAAAACTCACGACTGTGATATAACGTGTGTTCATTTGTTACTGAATGCACATTTACTTAATGAACTCGTACTTTTTAATTTAGTAATGATACTTGGACTGCGATGCCTTGTAATGGTAAATGGTTTTCTGTATTTATGTAGCACTTTTATAGTCTTGTCGTCCACTCAAAGTGATTTACAGTACAAGCTGCATTGACCCATTCACACATATTCATGCAGCACTTATATACACAGCTTTTCTTTTTATTACACACTATTAATACATTGTACACAGCTGTTAGAGGCAAGCTGGAGTTCAGTATCTTGTTTATTTCCGAATGCAGACTTGGATGTAGAGGGAATCGAACCACCGACCCTCTGCTCAGTGGACGACCCTCTCCCCCACAACCGCCCTTATTGTTACGCCTCTCTAGTTCCTGTGTTTTTGTGGGCACCTATTTTTAAAAGTATACATAGTTTTCTTTTATTTATTATCGTAATACACAACCAAGGCAACATTATTTTTATTGCACGTTTCAACAAGGTAATTCAAAGTGATTTACATTAAACTATAAGCAACAAAAAAGTAGCATTAAAAAAGAAATAATACATAGAAAATCAAGTGTCCCTTAACCTTTATGTTTGCCTGTGAACTCTTGCGCTACATTACCATGTCTACTTGTGACCGCTCATCACAAGCTGCACTATGAGCAGTTTTCTATATTTTTATTATTTAATCAGAATAATGTTGTTTTATTCATCGCTAACTCTTTTTTGCTTTGAGGATGTAAGTTTTTGCTTGTTTTCTACAAACAAATATCTCAGGCTTGAAAAACACGAGCCATTCATGTAGAAGACACACTGTCAAATATGTCAACTTGGAAAGACGACATGTTTCAAGGGCTTTTGGCAATAAGAGCTGACGCCAGTGTTGATGTGCTGTAGACAAATATGTGATCTACGCAGTGGGATCTATATGTTTTTATCCTGCCTCCTACCTGCTTTGCCGCCCCACACTCCTGGGTAAAGGACATTATTTGTGTGGTTGGCAGTGTGTCGCTCTTCAGTGTGTCGCTCTTCATTTTTAGGACATTCACTGTTACAATATTAATGGTAATTACAACAGATTTGAACAATTACTAACATTAGCCTTCTAACTAACATTTTGCTTCGGATGTAACTGAGCTGTATGTAAAAGAGCCCTCCATGGCAGAGTGCCTGACGATTTCTGTGTCTCTGGTCGCTCCCCATTTCCAAATGCAGCCCCCCCCCCATGCAGCCCCCACCCCCTCTCTCGATTTAAAATCGCCAACAAGTTCACGAGGAATGCTGAGCTGTAGATCAGGGAACAGAAGCAAGAAAGTTTGTTCTTTAAATGAAAACCACCCAACAGAATTAATCACCATGTGTGACTGCAGAGGGCGCTGTTGCTCAGTAAAATTCTCATAGTGTTGCTTTAAATGTTGGTTTAATGCTAAACATAACAGCTGAATGAATAATAAAGAGACGTTTATAAACGGCTATAGATACACAACATCGGTGGTTAATGTAATAAATGACAAGTTTATTGTTGCACAAAATGTACAAAATAACAAGCAAATGGACAGCCCCCCCCCCCCACCCCTCAGCGTCCCTCTGGTTCTTTCGCCATAATGAAGCTGAAGTTCTGAAACCTATGACTACGGCAAGTCCGATGGTCCAAGCCAAACGCATGGTAATTCTGAGAGACAACACATACCCAATTTCAGCATCACTGAACAATTAAAAATGAATAAAAACACCTTATTTACACATTTCTGTCAGAACTTTTACAACATGCCATCTATATATTTATACAGAATATGCTTGTGCACATACCCCTGTATAGAAAATATATTATAAGATCAAATGAAATTAGACTAAGGGCTATAGACATCCAAAGTACAGCACTTCATTTTTAATCTCCCTTTGAGTCTTTTTTATTCTCCTTTTTTGATTTCCCCACTTATTCAACAACTTCATCGACCTTGTACGAAACAAAAGAACTCTAGTTGTATGCAGATGTGTGTCGTGTTTTTCCTCGAGGACCCGCGCTGACCATGGAGATGCCCGTTGAGAAAAAGCCTCACATATTTACACGGTGAACACTCCGATATCTCTCCTGAAAGGCATGTGTGCGAATTTGAGCACCACCTTCTGATTTGTGTAATTTCAAATCTCTAATGATGATGATGATGATCTGTGATGTTTTTTCCTTTTTTTTTTTTTACAAGACTCCATCCCCCTCTCAACCCCACCTCCTCGAACTTGGCGTGATGATGTATTTCGAGCGTGAACCAGTCAGCTTTGGCACTGGGTGAAGAAGTACATGTGCTAGAATGACTTAAATGGATCCTACTCAGATTTGTCCCAGTTTGTGCACTAAGATGAAACCGCAGAAAAGCTGAGAGCTCATCTGCTGATATTAGAACATGAGTTTCTACATATTAATGCAAACAGGAGGATGAAGAAACCCTTTGTTTTCCTGCCAAGTGAGATCTAACAAGCTCAGACTGTGATATCTAAACCACATTAGCACCATGGAGAGAAAGAGAGAGGGTGAACAATGTTCAAGTAAAGCCAGAGGACTCATGAGATGTTTTGTGCCGGAACATGTACAGCGTTAAGGGCGATGGGTTATTTTTGTGCCAAGGGGAAAGAAACGCATGGAGGGATCGATCGGGTGGGCAGAGGGGGTGATGGGTAACAGGGAACAAAATGAAAGCGTCCTAAAAACATGTGTGCCTCCTCTCCTTCAGCTGCACCGATGTAGAAAAGAAATGAAAACTGGTGGAAGCAAATCTCCGGAGTCGTGTCTCCATCATATTGCCTCACTGGGTGGAGATCGGTGCAGCTGAAGGAGGCCGAGCCGTGCCGGCAAATCTGAGCGTGCGAGGGGGGGGGGCCGTGGGGAAAGTCTGCGGGAACCAGTTTGGGACCAGATTTCAGGGGGGGGGGAGGAGATGGCGTTGTTTTCAAAGTGTGTGCAAAAATACTTGTCAGACTACCGTTGGAACATGAACCCTTTTTTTTTGTACATTATCACTTAACTTCAAGTTCTGACCTTAAATTTTTTTCCAATATAGCTTCTTCTTTAAACTACCTATTTTTCATCTGCTGCTTGTGTTTCACTTGTTTTAATATATATCTATATTTTCTTTTCTGGCTTTTTTCTCTTTTCTTACTTTACAAAATGAGAGACAGAATGATGGACAGCTGACAATATATATAATTACTTTCCTCTTCCTATTATCATCAGGTTGCTTTGTTCATTGTAAACAAACAGGTTCATCAGCCACTGGTGTTTGCTTCCTCCTCCTCTTCTTCTTCCTCCTCCTCCAAGTGCACTCCTTCCCTCTCTTCCTCGCTCTCTCCTCCTCTGCTCATTGCAGGAGGGCCCTGATTTGTTTGGAGGTGCTGTCATCATTTAGATGCCGTGTTGTATACCTGCAGAAGGAGGTGAAAAAGAGAGACGGGGTGAAATCAGGAAGCTTTTTTTACAAATCCCAGTGCGTTACATTTCTGTCACATTATACCCACCTCAGTGCGTTCAGAAGTCCCTCCACACTGTTGGACGGTTGCTCTTTCAGCACCTTGATGCAGCCCTTCATCTGCCGCGCACAGAGACAACACAGGGAGTTAGAGAAAGGTCAGCAGCCTCACATCCACCTCATCTCCTGCTGCTGCTGCAGCCAAACCCACACTCGGAAACAAGCAATCTACACAACCAATGTAATGTGGAACATGTCTTATACAGACTTTATAAGGTTATGTGGTTCATAACCTCTGTGACTTATGACTGTGTAAACTTCTACCTTTGTGTGGATAGGAGTTGTGAGAAATTGAATCAAAGAGCGATTTTCAAGGATGTGATTTCACCGAAGTTTATTTGTCTGCAAGATTAGACAAAAACTACTTGATGCATTTCCATGAAACTTGGGACCTGAAGTATGAGAGAGTCATACAATGTTGACGCAGATTTACTGTGAGACGTTTTTTGACATCTTCACCTCAGCTGTGGAACTCTCTGTCAAAAGATCTCAGACGGGCAAACTCAGCATCTTTTTTGAAATCTCTCTTAAGACTAACAATTACTATGACTATTTTTATGGTTGGAACTATTTATAATAATGTATCTTGTTGTGTTTTATGTTGTGGATTTTATTACTTGCATCTGTTTTATTGTAAAGCACTTTGCAACTTTCTTTTGAAAGTTATCATTAATTTCCCAGGGAATACTTCATGGATCTTGATGAAAAGAATCAGGCATATTTATAGAACTGATGTATATGAGTGTGTGTAATGTGGTGCAGCTGGATTGAATTTAAGGAGACTGTTGGGCCTGAGGTTGTCAGGGCAAACTGACTCAGGATTTTTAAAGCTTGAGAAGGTGAATTTATTTGTGTTTTCCCCTAAAGAAACAATATATTCAATCATCTTCTGACTCCTTTTTGGATCTCGTCCCACCGGGTTATACCAATGTATCAATAATAATAATGTATATAATGCATCAAACAGCATTTCCAGAACCAATTCACGCTTGACTGGGAAATAATGTTTTTAATAAAAGTTACATATTAGCTTAATTTAAAAATGATCAAATGTTTTATCAACAGACCCAGAAGTATGTTTAAAGAATAGCAAACTTAGTCCTGAGACTTTTTTACCTCCGCCAAGGAGGTCATGTTTTGGTCTGCGTTTGTTTGTATGCAGAACTACGCAAAAATTACTAAACTGATTTCCATGAAATTATGTGGAGGGGTGGAGCATGACTAGATGAAGAACCCATAACATTTTGGTCCTGAACCAGGATTTTTTAAGTTTCCTTTGCCATTGAGAGATAGGTTGTCTTAAGAAAATTTCGTTGATTTCTCAAAGAATAATTCATAGATCTTGATGTTAAAATCAGGCACAGATATTCATGAGTGTGTGCAATTTGATTTAGATCCAAATAAAAAGTCGGGCTTGGCAGAGGTATCGGCTCTCTTTCTGCTCTTCTAGTGTTTTTTATAGTTGTATTTATAAGGAGATGTTTAACAGTGTTGGTACGGTGCATGAACAAGACACCTGCGATCAGTGATTATTTGTGTTTACTCACATCAATTTTGGAGGTCTTGGCAAAAGCTCCGACAGGGTGAACGTGATCATAGAGGATGATGACACCCACCATCACCCTCATACAGAACAGCATGGTGTCTGTGTTGGTGAACCGACAGCGGTACTCCCTGAGACACACACACACAGACACAAAGTGTGGAGGAGAAATGAGAAACACAATGCAACCAGAGAACAAGCTGAGTAAAAATAGCTGCTATTGTTAAAAGCACTTAGTGTTGGCCTCGCCAAGTTGCTACTGACGTGTTCACATGGAGAAATCTAGTGTGAAAGGATTTTCAATTTAGTGTGAAGGACGGGGTCCATCTCTTTATTTAGTGAATCAGTGTCTGAAACTTGAGAGGGCATCTTTTGTCTTCACTTTGAAAGGACTTGTTAATTACGACTCTTGACCTTTGGAGAAAATGATGTGGAGAAAAAGAGATGGATGAGATGGATGGAAAGAATGGATGGTGTGGAAAGTACTCACGGAGTCTCCAGCATGACACGACACACACAGGCCATGGTGCTCAGACAGTCTGTGGTGTCCTCTATGGGCAAGGTCTTATTCTGAAGGTTAGGGAGAAAAAAAATAGGGAATTAGCACAAATCAAAAAAGCCTTTCTATCTTTAATGTTCCGTCACTGAGAATGTCCATCACTTACGTCAGTGCCACGCCATGACCACTAGGTGGAGACAAAGCTCACCTGCAGAGGTCAGTAACAGCACCAGGACATGAGAGTGACTTTGCTAAAAGGCAATCATGAACAGCATGTCCTCTACATTTTGCATGAGTTCCAAAAGTATTTCTCAAACATCAGAACCATCAGAATGCAGTGAGGTGTAAAGCCAGGTTCAGACTGCTGCCTCCACACTAAAATACTGTTGTGACAGCAGGGGGAAGTAGAAGTTTTCACTCTACGGTGCAATACTTGAGTTGAGGACTTGCCACGGAATAAACTGACTAAACACTATAATACATGATACATCCATGCCGCTGAGAAAGGTGCAAATAATAATGTAGCATATCTGTTAATAGCAAACTATTTGCACTCGTCAAACTCTCTTGGCATTTGTTACAGGATGTCTCGGCACTGACCCGGACTGCGCAAACGGTAAACGTGATCAATAAAGATATAATATTGCAATATCCTGGGTATTTTCAACAGCACCAACTCAGCTGGAGTTTTATTTATCAGAACAGATTCAAAACTTAAAATATTATTCACTAATGGTGCCATATTACACCCAACAGCAACTGCTTCAACGACTGTAATTGAAGATAATAAGTAATATAGAACAAATTAGAACATCTACATCAAAGACAACAACTGAACTGAGGTATAGGGTATACCAGGGTATAATGAGAGGCCCCACCCATCTACCCCAAACATGCTACATTGTTGTTCAATCATCATTCTAGTCATTAGTGATCAGTCCCCAATTAATGTTTGATTCCACTACACATTGTGTTTTTGCATTGCTGTGCAGATTTCTGGGCATGTTCGAGAAACTCCACATCAAACCTGTGGATCTAAATTCTGCCAAATGGTGAAGTATTATCTTTAAGCAGCAGTGGAATGTAACTAAGTACATTAAATAACTACAGTATATTATGTGAGTATTTATATTTTATGCGCAATAACATACATAATATATATATGATTTTATTTTATTGTTATATTGTTCTTTAATCTGCATCGCTAAGTATGATCTGGTTTTTCTATGATTTGCTAACTTTGCATTGATATCTTATTTTGTGAAGCACCTTGTAACTTTGGTTTTGAGAGGTGCCATAGCAATAATGTTTAATGTTATTCTTATTATTATTGTATATATTGTATATAATAACAATAATAACTTTTTACTTTTTACTGAACTACATTTATGTGACATCTTACTTGATACCTTACATATATAGATTTTACATCTTAGAGTATTTCAATGTATTTATATTTTACCACTTATAAAGTTTATTAACAATAATAATTAAACAACTCAAAAGTCTGTAAAATGGTTCAAATGAGCTCCACCTTAACCATATACATGCGTAAATGTACACTTAAACACTTGAATGCATCAGTAGTAATAATATAATATATATAAATTGTGTAGCATGAATAGGAAGTTTTTCTTTGCCATTGATACTAATAAGAAAGTTCATTTTGCTGATAATACTTAAATACTCAACATTTCCTGTGTTCTGAGTGTTCTACCTTGTGGCACTGTTACTTTGAATTAGGTTAATAATTCTTCTGAATCTTTTTCTGTGACCTTATTAAAAGCGTTAGGAGCTAAATCTGCTCAGTTTTGACTTAAAACACCAGCGGGCGTTAGTCTAACTCACCTCTGAAACAAACTTGGTGGTTGCGTTGCTCAGAGTCTTCAGCATTGGCGTCGCTTCGGCGTAGAACAGGGACATCCGATTGGCCATCTCATTGTTTACCTCGTTCTCGGCTTCCAGCTGTGAGCCAATGGAAAAACGGATATGGATATCAAAACTAATGTTATCCGGTTGGTTAAATACAGAGTGTAATGATGGAGCTAATTTGCGTAACTTGAATGACAAATGAAATATTGACTGTACATGTCTTTGGGTTGTTGGGAGGAACAGAGACACCTCCTCTGGAGTCATGAATGATTAAAGAGAGAAAGTGAAGCCACGCTGCTTTGACTCAACACTTCATCATATGCAACACAAACAGCCTGATGCGTATTTTCTGCGCGGCCTCACCTGCTGGTTGTTCAGCCTGTTCCTGCTGATGGTCCTCCTGTAGTAGCTGAAGTCATTCTGAATGGCAGGGTTTGTCATCTGTGTGGTGAGAGAAGAGGTGGTTTATGTTTTCACGGATCCATTTAAAGAATCTATTGATTCGACTGTCAGTGCAGTGAAGGTCAGACAGAGAGGGCTGTAATTAGAGCAGAAATCGTTCCCCTTCACCTTTAGTTCATCAAAGCTGAGCGTAAAGTGAAGGATCTCCGCAAACTGTTTGGCCAGGGCCTGCTCTCTCTCCAGGTGCTGCATGGGAGCGTAGGGCGGGCTCGTCAGCGCCTCCAGCAGGCTCCGCAGGGCGTTCTCTGCAAACACATTCCGACATTATTATAAAATCCAGCCGCACAAGCTGGAATCTGCATGTCCTACTGTTGATACACAGGAGTGTTAACTGTCATGTTCCGGCTGCTGTAATTGTCTCTAATCTGGCCTGGATCAAAAGTCTCCTCCATGTCAACAGCTTGAAAAACAAAATGCAGCAGCAGCAGCAGTGGTGACACTATCAGGAGGATTTTAACTGGAAGAAACAGACGAATTCACTTCACCTCCTCATTAATACCTGTTGGGCTTTTCTTTCCACTCAGCACTTTGAAAGCACAGTGGGATCTGGCTTCAGGCAGAATGATCGACCTTTGGACACCTAATTGAAAACAGGGTTGAGGTTTGTGAGACCGAGCCCTTGTGAGCTGACATTTGAGGTGACCAGAGGTTTAGCATGAGAGCTGGCATAGCTCTACAGATGATAGCGTTGGTCTGTAGGTTTGCTGTTCTATCACTTTTGTCCAGACATCAGGATTAATCCTAAGGATGTTAGTGATTCCCTTAAAATGGTCTGTTTATATTTAGTGCTTTTCTAGTCATGATGA
This sequence comes from Hippoglossus hippoglossus, assembly GCF_009819705.1. Taxonomy (NCBI): domain Eukaryota; kingdom Metazoa; phylum Chordata; class Actinopteri; order Pleuronectiformes; family Pleuronectidae; genus Hippoglossus; species Hippoglossus hippoglossus. The sequence continues at coordinate 15,330,755 of NC_047161.1, forward strand.
TCAATCTAAGCACCATTCACCCATTCACACCCACATTCATATAGTGCATCTATGTGCAGCCCTTTCTCTCACACATCAATCACACACTATACAGCTGTCAGGGCCTATCTAGGGTTTAGTGTCTTGCCCAAGGACACTTCGGCAGAATGAAGGAGCCGTGGATCAAACCACTGACTTTCTTGTTGCTCTACCTCCTCAGCCATAGCTGCCTGGTTTAGCACTGCACTCCACTGGTTTAGCACTGCTCCCATATAAACTACTATATAGACTAGAAGGATTGAAATGGATGCATCATAACAAGCATGAGCTTTTATTTTTAATTTCATGTATTCTTCCTGCCTGTTCAAACCTGGCACCTACATTGCCCACAATGCAACGTGACCACTATCAGTTCAGTTGAAGATATATAATGTAGTCTATAATAATAATGTAGCCTCAAGCCACCAGCCCTGATCATGGACTGAGGAAGGAGCTACAGAGGTCTGATAAGGTCACTTTTGTTTAACTCCACACCCGCAGATTATTTTTCTCCCTTTCAGACTCGTATTGTCTCTGCCAACCTACTTTAGGGATTTCCCTCTGGAGCCACAAAGGCCTTTCTATTTTTAATTCCCAAATATGCAGCATTACCCCCAAACTGCTGTGAACAGACTTTGTATTGAGAAATGTATTGAAGAAAATGTAATTAAATTCCTGGAGTTTCCTTTTGTTTATTTATAAATTTTAATTTAGCACCGTCATCAGGCCCAAATTGTAGTTTCAGTCATAGTTTAATATTATGGCTTGTGCCTGAAGAACTACTGACTCTGCTCAGCCTCAGCAGTACTTTGTCTTTAGTGCTAATTAGCAAGTGCTAACACATTCAATTAGGAACGTGAACATGGCAAACACTGTTCCTAATAAAAATGCTAATATTGTCATTGAGCAGCGAGCATCTTAGCAATTTAGGTCAATGCACTGCAGTGACTATAACAAAAACTTCAGAGAGCTACATAATATGCAGCTGCTGTGACTCTTACTCTGAAGTTGTCTTCTTGCAGAACTCGCTTTCTTAGTTTCAGTGTCTCACAGAGCTGTGAACATGGCTGTGAACTCTGTGTCCTGTTATGACTGTGCTGAGCCCAGAGAGTTTGACCTTTTCTAAGGTTCTGCACTTCAGCTGCACTCTTTTTGCCCTCATGACCACAGGCGTTAACAATAAATTTCACTCTACGAGACAAACTAAATGAAGTAAATGTTCGTGTTGCACCACAGAGATCACATCATCATACAGCCTGAGCCTTGTGACCACTGTATCTGTGACCATACGTATCCCCTGTGTCACATATGCTACAGCCTTTTTCCCTTTGCTTTGTAGCCTCTAACAAATCAGACACCATCCAGAGCTGGGCGTCAGAGGCCGAGTGTAGTATTCATGCCTCAGAAGAGCAGTCTCCAGAGGCTCCATCCGTTCCTCGGCATTAAAAATGCATACGGTCCTTCTATAAATACAGCACACAAGTGTTTCATGTGAAGGGCCTGGACTGAAACCCCACTCCCTCTCCTGCTGTTTGCACAGAGGGTACAGTCCCTACACCGAGCACTGATTTCTGAAGGTACATACTGACAGTCTGCAGCTGTTTGTTTACTGTGCACGTGAACCCTTAACCTCTCATTTGCCCATTTTGGTCAAACACATAAATCAAAAAAAATCTGGTTCAGAAACTAGAGGCAAAAACAGAAGGGATGATCAAGTCAGGTCTTGAAGATTCCCAAGGAGGAGATGTCCACAAGATATCTGTTGAACTGTATCTCATATACATTAGCACTGGTACATTATCATCAATTATTAGTCAGCTCTCGCTGTATGGTAAGCTGAGAACACCATGTCCATGAGATCCAAGTGTTATTGGAAGGCAGAGCAGAGGCGGCAGCCCAACTCTATTTCTCTGCACACATTTCTCTCTCTCTATATACTCTGTCTCTCTTTCTGTACCACTGTTTCCGTAGCAACGGCTGCCTGGCTGCTGGGTCAGGATGCTGCAGAGATGGCTGAGAGGACATCATAGTGTGTGTGTGTGTTTGTGTGTGTGCGTTTGCGTGTGGGTGTTAAGGAATGCTGCTGTATGTAAAATCACAGTGGTGGTAGAGGATCTGTGTTCATTACAGCTTGTAATGATTAAATACCTGTTTTCATTAGTATGAAATGAACCTTCGTAAGGTTCAGTGGATGTGCGATGCGTTCACTGACTCTCTCTTTTACTTGTATATGTCAGTGTTATGTACAGTGCATGTCACACATCTCACATCCTGTAACTGTTACCAATTACTTGTCAAAACAGTAGATAGTGATTCGAGTGGTGAACATGTTAGCCAACCTTTACATCTTTACACCTTGTTTCTTTGATAACCGACTGGCTGACGGCTAATAGCCTTTCTAAATTTAGTCCTCGGCTTTAACTGTTTCCAGCTATAATATCAGCTCCTATTGGACGTCCAATATGCCCACCAGAGATTGTGTTACATCACCAGTAACTTCTCTATATGTGTATGTGTAAAAGCCATGCTCACCCAGTCGGAGGGAGAACTCGTAGAACCTCTTCAGCTTGGCCACCAGGGGGCAGACTGCGTTCCAGGCCTTCTCCTGCAGAGCAAGGTCACCTGGGTTCTGGATGGCCTGCAGAAACACAGATGTTACTTTGCAAAAATGTTTTAAAATCTCGCCATCTCTTTTTTTTCCGCCTCGCCCCTTCTTAAAGAGCATTTTCTCTTCATTCAAGTTTAACGACACTTCTATACTGAAGCGATTTCAGTTGGGGTCTCATAGCATCTTGCCATTTACCAGTTTTACAAGGTTATGTTTACCACTGACGAGCAATCCACTACAGGTACACACTTAAAAAAAAAGATGTGGTTGAATATAATATAATACTAATACTAATAATACTACTACTACTAATAATAATAATGATAATATCTTTATATCTCACTTCCTAAAAGTAGGAAAAGTAACAATGAAAAACACAAAATGTGAGACAGAAATCTAAGCGTGACCTCCCAATACAATAATAAATACTAGAATTAGGTAAAGTCAGGGAATCTGGTATGATAAAAGTAGGTTTTAAGCTTTGATGTAAAGGCTGCTACAGACTCCAACTAAAGGCTCTAATTACAAAAGCTCTGTTCCAGCAAGGTTTTGACAAAAAGTGCCTGGAACTTTTAGTTTCAGGAACTAGGGACAGGAAACTAAAGGTTCCTGCAGACCACAGTTCGCCTGTGTTTCCACAGCGTTCTAAAGACTAGAGGAGATTAGCAAATTAGCCTGCTGATGTATGAACAACTGACGGCAACAACAAGTTGTTCCACTCATCAGGCATCCAAGTCATCAGTCCATCTATCATGAAATAAATGTATACACAGTTACAGGCTTTTTCAATTGTTTAGCGCTGCAAGCCCCCCCCCCCCCGAAGGGTCCTTATCCAAAAGTACCACCTGCAAGATTCCCCCTGAACTTAATTTAGACCTTGGTCCCTGTGGCGGAAGCAAAGAGTTCCTGCAACAGTTCCTATAGTTCCTGGAGGATAACACTGCTGTTAAGAAACGCTTCCCGAGTCCTCGGGGTTAGGAAGCAAGGAGAGGAAACGATTCAGCACTATTTGTTAGCAAGTACAGCACTGCTAAGCAATCTGCAGTGATCCTTACTGCAGAGGGAACTGAAATCTGAACGCTCTATACTGTAAGTGGTGGTCAGGATCAGCACAGCAGCTTTCTAATGGACAATATTTCTGTGTCCACCGTAACACCACCACTAAAACAACATATTGCATGGAATGTTTGTAGGGCAAAAAAAAATACTTTCACACATTTCTGTCATTTCCTATATTTAGTGCCCACTGCGCGGTGCATGACGTTCGGGCAACGTGAATCACACACAAGTGTTATTTTTCTGTGCATTCGCCACTTGAGTGAAGCTCAGCACTTATTGACTGCTTGGTGCTCACTTCTCGTATCTCCTGGCCCGCGCCATTGTAGGACTGCAGCTCGGCCAGGATCCCGTGAGCCTCCTCCAGCACAGCGCTGACCTGGTTCCACACGGCTGTCTCTGCCTCTGTGGGCTGGGCATCTGGGAGGAAGGACGGAAGGAAAATACAGAGGGAACGAAAGAGGAACAGAGCAGGAAAGGGAGGGAAGTGAAAGTGTGATGTGGAAATGGTGATATTGACGGGAGGGGGTAGAGAGGAGGGAAGAGGGAAAGATGGCGGGGAGGGCAGTGATGGCGGAAATGAGAAGGGGGGAAAAATGCGAGAAGGTGGTTAATGATGAAGGAAGAGGTGAAAAGATAATATCCTAGAGGGCCAGATAAAAACCTGAGATAAGTGATGACTCAGTACATGGCTGCAATAAAAATGAAACAAACCTAGAAGAAATTGCTGCATTTCATAGTGTTAGCGGATGTTGCAGCTGTACATGTCCAGGTCAAAGATCTGGATGAATGATCTAATTTATCAGTTACATCAAGAGACCTACAAGTCACACTCTGTCACACAGTGAGGTTTGATTACAGCGCGTGATCCCGGAATAAGGACCAGAAGATAACAAGTTTCACTTTCACTTCAGGTAATCCCTTGAAAGAGGATGTGGCCACTAATAGTTTCACATTTGAATGGTTTCAGGTGGTGTAGAAGTGTCTGCACCACTTGGACAATGTGTCTCACTCCGTAATCGTCCCTAATGTCCATTCACTAGAGATTTATTCAGGCCTGGGTGGAAATAATTGTCCCATCAGATTCATGTAATAATCTTATCCATCTTTTTCTCACTTTCTATTCCCCCCTGCTCTACTATGAATGAATAGAGACACGCTTTTTTTTTTGCCCTTGAGCTTTAAATTGTGAGAAATGTTAAAACAAACAAGCAGCAGGGAGGACAACCTCTGGGCATTCTCGCTCTTTCTCTTTCTCTGTTTCGCACGTAGACACCGAGCAGTACGTGTACTGTAAACTCAGTGTTTTTTTTTGCCGTGGGACACCTCCCAGTCACAGTTGTGCGTTGCATTCTTATGCAGGAGGGGCTAAGTGTGAAAAGGAGACAATTTATCAAGTGTCAGAATCATCACTGTCTTTTTCTTTCTTTTCTTTTCGAACAACACCCACACACCTCGATGTGTGAGTGGGAGTGTTCCCATGGAGTTCTCGGCATGAGGTGTAACGGTTCTCACGTGGTACCACGTGAAGAGGTAGTAGTAATCATGGGATATTTGCTAACCCACCTGCAATAATAGGCACAGCAGGCATTACTATTAGTATTAGTAGTAATGGCTTCTCCCTAATGTGCCCCTGCATTATTCTGGTTAACAAGGAGTAGATGGCTACATGTTTTGTTTGATGGATGATAATTAAAGGAGGCTGTGGTATATTTATTTTTAAATAAATGATCATATCGGCATGTAATAAATGATGCTGTCTCAAAGAAAATAGGTCACTTTCTTGTTGAGGTTATATCTGAACTCTGGAGTTATATCTGAACTCTGGTGGTAAAGAGCTAGTCTGCATCTGTCTAAAGAACTTGTGCCAGACAGGTTTTACAGGGGTTTAGGTGCTCCATTATTTCTTGGCCGTGTGCAGAGACTCCTCACAGTTTGTCCCACAACCTCTCAGAAATGACAAGTCTCCTATGTTAAAAACATGCAGCCATTTTTTAAATGTTGTTCACATTCAATAAACTAGGTGAAATGTGTTTATTTGATAGATTGAGGTGGATTTTTAAACCTTTGGACTGAGCCATGCAAGACGCACTGGTCTCACCTGAAATCGAATTGGTCCCTGAAGTGCCCCTGTCCTGTCAGTAGTCTTTATTTTCAAAAAATAACTAGTCACTTACTAACAATAATAACGATGAATATGACAATTTGTTAAGACTTTTTATTTTCACATTTTTTTATGTACAAAATGTGCTTGAACAGGAAACGTTCTTTCAAATTATATGTGGCTTTGATTTAAAGCTGTAGAGCTAACAGTAAACAAGTAAAACAGTAAAACCGAAGTTTGCACCTTACTGAATCAGGAATTGTGCATGGATGTTGGACATATAATTGGCCCCTTTGCGTAAATTGTGGCACCTATACCCCTGATTTGGAGAAATCCTATCCTCCACTGTCACGATACTGATCCCTCAGTAGGGTTTAAACATGATATAAGGTTTCTAACATTCACCCGCAAATAGCTACATGAGAACTCAGCGTGGAGGTTGAACCAAACTTTGAGCTGTGTGACAGAGGTGACAGTGTGACATGTGTCTCTGGGCTGAGAGGGAGGGCTTACAGATGGTTCGACACCGGGCAGGGAGGGACCGGAGGAGGAGGGGTGGGGGCCCAGTCTGATACATTGCTTTTGAACACATGTGAAATCCCAGGCATAATAAATGAGGGCGAAATTCAACCAATTTGACAGCTGATGTCTGTTGCCAGGAGTAAGCCCTCCCTCTCTGTACCGTACCGTGGAGTCAGTTAAAGGAGGCGGAGGAGGCCAGCTGTTAAAGAGGGAAAGTGCTTGAGGAGGGGAAGAACATGTCGGGATAAAATGCTAAATATCTCCTTCTTAACACTTCATTTAGTCGTCTCAGAATCAGTCTTGAAATCTTCATTGGGATTTTTGCTTAAAGTCTAGAAGCAGCACTCTGTTTAGTGCCAATTAGCAAATATTAGCATGCTAACCCAATTAACGAATAGGGGGGAACATGTTTAACCACAGACTGTATATAGAGATGGGTGACATGACCCAGAAGTGAAGCCAAAGCGTCCCAATCGCCACCTGAGGGCTGGCCGCACCATTGTAATCATAAACCCTGCCTTCTCCATGTTAGCACATGGGACGTGGACCAAAACAAAGTACATGTAAAATATGGTTTCTGTCATTTAAGGTAGTTCTTGTTTGTTAAAGTGTAGATTTTTCGAGTAAGTTTGGGTTTTTGGTCAAACGCATGTATATATCGACGGGATATCATATCCATCTTTGTATACAGTCTTAGATGTTAATAAAAATATATATAGCAAAATAGCATTTTAGCTCTTTTATAACAAGCATGATTGCATGCTGACGTTAGCATTTAGCCCAAAGCAATGCTGTGCTGGGCCAGAGTAGAGTCTTATAGAGGTGCTAGTGTAGCTCTTGTTAGTAAAATATCGAACCTGTTGCTTAAAGGGCAGAAGATTTCAATACTGTTGAATGACCTGTTAAGATGGACACACTGCAAAGATCAGAGTTCTCTGGGAAATGAGAAGATGGGGAAATAGAGGTGGTTGTATTCACCAACTTCTCAATCTTTCTCGCTTTCTTTCACACACATTATTTAGTGCTGCACTCGCACACACATTCTCACAGACACATTAGGTCACACAATATAGGATGAGGAGTTGAGGAGGTTGTGGGATGACGATGGACTTTTTGTTGGCCATAGTCATCCCTGAGCAACAGAAACCCACAGAGAAACTGGCATTCACTGTTTATTTTCCCCCAGCTTTTGTAGCTCAGGAGACGAGATCAAAGCATTACCGTTGTCGTTTTGCCACAGCGTCAACAGCCATTGTGCGTCTGTCTGATTCAAATAAGATGTGGCTCGTGTGAATAAGACCCTTCAGGAAGAAGCGAAAAGTCTTTCAAATGCCAGTCTCTGGAGCATGAATCACAACACAAAGAAGAGGGCGAGGAGGAGAAGGGAAAAGCGTAAAAAAGCATGTAATGATGGCACAATGGTCGGCTAAGATTGATGGAATGAGAAGGGAGGAAAAGAAAGGCAAAAGCAACATAGAGAAAGGGATAACTCAAAAAAATAAGAAGCGGATGGTCTCACGTTCAAAGTCAAGGAAAACTATTGGGCCATGCTCAAGTTCGGCGCAAGCCAGCACTTTCAGGAGGTTTCCCATGAGCCCCCTGGAACAGAGAGAGGGGAGAAGTCTGTGGGTGATGAGGGGACAGGTGTCGGGGGGTTGTGCGCACGTGGGTGTATGTGTGTGAGTGTGTGAGCTGAGTGTGTGTGTGTGTGGTGGTGGTGGTGAAGGTGTCATGGTGGTGGCTGGATGAGAGGGGGGTTGCTGGAAAGGCATGGAAGCATGTCCTGGGTGAAGAATGGCCACATGAACACAGAGCCTCTGTAATCCCACTCTTACAGTATTGATTATTAGATTACTGATTTCTGAACAAAAATCATTAAATTATAACGTATGAGATTATATTTTTTTCTTAAGAATTGAATGAAATCTTCAAAGAATCAAACAAAGACACAAAGATAAAAAAAAGCATTTTGACAAATTTAGTTTAAAGAAATTATAAACCCTACACATTATTCCTCATTTTCTGGGGGAAATGTTAAATTATATTATTTACAACATCTAATATAATATATTATGTTACAGCATCCTCTGATAATCAAACGCAGTAATTTTAGACGGAGAGGTAATTAAATCATTGGAAATTTAAACCAAAACAGCATTAAAATACCTTTATTTAAACTTTTAAATAAAGTGCCCGATTGAATTTGAGTGACCCAACTGTGGGCTGGTATTAATCCTCTGATGAGAAGTTGTAAGTTAAGTTCAGAGAACTGTGAAAACTGGAGCAGTGAAAATTAAAAACAGAGGCGGGTTTCCATGAGAGGAAAACTTAAAACACTGTATTTTTATTGTATGTTTCACTTTAGGAGATACTTGATAACACAGAAACATTTAATATCATAAATTACTTTATTACTAGTTTATAAGGAGTCTAAGCCTGACACAGCACTGGCAGATTATAGATAAATCAGTTGTAGCTTCCTTCTTATTGTGACGTTATTTAAGGACATTGTTGATTCAGAGATAACTGCTAAATTGACTCTTCTCCGAAAACAGAACTGGTTTTGATTCATACTGAGGCTTGTTTAGAAAAAACTCACTGCATTTACGCGCCATTTGGTTTGAACCAACAAACTCTATATTTCTGTTATATCACATGTTATTAGATAGAGTACCTTTTTAAGAGAGAGTGGGACTAGAGAGCGACTGATAACGACAAACCACACCCACAACAGCACTTCATCAGCTCACACCCGACCCCCACCAGGCGACCTCCCAATGAACACCTCTGCTCCACACACATGCACACATGCTCTCACATGTCAGGCACACGGACACGTGCACACAACCAGGTGCTCACTTACTTTCAAAGTCCAGGAAAAAATGTGGACAGTTCTCTAAATCCTTGCCAAGGACCTTAATGAGGTTCCCCATGGCTGGCGACCTGGACAGGAGGGAAATAACAAAATGCATACAGTACGCAGAACCTGGCAACCTGCATGAAAACACACGACATGCACACGGAGAACACAGCAGGTTGTGATGGTTTCAGTTTTCACTTGTCTAATTATCCCTCTCCCCCTGTCCTCCTCCATCTGCCTGTCCAGAGCAAAGTTGGACGTTCCAGTCATGAATGACACTGATCACAGTTTGCATCCAATACACGGCGTATGCTGTATTCAATTAGAGCGGAGCCTAAATCCAGTAGTGAATCATTTAGCGCACTCATTGGGAGTCACTAGTCCTGGGCAATGGATTTAATCCATTTATTTTACTATAGTAACCTAATAAGAGCCTGCTATGTACCGGCTACTCTGGCCTAATGCTCCTCATGCACAGCAGTCTATAGATACTTTATGACAAGCTCTTCATGCTTCATACCCAAAGGCCAGATGCCAGCACTTTATGAAACTAATGATACAAGCTTCATTAGATTATACTGCAGACGAGCAGGGTATACAGGTCTGTGTGCTCACATGTTTGTATAGAGCAGCAGACAAAACATCACACTGTATGTCAGTGGTTCCTGGTTTGAATCTTCTCAGTCCTGGCTGGACCAATCAGAGCTAACACAGATTGTGGACACAAATATTGTTCAAACTAGATGAAGGTAATCCCTCAAAATCTGGATTTGATCCAATACCGTGGCAGCAATATCAATACTCTATTGATACAAAATATGCAGATTTTAAATACAGTTTCTCTGCTAAAAATATGAAGCATTTCTCTTTTTTTTTTATTCTCTACTTCCTTAACCACAAGCATGTTGTATACAGCACTAAATAAATCATGGTATTGTGAATTCTCTGAAATGATCTTATTGGGGCATTTAAATATTCTTGACTTGGTATCAGCCGTATTGATACTGACCTTTAGTTCCAACCCACCCTTTAGTTTAATGTTCTAAACTGGAGTGAAGATCTTGAGTTTTGCGTTTGAGTGTAAATATTATACAGATTCAATAGAGATTTGCAACAAGCTGACACATATGCAATATTGGAATAATATGAGTATTACATGATCTGTTTGTGTGTGTTGGACAAAACACACGAGTGGAATCCAATATACATAAATGACTCTGGCGTATAAAAGCCTTCCTCCTAAATCATCCTCCGCCCGACCCCCTTCACAGTCATAGAGGTGCTTCAGTCTCAGAACGTACGCAGCTGCTGAGTTTCACTTCCTCCTGCCGTACCCTCTGTGTGTATGTGCAATGTAAGCACGCACAACAGGCCTCTCAGTTTCTCACTGCGAGTGCAATTTATGGCCGGTATTAGCATGTTTACGAGAAAGGGGAAAAAAAGCCGGGTCTTTTCAATATTACTCAGCAAGAACGGGTGTTGCAATGCAGCACTGAGGTTCCGATAAAGACGGGATGGAGTTACACGACCCAGCCGCTGAGACAGCTGGCTGACGGCCTGCATCCACAGGGGCTGCTTCTCTTTCAAAATGTTAGTGTATCTACAGTATTATGTGTCTGCTCCGTCTACAAATGGTGTCAGGTGGCAGAGGAAGGGAGCTGTATGCTGAGTCACTGCTGTGACCTATGAGCATCAGTCCGAGGGTGTAAAACACACTCCGACTTTCAGACCACCTGCTCCACCGCACACTGAACCGGGGGCCGTGAATATATGAATATCACATGAATATCCTCATCCTGACAAGGTGAATACAAAGGCAAAGTCAAGGTTAGATTCATATCAGAGCCTTGTATGAAGCAATGAAAGCTTACTCTGACACAGATGTGTGTTGGCGGCAGCCACACAATGGCCACACACACCTTTACACACACACACGCTCGCACATTGAATCTGGAGCAGCATGTGGTCCGTCCAGAGAGCAGAGCTCGGCTGATGGTTGCCAGGTTACTGTTGGCCTGGTGATATCGTCTCCGCAGAAGATGTGGGGGGAGAAAAAAAGCATCCAGCTTGCTCACACAGAGCATCAAGCTTTACAACTTGAGCAAAAATCAGTTTTTAACAACACACAGCCAGGGAGGAAACCAGCGAGCAGCCTCTCACACTTCTCTCTTCTTACCCCTTTTTTTTGCTACGAGTGCTTCACCTCTTCCTTTTTCAAGCAGTTCCTCTCTTCCTCCTCCTGTCCTCGTCTTTGGTGTCCTGCTTTGTGAAGCTGCAGCTGTGAGTAAATCCCAGGTTAGCCCGGCTCTGAGTGTTATCTGGAGTCCCTCTCCTCTGCCACTTTCTGCTTTATTACAGACTGATGTAAACTTCTGTTCTGTTGCTTTTTCACCCACTGTCCCCCGGCGTGTATCTCTGTCCACTTCACACTTCTCTTTTTCAGTCATCTATTTAAAGGCCTGTGGTTTTCTCTCTCCGCTCTGCGTGCAAGATGCAGTGCACAGAGGTAAACCCTACCGGGTGAGATTGTTAGTATAAAAGAAGAACAATATGATATCTTCATGTTATTTACATTTCTCTATCATTTCAATCACGATGCAAAGCGTGAAAACACCTCTCTCTTTTATTTGCTTCTGACGTCAGAGCAGGTTCCTCAAATATATTCTCTGCAGCTCTCCTCTGCCTCACTTCTCTATTTCACCACTCAGCAGCACTCTCCCAGCTCCTCTGGCCGTGTCTTGTCACAGCACATTTCTGTCATGGTGCCATCCAGTCCCACTGGTGGCCCAGCTCTAAGTGGCTGAACGGAAATAGTGACCGAGCGGCGCAAACACACCTTTGCTTTTTAAATTTGTAGATCAAGTCCATAATCTACATCACATAATGTTTCTAAGTAACAGTTTGGTCATCAGGACATGGAACTCTGTGAATTAGGAAGTGCGTTTTGGTGGCCACTGGTTACAGATTCTGTTACACGCAAACACACCATGTTTGCAGTCCGCCAGCGGGAAAGTGGAGCAAAGTGCTTCTCTTATGCAACTGTGCAGCACACAGCTCTCATCTGTAGTCCGGCATGAGAAACCAAAGCGGAGGCCTCCTCGAGTCTTAATAAAGACGCGGCTTCGCTCCCACATGGCGACTTGAGGCCAGTCTGGCCTCCCCGACTCCTTTTCAGCTCCCAGTGAAAGATCCCTCCTGTTGCAGCCCAGGAGCATCATCAGTGTGGATTTAGTGAGCTCAGAAACGGCACCGCTTTGCCAAGTCTAACCTCCATTAACTCACCGATAATACCATCTGAACTCCCTTTCTCCGGCTGCGTCTCTTTCTCTCTGCCTCTAACCACAATGATCTCTCTTTCTGTCGCACACCGGCTGACGGGGGCATTCACTGGCCTGTGAATCAAAACCATTCTGCAGCTGTACTGTATACAAAGCTTGCAGCGACTGCACTCTCCCAGCTCTCATCTTTCCTCTCTAACCATCCTTTCTCCTAAACTGTCCTTCCCTCTCTCCTCCCTTCAGCTCGCCCATATTCTCTGCCATATCCGTATTTTCAGGTGCTGTTTTTTTTTTTTTTTTTTATGAGTATTGTTTCCACCTTTCATTTTTCATTCCTACCTTCGCTTGTGTTTATCCCTCTGGAACACTTCACTGCATCAACCAAGGCTTGTCAGCTCCACACAGTGGTTACAGCATCAGCACCCACCACCTGACAAAGAGACAGACAGATAGACAAAGAGGGAAATTAACATAAAATTCAACTTCATGTAAAGTGCACTGCAGAGAAGAGTGTTGACTTTGGTTTTAAAATGCGCAGAGTCGACAAGGGCAAAGAAAAGCATGTTCTGGACATAGAAAAACAAAGGGCAAATAAACATAAGAGCCAAAATTAATAAATATATATAAACTGCCTTGGCTAATGCATCAGATAGCCTTCATTAGACTTTCAGGTGAGGTAGGAAAGTTACCCTTACTGTGGAACTTAATCCACCCACATTCAACCTGTTGCTAAAAGTAAAAATCCAATCAGCCTATAATACATAATTGCAATGATTTTTAAACCGATTGAAACAAGCTGTTAAAAAAGCATATTGGCTTTCATGATTACAGAACAGAAGTAGCAATGTTCATTAATTCATTTGGATTCATTTGTGATTGTGTCCACCTAATGAATCTGAGTCCAATATTCACTCTCCTTTTAGCTCTGTTTTGGTCTCTGCTAACGCCTGAGTATGATATCTCACTCTTTGCTGACTATGCTCACTGGCTGCTAACACTGCCTGTTTGCCTGTCAAAGTTTTGAAAGTGATGAAAGTGAATAAGAACCGAGAGTTGCAGTTTTAGGCCTGAAAACCAAAACAATGAGCTGAAAGAAGCTGAAGATTTCCAGCCAGCCAGCTAGCTAAGGGGAAACTGTAGATCAGGTGGAGATTCTATATCTATATTTGTTAGTAAACCCCTTTCATTTTATGTGCAATTATTTGATCCATTGCAATGATAAATAAAATTGATTGTAGCTGCTTTAAGTGTCATGATAACCTTCACGTTGTTTTCTGCCCTAACAGGAGTATAACCCTTAGAAAAATACCTCAATGGAAATTGTGTCAGCCACTTTCACAGGTAGCTTAAGGTCAAGTGACATCATTTGAGCCCTAAAATATACACACAGTAGATATAAGTGGTTGGTGGTCAGAAACGGAGGTTATTTACTGTGGCTTCCGTCTGAAATAAACAGCATAACTCAAACGCTACAGTCTGATCTGAGAACCTAGAAGGTGCTTCTGTCTCGCCCATGTTAACATTTTCCATAATGGACAAAGCTTGTAAAAGCTTATCTCATTCGTTATGTCTTTCCCAGCTGCAGCGTTGTCTTACCCGCTGCCTGGTGTAACTATTAACACTACCGCTGCTGCCCTTGCATCATCGAATCTCATTAGGGGAGAGTAGACAGGAGAGAGGTGGGGGCCTTTGAAGAATGGTTGCCAGGGAAACACAGCCTCTTATTCTCATGGCAACGCGTAGTCGGGCACTGTTCAGTGTTATCAATCAGATGTGGGTTGGACGGACTGAGGGATGGATGAACTATGCTTCTCTTAATCTCTTGAGTGTGTAGGACAGCAAAGCATTGATGTTCCTACTTGTGGGGGTTGTAAACAACATCATCCACCACTCCTGGAATAACAGGTCAACTACCACAGGGAACACTGCTCCGACTACATGTTCCATTCAAGCAAATTCGCTAATGCTCATTGATTTCTTTTCTCCATAAATGGGCACAGGTCAAGCATGTCAAAAGGACACAGTGAGGTCAAGAAAGGTGAAGACTTGAACTAAGACTCGGGAGGTTAATTCTCGCGCACATAACGGTAAACTTCATCTTTTGAGTGAGATTGCTCTCCCTCTCCGAGTCTGACGTTATTTGTTACAGTCTTCTGCCCCTTGACCTTTCGACTTATTCTCAATTAACAATAAAAGGCCACTATGAACTCACACATCATTTCCAATTTCCCATGTTCCAAACCAAAGAGATCTTAGGTACAGCAAACCATTAATGAAAACCCAGCAGCTGTTTTTTTATAACTATTAATGTTTTTACCAAATCAAATTGAGAGTCTAATTTTACTCCAGCCTCAGGGCCCTGACTCCACATTTTGACTGATGACTATTTTCAATTCTGCTTAATTAGCTGAGTGCTTTAGTTTTCTGTTTGAGCTTCACGCCACCTGTTGTCCTTGCTCTTGGCCACATGCAATGATTTAGTTCATCCTAGTTGCTGTTTTTGATTCTACTCAGTTTTGATAATTTGAAATAAAGACAAATCTATTACTATCTAATCTTTATTTCCTTAATTGATTAACTTGCAGATCATTTTCTTGATTTTAACATTTGTCAGAAAAGTGTGTCCATCGCGATTTCTTGAGGCCCACTTCAAATCTTCAGATGTCTTGTTTTGTCCAACCAACAAATACAACATCCACAGATTTAAACAAATTACACAGAAAAGCAAAAATTTCTCAAGTTCACGAAGCTACAACCAGGAAATTACATTTTTCTGAATTAGTGACTAAACGGATGATTTAATAATAAAAGCACTTCTTCCATTAATTTATCGAATAATCATTGTAGCTCTTCTCCATTCAAGACAGGAATCATAATAGTGTGCGGTGTATAATGGTCTTTCTGACAAACTAGTGTTTTAACTGTAGTCGCTAATGCAGGTTCGTTTCGGAATAAAGTGATGGGGTGACCCTGTGGATTAGAGGTTATGATGTTGATGGTGAGCACCAATGTCCTCGGTTCAAATCCAGCCAGAGACATTTATTATGCAGTATCTCTCTGTCGCTCATTTTCCTGTCATCTATCGGGCCCATCTCCTCTATCACTCTCTACCACAGAACTCCAGAACAGATTCAATGCAAAGTCTAATGGTTCATTCGTAACTTTGTAGATCAGAAAAGCTGCTTGACAAAAAATGATTCCAATACATTCCACATTACTGGCTGTTCATGCACCCAGGTGTCCAAACTTTCAGGTAATGTGATAACAGCTTAACTAATTCCATGACTTTTACTATACTCTGCCTGATTCATATTGTTTTCATAATCAAGATACCACTTGAAACATCTGAAGGTCAAGTTTCTCCACAAATTTAGTTTTCCTTTAAAGGGGACATAGCATGCAAATTCCACTTTGTTAGTGCTTCTACAGGTTAATGTGGGTATCTGGCATGTCTACCAACCCAAAAACTCTGGGGAAAAAACACTCGCGCGTTTTGTTATAGTTCCTCTAAGTCAGAAACGTCATGCTTGAGCGACTCGATTGCGCTTCCTGGGTATTGTGTCGTAACAAGGAACTGGAAGTCTCCCTACATGGTCTTGGCAGCGCCGTTCTCCAGCACGCAGCCGCCTGGCTGTTCACACGGGACGAGCATTTCTCCGCTGGTCAGCCCCATAGACTGTATATATAAGGTCAGCCCGCGATTCTGCTTTCTCCGCTTGTTGTTGTACCCGTTGAATGTCGGGGTTCGGGGGTAAATGATGGTCTTCATAGCCCCCCCCCCCCCCCACCCTTCTCTTTCTCTCTCTGTCTGTCTGCTTGTGTGCTTGTAGTGGATGGGCAGAGGGGGACATTTAATTATGTGATTGGGAAAATTAAAACTCCAGGACAACAAGGGGAATACAAAGTATGGGATGCATATTTGATAATTTATATCATATAAAATATGTAATTTATATCGTTTAAAATCATGGGGGGAGAGGGGGGAGGGGGGAGCTGGCTCATTAGCATTTAAAGGAACAGGCACTCAAAACAGGTCACTCTGTGGAGGGCTGTCACTAAACAACCTGCCTGCGCGTGCTCTTACTGGAGGGGGGATGTACCGGTTGCACATTTCCTCTTCCTCTTGCTTTTATTTGTCACAAGCAAGTCTGTGTGAACACAGTGTTTAATATAATCTTCCTTGTTTTCATTTTTTTTTTAAGTCAAAACTAATCAATGAGATTCCAGGAAGACTCGATGAGGCCCATCATGAATCAGTGTCATGTTAATCTAATAGGTATTCTACTGTGCTGCAGTCTCCGCGAGAGCAGGCAGAGTGGGAGAGGTCCGGCTTTCGAAATGGACAGTTGCTGCCTCTTCAGCGACTTCAGTGCCAATGGTGAGGGTCAGGGGGGCAAAGGAAGAAAGCCAGAGAGATCACAGTCACTGTGAGTAGACATCTGTCTGTTTTATTGAAAGTCCAAAGTACTCAGCTCATGTTAGTTCTGCTCAACGAACAGGTCCTTCTTTTAAAAAACCCACTGGTGATTGTTCCCTCTCTCGCTCCCTCTCGATCTCTTTCACTTTTTCCTCAACCTTTCGCCCAATCTCTCGACACATCCCTCTCTCCGCCCCCTGTTCACTCCAACCTCCTCTTTTACGCAGCCTTTCTTTCACTGTTCATCCCGGCGCACACCCCTTTGACCTCGTCCTCCGTTACTGTCTCTTTTATGGTACATCTATTCTTCCCTTCTTTCCTCTCAGCATATTCTACCTAAATATAGAGACGAGTGCAGAGAGCTATGTATCACCAGCTCATGTGTATTTCGGGAGAAAGGAGGGGAAAACAGGATGGATGTTGAGTGAACTAAACACCCACCTAAACTCAGTTAATCTTCCTTTTAGTTATAAGAGACATGTTTTATATAATATAAATTTCTGTAGGAGAGGACAGGAATTAGAACGAAAACGATCAGAGGGGGAAAGGGAAAGGAATGGAATTAAGTAAAGAATACTGTGAATTTAGGAAAGAACAGAATAGACTTAACGAAAGGAAGTGAAAGAAAACTAATGGAATGGAATTGAATTAAAGAAAGGAAAGGAAATGATAGGAATAGAATCAAGGAAAGGAAATAGATAAAGAGCCAGTTTGTGGACTAAGATGGGCGATGGCGGCGTCAGACCCAGCTAGACCGTCGCAAAGGATTGACCGCCAATGGAATGCTACAGCCAATTTGCCTCAGGCTTACACACAAACACACACACACACAAACACACACACACACACACAATTATAGATACTGCCATTCGTCGCTGAGGTGAGATAGAAAGGAGAATAAAAGTGCAGAGCGGCTGAGCGTGAGAGTGAAGGATGGAGTGGCAGAGAGCAAAAGAGAGTGAGATGGAAATGGAAGGAGGGGGATACGAGTCTCCATGCATCACCCCTCCCCCTTCTTCCTTGCTCTCTCAAACACGTACACACACGTACACCCACATACACACATACACACGTACACACATGTACACACATGCTCGCTGAGTGTGAGTTCCGAGCAGCGCATGGTGCTTCGTGAAAGGGCGATTGTAAATGAACATTGTGGTTTGGTGCTGCACGGCTGACAAAGAACGAGGGAGGATAGAGCGAGAGACAAAAAGAGAAATTACAGCGAGAGAGAGCGGGAGATGGTATGGAAATGTAAAAGCTCAACTTGGATCAATTCCTGTTGTGTAACATGCTTCAGTGTGATCATTTTTCAAGTGAAATAAAGAAGTGGGCCAGCAACTGAGGGATTTAATGTTTATCTGCTCGGAGGTGGATAATCACTGAACTCTAATGTGTCTAAATTGTATGGATATTGTGAAGGTTTATAAATGCCTCGTTATATACCCCTGTTATTCAAGATATAGTCATTCATATTTGAATGCCGCAGATTGGCTCGGGGGCGTTTTGGGCCTTGGAAAAAAAAATTAAAGCCTTAGATTTGAGATTTAAGAACAATTTCCCTCTGTGCTTCAGCTGTCAGAGGATGGATGGATGTAAAGTGAGTTCTTGTTGTTTTTTTATTTGTGGTGATTGATGCCAATTAGCTGCTATCAAAGGGAACGCGATAGGCTTTTAGGGGTCTACATGTACTTGCGGGGGCTTGAGATGTGTTTATGTTCCAGTGTGTGTGTGTGTGTGTGTGTGTGTGCGTGTGTGTGTTATGTGTCGACATCTTTGTAACCCACACCCCTTCCTTGCATGTCCTTCTCTGACCCCCTGCCGTCTGCAAACAAAGAAAGAAGCAAGACACTCCAGGCCTGTACAGACAGCTTCGCTTTGTCCCTTACACTGTGATTTTAATGGGCCAGGACTGTGTGTGTGTGTGTGTGTGTGTGTGTGTGTGTGTGTGTGTGTGTGTGTGTGTGTGTGTGTGTGTGTGTGTGTGTGTGTGTGTGTGTGTGTGTGTGTGTGTACAATTGAAGTAATTTTTGGGGGATAAAATGTGTTGAAATCTGGATTGCAGATTAGAGCGTTGGGTTGGACATGTAGTTGTGTGTGTGTGTGTGTGTGTGTGTGTGTGTGTGTGTGTCTGTGTGTGTGTGTGTGTGTCTGTGTGTGTGTGTGTGTCTGAGCATTATAAAACAGAGCATAAAGACTCACTGTCTTGTAATTGTCTCTCCTTCAACTCTCCTTCACTCTTCCAGTCCATTTATTGTCTGTCTGCCCATTATCTCTGTCTGTCCACCTCCATATACATCAACTAGTGTTCTCTCCTTTAAAGAAATTATACGTTGTGTGTGTGTGTGTGTGTGTGTTTTAAGTATCAAAATTTCTCCTTTATAGATTGACTCATTACTCAACTTGTCTTGTTCAGTCCCTTTCTGTCTTTCACTGTGTTCCATCTCTGTGCAAATGTAACTTTTTTTGGTAATTTCTGCCCTTTATTAGAGAGTGGCTGACGGCACAGACAGTGGTAGTGATCGGAGGATGGAGCCTCGGCATCAAAGTCCCGCCAATGCACCTATCCGACTTATAGCATAAAATAAGCAATTATAACACTTAAAAATACATCAGGTACCTAAGATGACAAAAAACATCTGTGGGAAAAAAGTATTTGTAAGTAGAATTTTAAGTTTGGTCCAAGTCTTATCCACTAACATGGAGGGGGCAGGGGTAATGACATATGCTGCAGCCATCTACTAGGGGGCAATCCAGATGTTTGGCTTCGCTTATAAGGGGCTGTCATGTCATCCATCTTTATGTACACTCATCCGTCTGTAATTAGTTCTCTTAACCACAGTCCACTGTAAAAACAGTAGAATACTATTGTTATTTGTATGTAGTACAAACTGAATACTATTCTGATCTGTTGTGGAATTGGGTCACGGCACGTGTCTCAAGCCATCGGCCACAGGACATGACTGTGGAGAATGAATGGGTGACCTCTGACCCCAGCGTGACCTAGAATCTATATTCAGCTCCGAGTGTCTCCACATACCTGAGAGAGCCGCTGTGTCCTTGACAGAGGCAATGCTCCATCCGACTGTGCTGCAGTGTGTCTCGCATGGAAGAGGATGCAGTGTTACACTATTCCCTGTCCCACTGGGAGGGGAGGGACAGCAGCAGCAGCAGCAGCAGCTCTCAGATATAAGAGAAGTGTCTGTGATGTAAGGTATGTGCTCAAGTCGATGCAGAAAAATAACTGATTGAACAGAATGAGCATGAAGTATAAAGGAATCAGTTTGGGTTGTGTTGGATCCCTGGTGTGAAAGTTTTAGATTTTGGCTATTGTGGTTTATTTCTTTGCTGTTTGATGGAAAATAAATTATATATAAATACAGTAATTAAATCCTCGCTGACTCAAGCTGAACTAATTGAGCATGTGTGTTTTCATTTGAATATAAAGGGGGCAAATATAGTGTCTGTGTCTGGCTCAACAATCCTGATCAAACACTGAACAAAAGTATGGTTGCCAGCATCCTGGTGAGCCCACGGCAGATCTGGCATATGAGAAAACACACACACACACACACACACACACACACACACACACACACACACACACACACACACACACAAGCTCACACAGAAAAAGATAAAAATATACAAAGACATAAAGTGAGGAGATGAAAATGAGAACTGTTTTTTCATCTCTAAAACGACTGCAGTTTTAACTAGAATGCCGCATACCTCACCCAATTAGTTCCCCTTAAATTCCACACCCAATCCTACTACCCAGCTAACTGAAAATACATCTCAAGTGTTGTTTCCTTACTGAATCACCGTTATCTCAGATACACATTGCAGGTTTCTAGCCTACCTAAATATAAAACCACATTTAAATCTGATACAATCCAAATTTGTATTTGTATCTGCACCAAATTGCATACACTCATGGATATCACTCCCCTAAATAAGCCTATTTGTTTTTCATCAAGATCCATGCATTATCCCATCGGGAGTTGGTAAAAATGCCATCTCAAACAAAAACCCTAATAACAGATTTACTTGTTGAAACTTTAAGTCATTTTTGAAATAGTGGGTCTTCAATTACACACAGAGGTCGTAAAAAGTGGTGTAGCCAGAAAATGTCAACTTTGCCATCTGAAATAAAAATTATTGTTTGCATATTTCTTGTGATTTCTCGTGATTTTTCAAGCAGGCTTTAGCTACTTTCTATTGAAAATAGTTTAAGGTACTAGTAACGCTGCATGTACGCAACCGGATTCCAATAAAGAGCAGGTAAAGCAACTATTAGCCTAAGCATTGATATTATATTATGTATACTTCACTATTGAGACTGCAGAAGGAAATTGTCAGAGTCACGGCCCTTATCACCAAAAACCCTCAAATCTCGTTCTTCTTTTCAAGTTGACGTCTTTGTTGGCATATACTCTCACCATTATAAGTGTAGCCTATTGAACAGAATATACTAATTCCTCTCTGACAGGCAAAGTGTATCCCCTTAATGTATATTTACCTTTAGCTCCAGTATCCAAACACTTGGTTATATCATCCAGCAGAACTTATTACCAGAGCTGGAGCCTCGATTGAGATAACATCGCTAAGTAGATAATTTGCCTCTCCACTTATTAAACAGTAATTGCAATACCGGCTCACGTCTTCTCCTTCCGCTTTGCTTTCTTCAACCTTCCATTGGCCTAAATTGGCTTCACCTTCCCACTGAATTGAGTATATTGATCTTAAATATGGCCAGAGGGCGGGCATTTGGACTAGCTATTGATACTAGTGGACAGCGATTGATCTGATCGACAGACAACAGGCCATGATGCCTTCTAAAGTCCTCAGAGAGCAGATCCGAGGTCATATGATTACATCTAGAAATTGAGCCCCTCTTTTATTTCTATAGGAAGAGAGAGTTGGACAAGTCAAGTCATGTCTGGTTAGAAGTGGACTCGCGGAGGCAGGGGAGGAATCACTGTGGCCTGTTTCTACGTCTCTTTGGATGTGATATCACACATTTCAAAGAGCTTCAGCAGAACCGTGGCAACTGGAAGATAACAGAGTTTTCCATGGGTTCCACAAGAGCCATCTAGGGTTAATATGAGGTAATATGATTGAAGAGTTATCAGATCTGGCCTCCCTTGTTGTGGACAATAAGATCACTCTACCGTGTAAATCTGTTTTCTCACTGACTCAGTGTTTTGTGTTAAACAGGTTCAATTAAAGAACCTCACATATCAAAACTTGTTAATCATGACCCCTTGATGAACCTTAAATTGAATTTCACCTTTAAAATAAGAGGACTGGAGAATTGGAAGATTTTATTTTTGAGATAATTTGTTCTAGAATAGAGTTTTTTACTGTTAACTTTAAAGCAACCTTGTATGTTTAGAAATGCTGACTTTTTTCATGAAAGTTTAATTGCACTGAAAGCAACTGACATTACCTTGCCATGCAGAGTATTTCATTTGTTATAACTGAATAGTTCAACATTTTAGGGTAAGGTGGTTATTAGCATTCATATTTGGAGTTAGACGAAAGGATGATACAAATCTTATGCCCATATATGAAGCTACAGCCAATAGTTGGGTTGCTTAGAATAACAAAGAGACTGGAAGCAACAGTCTGGTTGTTTTCAAATGTCACTGAACCGGACTAAGCTCCTCTAAAGCTTACTAATTAACATGTTATATTTCGCAAATGAAAAAAGACAAGGACTGTCTTTTTACACTTTAGTGTTTGTATTTTGGATTAGATGTGCTGGTCAACAGCTGAACCAGGCTGGCTACTTCCCAGATCGCTATACTTTGTGATATGTAGCTTTATACCTAAGAACAGACATACTGGTGCTATCTAGACTACCTCATCTAACTCTTTTCAGGAAAGCAAATGTGTTAACTTGTAAAATATCAAAGACTGAATTTATACACAGAGGCAACATTCCCAGTTCTCTGAACTGAATGGCGTAGATCGAGGCTCTTGCGTTATATGTCTGGACTTGCCCTCACACCCTGTATCCTCCATCATTCAACCCTGTGTTCTTTTAACAGGATCATTTCTGCTCTGAGGGAGTA
The DNA here is from genome assembly GCF_009819705.1 of Hippoglossus hippoglossus. Lineage (NCBI taxonomy): Eukaryota > Metazoa > Chordata > Actinopteri > Pleuronectiformes > Pleuronectidae > Hippoglossus > Hippoglossus hippoglossus. The sequence continues at coordinate 15,353,701 of NC_047161.1, forward strand.
ATCCCTAATTCCTGACAATACTGGCTTAAAATCCACAAGATTACCAGGTAGACATGGATCACATCTGAATTTCCTAAATGATTTAAGCGCTGGATACAAGTCTGATCCAGCCTCTGAACGCATGAAAATGAAAAGAAATATATACAGCACGCTACAGTGACAGCTGTTTGAATGACAGATGCTGCTGGACAAAATGGGTCTTTCAGTCAATAAAACAGGAATTATTCAGATAAAATGTGGATTAATTGTCAGGCATTTTTGCGGGGGGAAAACAGCTGGGCTTTACGGACAAACATATGGATGATGTTGTGTTTTAATCAACATCCGTGCAACATGGTTGTCCATCCGCTTATTTCTGGCTTCTATGCCTGATAAGCTTCTCTAAGTAGAAAAGAGCAGTAATCCACCATCGCGTCGTCGTTGCTCCTTTTAACAAGCATCGACGGTCAGACTGTGCACTTGTTTAAAGATGGTTTGGGGTGAAAAACAATCAAATGATCCACCAAATTACAAAATTTGCAATTGAGGCAGCTGTCAAAACTTTGCTGAACTCACAGAGAAGGATCTTGGATTCGTAGAGCAATCCAGGTAGCAGCTGAATCCTTTATTTTATATATACGCCCTTTCACCTCTGATAAAAATGCTCTGTCGGGCTGTTCTATTAGCATCGTCAGTGCATTTTGACGAAAACACTTTTTATGACATGACACTTTGGCCTCCAACGTTTCCGTGTCACTGTACGTGTCACTCTTCCGCCTTATTCACAGGACGTCAGTCGAGGTTGCAGCGACCTCCGCGATGTCTGGTACACCGAGGGCTGGAGAAGATCATTACACATCATTACACCTGATGGCTTGTGTTGACAGTGCCTACTCGAAAATGACAAATAGCGAGAGAAGCCGCAAACAGGACAAACTCCGACCTCCATTTTTCCCTCTGCTTTTCCTGTTTCTCTCTATTCCCAGCCCATAAACCACAATTTCCTATTCCCAGTCCCTCAACATTGTAATAAGTGACATGCCGGAGCCACGAGGTTACACACTTCAGTAATGTAAAATACATGTCATCATGTCGACTGATGTGAGGGTGTGAACTTGAGTTAATTGCTGTGATAACGTGAACACCGCTCAGTTTGACTGTACCTATCGCTGAGGAGAATACTGGAGCACAAAGGGTGATGTACTGTAGAGACGTTACATTAAGGGAAATGTAAAGAATGTCTGTCTCCTCCAACCCCCCCATGCCTGTCTTCTCCCTTGTCAAACCTGATAATCCTGACACATGCTAGGCAGCCTAATAACATCCCGCAACTCATATGGACAGAGGAAATGAGACATTGTGAGGAACACAGATCACTAATCCCCTGCAAGACAGCAGGATGGAGTGATTGTGCAGCGCTGGAAGACACCGCCAAACGCTGTCAACACCATTTTGCAGTGAGCGTTTCGACTGGATGATGGAGAAGGAAGTGGCAGAATGTACCGAGGTGATGAAGACTGACTGGAGCGGCGCGGAAGGAGAGAGAAATTCTGAGATCGGGGGGGATGAATTAAATGTTTGATTTAATGACTGAGCAGAGAGAGGTGAACAGGGAGAATGGACGAGAGGGGAGATGCTGACGGACAGAAAAAGGGAGAGGAGAGAAGGAGGCGGGTATGAGACAAAGGGTGGCAGGGAAGGAGAGAGGAGAGAGGAGGAAATGCAGACGGGCATGTTTCTATGGGCGCACAGGAAAGATTTGGGGGTGAGGGAATCTTGCATCATCGCGGCGGGCCAATGAAAAGGCTTGGTTAAAATGTTCAAAGGGAGTGTCCTAGCAACAGCGGAGTAAATACCATAGCAGCCACCATTCCATCTCAGACCGGGAAAAAAACCTTTACACACACACACACACACACACACACAAACACACACACATTGATTAACACAATCGTGAACTAGAGCACAAACATGTTAGCTGTTTCAGCGATCCTTGTTGTTTATTCATACATGTTAATAGGTTATAATCTAAATATTCTGATTCATGACCATACAGCTGTATAGAAGCATCTTAACGTGTGCATTTAAAATGACAGTCATATATATTATAATAAGAATCAAAAAATATTTTTCTCTCCCGAGCATTTTAACAGATGAGCAATATGTAGTATTATATCAAATTATAATGAAAGTTTGGGTTTACTCTACGTATGATGTGTAGGAATTTATGAATATATGTATATACAGTATACATTTGTGCTACAACTATAGATATATTAAATATATTGATATATTTCAATATGTGCACCAACAAATGCAAATATGTCTATACTCTACGTGCACACAAGTGTATATACTGTATGTATATACATATATGCATATAAACACAAGTATAGTTATGTGGAATTTTGTGTGTGTGTGTGTCATGAAAGTCAACATGGCAGTAAATCATCAGTTAATCTACTCATATGGATTAAGACCAGAGTCAGTAGATTACAGGAGGGATAGACGGGGACCACATCTTTCAATTACACACCTCTCCCGTCAGGTTTTCCCCTCCCTCCCACCTGCCCATGCACACAAAGTACCTCATCATGCTTTCACTTCCCACCTTTCTTTTTTATCCCTCTCTCCATCCACAGCATGCCTCTCATTCTCTCTTTCACGGCACGCACAAAGAAGACCTGCAGAGTCACACGGCAGCTTGGCGAGTTCTGCTGTCCCCTCTCCGTCCAGTAATCTCATGTACCCGCTTTCCTCCACTAGATCTTTTTTTTTTCTTCCCATTTGAAAGAACTCCTGAAAAGCCTTACCCCTCGTTCATTCATCCCTCCATTCAGTTTTCTCCTCCCTCCCTCCTTGCTTCCCTCCTCCTTGTTTTCCACTCCAGTCGCATGCACCCACCCCTTCTGATCAGCAGTCTAATCTGGGGCTATTGTTTTTATCAGGCTGTTTGCAGAGACGAGCTCGCAAGAACACACACACACACACACACACACACACACACACACACACACACACACACATCTCAAACACCTCCCTCGCTGTATAGAATCGAGCACCTTTTGTACTGACGCTAACAATTCCTGATGCAATGCGAGTGTGTTAAGGGAAGTGAGAAGGCAGGGAGGCATGCTTGACATGCAATTCACCCACATAGTCCATAGAGCACTCCAGTGCATCAATATGATATATGATGCATGTGCTGTGATGGTTCTAGGTCACATGTGTCCTGTGACCAAACTGTCATCCATCACTGAAAATACAATATACACAAAAATGCTGGGATGTGTTTGCGCGTGTGTGTGGGTGTTTGTATGTGTGTGTGTGTGATTGTGTGTGTGTATATGATTGTGGCAGTGACTATGGCAGTGACCGTACTGCTCTGGCTAAGCACTGCAGTGAAAAAAGAACGAGTCCTAGTTGACCAGCCCTACGGGGTTTTGATGTGGTCAGGCCAAATTCAACGCCCCCTACCCTTATACCTCCAGGATCCTGAGCCAGGCTATAGTACACCACATCTAGTCCACCTACCCGAAGGCAATAGCACCATCCCGCAGCTGAAATCACCCACCAGCCTCCATCTAAAGTCTAACCCACATCCATCTTCCATCCTCTCCTCCTCCTCAGCCTCCGTCTCCAGCTCGCAGCTTCTCTCTCTAGATGCAGGGTGGGACTATCCGGACCTTTCTTGCTATCAGTGCTAAACAGATGGAGTGATGGTGAATGATACAAAAAAGAAGAAGAAGAGGAGAGTGTAGGCTCAGCTTACCGGCTGGGCGTGCAGGAGGGGAGGATGCTGCCTCTGACTCTGCTCTTCCTTCCTTCTCTCCGGAGCGAGGTGATGCAGAGATGGATGCAGGGAACAAAAGAGGAGGACAAAGGGCAGAGAAGCGGAGACAAAATGCAGACGCCGGGAACTGGTGGCTAGTGAGGGAATGAGAGACAGAGGATGTAAAATAAAAGAGGAAAAAAGAGTCCCTGGGTTGCTTTTCTTTCTCTTCCTCTGCGAGGATCCTTTATTCTTGTGAGCCAGAGGGCTGTGGATTCACCTAAACACTGAGCACACGCACTGCCTCACGCCACACAGCCCTCCCTCTCTCTCTCCCTCTGCACTAAAGACAGCAGCTGTTGGTCTATGAGAAATAGAACGTTCTATCCCCCTCCCTCTCCCCTTCTCCTCCTACCTCGCTTGCTCACAAAGACCCCCACCACACACACACACACACGCACACACACACACACACACACACACACACACACACACACACACACACACACATTCGCCATGTCCTCACAACACCCCCTCCCCCTTTGACTGACATCTCCCACTAGCCTGCTGTTAATAAGAGGAGGGGGCACTGTGCTGTGTGTGTGTGTGTGTGTGTTTGTGTGTGTTTGAGAGAGAGAGAGACTTGCATTGTGTTTGACATTGTTTCAGCAGCAGTGACTTTTTCTGTCCACACAGTGTGAAAGTGAATCATGGTGAGTAAGGATGTGCAGCAGGGTATTTTTGCAAACTGTGTGGGTGACTGCTGAGCATCGCTTGCCACTGCGCTGCGGTGAAGGAGGAAATTCACAGCATTTGTTGTGAGCATGTTTATATTTATTATGAGTCTGAAATGCACAGAGAGACTATCATCAAAAGTGAGCGGAAATTAATGAGATGTTGCACTCAATGTTTTTTTTCCTTTTCTCTGTAACAGGTGGAAGGACTCTTGAATGTGTGTGCGTGTGTGTGTGTGTGTGTGTGTGTGTGTGTGTGTGTGTGTGTGTGTGTGTGTGTGTGTGTGTCACCCCTTTCCCTCCCTGTTCTTGTCCAGTAAGGTTTTGGGATGGTGCCTATTAGGCACCCTCACTTCAGGGTCGTCAGCACGGACAAAAGGGCATGGTTAAATGAACCATAGCTTAATTGTCATTCTCTATATATTTGTGTGTGTGTGTGTGTGTGTGTGTGTGTGTGTGTGTGTGTGTGTGTGTGTGTGTGTGTGTGTGTGTGTACGTGTACAGTAGTCTTGTAACCAAACGAGTAGCTGTGCAACAGCCAGCCCCCCCGCGGGACTATGGTGTGTATTGGGGCCAAATTTAGGGTAGAATATAGGGGTTAGCATGACCCGGTGCCCTTTGTAACAAACAGTTAATGAAGTGGAACACTTTGTGTGTAAACAGGAACTGGAGACTCCATTCATCAGATATAGAAAACAGATGAAGACACTCTGCAGGCATTTTACAGAAAAACTTGTGTCTATGTTACAACGTAATGGACACTAAAACAAAAAGTGCATTTCCTTTCTGACCTATTTTCCTCTGTCAGGTAATAGTATTGTACAGCTACAGTGCCGTTCTTTGAAATGTCCATCAGTCATGTATCTTTTTTGACATTTGTAGCAAAGCTTTACATATGAAGATGATAATCTGACACATGCAAAGGCTCCATATGCTTTCTGGTAAACCTGAAAGACAAAGAACAGGAAGAACATTATGTCTAACAATAAGTATGGGCCTGTTTTTGTGGTTTTGGGTCTCTGCTACTTTCACATCACCAAACCTTATGGACCGACTCGAGATAGAACATTAAACTTTGTTCTGTTTTTACTTCAAATTCCCCAGTGATGATACATTACTAACACTGTCGAGATCACTGTGTTATACGAGTGAGAAACGTCTTCAAAACATGTTAATGTGAGAAAAAGACAAAAATATAGAGGTGTAATGTATTTCATCCACATACTGAGCATTGTAGCCTTCAGGCTCACATTCAAATAAAGTCTGAGTGAAGGGAAGAACTCTGAGTTTGACATGTACCAGGATACAGCTGTGTCATCGTCCACCAAACACAGAGGCCATGTTGCAGTAGTTGTTGCTGCCCCTTAGGCTGGAGACTGAGCACCACGAGGATGGAGCAAAGGTTAAAACACAAAGGTGAGGCAAATCAGTTTGTAGCGAGGAGAGAGCGCTCCTGCTTTCATATTTAACATATTTACCGAAACACATGCTGAGACAAGTGTGTGCCTCCAGACTGGGGAAAGGAGCGGAGGAGGAGCTCCGTCAGAGAGATTCTCATGAGTCACTGAAGCTCATTAAGTGGGAGGATATTATAAAGCTGGTGTGAGACTCATTGTAATGATGCGCGCTTCAATCTGCTATCATGTTGCTGCTCAAATTTGAAATGAGCTTCCCCCGGCAGTCAGGTAAACAGATGTTTTAATGCAGACAGAAAATGCCAAACATCGACTCTCGAAACCAATGTTCGCCCACATTGATAAGTTATACAATTGGTTTATATATATATATATTATATATTCAGTGGTGGATCTAAGATTTTTCTAAAACAGGGGTCCGTAAAGAGGGGCCACAATTTACACAGAGAGGCCATTTATATGTCCAACATCCATGTACAATTCCTGATTCAGCAAAGTGCACATTTAAGTCATTCCTTGTTTACTAGTAGCTCTATAGCTTTGAGCAAATCCACACAATATTGAATATAGCTAATCAGATTTCTACTGGGGACAGTGACCCTGACACTGAATGTATTTGTCTTATTTGACGTCACTCTTAAATGGTTTCAGCATAAATATATGTGGTTATTCCTTAGTTTTGAGGCTTCAGAGAGAAACAACATATTGTAGCAACTGATGGTCTAGGAGCCCTGTGTTTTAACCAATCAGCTTAGACACACGGCCGTGTGACCTCCACTGTCTTGCCAACATCAGTGTCGCCTTTCTAATTTCTTCTTTTCAAAACGACTCCAGCGTGGACTGAGATCATTTGTTAACTCAGTGCATCACAGTCTGGAAGGCTTTCAAACAACAAAATACTCCAGGGTTTCACTGTTCGATCCAGCAACGCCGCCCCTAATGAGCCAAACACGCACGGGACCAGATGTTGTCTTTGGAACAACGGGGGGTGGGTGCGACTGGTGGTGATGGAGGGGTGGGTTTGAATGTTGTCTGTGAATAAACACGATCTTTGATGTGAGGCGTCATTCTGAACCCTCCTGACCAACTCGACTCCGGCTAAAAGATAAATTGTTCACATCCCACCAAACCGTGAAATCCAATTGTGTATGCTATTGAGAGTAGACTCACACCAATGTCTTTCTTTTGTGTGTGTGTGTGTGTGTGTGTGTGTGTGTGTGTGTGTGTGTGTGTGTGTGTGTGTGTGTGTCAGATTGAACAGCAGATACCGCAGACCCTGGCTGAGACACATGATCATCACCTGATCTGGGGTGCGTGGCTCTGAAACATGGCAGCTGTGCAGTGGAGGACACTGAAATGAGGAACGTGTTTCGATTTCACATTTGCATAAGCTTCTAGTTAAAGTTTGCCTCTGGAGTAACCCACTGTGTACAGTCACACAGCACGAAAAAAGAGGACAAGCTGCATTGGTAAGACCCAGCCTACAACATGCAAAAAAGTGAGCAAGATATGGAGGCCCCCATTTTATAACTGAAATATTAATATCTGAGCATTATTGCCAACCAGAATAAGGTAGAGCACCTTGGATTATTTATACAGTGTCTATTATTTTTTTAGGTCAATTGTCCCATCTCGCTTGCCATTGCATCAATGGCTGCCTGTGGTGTGTGAGCCCGCCGTTGGCCGAGTTTAGTCTCTTTAAAGGCCTCCTTTATGAATTATGAGGGGAAGTAAAGTGCACTGGTACCATTACTGCGAAACACTGTGAAAGAGCAACTTGGAGAGAGAAAATCAAAGCTGAGAACACTTATTTCTGAAAGATATTAAACATAAAAATGCTGCATTTTACAGCCTTTGGTAAAAAAAAAAGAAGGAAGAAGAAGAGGTGCTAGTCTCACTTGAATTCATTTGAGGTTCATTCTTCACTTGTGATGGTACAAATGTGGAAATCTGCATTCACTATACATGTTGTTAACATTCCCCAACTAGAGTGGCACTCAGTAGAGCACATACCTTCACAGAGGCCCAACAGTTCCCTCAAAATCCATCAAGCTGCACCAAATAATATACACACTCACATAGATATCCGTCTCCTAAATATATCTATTTTATCAAGATCCATGTATTATGCCCTGAGAAATTTGTGAAAATGTCAGAAAATCTCACAATGTTTAAGAAAAGGACCTGGATTCCGGATCAGAGGCTACAAGTAATACATAGGTTCTTTCTTGTCTCCAAGAAAGTCCCCAATTAACCTCACCCCAATCTGCATGTCTTTGAAGGCAGACGCTGGAGGAAGATGTCTAGGTTCAAGGTTTAAATGAAGACTTTGATATTAGACATTTCTGTGATGTATCTGTCGGCTCGGTGGAGCAGTAATCAGCACTTTCTTGCTGTCGCCTCACAGCAAGAAGGTTACTGGTTTGAATCCCAGTTTCGGCCAGGATCTTTCTGCTTTAAGTTTGCATGATGTCCCTGTGTCTGTTTCTCTGGTTCCTCTGGCTCTCTAAATGGACTGTAGCTGTGGGAGTGGTTGTCTCTGTTTGTTGGCCCAATGTCCGCTGGGCCCGCGAATCTCAGGACTAATAGCAGTACAGATATGTTTTTTATGTATTGTCTTTTCCTGATTTACTTATGTAACCTAGGTTAATTCACCCTTGCACACTATCTTTTGTACACATTTCTTAAAATATAAACTATGATATGTGTTTTTCATTGCTGATCATTGTTGCGATTAATCCCATGTGTTGGTTAACGTGGACTAACCATCGGATTGTAGGTATTTAAGGTGGCTAATTTGTATTTATCGGAGGTCTCTGATCTTATCTGAGGAGAAGCCTTGTGCTCTAAATGTCACATCAGCAAAATGAAATCCTTTAACGGGAACCTTTAAGTGTGCAGATCTTCAGATATTTTGTTGATCTACCGTGCACTTACTGCATGTGCATGTTGTTTTTATGTCTAGGTTCACCCATTCAAAGGGTGTCATGCTCCTTTCATCGGAACATCTGAGGCCTGGACCAGTCACGTTGCACTACAGACTTCCGTACTGAGCCACCCACACTCCCCCCTACATGGCTCTCAGCAGCTAAATGCTTCTCTATCGATGAGCATGTGGGCTGCCGGTGAGCTGGCATCAAGCAGACTCACAGAGTCGGGATTGGGAAGAGCGAGAGCTGTGCATGTAATCACTGTGCAACAACTTGGGATGTAAGTGTTGCTGGAATGGTGACATTACCTCGAGCTGACATGCAGCGCACACAGCATCCCCGTCCTCACAGATACATTCACCTGCCTCTCTCCTCACATGCCTCCCTCTCCCGTCTCCAGCCTCTCCTCCTCCTCCCGTGTGCCTATTTCTGTCATCTTATTTGGAGTCATTGACAGAAGTGTGGGAGCTTGACACCCAATTTCCCCACCACCCCCATCCCTACCATCCACTCTCCGTGCCCCTGCAACACCCCCGCCGAGCTCGCACGGTTAGTACAGTCTGCCTGTGCTCTCTCCTTATAAGGGCAAAATACATTGACAGAGGCAGGGGGGGGGGGGGGGGGGGGGGGGGGGTGGGGGGCGTTGTATCAGCACAGGCAGACAGGTAGAGGGACAGTGGCTGGAACCGGAGGAGAGGGAGAGAGAGATGATGATGTAGCGACAGAGGAGTAGAGATTAGGAAACACTGAACAGGGAGGAGGAAGGAGGAGGGATGACGATGGAGAGGGAGAAGGAGAGAGGGTGATGGGGATGCTGTGATAAGAAGTGAAGCTTTTGGGGCTTTTAAAAATAAATACCAACAGGCCAGTGGCACATTATGTTTTAATCATTTGTTTTTCTCCTTTGATTTTGTTTCTTCACAGGATTAATAACCCACAAATAAACACCCATATTAACGATATGCAAATGCATAATACAACACTAATCAAAATACAGGGTGCTTTAAGTTGTTCAGCTTGTTAAATAAACTGCATTTGTAGACAATGTGAAATAAGTGAACATGTGCGTCAGTCATGTTTATTAATAAAGTAGTCAAGCGTAAACATAACTCTCATACCTGTTCTCTTGTCCGGTGTTAATGCTCCGGAGCTACTTCAGAATTATTCCTTGTCATTAGTGAGTCTCCCTCAAATGGTTCTATAATATACTGTCACTTTTTATTGTTTGTGCGCTGGATGTTGTGTGCAAAGCTGAAGTTAGAAATCTCTGTGTTCATCTTGTCTGGTTTATCTGCAGTGAAGACTTTAAAGTCAATGCTTTTCATTAAATTAAACTGAATTTGCTTTATTACAGTTCAAGTGTGTGGTTTATATATAAGTTAGAATGATTTACTGAACTTGCATGTCGGCTATATCAGAGGTCTGTTAAACAACACATCGTCTGACCCAAGGTCAGAATCTTTCAAAATAAAATCTCTGTAATTCGGCTTAATATAAACAATTACAGACACAAAATTACCGTTGATGTTTTACTTTGAAGACAACTTGCTAAAGAGGAAATGAAGGCACACTGCCCCGTCCTCGACTGACTGATACAGAGTGCTGGTCGCTTCTTTATTGAATGTATCATGTGTCCAAATCGCACCAAATTCAGCATTGCACTTCTTCAGTCAAGTTACTATACAGTACATATGCCAAGTGTGAAGCTGATTAGATGAACAGTTCTCAAGATATTTGTTCCACAGACAGACGGACAGAAAGACAGACTTGTAGTAGATAACACATTCATATTGAGGCTATGGCTGCAGAACTTTCGATCTACATTTTAAACATTTTCCTAAATGCACAGTACATATATTATATCTTTGAACTGCAGAAAGAATTCTTCTAGGTAGAAGATATTCATCATCCCTAAAGGTCATGTCAGCAGATCACAGAATATAACAGAGGAGAATGTATTGGGATGTGGCTGCAGCACTCGGAAGCTCTCAGCATCAACACTGATGCCTCAGACTGTGGCATCATTTAATCATCAACATCCTTTTCCTCCTCTCGGTGATTATGCAGCATTCATGTGGCCTAACTGTTATCATGTTCATATAAACACAATCCACTGTGCTTGTGTGGAGTCTGATCACAATTAATTCAGGTTAACTGCTGCTGAGCTCACAGCCAGTAAAATATTGATCAGTTATGCAAAATGTAAACAAACAAAAAGCTTCATACGTGTTGAAATCAGAAATGGACGATTCCTCATCGATCCAGCTTCTATTAAAAAATCTGAATTATTGATTGTGGCGATTGAAGGACTTGTGAAAGACATAAAGTGGTCAGATCAATCCCTCGTATGGCCCAAGCTCGAAAAACACTTGATACTACACTTCCTGTCATGCAACTCCTTAATATCCTAATAATCCTTAATATATTTCAATAGATTTCTCCCTGCTCTGTTGATGACGATTCTTTCCTTACTGACACATAATCAGGTAATTTGCATTATTAGGAACTTCTTACCAAATTCATCTTATTTAAAGTACTAAATCGATTTGATGTTGCATATAAGACCAACATTGTTATGGATCAACAAATGATCAAAACACAAAGTGCAACAAAATCTGAGATGGACAACATAACCACTTCCAAAAAGTGGAGCCAAATCATTAATCACCCCCTAGTGGCTGGTTGCAGTAGAGGTCATAGATCCCGCCCACCTTAGTGGGTGGGACATTTAAGTAATCTGGGACATTTTTGCAATTTTCACTTCTGTAACTTGTACCGAAATCTGTTTTACACATTAGATCAAAAATATTATACCTCTCTGTAATCCTTAAGATTTCTTCTAACCACACCAGAAGAGAGAATTGAGATATCATACGCAGAGAAGATATGACACAGCTTTTAGATAATCTGGGACACTTGTATTACGCTTAAAAAAAAATCATCTTGCTTCATGCATGTCAATCTCAATATTATCAATTTTTAAAAAGCATTATGATGAAATAACTAAGAAAATGTATATTATTTATAGAAATCTCATTGATTCAGATAAACATATAAAATGCAAGCCTAAATAATAAAAACAAGTTAAATTCATTTACATTGTCTTATCCACATGTTTAGTGAAAACAATGGCTGACACTCTTCTGTACTTTTTGGATCATCTCTGTCCTAGAGAGCTAACTGATTATATGAGCTAGCTAAGCAGACAATCAGTTCAAACAGACAGGGACAGAGTGTATTTACCGTTAACTCCTGCAACAACTGCAGATCATATGCTACATCTCTTAAGTTTATCTTTAAATGAGTGTCAAAAAAAACATGTCTCCATAATGAATATCATTACATTTTCAAGTGAAGGTGTGTTTTAAGGTTGGGTTAAGTTTAGATTAAGGTTAGGGTAATGGTTAGGTAAGTAGAAACCAGTAAATCAATGTAATGTCCTTTGAAGTCACAGAGAAGTGTGTGTGTGTGTGTGTGTGTGTGTGTTGGTTCAGCTGGCGCACTTCTCAGCGTCACACCTCCTGTTCTGCCTGTAAGTGCGGGGCAGGTGCTAATTGGGCCTGATTCTTCTGAATGGGGCCGTCTGGCATGAATGGAGGCAAATGTGATCCATGTGTGTTTGTTTAGCATGAGCACGGTACATCTGCGTCAGCAATGCCACAGAGCGCACAAACACACCTCCTGCCTGTGTACTGGTATCTGTTGCAGCTAAGTCAAATAGACCCCTCGTTTCGCTACAGATGGAGGGATGACAGCCCATCGGGAATAAATGCAGGATGAGAGTGAAGGATGCAAATCCATTTAGTCACAGGTCCCTGAGTGGAGTAAAAAGCAGACGCAGAAGGGGAAGAGAAGGGAATTAAAGCCAAATAACACCCGGCTGCTAAGTGTGTCAGCATCTACGAGAGTAGGCAGGCAGGGAGTTATTTAATGACACACAGTGTGTGTGTGTGTTGGTTTCAGCATATTATCAGTATGAAACATCTGCTCTTGTTAATCTCCACCAACCTGTAGGTAATAGTTCATTTACTGTGAGTAACTCCCCCAAGGGGCCAAAACTGAATCCCACTCTAAAGCCCACAACTGATCTCTGAAGAGGAAATAGACAGATCAGATGAATAAATAGGATCTTGATTCAGAGGCAGTTTGGAGTTTAGCCGTCGCTCACTATCTCAGGATGTGTATACAACAGTGAACCATCTCCTCCTGTTTCTCCATCAGGTCTCCCAGTCTGTATTCCCTTTGAAGGATTTAGGGGGTGAAAACCGTCACCAGGGAGATGAGGTTTGAAAGCTCTCACTGGTTATGTAAAGCAGCTCCTCCAGACTTATTTAGGTCGGCAGGTATCTCATCGCCCCACATCCGACGAAAAACAATCACTAAAACCGAAAGATATAAACAACTAATCTATCCCAGGCATCCACTCTACGGAGATCAGGAAGTAAGACAGCATAGCAAAGAGCAGGGGTGAAAGTAGGCAAAACCAATTGGGAATCAATCTTGATTCTCAGTGTCTCTGGGGCGAGACTCCCCAGACCATGGACCACATCCGCCACTTGGTCCCATTTGCTGTGACAAAGACCTGAAGGAGCCAAACAACACAGCCCTAGAATGGATATGACGGTGATGATGATGACTGGCTATGCAAAGAGGATCTGATATAACCCGAGGGTGTGAGAGAATTTTGGACCATTCTCACACATTACATCTGCTCACCATGAGGAGAATAGAGCTCATTCCACACATACTCCCTTCTCTCTCTCCGAGCAGTGCCCAAGGTCAGGCTACAGATAAATGGCCAACCAGCAGCACATTGTAGTGTCTACGTGGAAGGACTTTCTTACCAGATTCAGATGCTCAGACAGAGAGGCACCAAACTCGGACTCTTTTGCCTGTTACACCAGCGGCAAGATGTAACAACTCAACGTGATTTAGGAATGCATATTTACACTTAGCTATCCAATGGGATGCAAACACCTACATGTAACATAATGAGTGACAATGACAAATCAAGCCTTTCATGGGTGTGCTGTTGGAATGGGTGACGCAAGTAGAGGGAGATATATGGGGATGCTGTGTGAGACATTTTCAGGCTTGGGGGTTGACAATTGCTCATGTTACTCTGTTAGCGTTGGTATATTGTTCAACCTTCCGGTCTCCTTGATGCATCAAGTCTACATTAAACCCTTCTGCATAGGACATCAGCTGCTGCCTGAGTTCTCCTTTCACCAGCTTCCAGAAAACTCCGATCACAGAGAGGAGAGCTGGAGCTTGTGGGATGAGGAAGTTGAAGGACAGGCTGGATTGAGGTCACAGATTTACACCGGTGGAGGTTTGCTGTCGGGATGACACATGCATGTATATAGTCCTTTACTGTGAGAGCAGCAGTAGTAGCACCATACACTCACTTCACATTACTTTAAGAGTATGCAATGCAGAGGTTCCCAGCCTGGGGTTCGGGACCCTCCCTACTGACACCTGAGAGGTCGTGAAATGATTAACAGAAAAGTGAAGCAAACACCTTTCTGCCACATAAATAAGGTTTTTATGTTTTTTCCTGAATTTACTATAATATTTGGCTTTTGCTATTAGGGAGGGTATGTTTGTTTGTTGGTGTATTTGTTTGTAAGCACGTTTAAGCAAAAACAACAAAAACAAAATGTTTTATCAATTTCTTTAACATTGTGTGATAGGAAGTTTTTGGATGATTTCACCAATTTCCCAGGGAATAATTCATGGATCTTGGAAGAAGTCAGGCATATTCAGGGGCGGATGGATGATTGACTCCAGCTCCCCCAGGGACCCTCAAAATGTTTCGGTGTAGCTTGATTGAATTCAAGGGCACAGTCGGGCCTTGGTGGTGGTATGCACTCTGTGTGCCATTCTAGTGTATAAATAAAATACATGGGTTCCTAGGCAGTACAAGGACAAACAAATCTAATGTCAAAGGAAGAAGATAAGAGGTCAAGGAATAAAAAGGTGAGAACTTTTCAGTGATTTCCAGGGATTTAGATTCACCCCCTACTTCCCCAGTAACTATTGGAGCAACCAGCAAATAGTTACAGTGAGGGGAAAGTGTATGTATTTTGCTTGTAAATTATTAATCTCTACATCTCCAGACTCCTAAACGTAATAAAATAAAATTTAAATTTTTTGCTGAGAAGGCCACTATGCATAAACATATGCAATATAGGGATCCTGAATAGTGATTTACTCATGATGATGAAGATGATGAAGATGATGGTGATGACGATGATCCAGGCTGACTTGGAGGCGGATTTTCAAAAGCCACTGGCTCGAAAGTAGTAGTGACGCACAGCTGAGTGAGGCCCGGTTACTGGGTAGATGGAACGGCTTTAATGGTGCCAACAGGGGAATCTGCAGGGGTGGGGGTGTCCCAGAAATTGGCCACCGCCGCCGCTCACCCTTCCCCCCGCGTTGGGCATCCACATGGACAGTGACAGACAAGAAAAGGAGGAGGGAGGGAGGCAGCAACATAGAAAGGGAGAGAGAAAGATGGTGGGGTGCCAGGATGTCTTCCCCCTGGTACCCAGATGATCCTCACGGTCTGCACACTACACCCTCTTTGTGTAGATCCACTTAAACGCTATCAGTTGAAAACAGATCCCGGATTAATTCAGTGTCTGTGCTGGGTGTAGATATTTCCTATATAATCTATAGGAGGAACAAATCCTCCTCCCTCTGCCTCGCTAACATCCACACCCAAACAAACACTGTATGCAGCATCCCGCCATGTATCCATATGTGTCTAGACCGGAGTTTCCCAGTAACCCTTCGTCGTCCAGACCTCTCCTTTCCCCCCGGGGCTGAGCTGATTAACAGTAATAGGGAACAACAATGCATGATAATGTGAATTATAATGGACCAATGGATGCGGCCTTTGGCCCCAGCGCTCCATATGGGGCCAAGTGACGCTGTACATGGGCCCTGCAGGGATAGGCCAGACAAAAGCATGCCAGACTGTAGGTTAATCTAAGTGGAAAGGACATGGGAGGCCTGGAGGGGATGTACAGTATATGGGTCCTCAACGTAGTCGACAAACACACAAAGATGAGGAAATTAGTTTATTTTGAACAGTAAATCTACTCATTGACGCATTGAGGTCATCCTCGGGCTCCAGCTTTCATACCGTTAGATTTGAAAAAGAATGAATGGCACGAAACCTAAAAACACAGCATTATTATGGTTCCTGAAAAACTAATACTTTAAAGATTGTGTGTTTTTCTTTTTACTCTGGAGCAGCCAAGTGTGGTCAGAGTGTTGGTTTCTCCAGTTACAACCTGACGGGAAGCTGAGAGTTGAGTAGGGGCTCCAGGGAACATGTCAAAACCAGGGATGTACAGTACAGTGGGTTGTGCAACACACACGGACACTGGTTTGCGTTGCTGTCTTTACTATGACTTTACATGGACTTCCATTCATTGTGGACAGCCTAATTAAAACCTCATCCCTCACCTTAACCATGACCAATTCATGTCTAACCTTGAACATCCAAAAACGCACACACACAAACACACACAGACTCTGAGACGGGAGGTCTTACCCCAAGTGACTCCCGACTTGTCTCACTCAGGAGAGGTGGGGAGGTCAGAATATTTACTCTGGAGAGGATCCCTCTCTGTCTTTGGTCCAAACACACTCACAAAATTCAGAGAGAGACCGAATTTGTCCCCTACCACCTCATTTATCACTCAACAAATTGGACTGTGTCTCTGGTGCAGTATGTGCTGTGTGATTATGAGGAGCTGCAAGAGACTGAGTTGACGGTTAAGGGATATTAATGAGACTCATCTACTGATATTTCTCTCGTTCTCTACAACTCCCTCACCCGCTATTTTCTCCTCGCTCTTCTTTTCTCTGCTCTGTTCACTTCTCTCAGTTTTCCAATCACTCTCCCACTGATGGATAACTACGGTCAGGGCTGTGTGCAGATGATGAAAACTGTTGGGGAAACAAAACAAGCAAGACTGAGGGCCTGCAATAATTATCCTGCTCTGTCATTGCCCCACAGAGGAGTGGTCCACAGGGGACTGCTGCTGTTTTGTGTAGACATTGTGGACTTAGAAAACACATGGGGATTTATCCTAAACTGCAGTGATGGTCACAGTGAGAATAAAAACATGTTAAATCAACCCATGAAATCCCCAGCTCTTAAATGGTAACTCACACACCTGCTGTGACACACTCAGAGACAAACACTTCGCACCGCGGCCAACGCTTGTGTGGACATCTCCCCCTCCGGCAGGCGCTGCGCAGCACTGAGCGCCAAAACTAGCAGGAACAAGAATCGTTTCTTCCCAAAGGACATCACAGTCATAAAGAGTAAGCTCAGCCAAGTGGATGTTTCCCCGCAGTGTCTGCACAATACCCTGTAATTACTGTGAAATTACTATTGTTATAGTTCTGTGTGTATGTGTTTGTAAGATATTTATATCTATCCTGTGCTGCACTATAATAATCCACAGGTTTTCTCACAATATTATACCACCTTCACTCATAATAGAGCTTGTGTTACAGTACCTGGACTGCACATACTGTACACCAGCATCCATGTTTAATTTACATTACCAATCTAAATTTATACACAAGTGCCAAAACCTTGAACATAAACCTGTTAATGTACCCATCATGCAACACCTTGGCAATGTTTGTTTTTCTCCATTTATGGCTCTAATTTATTGTAAAACATTGTTTTGTTTCATTTCTTATACCCATTTGTACCCAATTGTTGCTACGTTTGTGGCATTAGAGGTTGAGACTAATTTAAAATTATACTAGATTTCCTTTGTGTGTGATCATACATGTCCAACATTGTTTGTTTGATAGATCCCACACTGGTGGGTTAGATCATCTCAATCTGTACAGCAGACCTGAACATCTCTGACTCCACCTGATGGAGAGTATAGGGCACTGCACCCTCTCTGCACATCATCTAAACATAGATGTTAAAATCATGCTGAGTTTAACACATATTTCTAAATATAATTTCAGAAAAGCTTGTATTTTTTGCCAGATAAATATGGAAAAGCTTTTAATATTTTCCATAGAATTAAGTCGCATTTACTCAATCTGTTGAGCCATTTTCTCTTCCATATTTATGCAAAGGTTTCAATAAAATGCTCTGAAACAGCAAAAACCTACGAACAATCTTTTCTGTAAATGTCAATATTTATTACAACATATGAATAGAGGTCTTGTGTAATGAGTCCGGTTTCTTCAGCACTTGTTTTCACAGAAATAAGTCGACAACTTAATTTGAATAAACTGAATAAAATGTTTATCTCAACACACACACACACACAGACAAAAAAAACACATGGCACAATATCACACAATCCTGGGCATTAATAAGAGTCTTCTTTTCCTGGTAAAAACTAAAAGGTCTCGATTTCTGTAACTTGAGAGTCTTTGTGTTGTGTCACAAAAATGTATCGGAGGAAAAAAACATCTTAAAAAATAAGGAAGGAAAAAAACAAGAATCAATATCTGTATTTTGTAGAATAATCCTTCGGAGACACCACCAGACCTCGTCCCTTTCTTGCTCCTCGGTACACGGTTTCAACAATGTCTATCATCTCCTGCTTGTCCTCCATCGTCCAGTTGATCTTGTTGTTGTTACCGGTGCCCAAATCAATCATGATGTGTTTGTTCCTGAGGACAGACAATAACAATATCATGAGAAGGGTAATACCAGCAACACTTCCCAAGTAATTTAAGTAATAATAATGATTTATGGCTTGATACTGTGCAGTCTAGGCAGTTAGTGTCCTACCTGAAGAAGAACATGACAGTGCAGGGGTCGTACAACTCGTACATCTTGTTGAAGTCGGGAACTTCTGTGATGTCCACCAGGTAAATGACGGCAAAGTTCTTCACCTGTCAAAATATATATTAATATATTATGAGGGTGAGCTTTGCTGACAGCAGCATACATTCAACACAACAGACACAACTTTCTGCTAGAGCTTTTTCTCACTATTCCAGTGAAGTGATTTTAAAACTGGGCAAGTTTAAATATACTTACACACTTTCATATGTTAAATCTTTAAGAAATGAGTTCAATAAGTGAGCTTTTTGGCAGCTTTAATATCTCCGGGAAGCATGAACTGGAATTGGTTTATAAATTGCTGACAGAGAGCAAGAGACATCAGCATAATATCCAGTAATGGGAATCTTAGTTGTAAAATCAGCAGTAAACTGTCAAGAGCAGCGATCACAGTGATGAAAATGGTGTTAAATCTTCATATCCTCTAGCAGCTAATATAAAATCAGCACTAGAGAAAATCTATAGCATCCAAGAGAGGGACCCTCACATGGTTTCCTGGTAACGTGCACATCGATAAGATTGTCAAGCCAAACTGTACTGTAATAAACTGTAATGCTCCTGTTAGTTCTAACCGCTCCACAGCGTATGTGGATTTTACAGTCAACCATTTCTTTAAGTTGATTAATTTTGCAACAGTTGGAGACGCTGCGATAGACAAGGATATTAAAAATGTATAACTCAGAGTGGAGTTCCAATAGGGCTGGTAATAGAAAAACTGAGTGTCAGCAGCTGTTTGAGCATAACGCTATGGGATTACTACAACAACTACAATTTGTGATCATAATAGAGACCGACCGATATGGATGTTTGGTGGCGGATACCGATACTAGGGCATAAAAAACGTGATGCCAATGTAGATTAACCATGAACTTTATACAAGGTTTCAACAAGTTAAATTCAAGACTTTTCTTTTAAGCATGATGAAATAAATTTAAGACTTATAACAAGTATGACAAAGGAACATCAGTGTCCCAGATTTAAACCCATCCCTATATTTGAAGATAAGGTTAAGGAATCCAAGTGAATGATATCTCTCAAAACGCCCGATATCTCTCTATTCATGGTCTGTCCCAAAGGCAAACTGAGTGTCCTGTGATGAATTGTGAACAAGGTGTTTGTGGATTATCAGTTCCACATTGGTTTTGTTTGTTCTTTTATAACAGTGTGCTAATGTCTGAAGAACTGAACCACACTAAGACATTGCAAACCTTGCAGTCCACCGAAACATTTCGCTTAAAAAATTGTTTTTCAGTGTGATGAAATTTAACATAATTAGGACCTACCTGAAGGTATTTAAGATCCACTGAGTAATATTTTACCATATTTAAGACATTTTAATTTCCAATTATCAATATCGCTATATTGTTGGACTTTTTAGGACCCAGTGGAAACACTGGCTATGATAAATAACCATAATTTGAAAAAGGAAAACATAATTAAAACCATGTTAAATTCAATAATATAAATGTTCATACTTTCTTGTTTTTCTTCGACTATTGACATTAAGCTCATGAATGTCAATACCTCAGATTTTATCAGCCAACTGATGAATCGATCAGACTCTACATCACGTTTTTCCATCTCTGCTGATATTTAACAACGATATCAACTCTGTGAACTGTTGGTTGGAAATGTTATATATTTGGTCAATAAATCTGGAAACTGGTTAAACTGAGTGCATTTCACTGGGATTTGACCAGACTGGCTGCTGCTGCTGCTGATGTTTGGTTTGATGTGTTGTCTCTCAAAGTCTCATGTTTACATTCACCCTGATCTGATCACGTTCAGTTGATAGCAGACCAGCAGGTGGTGCTATTGGTCATGTTGAGACGGTTAAACCAAGCTAATGCTAATATCCTACATCACACTGTTTACACAGTAAGAGCTCAGACCTTTTCTGCGATGCTGTACAGGACCTCGTCCATCTTCATGCACGTCGGGTCCCAGTCGTGTCCGAAGCGGATGACGAGCACTCGGTCCTCCTCGGACAGGATGGCTTGGTCAACCTGCCAGCCATTGTGGAGATGAGGGAGCATGTACGACATCTTGACTCCGATCGATCAGCCAGCTGTAAAGCAACACATGTGACTTTAGCTTCACATTAGCAGGTATTTGAACAACGACAAGCAGCAAAACCAGGACTTCAGCTCAGGACTGTAAGTGAGTACGAGCAGTTAGCCTGAACATAGCAGCGAGCTAAGTAGCTTAAAGTGGCTAACCGAGGGAAAAGTCTGACAATGGAGAAGAAAGAAACAACACTGGGTGGAAATGAGCTAAAGTAACAAAGCGACACTCATCTTACCTCAGAATAAAAATGAATGTGTGTGTATGGCGAAGTAAACCAGTGAGTCCCCGGTGGTTTGGTTTTTATTGTATCTTTTCCGTCGGTGCGGCGTTGGCGTGCTTGCACCACGTCATCGGTGTGCGACAGCGACGTGGTTACGTCACTGTACGTGGCCGAGCACGTTCTGGGTTTTTGTTTTGATTGCAGCCATAGACACGATTAAAACATTTAAAAATACAAAATGCAGTCAATGATTAACCGGATGAGTTGGTGGATACTTATAAAAACCTAATACACAACAATCCACTCAGATGAATTGGTTAAAGACGTTTGTGTTATGTATTATACAATGAATTGGTTTTATAACTAACAAAGAAAAAGAAAAAAAAACACCTATAATTTGACCTAAAATACTTATCTTTGCTCCCTCAAAGTACATTATTTAAGGAAGTAACCTTGGTATGAAGACAAAATTTTTTAGAACTCCACTCTTCTCAACTAGTTGTTCTTCAATGTTATCTTATCCTTGTGACTGTTTTACCAAGGAAAAATATACCCTCTACTCATACATTACCAAATACTGAAATACATTACTCCTGAAAACCCTCAGGGTGGCATTTCTTCTGACTGCACATTTAACAACGAACAGAACCAACACTCAGTCGACAGGATCCGTGTCTTGGCATGCCCACCCACAGGGAGAAATAACTTATGTAAACTTCTCTTAGCTGGTCTCTACTTCAGGAATCCTTCTTGTGTTTAGATTCTCTGAAAATACTATTATCAATGATGTCATAAACTATTGTGCCACTTTGTCAATTGCATACAAATCCACCTTAATTTCAAGCCTATGTCTGCTTTGTGTATAAATATCTATTCAACATAAAATACATAAATGAAAAAACATTTATTGATTAAATCACCGTTGTAACTGTCATCTGATGTATTCATATCAGACAGAAACAATGCAAATGTCATACACTGATTTTAAGATTGGAGATCCTGTGAACTAGAATGGCACTAAGAGAGCACATACCTCCGCCAAAGCTCAACAGTCTCCTTATGAAACAACATTTAAATTCACTTGATATGGATTTTCATTTGGATCTGCACCAAATTGCACACACTCGTAAATATCAGTGCCTTAAACATGCCAGATATTTTTCATTAAGATCCATGAATTATTCCCTGAGTAACAAAGATGTTACAAAACTCCCCATCTTACAATGTTAAAGAAAAAGAGAGAAAAAAGAATCATCCTGGATCCTGATCCAAAATAAAATTTTGTAATGGGTTCTTGCCTTACCCATACCACTTCCTTCCACCAAGTTTTGTGGTTATCCGCCCAGTAGTTTGTGCGTGGTTGTCGGACAAACAAAACCAAAAAATAACCTCCTTGGCGCATGTAACATTACATAGTAACTATATATTCAAATACAGAATAGGTGCTTTACAGGAAAGAGACACGAAGACAAAACATTTATTGTTGTGCAATCCATTACAGTACAAATACAAAATACAATGAACCAAGGCTCAAAGGTTAAAGGAAAGATTTCCAGTCTATGACATAGCAGCATATTATGGCACTCCTTGGAGAGTGTGTGAATCATCGTTATATATATCTAACCTTAATTTGACAACACAATCACATTACTGTGGTTCTGAACGGCCAAATGATTAACAAAGTCCCACTATGTTAGACTATTTGGTCTAGGGCACATGATTGTTGAACAGACAGTAGTGATAGCCAATTTAGCAATAAAATAAAGATTTATTTCCTAACTACAATCAACACTGTAATCATCCCTTAAAGCTGATATTGGCATTTCTTTAATTCTCTATGGCTGTTTTTCACATTGCACAACAATCAGCCTTCAGCCATCTGATCAAGTCTTTGAACAGGCACTGATCCAGATCTCTGCTGAACAGAAACTCTTCCACCATGATCTTCAAGTCCTCGCAGCTCAACAGTTCAGCTCCGTGACCCCTCTTTAGGCCAGCAGGTGGCATCAGGAACATTCACATATTAATGGAAACATGACTCCACCAGTGGTTCTTACTTTGAACGTCACACACGGACGTTGAGAGAAACATATCCAAAGTCCATCAAGTCCGTCACGGTTCCGTGAGGCAATATGAAAAATGTTGCACACAATAACGACTAACAATCCCTGAGGAGCTGATGCTCGGCTCAAACAGACAGTGTTGGGATGAGGTTGGAGTCACAAGTTGGGCCACACAGATGTACAGCTGATTGAAACTGTACTCCTGCAGCTCCTAGTCGGCAGGATGCTCCGGACACGAGCGATTCACCTCGAACCACTCATCTATACACCTGAAACAAGAAGAGCAGGACAAGTTGTCGCATGTGATCCGTGGGAGTTTAAAGGAAAAAACATAAGACATTAAGTCTGAGGTATAAGTCGCCAGTTACTTCAATTTTATTGGATTCTGCTGCAACACTGTTTACCCCTGAGACTCCAGAAGTGTTTTGTGGACTAAAACAATTCACCTACCCCTCCATCGGCATAGTTGTGAGTGGATAATGAGGGAATTAAATATTTTCTGTGAACTATCCCTTTAAACAATGGGCTTTTGAGTGTCACTTTAAAGAATGTTTTTAGATTAATTATTTAAAGATGGCTGTAGTTTTATATTTTAAGTACAGACATGAAAATCTTCTCATCTCACTCTTGGACAATTATTCTATAGGAGAAACAAATCCTCACCTACAGTGAGTGAGACTTTTATTCAAGTATATTTTATATTGAGACGCCGGTCAACCATTACAACGATATTTCTCTGTTATTGTAATAATTCTGGAAAAAAAACTGACAATAAACACACTGGATTTGTGCCCCTCCATCCACCAGTGTCCCGAAAAACCTTCCTCTTACTATTATCTAAGACCTGTTCATTTGGTTAATTCATATTTTTGTGATTTCTATAAAAAAGAGTGGGGTTTGTATTAACATTTTTTCTCCCTTTTCTACTGGGAGACAAACAGGTCAGCATGTTGGGTAGAATTTCAAATAAACTCCCATACAATGCATTGTAGAATTACTAGTTCCAGTAATATTCTGTATTAAAGGAATAGTTTGACGTGATTTTGGAAATATGCTATTATTTGCATTCTCGCCAAGATTTTGTGTGTGTTTGTTACCCTTTATGGTAGATACAGAGGCAGGGCAGTCTGGCAATGGTGTCTCCCTGCTCCAGCTCCTCTAAACAGATGGCACATTCCCCAGAGTCTCTGGACAGGATGTCCTCTGAGAAAGACAATACAGAGACAAACTGAGCAAGAAGCTGTCTCGCACACCAAACCCCGTATCAGAGTTTCAGTCCAGGCACTGAATCCTGCCTAACCACCAGTATAACCTTTGGTACCAGAATGTCATCTCTCATATGGGCACAGATGTTTCAAATCCTCGTCTCTGATCAGATAAGAACCGGGAACGTTTTCTCACAGTTTTCTTTTCAATGTCACATGTTAATCTGCATGTTCAGCTGTTACTGGCCCTATACGGTCAACACCTGAGGCGAATGACTAACTAAGACTTTTTGAAATGAATCGCATAAAACAGGAAAAATGTACTCTGAAAATATTTGTAGTTGAAGGATAAAGCCATGATTGTATAAGTTTAACACATCTATTCGCATGTGATAAGCTAAGGCAAAAGCTGCATGCTGTATTCAGTATCTATCAGCAAAATGCATGCTGCTGTGGCCGTGTGCGAGCTGAAAGCACGTTTCTGTACATGCACCAACATTTAAGATGGGGGCGGAAAAAATCTTCTCTTGTTTTTATATACGACAGTTGAGGTCAGGAAGTTTCTACATGCAGAAAGTGCATGTAGAGACAACCGTATGTCTACAGACAGATGTGTTTGTCTTTCCTGTTTGTGTGCACATGGGTGTGCAGAACAGGTGTTCACACACATTCTGCAGGCATGTGAGTGGCTGTGCAGCTGCATCACATCGCTGCGTTTGCTTCCTTTTCATGCTGTTCTGTATAAAATCCTCAAGCAGGTGCATTTCTGTGGATATTAGATCTTCATAAAAGTCAATATAAGGATTAATTAATGCAAAATAAACATTAACTCATAATTACAACCACAGTCCGGTTGTAAAAACAATATGGCAATTTATTATGACTATAAGTACAGTACATTTTAGTACTTGTACTTGATTACTACACAACCATTATGTGCTTATTCTTCCACTCCATTACATTCACAGAGGCAAACACTGCATCTTCGACTCCATTACGTTTAACTGACAGCTGGAGTTAAAAGCTACCTTTCAGATTAAGATACATAAAAAAAAACTATGATGATTATTTAGGATTATAGAAACGATGCATTATTAGTGAATTAACTAAAAAACAATGAATAAGATCATTCAACAATATTCTTTATCATGCAGATCATTAAAAAGAAGTGAACAAAGTAATGTAATAGAGTTGATAATCAGATGATGTAATAAAATATTTATACTGTCAAACAGGTCCTATAATAAATATGAAGGATCACAAAATTATTAACTTTCCTGCCAATTATCACATTTTAATTCTTCCTCTCGGCATCCTGTTGAATACTGGATGTTTTATCTCTTCAGGCCTCTGAAAATCCTCTCTAGAGCCACTGTTTGTTTTTTTACATTCTAGGTTTCTGTAGAAATATGGCAGTGCAACATGATCTGTCAGGCTGAAAACAGTGTTTTGTTAAACTCTCATTGAAGGCTTCAGGTCTGTTTCACCTCTGACCGCTGGGTGTGTTTATAAATGTGCACTGCTGCACCTGTAATCATCAGCTGGAGTACACATCCCCATTACTGGAGCAAGGTAACTAGTGAAAGGAATAGTTCACCCACTTTTAGGCTCCTGTGGTGTCATCCAAGTATCTGCAAGCCCCGACATGCATATTCGACTCGAAACAAGGTAATTTCCAATGTGTTTTACGCCTAAAAGTCCACCAGAAGTGGCTAAGACAGCAGACTGTTAGCGTTTCTGATGGTCCCTGAATGCACCTCGTCGGGAGATATCAGCAGACATTTAGGCTTTAAAACACGGTGTAAATAGAGTCGAATATGAATGTCAGGGCTTGTGGACACTTGGATGACATCACAGGAGCAGTATTGAGAATATTTATGTTTTATTTCTGTCGGTTTTTTTACGTCTAAAGATAAGCCCCTAATATCTTCAGCTGTATTTGATTCGGCTGCTACCTGGCTGCTACGATGTTCACCCATGAAACTCCAGAAGAGTTTTGTGGACTCAAACACTTCACCCACCCCTCCATCGGCATAGGGGCGAGTAGTTAATGAGTGAATTCTCATTTTTGGGTGAACTATTCCTTTAACCCACTGATCAGCAGTAACAAGTTATGAATGCAGTTTTACTTTCAGAGGTAGGGTTGGTCATTTGTTTCTGAAACACTTTTTATATTTTTTGTTGAAATCCTCAACGCCCAGAAAGCCATCAATAAATAAATTCGGAGGACTGTAATAAACAATAAATCATTTCATAGCGTACCTGTCTGTCAAAACCCGACTGGCTTACCCGTGTGCACCCTGCCCGACCAGAGACAATAACCAGAAAGTAACGAGCGAGTTACAGGTTCAGTCAGCTTCTAGCAGTTGTCAGTCAGTGCACATTCAATGTATTTGGGGGCGTAGCTTTGACAAGAGGGCTGACGGGAGGGGGTGGGATATGTCAGTTGCGTTTTCAAACTGTAGCCTGCTCTTGCTAGCTTTTCCAGGATTACCGACCCTAGCTTTAATGAAGAATCTTGCTGTTTTGCTAATGTTGCTTCTTTCCCCAGTGGAAAAAGTCTGATGTTAACCTTCTTAGCATTGTCATTGTCCAGCTTCACATGTTCTCTATTTTGAACCAAAAATTTATCAGTAAACTGAGGAATGAAGGGTGTCACAGGTTTCTGTGGCTGCAAACAAACACCATCTGCTTCAGCTCTCAGAATCACCCACCCTCCTGCTCTTTCAGCCCTGATTACTTACTGTTGTAGGTGAGGCGTGTTTTGCTGAAACACATGAGCAGGTGCTTCTCTATTTCATCCGACTCCATAAACTTGGAGCAGACGGGGCAGTGGAAGCCTGGCAAAAAAAAAATAACAACACAAAGACAAGAACATGAGGACCCAGATGTGGTAACGTCCGTCTCATAACCTTTTATTGATATGTACACAGGAGAGGGCGTGGGACTGTCTGCATGAGCGGAATCTGAAAGAGCCCTACATGACAATACACACCTGCATGCTTCCTCTATCTGTTATAAACAATCTGTAACAATCTGCTCACCTAATCAAACAATCGTTTGGTATCGTTACTCATTACAATCTTACTGTAAACCCCTCCTCAAGCTGGCCTGGCTTCATATTTATTGCACCATGTTTGAGAATTCATTTATTAGATTACGTTCATTAATAATTCCTAATTTGACCCACATATACAGTAGACAGCCTGCACGACCCCGAGCACCGTCTCAGCTGCACAAGGATTAATAGGCCAGGAGCTGCTTGACTTGACATAAGCTGACCTCCTGTTTAACGTTATAACATGGCGGTCAGGAAAAGGACAACAAATGTGTCCTGGGTGCAGGCAGTCATTATCTCCGTGGCTGCTGTGAAACTCATGCTTGTGTCATGTGTTTGCAAGGGGGAGGTGAGAAAATGGAAGGAGCCTGTGGACATAATGTCAGGGCCCATCAAGTCAAAATCACATGGATCTAAGTAGGAAGGATTATTGATGAGGGTAGTAATGATGAGTCATCCTCATTAAGGAAGCTGATAAACTGAAGCGGGAATTAAATTTAGCTGCACCCTTGTTGTCCATGTTAAGATGCAAGATGAGGAAATTGGGAGTGTGTGTCATTTCCAAGAGATCCAACAGCAATATAAGTATACAGGGAAACATAATTAAACTTTAGGTATTTTGTTATGGAGCAAGTGTTTGCTTGAGCTGTGTATTGTTGTGGTCTGGTCTAGAGACGGCTCACAATTGTGAAACTGTTCAGCTTGTGGGTTCAGGAAGTTTGTGTGTGTGTGTGTGTGTGTGTGTGTGTGTGTGTGTGTGTGTGTGTGTGTGTGTGTGTGTGTGTGTGTCAGGCAATGTCTAACCAGCAGGAAGCTGTTATCTGCTGACCTACATTATGCACTCTTCCCTCTCAGCTGGAGTGAAAAACAGGCCAGTTTTGCAAGACAAAGAAGAAGAAGAAGAAGAAGAAGAAAGACTGCCATAAAGAGCAGTGCTGTACAGTACAGCCACCTGTGGGTACAATAAAAGTAAAAGTGCAAAAACAAAGGGCTCAGTCAACGTACAGCTAATACCATATTCCAGATATCATGTGTCAAATGGAAAAGCACAGAGCAGACCTGACCAAGTGTACATTTTATGGTATCTTGTAGGAGTGCCATAAACATATGGTAGCAAACATGAAGAAACATGTCGACTCTCAATGCACACTGGATCCCACAGACAGTATAAAGACCTAGAATTACAGCTCTCCCACATGACACTGTAAAAATTGGAGTTAAATGAGATAAGAGCAAGAACAATGAAGTCAGTATTCATATTTGAAGACAGAAAACATTCGGCTCGCTGTGAGTGCACCCCAGGGACATTAAATATGGCATATTAACAAGAACATCACAAGAGTTGTATGCATTGCTTGCTTGAATTTGTGGATATTCTGAATTTGCATCGAGTCTTACCTCCCAACAGGTGAGGGGACAGGTGAGTCGGTAAGGAACCTATAAGCAGCCTGTGGCCCTCGGGAGGCAGCTGGCCCTCATCGTCCCCATCAGTGCCATCCAGACTCTGATTGAGTACGTGCGACCCCGACCTGCCGCCGGCTGGTATGCTGAGCCCCGAGCTGGTGGGCCCTCCACCAGTGTAACGGATCCTGGGGCCATCGGGTCCATTCGTGTACCTGAACCCCGCGATCCTCTCCCCGCCGCTGGAGTTGCTGGATGGGAGATCGGAGCTGGAATAAGCCCGAGTTCTGCCATCAAATACGGGGCTGCTCTGCTTGGCCCCCATGCTGCCTCAGGCGTTCCTCCTCTTGGCTTTGAGTGCGCGTCTAAGTTTCTTAACCACGACACATGGTCACGGTGAGTCCTGAAGAGCTGACACCAACACAGGAGGTCAAACCTGAACCACGGACAACAACAACAACAGACGCTCGCTTGCACATCTCAAAGTTTCAGGTGCGCCCTGTGCGTAAAGTGCGCACTCACTGACGCATAACTTAATATCCAAATGGTTGTTTTTTTCTTGGCAGAGCCCTTCCCCTTTTTTTCAACAATGGAAAAATAAAAAATAAAATGAAATCTCTTCAGTTCAACGTTTTCAGCGTCTCCGCTTCATGCGAGCACACAGGCGCGTGTGTTGACCCACAGCTCGTCTGGTTCAAGTTTGTTTTTGTGCTCAACTGTGCTCGTCTGCGAAGAAAAATAAAAGTCTGCCCTCCTCCCTGTGTGAGGCAGCTCCATCATAACAACTACAGTCCACCAGAACAGGATCAGCCCGCCTTCACAATAAAAGTATTCCACTCTGCAAAAACAAATGAAAACAAAAAACTGAAGGCTCAGTATCATTCAGTTCCCTATACTGAGAAAACCTTTATGTATAATATCTGTGGCTATTATCGACCACATATTATACATAGAAATATAACAACTTTAGACATATATAATAATAAGTCTATATTCTGTCTCTCGATACAGTTATCGTATAAATATAGTAAATGTATCATCATTTAAAAAATTAAAATGTTATGTTGATAGATATATTCTTGAATCATTACTTATGATGTAGTATAACACTACTACTACTACTACTAATAATAATAATAATAATAATGGGAATAATGATAATAGTTAATAAACTAGTTGAGTCGTTTTGCACAAGCTCATTATATAATTATAATCTTAATTGTGGCAAATATATTATTATTATTGTTAATATTATTTTCGAAATTACTATAAACATTTGTACAAGACCTTCGTAAATCAATAATCTTACGTGTAGTGACGTTTTTATTATGGTTATTGTTATTATTATTATTATTAAAAACCATTTTAGTATGTTTTTTACAAGCTCATCATATATAGTCTTTATTGTAGTAAATATATTAATTATTATTGAAACAATTGCTTTACTCTAAATAAAGGTTTTTATTATTGTTATTATTATTATTATTATCATCATCTTAATTTTCATTATTATTAAAAACAAATTGAGTATTTCTTTTACAAGTGGATCATATATTAATAGTCTTAATTTAAGCAACTTGGTGAAATATTTACCTTTGTAAAAAGTTGAGGAGTGTAAAGTAGCATTATAGGTAAATACACAATAAACCTTATAAACTATGCACTTTGGGACAGTGCAATAAATAAGTAGAAATGGGGCTAATGTATCATGTCTCGTGCTTTCAGTCAGTGATGTAACCGGAACGCTATTCAATGTATACCTCTGATGCTTTTACTTTGAAGGCAGGATGATCGCTTCCTGCGCAGGCCCTCCCAGACCCCAGCTTGACGTAGCCTTGAGTGTGCGCGTCAGGTGGCCCGTGACGTCAACCCCAGGAACACCAGCGGGCTGTTGGCACAGCAGCAGGTCACCGGTCCACTGTGTGATATGAAAGGGCCTCCATGTTGAACGCCTTGTGTTTCCATTAACTCCAGGTCATTAAGAAAGAAAAAATAAAACCCACAGATGCCTGAGGAATGCTCTGTTCACACGGTTTATTGAACAATTTCACACACGTCGGCGGCCAAACAGAGGATACACTGTATGAGAAACATTCAAAGAGGCAATAAAAAGACAGAAACGTTTACAAGCCAGGATAAATATGATACAGTCTTGCAGTGTGGATGGAGCGGTGGAGGGCGAAGGGGGCCTGAAGCGTGGCAGTGCACTGGATGTGACATACAACAACACACTGTCAGTTTAGAAAGAACAGGGCAGGCAGGAGGGGGGGGTCACCACTAATGTTTTCCCTTCCCCTGAGATATCACTCGGGGGGGGGGGGTGGTTGTGGGTGTGCGCTCGTCAAAATTCACGGTCAGGAGGAACCTCGAGAGGCGCAGATCAATTCAAAACAACACACACAGAAGAGAAAGTGGGCAGGGTTTGTCTCGTCAGATTGTGCTCAGAGATGAGGGCAAAACTGTGAACCACAAAAGGCAACCAGGAAGACGACAGGACAGCAGAACTAAGGGTGTCATGTGACAGCAAGACACCCAAACAGGGAAGGGTTTCATCTTCAGCATGAGCCTTTGTTGTGATGGTCATAAGATAGTAACACTGATTAAAAACGTCCCCCATGAAGTGACTTTTAACTCTCGTTTGCACTAAGAGACGCGCCACCAAAATGTGACCTATGTTACTGCAGAGCTGCGAGCGAGGAGCCAGCTATTTTAGCCGTGTGTTTGAAACGGGACCCTCTGAGAGCAGCTTCACCTGAAACTACGTCACAACTCGACACCCTCACTCCTCAGCTCCCTCCGTCTCTCCCTCCGTGAAGTGGAAAGTTCTGCCCCTCTGTTGTTGCGATACACCGCCCTCCTTCCTCGCCTTCTTGCGTCACTCCCATTGCCCCAAACGAAGCCGCGAACCGTTGGTTTTCACCTGCGTATGTTTCGTCTGGCATTCATGCAGCCTCCGTGTCAATAAACGGGTAGACAAAGTAGGTTATCTGTCACATTCATCTCCAGAGCCACGAGGGGGAAGTGTGTATCTGACTGCATTTCTGCATAACAAAGCCAAGGCCGAGGCCAATATTGCTGTGCTGTGGAACTTTAACTAACCGAATGGTGAATGATTATGATTCTTGCATTGTACATGGCTACAGCTCACGTAGCCAGTGTGTGTGTGTGTGTGTGTGTGTGTGTGTGTGTGTGTGTGTGTGTGTGTGTGTGTGTGTGTGTGTGTGTGTGTGTGTGTGTGTGTGTGTGTGTGTGTGTTCAGTAGGGGGCAACAAAGTGCTATGGTGTGCACTCTTTGGGAAGCAAAGCCACTGAGACATTCAAGAACATGGTGGTGCATTTTTAGCAAGTCGACTACGTGTTTGTGTGTGTGTGTATGTGTGTTTGGATAAGAGGCCCAGGGCTCGTGATCAGCTCTACCCACAGCTGCAGGGCCCCCTTTTTGGGTCTCATCACTGCTGGCTGACCCCCATCTGCTGTTGGTCCGGCCCTGGTTCCCCCTCCATGTCAGTGTGGTAATGCTCAAAACTGTCATCTTCTAAGTCTGGAAGACCCAGCAGCTGGCAGAGAAAGAGAGAGACAAGGAGGATTGTTGAAGATTGTGTTAAAATACAGTTCCTTCCTGTCTTGTACAAAAGCTGTTCAATGAGGCCTTTTATCAGCAAACAGGCACACAGGAGTTAGAACATGAACAAAGACCAACGGCCTAATCTCAGCTCAACATACTGTACATGCATTACACTAAGAAACAACGATCCCTGAAAATACCCTCGATTCATTTTTGATTTACTCCTGAAAACATATTGGTCACATTAAAGGAATAGAATGAGATTGATAACACTCTGTCTGTACAGTAAATATGCAGTGGAACAGGGCACAGGAACCTGAGTCCGATGCATTTTATCATTCTATATATTCCAAAAACTTGTAGTTAAAATAGAGTTGAGGAGTGACGATAATTTTGTCGTCCTCTCACTTCTTGAAAAAATGAAAATGAAAATGAAAACGTTGGGTCTTTCCAATCCTGGGAAGACTTCAGGAACAAGGAGAATTTCATCTGCTTGAATTTCAGACAAAAAATACAAACTTTATGTGCAAAGATCTTGAGGCTCTCGAATGACTCACTGACTAATTAACATGTTAAATCTCCTCTGTTATTCGACGCAAAACCAGAGTTACATGTGTGGATGTATGTGGTTTTATGTGCTGTAACGGGTGAGGCTGTTTATCGTTTATTTAAGTTGTCAGATAAACAGCCGTGACCCTGGAGAGTTACTGTGCTACTGTGTGATACAATGTGCTAATCAGTAAACTTCAGACAGTCGACAGCTTTCATGACCTCAGCACAGAGCCAGGCTCGGTGTCTAGCCTTTGTGCTAAGCTGGGCTAACCAGAGCACAGACATGACAGTGGTATTTATCTTTAGGCAAAAAAGTGATCTCTATAAACCCCCCTAACCCTAACCCTGCATGTTAATATACAAAATATTTTGAGGAGGGATAAGATTTGGGAGATTACCTACGAAATTAGCTAGACAGCAATAAAAACCCGGCTTCCTAAAATGTGGAATTATTCCTTTAATCTGAATCATGTTGTTTAGCAAATATCTGTTGACTTGGACCAGTGAAGATTTAACAAACCCCTTAACTAAGTACATTTAAGGGGTATAAGACGTTCTCCTTAAATGATACATTCATTTGAAATCCATCCATAACATATTTGGGGTGGTGTTTTTGATTCACATTAGAGGTTTGAAAGTGTAAATTGATAATATTTACTAAACATATATCTATTCTGGATGTATGTAATTGGTTTTCACAGACTAAGGTTGAATTATTGCCAATTTAGATGTCCATCCAAAGTTTCTTGTTGACTAACAGATAAACGATAGCGCGTTAATATATTGAGTTCTTTTTAATAGATTATTCGAGTGGTCAAAGGGGCAAAAACCCTTAAAAAATGTACATGTGGAATGAAAGATATCACCACATTTTCACTTAACTAAAAAAAATAAAAGTCCTTTGTGAGATGATAAACATCAGATTTCATAGTAGAGTTGGACCTGATCAGTATTGTAAAAGACAGACACACAGCGAGCAGAGGTCACTGTGCTGGTGATGATGGAGCGATGAAGGTGACGATGATGATGATAATGTGTCACCGCTTGTTTGGTTCCTTACAGGCCTGAAGGACGTGAAGACCTTCTCCAGCACCTCCAGTAGAGTCTTCTTCCCGCAGGAGGAGATGTAGTCCTGGGCCAGCTGCAGGAAGGGAAGGCAGTCCTCGCTCTCGCTCCACACGTGCTAGAAACACACAGAAACATCCTTCCTGAGCAATGATAAAACCAAAACTGAAACTATATGTTGGGCTGAATGGTGACATACTGACAACATACAAGCCTGCTAAAGAGACATTTCCTCAAGAACAAACAATGGTGAGGGTTTGCAACAAGATACACAAACAACAGAATATTTACATCGGAACATACAGTATGAGAAACAGGTGAAACACACATAGACATAAGATCTATTCACCAATTAGCTAAACCCCTTATTACAGAACTGGAATTCTTCATTATAGGACTTTTGTGAGACTTATTGCAACCTCCATATTTAAATTAACATCATACACATGTGTACCTGTACAAGACACTTCTTACCCCAAGGCCTGCATATGCTCAATTTGAATCACTTGCACTGAAGGCCAGATCAGAAATACCTTTGCCTTGCATCCTTATTGCCAATAAAACAGTATTAAGAAATGATAAGTTCTTGATATCAGGCATAAGATTGCTTGTTGGATTAAACTAAACTTCCTCATTAGTTCACATATACTTCAAAGCACTTACAGGAAGTGTTAGATAAACATCGCTGCTTCGGGAAAGGCAATTGTAGCAATTTCACAGCACTTGGATTTATTGTTGTTTAATTGGAGTCTAAAGGCCGCACTGTTTGGTTATGTATCAGGTTAGGTTATTAAGGGTGTGTGGCCAAGTGTGGAGAATGATGTGGGGCAAATAACCAGCATGTGTAAAACCAAGCAGATACTCTTACTGGGTCAGTTGTACTGGACGTTTGGGTCACCCAGCATTTTGGTGACTTTAAGGTGAAAATGAATGATTTTCATTGGTTTAAATATTTTTATACAGTATTAAATTGTTTATGCCTTGAATATGGGATTAATTGATAGGTAACTGGAATCTTGCTGTATTTTAACAGATTTCAGGAACAGTTCAAATATTTTGTCTTGGTAGAAAAACCCTAAAATGTACAAAATTACACTGCACATACCTTTTTATTTCTTCAATCCAGGTTCAAATTCATAGGGGTTGATGAATGACAATATTAATCTATTGTAATAAATGCATGTATTTTAATTTATTGCTGTATATGCATGTTTTAAGGGGGTTAAAGGGTTAAAACCCCTTCAAATGAGCACGTTTTTAATGTGTAAATGGTTTTCATGGGTTTTGTGCAATTTTGATTGTTTTTTACTTAATTAATTAATGGATATTTAAGGTGAGCAGTGGAGGAGACACAATTTCATGTGAGAATTTAAGAGTCACATGAGAGTGGTGCAAAAAGCCGTGTGGTTAAAATGTAACCACCGTGTTGCAGACATAGTTGTTGTCGTGCTCTCTCCAGCGCTCACTGTTCAGGGATATTGGCTCCACTTTGACACTGATGGATGGACTCTCACATGAAGGCGTGTCGCTGCAGCACAGGCCTCACCCCAATTTCAGCTAAACTACTCAGATGATCAGAGGCCACATAGCAAATCCAATTGTTCTTGTTTTTCTGCTATGCTGTCTCACATGACCTGGATGACTGAAAACTGCTAAAACGTACCCTGGGGCGGTGTGACAGAGCTGTGATGTGCAGCTGCACAGTTTTCATTGTCTGCCTGGTCTCACAACGCTCCCTAGTGGACATACTAATGCGTTGGGCGTACACAGTTCTGGGAAAAACAAGATGAAATGAGTAGGAATATGTGTGCGCATGTGCGTGTGTGTGTGTGTGTGTGTGTGTGTGTGAGTGAGGGAGAGCGAGAGAGAGAGAGAGAGACAGCATGTGAG
This sequence comes from Hippoglossus hippoglossus, assembly GCF_009819705.1. Taxonomy (NCBI): domain Eukaryota; kingdom Metazoa; phylum Chordata; class Actinopteri; order Pleuronectiformes; family Pleuronectidae; genus Hippoglossus; species Hippoglossus hippoglossus. The sequence goes on from NC_047161.1 coordinate 15,389,464, forward strand.
ACGTCCTGCTGCTACCAGTATTGTTTGAGCAAGAGTAACCAGATCTCTAGAATCCTGCAGAGAGGAGTTATTAGTGAGCCTGCAGCCCAGTGTGTGTGTGTGTGTGTGCGTGTGTGTGCGTGTGTGTGCGTGTGTGTGCGTGTGTGTGCGTGTGTGTGTGTGTGTGTGTGCGTGCGTGTGTGTGTGCGCCTCAGCAGCCCTGCCCCTCTGTCTGTGGGACAGTTCAAGCCAAACCTGCAAACCCATTACACAGGCACAGTCGGTGCAACATATCATGTGTTACAAGCTGAACAGACGCCATGGCTCTCGGGTCATCTCCATCTGCTCCTCCCTGCCCTGTTTGCCCCTGGCACTGAGCGGGAGGAGGAGCTTTAGGACTCATTACACCACAACTGCACCACACTGGTACAGGATTTACAGACTGGGGACAAGGGAAAAACCAGAGAAAACACAACACAGCAAAAAATAACGAAAGCAGAAGCATGGGTTACCTCCACTGAGGAGGGCAACTATTCTACTTAATACGCTATTACGATTTTCATGACATTTTGTGGAGAGGTGCAGCATGACCCAGGGAAGAACCCATTACATTTTGGTGTTGATTCCGATCAGGGTGCAGAACCAGGACTTGTTTTCACTTTGTTTAACCTTGCGAGATTTCAACATTGTCGTTGATTATTCCGAGAATAATTCATGGATCTTGATGAATGGATCCTGATATTGCAGATCAAAATCAAAATTTGTATCTAGTGGATTTAGATGTGGTTTCAAACTGGGGTTGTTTTTGCCTTGGCTAGGGTATTCATTAGGTATTCTAGTTATTCATGGTACAGTTAAGCAATTAGCATCAAGTCATGCTCTGTGGCGTGTTGTAAAATGCTGAGCAGGTCCAGCCGATTCTGATTCTGAGTCAAGGTGGCAGAGAGGAAAGATCTAAGTGACTTTGAAAGAGACGTCATTATTTGGGCACAGACAGATTCAACTGTCTGATGATATCATCTGAACCGTGACTAAAGTGACATCTGCGTTTATATCTATGTCGTCAGTAAGAAGTGTCAGATATTGTATTAAACAGCTCCCACATGATAAACCATGATGCTCTAGCGCTAATGCGACATGTAAGGAAAAACAGAGATAAATGCATGTGTAGGTTAAAGGCCCGAAGGCATAACCCCTGTAGTGAGGGGTTCCAGTGGCTCTGTTATGCAGTGGGCGGCATTTGGCCTCCATGATTTGCTACCACCTGTCCCCTTGGAGGGAAGGGTAACTGGAACAAAAATGCAAAGTTGACCTTTATCTGAGACACTTCTATCTTAAATGACAAATCCCAGAATGACAATGACCCCATCCATAGGGCACAAGGGGTCACAGAATGGTTTGATGAAGCGACTCATTTGTTTTGGGCCCTCACAGCCACCAGATCTTAAGGTATTGCATTGACAGCACCCTCCACCAACATCATCAATATCTTTTGAAGAATTGTGATCATACAGACTTGTGATCATACATACAGAGTCAATGCCAAGGTGCACCGAAGCTGCTCTGGAGATAAAACCAACAGAACATCAAAAATAAAACTCTCAGTGTTTATTTGTGTGTCTGCAAACATTACATTAAAACTGGGGTTTAGTTGGATCATCAACTGGCAACAATACTTTCAAAATTATAAAAATGTGTATTTAAAATCTACACCTATTAATATCTATAGTGCCACGGCACTTTACTCAAGTGTGTTTCTCTACAAATAATAAATACACCCGTCTGTAAAGGTGAATATTATGGACATGCTCCCTGTATTTTAATTTAATTTTGTTGCCTATTTTATTCTTCTTTATAGTTTCATGTGTTCTCTTGTCTTCTTCATTCTGACTATCTGCTGCTGTAACAAGTGAAATTCCCCAGCATGGGATCAAAAAGGTTTATCTTATCTTATATTACCATGTCTTATCTTATCTTATCTTATCTTATCTTATCTTATCTTATCTTATCTTAACTTGTATCATCTCATCTCATCTCATCTCATCTTATTGTACCATAACGTATCGTATCTTATTGTAACCTATCTTATCTTATCTTATCTTATCTTATCTTATCTTATCTTATCTTATCTTATCTTATCTTATCTTATCTTATCTTATCTTTAGGTCAGTGGATTAACTGGGTAGGAGTATCTGGACAGCATTGTATGTGAGTTTGAACTTTTAGGCAACAAACATTTATAGCAATAAACTAATATAATAACATAAAGTAATGCTGTTGATGGAGGGGAAAAAACAAGTTAAACAATAGAAATATATGTTTATGCTATTCTGTTGACAGAATAATTGTCTGTGGGACTTTTATTTTGAAAGTTGAAGGCCTCGTGTTTGTGGGTGGTGTGTTGTGCATGATGGTGTTGTGGGTCAGAGGGTTATCGCAGAGGATTATGATAGATGACAAAACACCATCAACACAGGAATGTGGAGGTGTGTGTGTGTGTGGGGGGGGCACATAAACTAAAATGACATCATCGCCAACACTCCTGCCCAGGACCCCCCCTCCTCTCCCCTTCTCCATCAGCTCATCAGCAGGAAAAACCAGCAGGGAAAACCCCACCTCCACACACACACACACACCCACACACACACACACACAGACACACACACACACACACACACACACACACACACACACACACACACACACACCCAGAGGCCCTGCAGAAAAGCGCACTCACGAAGCTGTCGGTGCCGCCGGGACACAGCACGTAGAACGAGACGCCGGGCTCTGCGTAAAAGTCCAGCCGCCTCTCGTCGTCCTCCTCGGCGAAGATGAGGTCGAACGGGTTCCCGGAGCACCACTTCTCCGCCGCCTCCACCAGATGCTTGAACTCCATCCTCCTGTGCGGTGATCCGCGCTGCGGTGGCCCTGGCTCCGGAGCTTGATCTCGATTCCTGTGGCCGTGGCTGTGGCGACGATGCTTCAAGACGCAGATAAGAGCTGATCGGACAGCGGCAGCAGCTCCAGCAGCATCAGCAGCAGCCTCCACTAACGCATCTCCTCTAGCGCGCCGTCTGCATGGCCCGGGAGCAGAGAGAGCCTGAACACCGCTGCTGCTGCACGGAGCTTGTACCGGTGTCTGGTGCACGGAGCCTGTACCGGGTCTGCTGCTCATCCGCTCTCAGAGCCCCATTCCTCTCCTCTTCCTCCCCACGTTATGAAATCAGCCCGTCGGTCGCATGCATGCATACGCAGGAGGACGCTGGAAGAAACGCGATGACGAATAGAGGAGCCGGGCAGCCGTCCATATCCAGGCCTACTCCCATGCAACTTTCTCACTGCAGCTTCAATGAGTGTTTCATCTGAACCTGCAGCTGACATCATGAGGGAGGCATGACATTATGCAACATGGAAACACTTATATGGAGCCATTACAAATCGATAGATGGATAGATAGATAGATAGATAGATAGATAGATAGATAGATAGATCGATCGATCGATAGATAGATAGATAGATAGATAGATAGATAGATAGATAGATAGATCGATCGATCGATCGATCGATCGATAGATAGATAGATAGATAGATAGATAGATAGATAGATAGATAGATAGATAGATAGATAGATAGATAGATAGATAGATGTAAAAGTTAAGTTAGCACATAACAAATTATTAGTAATAATTAAAATAATACTAAACTAAAGTGAAGAAAAATGTAACCTAAAACCAGACCCAAACATATTGTACTTGGGATTACAGCAGTAAGAGTATGTGTCTCTGGAGACTTTGAAAATAGTGGCACATTGTTCATTATTATATAAAATATAAATACTACACAAGTGAAGAGAGTGTCAGCTACAAATCAATACTAAGAGCATGAGGTCTCCATAAACTACCAAAGACAATTTCCGGGTATGAATTATTTTCATCTACAAGGATCAATAAATGATCAGTTCACCCAAATCACAAAAATCTTTGCCCCACTCTTTTCATAGGATGGTGGTTTATTTGCAAAGGCCTCAACGTCTAGTGATATTTATAATAATTTGATATAAGGTGTACTCAGCTGAGCCACATCCAATCACAAAGGCCACAAATCGACTGTACTAAGACATGTCTTTAAAGATTCATTTTTTTAAAGGTCAATAATGATCTTGTAGCCTACATTATATTATTCCTATAATTAGTACAATTAAATAATCGTTTCACAAAACACTATACTTACAATCATCAGCATGAATATGAGCAATAATCAGCTCTAATTTTCCTGGTACTAATAACCTGCAGAGTAATTCTGTAAATCTGTACATTGATATGATTCCCTGTGTTTTCACAGGGCCAAATAAAGTTAAATACAGAGATAACAAACACACACACACATAAACACTAAAAAGAATAATACAGGGTCCAGTAAAGTGCATAGAGAGACAGACCTAGTACACATAAATTACCTTAAAGCCTCTTTAAACAGGAATGCATTTAACTGGTTTTTGAATCCACAGAGTCAGCAAACTTTACAGATGTATAGTTTATTCCACAGCTCTGGTCCTATTGTTTAAAAAAACCCTGTCCCCACAAGTCTTTAGATGGGTGTGTGGGATCTGTAATGGATTAGGATGGAGTAGAGCTGGATATGTAGGGGCCTGATGGTGCAGTGATCCACATTCAAAAGTCAGGATTTTTTAACTGAATTATATTTATTTATCTATTTGCATTTACATTGCAGTCAATACAGGAGGAAATCAAAGCATGTATAAGCATCTCTAATCCTGTATGTGAGACAACAGCTTTGAATTAACTGATATTTCTAGGTGGAAGAACCATGATTTAGAAAGTTTACAGTTTACTATACACTACAACTTACGTGAACCATTTCTTTTTGCATACATGCTTTAAACAGTGATACACCTTTTCATGTATGTTAGACACTGTGTTTTCACTTCTATTGCATTGTGTTACATACACGTTCAGAATGATGTTTAATCAGAGAAAGAACAATATTGTTTTGGACCAACACGCACACACACACGCACACACACACACACACGCACCCACACACACACACACACACACACACACACACACACACACACACACACACACACAGGGTTGAAAACAATACCCTGCCTATGCCAGTATGCAGCGTGACAGATCTGAAACTCGTACATTCTATGCATCCATCCAGCTCCAATTTGAAAATACTGTATATGGAGCTGTTATTTGAGATGACCTCATTCTTGAACTAAGAAACAGCAGGTGACCTTTCATTCAAGATCCAGTTCAATCACTTCCTGTGGAGCTTTGAGTTGAGGATGACTGCAGTTCAGTAGAAAGCTTCATAACAAGTGTTAGGTGGACCTCAATATAAGGAATAAAATCCTTTTACCAACAAGAACGACTGTTTTTCATTCAATTTATTACAGAGTTTACTGCGACTTGTTTGTCTTTCAAAATAAAGACATGTGTCCAATATGATAAAGGCTCCTCTCAGCTGAGCAAAAATGTGGCTCATCCACTATTTGAGAATTTGCAGGAGATTATGAACAGTTTTTCTTTCTGTGTGGTGTGTCAGACGGGTCCAGGAGGCCTGTGTTTCATTGCCTCATTATGAAGGGAAGCTGCGAGAGCGACTGTGCTGTCCACCCCTCTGGAACAAATGGGCATCACAGACAAATGGGATCAACTATTTGTGTTTGTGTGTGTGTATTTGTGGTGCAATAATGCTCATCAAACCTGCTGTGCTCCTGGGTCCTCGCCACCAGGGGGCGAAGGAAACCAACTGTCAATCCCATGTGGAGGTCATAGACTGTATAGTGGAGCTGCGTCAAGCAGGATAATAACCAGCTCCAATAAAGACCGGTGTGTACTGTCAAAATAAAAGCGTAATTTAATTTTTTTTTTTTTTCAAGTCCTATAAACTAAAATCTTCTAAAGCTACAGATCATAACTTGAATGTAGTTTAAATAAAGTAAGGTCAAGTACAGACATAGGACAGAGATGTGCTGCAGCTCCTGTTGTCAGGTCCTATAGGCAACGAGAAAAGAACAAAGGTTGTCAATGTTTCAGTTCATATTAATGTTTGTAAATGGCAGTAAGACACACCAGCGATGATCTATTTTCAACATTGATTATGTTTCCATTTATCAATAAATGTGATGAATGGGAAATTACTATTTACTACTTTTTGTTATAAATAAGAATCCAACGATTAGTTATGCAATCAGCTAAATTAATTAACAATAAAATATAATGCTATTGTCATTATTTATCACAACCAGACTACTAGGCTAATCGATATGAAGGACAAAACATATAGATGAAGGAATAAATAAACCAAAAATGTAGTTTCTGTATTCATACGTTTATTTATTTAAACATTTATTAATTTATACATGTATTCGTTTATCTATACATATCTATTTCTATTAATGTGGTTTCTTACTTTGTTTGTTCTTCATCTTTTTCTGAATGATGGTGTCATGTAAGCCTGTTTTAGGCTGTACAGATAATGTACATGCCGCAATAGATAGATTCTTTATTATTTTTATTATCGTTATTAATAATAATTGTTATATCTTTCATTAACCAATAGATCAACTAATCATTTCACCCACACAAGAGGCCACTTACGACCTCCTACGAAAGCTGCTGCTCCTTTCCATCTGGGTTTTATTTTGAAAGTCCAAACCAGAAGTGCGATTGTTGATTACTCAATTAACTTTATGTCCTTCCACAATGTGTTTGCCTTCCATACCCGACCAGTGATCCTGGTCGTGCCAAGTGTGGTGTCACCTCTCCGTGCGTCCTGACGCGCTGCCCCTGGGCACACAGCTCAGCGCTCCGCTCCTTTACGCGCACCTCTAACGCCTTTAAAAGCCTGGAGCATGCGAAGTGCCCGGTGTGAAGGTTAGATAGGGCGGATCACTGCTGGACACCCCCCGCTGTCCAGCGCAGCACCCGGGGGTCGCGCTTTGTTCGCAGAGAGGACCCTCCTTTTCTTTCTCCAGGAACCCCGAAAATGGATCCTTTACGAAACGACAGTAACTGTGAGGAAGAGTCGCAGTGCGCGGAGGAGGAAGAAAAAGTAGATCCAAGAATCCAGGTGAGATCTTTTTCACGGATCCAGATGTGACCAGATGTGAAAGTGACATTGAAATGAAAATGTGGAAAGATGACGAAAACAAGGATCACATTTAGATGGACAGTGTTAGGACTAATGTATTTTTCACCCCCACATTTAATGTAGTCCTATACGAAATGAAATTATTCTGCAGCAGTTACAGTGTCATTTAAAGTAAGTACAGAATTCATAGTGTATAGTCATTAAATGAGCTGCTCCGAGGTGGTGAAAAATAGATTTAAATTGAATTTGACCCTCTCTCACACACACACACACACACACACACACACACACACACACACACACACACACACACACACACACACACACACACACCACACACACACACACACACACACACACAATTTTGACTCCAGTTACATTATCTCTTCCCAACTAACTCGCCCCCTCTCCGGGCCTTTCCATGTTGCCATGTTGTGTGTAAACAGGGGGAACTGGAGAAGTTAAACCAGTCTACAGATGACATTAACCGCTGGGAGAGCGAACTCGAGGTAAGTCCAAACACCAACTGCTATCATCATCATCATCATCATCAGCCTCACCCAGCATAGGTAAACACCAACACCCAGGGCAGAGCTGCCCTGCAAAACACTCCTCCCTCTCACTCGCTCAAAAACTTAGAATCCTGTGTTTTACTGTAAAAAAAAAAATGAATCAGTGCTATGAGTCAATTCATTGTTTCCGACACCATTCCGTGTTTTTTTAGGAATTTGCCTAGCAACGAGGTCATTGCTTTGAAATACTGTGATTCGCATGGAATGGAAATGTTTCTAAAAGCAGGAGCTGCCTCTGAGGGAAAATGTGGGAAAAGAAGTGCCACTCCTGCTTAATAACACTGTACTGAATGAGCTCGCAGTGCTCGGGTAGAGCATAACTGTAATCTGAATGTTAAATAAAATCTTTGTATGGCACATTTTAAATAGTTTAAATACCAAGCACTGTCCTCATTTCCCTGTAACGCCCTCAGACTTAAAAAACAAACCTCATTTAAAGGCTGTAAGGGAAGCAGCAAGAAACAGTCGACAGTTTTTTCCTAACCGCACTCACGTGTATTTAAATGTGTGCTAGAGGGGTTACTGTTCACCAAAAGTAAAAACATTCCAGAGGGAGGCTGCAGTTTTTCTTTTCCCCAAAGTAGGTCTCCTCTGTTTCTCATTAAGGCCTTCAGTCCAAACTCCACAAACCAGAGCCGGAGTACATGGAACAACAGAGGCAGTGAGAGAGAGCATCTGAATGCACAAGGCTGAGCCATTATTATTTATTGCTTTATTCCAGCTAGAGACAGGATCGTAGACCCTGGTTATTTTTTACCCACATGTGTTACTGAATTACATGCCACACGTTGATAAGTCACATTTCTTTCATTGCCGTGACAATATTTCGGAGAAACCGCTGTGTCCATATGGAGCCATCGACACACACATAAATACACACACGGACATTGACAAATAGACAGAGAAAGAGGGCAATTCATGAAGGAGCGGGAATGAAAGTAAGGAGCTGAAGAATGTGAACATGCAGCTGTCAGGCTGCGGGGCTGCTTTCGTGCCAGGTCTGGAGTCGATTAAGGAAGAAGTACAGTAGATTGAGAGGAGTCAGGACAAGCTGTGGTTAACATCATGTTCAGAGATGAGATTCTCTACTCTGCCAATATAAACTAAACCTCCTATATGTCCTGGCAGCAAGATAATAATGTGTGTGTGTGTGTGTGTGTGTGTGTGTGTGTGTGTGTGTGTGTGGGTGGGGGGGGGGGGGGGGGGGGGGGGGGTTTAGAGTAAGACCTAAAAACAGAGAGTCCAAGACTATGTGCCATTCTTGACCACAATACGTGACCAGTAGCTCACAGGTTTTACCTCTCAGACTGCATGCTGCGTCACCACCTCAACGCAGGAACAGGAAGTCAAGAAAAACGTAATGATGTCACAGGAAGTTTGCTTCCTGTAGCGCCCTCTCTTTTTTTCCCTCTTTAACACTGTTATAGTTCTCTGTCCGTTTAATGAACAGGATGCAGGTGCTGCTGCCTTTCAAACACATATTCTGCAAAATGCAACATATAGACACACAAAACCTTGTACTTCAACCTTGAGTGAGGACAGTCATTGGCATAACGCATTCCCAAGCCCCTTACCCTAACCTTAACCATCACATCTTAAGGCCTAACCCTAATCCTAGTCCTAACCCCCACCTAAACCTAATTCTAACCCCCAAAACAAGTCATAAGCCCGCAATATAATTGCTCTACATGTACGCATATGCAAAATGTCCTCAGTTGGTCTATGCCTTAAAATGGTCCTAACAAAGATATCGGTACACACACACAAACACACACTTACATATTAACTGTTATATATAATTTAGCAGATGACAGGTCTCATTTTTGAATAACATAGATTAAATGCCTACCAGCTTGGACTTGATTTAAAAACACACACACACACACACGCACGCACACAACAATTTGGTTATCTCACAATCCAGGATTTCACCACCAAAGAATGAATATAAGGTTTGCTCAACAGCACAAAGGGGAAAAGGCAAAAACGCTAAACTGAGCTACCGCGGTGTGAAATGCACGTGCTTGTGTTTGGCTAATGGTTTTCGCGATGACTTGAATTAGAGCAGCCACTCTGGAGCCACAAGGCCAAATAGATCCGGGCTAACAGGATGGTGCTTAAAACGTTAAACACAGGAGAGATTGTACTGGGTAAATGGCCAACACTGATTTTTCACATTTGTTAATGGTTGGACCTGGATGAAAGGCAGTGATTCAGCTGCAGGCTAACAAGGGTCTATAGCCATGCTAGCAGCTCTGACATAATGCACGCCTTGCTGAGTCTATGCAGCATGTTCACCCTCTGTGTTTGGCTTGTCAGAATGTTATCATTGGCTAATTGGCACTAAACACAAAGTATAGTTGGAATGTCGTTGGATTTGCAGGTAGTTTGTTATGAACCAAAATAAAATATTGGACAAATTAAAATTTAGACCTCATGATGGTGTTACATGAACAGTTAAGGGATCAATACATTTACTGAGGGAGACATAAATCACAGAGGGACCATGGTTCAATCCAACAATATCATCAGTTGTGTACGTTGGCGTCTGTGTTTCTGCCTTTTTTAATTACAAGACACCCTCTGTTAAAGCCGGCCCACCACAGGTTTATCAGCCCACCACAGGTTTATCAGACCTGGGTGTGTGTCCCTAATCTTAGGGGCCACCTGGGGTCTTTCCTCCTGACCCAGAGCTAATCGGCGGCAGCGTTCTGCAGTCCGCGATATTTCTTTTATGGTCTAATGTAGGGCTTGTTCATGGATTCCTAGCTCTTTGAGAAACCTGATAGTGGATGTTGCAATAGAGCCCCTGCATCCAAAAAACACAACACAATACATAAAACACACAGATTCAGGCTAACAATGTCGGAGAAGTTCAGAATCTCATATCTTGGTGTATATATTTGTGTCTAGGACTGTCGTCAGCGGTTTCGCGCTGTGCTGGTGGAAGCAACGGTGAAGCTGGACGAGCAGGTGAAGAGGATTGGCCGAGCTGTGGATGACTCCAAACCGTACTGGGAAGCACGCAAAGCAGCAAGACAGGTACACACACGTGCATACATGTGCACATGTATGCACACACACATACACACACATGTGTTCACAGAGAAGAGGTGAATTGAGTGACTCAAATAGAGAATGTGAGGGCAAACTGACTGAGGATTAGTGATGAGAAGTTTAAAGAGCTCAGCTTGTATCTACTTAAAGAGAGCTCAGTCATGTGATTTCTATTTTTACAAACACACACACACACACGATATATCTGCCACATTTCTTATAATCTGACTTGCTTTCTTTGCTGCTCTATGTGGTTTTAGACTCTTAGTGGTTTAAGGTTTGCTTCACTGCTGCAGGTAGACATACAGTGGGGCGACTTCCCCAGTGGTTATCATACTAAACTGTGCTGTTCCCTCTGCAGTGTGTCACGTCCTTTACTGTCTAGTTGCTCGAGCCTGCGGAGGCTCTGATAAGATTGGATAGCACCAGAAATTTGGAGTCCAGCGCACCCCCTTTGCAAGCCAATAAGGAAGGAGCTTATGAGTCATTCATCAGATGGCAGACATTTGTGTGTCAGAGCTGAGCTGTCAAACTGAAATAGACTGTGTCCTTATGTGTGTGTGTGTGTGTGTGTGTGTGTGTGTGTGTGTGTGTGTGTGTGTGTGTGTGTGTGTGTGTGTGTGTGTGTTTGTGTAGGTCCTTATTTGTGTTGCAATATGACAAACTACCGTACCTGCTCCTGACACTCGCATGTGAGTGTTAGGGATTACTGGGAGGTTTTGAATTTTGATGGGACACGCTTTCACGTGGAGGGATCAAAAGTCCCCCCTAGCTTTGTGTGTGTGTGTGTGTGTTTGTGTGTGTGTGTGTGTGTGTGTGTGTGTGTGTGTGTGTGTGTGTGTGTGTGTGTGTGTGTGTGTGTGTGTGTGTGTCTGTGTGTGTGTGTGTGTGTGTGTGTGTGTGTGTGTGTGTCTGTGTATGATCTGGGGGTTTAAACAGAGCAAAGCCGATAAAGGCCTTGGGTTGAACTAGCGTATTGTCTGGACATGATTTATGGATGGATATTTAATATTTAATATGTGACCTATTTTCAAGGGACTCACTAGGAAAACATGTGTGTGAATGTAGCTCCAATGCCTGCCCTCATTGACCCTCACACACACACACACACACACACACACACACACACACACACACACACATCACACACACAATATTGCACTTACCTCAACCCCCATCCATAAACCAGACTCATCCCTCATCCCCAACCCCCCATGTTTTCCCCCACATTCCAACAAATTTGTGGGGTGGGGGGGTGTAGAGGAATTTGCCTGCACTGTCCTGTCTTTTGTCCTTTTTCACCCAGCATTCTCTTCTGCACCACTGCCTGTTTGTCTGGCTGTCTGTCTCCCGTGTCCCCTCTCTCACCTTCCCCGTCTGTTTCACCTTTCTCTACGTCTTCACCCTCCACCGCTCACCTCCCAACACTCTAAATGGGCTGAGCCCCTAGTGATGGAGGTGTCAGACAGGGCAGCGGTGTCGACAAAGGGAATAAAAATCACACACACACACACAGAAACAAACGACAACAACACCCTTTAGTAGGGGGACAGGAGGAGTCATGGTACAAAATGGTGAGGTGGCTGTTGTGGTGTTTCAGACTCAAACCATCTCATTGTTTTCTTCTGCGTCAGATTATGTGGTGGTCATGACATCATGTTAATCAACAGATGGCAATTGCATCGTCATTTGCATGCTGTATCATGCTTGAGCAGGCTTTTGAGTCCTCTGCCTTCTGATCTGAGTAACTCATCGTTGTGCCAAAGATCTGTCACCCGTTTAATTCATTTATGCAAACTGAGTAAGACTGAGGCTACATCCGCACTACTACCTTATCATTAGAAAACGCATCAGGTCTGTGACAGATACTCCTGGTGTCCACACTACTGAAGTGTTTGAGCTGCCAAAATCAAGTTGTTTGGAAACACTGCTGATCCTGTTATCGTCTTAAAACTCCAGGGCCGTGTTTTAGTCTGGGCCCGAAACGATGACGTATACACCCACAACCGCTTGCTGATTGGGTCTTTCTGGTCACTTCACTGTTACGTCCAGCTCCTATCACATGATCACTCCCCTTCTGGAAGAAAAACAACCGGCATCAGCCTCAGCTACCAGTGTAGAGCGCAACATGGATAATCAATTACACGTGTTATTCACCCAGCTAACAGCTGATATGCAGTTAAATTCTGCATTTTACAATAATGTTTACATGCCTACATGAACATTATTGTAAACGCTAGTGGCAAGAGATCGTTTTAGCTTGAGAACCCTGTTTTCAAACTAAAATGTAGTAGTATGGATGTAGCCTGAGACTCACACAGTCACTGTCTTCTGTCAGCTTAGGTAATGACAACACTGAGCCCCCCCACTCGCTGTAGCTCTTAGGGATACACGCTAATGAGAAAGGAAGTGTGTGCAGGAAGTCCTGTGGAGGACCGGTACGTTTTACCTCCAACCTGATAAAAAACACAAGTTCCTTCTCTACTCCTTCCTCATAGTTTCTCCTCATCAAATATCCATCATCCTCCTTCTGTTTTCCCTGCATCCAACCCCCCTTCTCTGAGCCTGGGAAATGGGTCACGACAAGAGACAAAAAGAGGAGGGATTCATCTTTGCCAGTTTGTCAAACTCACAGATTACATGCATGGAGCAGCAGTTATCTCCCCCCCTCCCGTCTTCTATCTCCTCTCTTTCTCGAAGGAGCCTTGGCAACCCTGGATAACATATCTAATCACTGCACTTGTCAGATGTCCAGCTAACGCCAACACAGTAGTTGCCAGTTTTGTGGTTTCTATACCTTTGTGTGAGACGATGCAGACAACCGCTTGCTCACGTCACTGTTTAGACCCCTTATCGTAAAAATGGCTGACACTGGCAGGGGTCGAGTTACAGAGGTCAATGTAACAGAGAGCCGGGGGGGGGGCGTGAGAAAAATGTAACAGCTGAGAGAACTACACTGTGTTGGTGCATTTGCAAATTTTAAGTGTTTTTCCTACTCGGCTGCACTTAGTTACGGTTTATATGATATGATGTGAACACACCATGCAGTATTAGGATATGCTTACATCGCAGCATTATAATAACTAATGTTGATCACTTGCTGATAAATTACCGGTGCATGCTGTGTACAGGTCACAAGTCGTACTGTTGATATTTTAAAACCCTTGTGTAGATAATATTCTCCCTGCTCACGTGGTGATATTGTGAAAGACTCCATTAGAAAACATTGCACATTTGGATTTCAAACAGTTGCACAGTGGAATGATTTATGTTTCCAACAGGGAAAAAATGTGTTTATTCTGCAGTTAAAATGGCCATTTAGCTGCAACAATAGCACACAATACTCTTTTCCAAATGCTCACGAACGGAAACACTAAGTAGACCAGCTAGTTTGTTTCCATTGTAGCTCTACAGTATGTAGTCAAAACGCAGGAAGGGAAGGAAAGGTACCATAGCTGCATAATAATGAAATGCCAGATAACAGCAGTGTTTTTCACATTCACTTTTGTTTTGTGCGACCCTTTTGTCCATTGTAAGACATTTAATTTCCCATAAATGAAACATGCAAGAGGGTTACGAGGAAAATGAATCAGATTAATCTTAATTTCTTGCCCTTATTAGCCTCTTTTTTTTTTGTTTCAGAATCTAATCGTAAATGTACCAGACACAATATGGGTGTGTTCAGGATATTTTGGGAGTCCCCATCATGTGTTGACATTTAAATCCCACTGAGGACGTTACCCTCCATTTTACCTTTTTCCAAGATAAAAGTCTCAATTAGATCCCCAGCCAGACAGATTTTTCTGATTATGTTAATGTTATTGGACATAGTCTGACTGGAGTTACTGTGTAGCTTAATCTTTGTGTTCATCCAATAAGCTGACCTTTTAGTGATGCTTGTCGGAGGGTGGGAGAGTGGGTCCAAATATGTAGCAGCACGATGGGAATAATCCTCCCATTGAGTGTCACTGTGGGCAGGAAGAGCCCGCTGACAATGTGTCAGATTTTCTTAGTGACAAAGCTTGTATTTGTCTGTTGCAGGGTTATCTGCAACAGACAAATGTGTTTGTGTGTGTGTGTGTGCTGCAAAGGTCCTTCGCCCCTCTTCCTGTCATGAGGAACAGGGCCTCCTGCTGCATACACACCATGTGAGAATGAATTTGATCAACTTGCATGTCAAAATTGAACCCTTGGACACATTCAAAGCTGTCACGATCACAGTGGTTTAAGCTTGCTCTCAGCATTTTCACACTTGTCACTTCTCATGGCAACACAATCGAGCGAAATCTCAGTCTATCGTGAAAGTGTGAGCTTCACAGCTTTAATATTCACCACATTTAGGCTGGTTTAAAACATTTTATATTTGAAAAGATAATAACTACCCTTCTCCCTGAACTCCAGGCCCAGGTTGAAGCCCAAAAGGCCACTCAGGAGTTCCAGCGGGCGGTGGAGATCCTGCGGGCGGCCAAGGAAACCATAGCCCTCGCCGAGGAGCGGCTCCTCGAGGAGGAGAGCCGCCAGTTTGACTCCGCCTGGCAGGAAATGCTCAACCATGCCACACAGAGGGTAGGCACATGACGCAAGACAGCTAGAAAATACCACTACTGACATGTGAGATAGTGAAAGTGGAGTTAGTCAGTGCAGGCACTGTGCCTGCTCTAAACCTGCCTGTTTGTAATGGACTGTATTCTTGGCCTGTGTTGATGCTCTGGAGCTATTTCAGAATTATTTCATTAGTCATTGGTGTCATTAGTGAGTCCTCCAAAAACTACAATATACTGTCACTTGTTATCTTGTTATTGTTTGTGTGCTGGATGTTGTGTGCAGAGCTTTTTGTATCAGTCTATGGTGCAGGAGTTAGAAAACTTTGTGTTAATCCTACCTGGTTTATTAAAACATTTAAATTTCATAGTTGAGGTTTTGATAAAATGAAACTGGATTTGCTTTATTACTGCTCACAGTTAAGATTTACTTAACTTCTGTTTTTCATACAGTTTGTCGGTTATTTCCGAGGTCTGTAAAGCCATTGACACAAGACCTAAGTTCACAACTATTCAAAAGAAGAGCGCTGTGATTCAGCTCAAATATAAAGCAACGAAACACATTTTGTGCTTTTACTTTGAAGACAATTTGAGAAAGAGAAAGTGATTCTATGAATGTTGTTGCCATGACAGAGATCAGCACCCGCTGTACCCATGGATGTCTGTGTCTATATGATTTTGTGAAATTAAAATAAGTATGTATTGCTTGCCCAAATTACACCAAACTCTACACTGCACTTCTTATGACCACTAAGAATACACATGGCACGAGTGAAGCCGATTAGATGAACAGGAGATATGCATTCCATATACAGAGAGACAGATGTTTGTGGAATTAGTTGACTGATGATTTTGTTGGACTTGTCAGCCTGTTGTTTTGGGCCTAACTGTCCTTCTGGTTGGTTCAGGTGATGGAGGCAGAGCAAGCGAGAACACGCAGCGAGGCTGAGCACAGGAAGACGGCATCCAACTACAACTCCTGTATCAGCCACATGAGGCAGTTGGAGAAGAAGCTCAAACGCTCCATCAACAAATCCAGGTCTGGGCTTTTGTTTCCTCTGCGATCGACTTGACTTGAGCTTCCCTCTGCTTGGGCCTCTTCGTATGCGAGTGTGTTTGTGTGTGTGTGTGAGAGAGAGAAAGAGGGCCTACGTTTATGATGCAATCCAGATGTTTCATGCGTTGGTTGCGCAGTGCTGGGGTGTGCTCCTTTTGTAAGAGCCAAGGAATGTGACTGCTCATTGAGGAGTGTTATTCTTCAGGCAGTTTCTCATGCCCTCTCTCTCACTTTTTCTTCTTTTTCTCCCCTGCAGACCATATTTTGAGCTGAAAGCCAAGTACTATCTACAGCTTGAGGTACTGTATGTTCTGTTCGTATAAAAGATGTGATTTTAGATGCAGAGCATTTTCCATTTGGTATTTGGCCAAATGCCATGCTCACTTAGCCTAGGAAACACTTTCCTAATGTTAAAATCTATATAAAATAGATAGATGGACACACAAATTGATGTTATAGTACATTCTCATTATCTATACATAGTTTTACTTAGAAGTTGTGTTTTTATTTCTCATAGCAACTAAAACGTCACGTCGACGAGCATCAGGCCAAACTTGTGGTCGCGAAGGCCCAGTACCGTGAAGCGCTACGCAACCTTGAGAGCATCTCAGAGGAGATACATGCCCAGCGACGCTCCCTCGCCATGGGAACCAGGGAGCAGGGTGTGGGCGCGGAGGGAGATGGAAGCAACGAGGACATCGCCAACTTCAAGATGGAGTCAGACGGCCTGTCAAGTGAGTGTAACCAAAGCTCGCCATTCATTTCATCTTTCCACATTTTTGTTATGTCTTGTTATGTTGTTGCATCTGTGTGTCTGCATGTTTAATGTTCATATCTGTGTGTGTGTGTGTGTGTGTGTGTGTTTCAGTGGTGTCAGTGTCAATTGACGAAGAGGGCAGTCACAGCAGCAGCTCAGAGGAGGAGACCAACACCTCCTCACCAGAAGCCCTGCCCTCGTCAGCGTCTCCTTCCTCCTCCCATCCTTCCACCTCCGCCTCCACCCCCCTCGACACGCCCAGCCCTTACCCCCTCTCCTACATCTCCACTTTGTCCTCCGTCCCCTCCTCCTCCTCCTGTCCCGGGAGCCTGAAGTCAGTGAGCCCCAGCAGCTCTCATGACTCAGACTCGGTGTGCGGTTCTGGGCATGCCTCACCTCTCCTTGGCCCTCGCAGCCAGTGCAGCGGAGCTTCCTCTCCAGACTGCGACCAGGAGAGAGGTGTGTACGTTGTGTTCATCACGTCACCATGCATTTGTTTGTTGCCTTCTGGTGTGAGGCCTCATCCAATCTGTTTGAAATTTTAGTTTTGGAGCATTAAAGAGATATATTAGCTTTTTAGAAAACACCTTTTCGCCTTGTGTGGGTCAGACGTGTTCACACCTATTGGGAATACTGTGTGGTTCAGGTGAGGGGTGACTCCTGGGTAGAGCGTGCAGTAATCAGGATAAAAAAAAGTGATGTCCTCGGTGCAACCAATCTCTCGCCGTGAATCCTCCTGACAATATTCTCCAAACATCTGCGCAATCAGATATAACACAGACTTTGTACTAGTGATGTCTGTTTAACGTTCGATTTAACTGATCGAGAAATATCTCACTATAAATCTCCTCGAGGTAATGCCTAGAAAAGTTCAGGGTTGAAGTTCATGTGTGAAAGCTGCTTTAGCAAATGATAGGAGATGCAGGAGCTAATATTTTTTTCTCAGAACTATGAAATCTGCTTTAAAAGAATGAAATTGAAAGGCTTTACTTAATCAATTTTAGTATTATTTATCATTTCTGCTCTACATCAATCTACTGATTTTCCAATAATGTCTCTCTGTATTTGGTCCGCATATCTTGAGAACCCTACATCTTATCGGCTTCACACTTTGCATGTTTATTGTAAAGGGCCCAAGGAAGTGCAGTGTCAAATTGGTGCGATTTACGGACATGAGATACGTTCAATATTATTGAACTTTGTATAAACTGGCAATCAGTGACCAGTGCACTGTTGCAGTGTCGACTGGGACTCACCAGCATAAGTGATATGGTCAACAATTGATTCCCCAGTTTGGGGTACTTTGTACTGAGTTGAGCTTCACTGAACTTTGAAAAAACAGGTGAAAAAACAGCAAATTGTGCAGCAGCGGTGGAGCAGCTTCAGGGTTCAGCAGTCCAACTTAACTTGACATGGCTTAATTACTGCAGGTCACTTTTACACCTTCAGAAAATGAAACCAACATCAACACAGACCATAAAACAGCCCATTCCAAACAGGCAGGTTTAGAACAGTCACTGCACTAGCTGTTTTATAATTTGCAAACACCATGATCCATCATTTTAATCTGTCTGGCCAATGTTTGGGTTTTAATAAGTAGCCCTGGTTTAGCTTGCAGATGTATTAACCAGCGCCTGCTCTTCCTTCCTGTGTGTGTGTTCCAGGTGACAGAGCAGAGGGAGCAGAGGCCACGCTAGAAGCCGGTCTGAGTAAGCTAACCTTGACTGTTGCACAAAAACAAGGAGACTCTGGGGACGAACAAGACCCCCAGTACATTAACCCTGAAGTAGCCTCCTCCAGCTCAGCTCCTGCCATTGTGCTACTCAACAGCGTCTGATGAGTGTCCGTCATCCCTTAAAACACTCGCCGCGCCCGGCGTCAGGTCGCAGACTGGACTCCTCGGCAGAAGATGCGGCACAGGGCAGGATAAAGTGCTCGTTGTCAGCAATGAGCGATCGAGCTGCTCGCTCCAGACCGGGCTGGAAATATATCACAATACTCATCAGATGGTGTCACATTAATGGTGCTATATGTCGTGTATTTGACCAACAGTATATCAGTGTTACTGTGAATAAATTGTGAGCGTATTATAAACAAATATGAGTAGGGACAGTATTAGTGGTGGTCTGTATTTCACAACACTATTAGTGACAGGGTTATTCAGCAAACTACATTACCCATAAACCTCCTTGCTTCATATAAGAAAGCTGATTTCACTATAGCTCTGTTTCTGTGTGAAGAACACCATCTTCTTTTTGTGAATTAAAGCAGTGCGGCATATCATAGAGGCTGCTGCTCCTCTCATTAACAGTGTGTGGCAAAGTTAATATGATTAACTTTACTTGATGTCAAAATTCGGCTGGCTGCAGCACCAAGAGACATTCTGCATTAATATGAAGAGTGAGGCTTTGTTGGCTCCGAATTTCCACATGAGGAATCAAACAGGATGAAAAAAGAAAATCATCTAAATCATTTCCTTGATGTTTAAAACCCCCGCTGTCAGTTTGATGCAGGAGCCTATTTTGTAGGAATAGTTGTCAAGGAAGAAACTGAAGTACGAGCAGCACTCTGAGCACTAAACTAAAGAGACCTAACATGTGACTGAACCTGGTGAGACAGCGAAATGGTCTTCCATTGATATTTGTGAATGAGTGAGTCTATGTATTCTTGAGTGTGACATGAAAATCACCGTCTGTGGTGATTCGTATGTGAGGCAAATGCAGTTATTATTTTTTTATTTCTTGTGTCTGTTTTTTGACAAACGTTCAAGTACTCCCCTGTAGTACAGATATTCTATATTTATACCCCTCTATTCTTGTATATGAACAATGTTTTGTGGTTACTGTTGTCATTGTTTAACACAAAATGAGCAATAAACATGTGCTTCATGTAACATTATAGTGTTTGTCAAAATTTGTTTTGGATTCGGCAGATTGTTCCTTGTAAACATATAATATCCCATGCTTTAAGCTTATATTAGTGTGTGTGTGTGTGTGTGTTTGTTTGTGTGTGGACTGGGGGGGGGGGGGGGGGGGGGTAGTCTAGCTAAGGGTGTCCAACAGACACTTAAGAGAAAGTGGTTTTTGCATACCTCTGCCAAGGCCCAACAATCTCTTATGAAATCCCATTTAAATACAATATATCTGGATCTGATTATTTCCTGATGGAATTGACAAGTACTTTTTGCAAACAGACTAAATGAAAACATACCCTCCTTGGTGGAGGTAATTAATGCCTCAGGACAGACATTTTTTTTATGTATTTCATTGGGAAACAAAGTGTTCAGTATTTGAATTATAATTTTGAAATCTGAACAACAGACCATGACCTAAAATAAGCCATTGGTGACTGCTACAAACATAAAGTTTTGTATGTGCCTGCAAAGTTTTCCTTTTCCATTTAATTCGTTTATCATCAGATGTAATTCTGTTTCCTGAAAAGTGCAACACAGTACACAATAGGAAATGACATTTCCTGCCCGCAGAGTTTCTCTCTCTCTCCGCCTTTCAGCAGTTTGTTGTGCGTTGAACCCACACTGGCTGTTTTCATGTCCTGCTGGCTGCTCAGCTGTTGCCCTGCATCTCCTGACTGAGTTCAGTGCAGCACAGTGTCTTTTACTCTGTAACACACTCCACTGGTCCTTTCTTTCCTCTCGCTGTCTGTACACGTTTCTAAAAGCACGCCGCCTTTCAATTACTCTGCATCCTGTGACTTCAATATCTGTATCAGAATAGCTCTGAACTCAAGTCTCACAGAGCTGATTGGTAATACTGGGAAGTGCCGCGTCCATATTGTGTCAAACACTGACATCTAGTGCCATATTTACACTTTGTATGTACATTTCAGGCTGTGTACAAGGGGGCACAGGGATGAAGAGAGTGAGACATCTCAGGAGGAAGCTTTTTAAATGACTTAATTTAAAAAAGAAAAAAACTAATAATAACATAAGAACTTTTGCAAAAGGTACGGTGCAAATATAGAAGTGAGAAGAGGTGAAGCAGCGATGTTGCAGCAATCTTGATGTGCCCATCCAGACTTGTGGCCTCTTCACCATACATCTTTGAAATCATGAATTGAAACAGGAACTTTGAAAAGTGACATTTTGTCAGAATTGCTTATTCAAAAGTTAAATCTTTGAGGCAATCCATTTTAAAATTGTGTTGTGATTTGTTGTACATTAGAGGAATCTAGACTGATAAATTATTGCTTAAAATAAACCAGCCACCAGCAGACACATCTCGAAACTTCAGCACATAAACAAACTTTCATGTGTATTTAGATTGTGCAAACTTTCCCATAAGTCCTGCTGAATTCAAGGTTTTCGACTGTCTTAATGTCTCCCGCTGATTTATTCACTAGGGAAGCCCAATTCTTCGTTAACTTAATATCTCAAAGTAATTACTTACTATTTAATTATTATGACTCAATATCTCATAATCTTTACTTATTATTTTATTGTGACTTACTTTGTCATAATCATGAATTACTATCTCATTATTTAGATTTAGCATTCATCCTTTTTTTCTTTCACTGCCTGAAATGGGGTTTCACTGTCTTCTTTACATTTGGCCTTTTTCTCTACTCAGTAGCCACTTTATCAATATTAGTTTATTTTCTCTAGGTAAACTACCAAATACTACTATGTCAACACCTCTTATTTATTCTTCTATGGTCATTTTAATGCTGTTTTTATTCCTATTTTATTTATATTTATATATGCCCCTGTCTCATATCATGTATTGTAAGATGATGTGTAAAATGAATCTAGTGGCAGGAATTTCATGACTTGTAATATTTGCATTGAGTAACTTTTGGAAATCCAAATTTGTCCTCAAATCTGGAATCGATGGTTAAAGGTTAGTCATGTGACAAAGTTCACATGATGTCCTAACAGGTAAGACCCGCCTCTCGTCTCTGATTGGCCTACACTCCTCTACGCCACGATGTGATTGGCTGACAGAGGGAGCCAGTAGCTTGATAAATGCAGAGTCCTGTGTGTTGTCTGACTTTTGCTGTGGCTGTGTGGTTTCTCCTGGTTTCTCTGAGCTCACAGCAGAAGGGCATGCGGGCCTGCTGGATCCCAGTAGTTGTTCTGTGGGCTGTCACAGGTAAAGTACCACTTTTCGTTTAGCACTTTGAGCTAGCTACATGCTAGCAGAGCAGCTGGTCGCCTCAATGGCAATGCTGTCGTCCAGGTTGCTGAACAGTGGTTGCTGAACAGTGGTTGCTGAACAGTGGTTTCAGACACGAGTGGCTGTACAGCACTGTTGTAAAAAAATATGAGAAATAATTATCAAGTGAAGCACATCTGCTTCAGTCTTAGTGGTGTTGTATGCACTTACACCAAACTCAAGCCAAATTACTGTCAATTTAGCATTTACTTGATTATAGCTATAAATTCATACTCATTTGAAACCTGTTTATGGTACCAATCAATACTATAGTCTATTCTTTTTAATTCGGCATATGTGAAACATATATCATGCATCAAACATGCATTCATTAAATTACAATTTAATGAAATCTTTATAAAGGCTCCAGCTATGTGTACAACATAATAATAATAATAATAATAATAATAATAATAATAATAATAATAATAATACTATCTTATGTGTATAAGGTCTCAGTTATAGAAGATGTGTAAGGATAATCAATCAATCAATATTCACATCGGCCCTGTTACATTTATAGTCTGAAGTATGACGTTACATTTAGCTTGTTGGTCCTTTGAAGTTTATGTAAAGCACGAGTTGTGTGTTTTCAGCCTCACAGGGAAAAGTCGTCCCTTCCCCTCCAGACTTTGGGAGCAGCTATCACGTCAAAGGTAAAACTTTGTACCACAGCAGGATTATAATATTATGTTGTTCTCAGGATTTAACCTCGTTACTAAACTGTTACATTTCCATTACAGGAGTGATCTCTCTGCCCTATGCCGAGATCAAGGAGCCCTTTGAGGCCTGGTTAGATCTTGCAGCAAACTCCAGCCGCATAGACTATTATCATGGTAAGAAAGCTGCTTTTCTCTGAAATCTGACTCTGCATTTGTCCCTGCTCGGCTGGATTAGTGATGTGAAACTGAGAACATTGTGTGTCAGACCAAAGAGGCAAGAGTTCCTAATCACTTGCTACATAAACAAAGAAGTGAAAAAGAATGAATAAGCACTTTAGGGGGAAACTCAACTCTTGTCTCATGTTGCATATTCATGTGACTTTTTGAAGTGTTTGTTTCTAAACTGCGGACTGTCAAAAGGTGGACTTTCATGAAGTCCATAAAGCGTGTACCAGCCTTGTCAGTCTCTTTCTGACCCTCTCGTTCAGGGTGCACATATAGAGCTCCAGAGCTACACAATAAAGCTAAAACTAACTTGTACCTGATCACCTATGCGTATGTGACTATTGTCATCAACTTGTGAGTGTAAACAAGCCTCTCCGCTGTTGGTCACTGTGGTATATTGTTGTTTTAGGACAGACACTGGTCAGGAGAGATGCTGTAAGGAGACAATAGTTTTGTAACTTTTTAACGTCTCTCCTCTTGATCGCCCCCAGGCCAAGTGTCGACATACCAGCTGGGGGCCGAGCAGCCGTGGGGCATTTCCTATAAGATCAGCCCTGAGACCACAGAGATTGAACAGAATGTGATGAAGTGCTTTCTGGTCAACGGAACAAAGAATGAAACTGTCACACCGCAGGCATCGCTGCCTGATGTGCAGGGCTTCCAGGTGTGTATGCACATTAGAAACCCTCAATGTATAGGTTTTAAACACTAAAACCGTTATTAGAGTAATTTAACATTATACCTATCAGCGTAAACAAACTTGAAGACTGTTAGAGAAGTTTTCACTGCATGATACCTGGTTAATGTCCGTCCTGAGTGATCAGATCATAAGTGGTCAGCGCTAAGTTCAGGTCTGAAGGCACCCAAATTTGTCCTTAGTTCAAATCTTTCTTCATATTTGCAGCTCATTATTGGAATCGGCCCCTCCTGACTCTGCTTGCTCGCACCGACACACACACAAATACAAACATTGACATTGAACACAGCTGTAAACTAAGACTGTGTGAAAACTGCTGTGAACACAAATGACGTACGTGATTATTTGCATATAGAGCAGGGAAGTGAGATCTGATCACAAGTGGTCACAGGAGACGCATTCAGTATGCATTTTAATACCAGTTGTGAACACACAAACTTAGACCTGTCCAATTGCGATCAGATCTCTCAGGATGGATGGTATTATACCAGGTCGGAATAGGACCTTGAACTTCAGTCACAACTTGTTTAAACTTATTGACCCGGTTATTTCCTGTTAAATGGCAGTAGAGCTTTTATAGAGTCTGTTACAGTGCAGTCTTAATGAGTGAGATTTAAGTTCATTGTGACTTTTTCCATAGTCTCCCAGCTTTTCACTAATGCAAACACATAGAAGTGTTGAGGACTGGAGTTAAACAGGGCTACATCATCCTCTTAATATAAAGTGTAAATTGTATAATGTACCGGCCATCTCAAACCACATAATTCATTGCTTAAAATATTTATTTAACCTCAATGCATTGCTGTTAATAAAATCCTCCCACCGTCTGTGCTCTTGCAAATAAAAATGTAGTTCCTGAGGAGGGAGTATTACGAAGGTTCCCTGTGTGAAGTCTGGCAGAATGTGACCACTGTGGGCAACAAGAAGAACACGTACACACTGTGGGTGACCCGTTCAGAGACGGGCGCTGATGGAAAAGAGCCCCCTACTCCTCTCCACTATGAGATGATGGGATACAACACACTGCTGGGGTCTCACTATGATAAATACTTGGTGGACTACAAGGAGTTCAGTGCTCATGTGGACCCCAAAGCCTTCTCCCTGCCTGAAGGTTTGTGGCCTCCTGCTCTACTTACAAACTGTACATGTACAAGCGTAAAGAACGCTTTTCAATTTTTTCCCTTTTAGGTATGAGCTGTGGGGGATTTCCTGGTCCAGGAGTGGAGCACCACATGTTGGCCAATCCAATGAAAGATCTCATCCACACCTCGGCCTCCGGCCACTCACAGAGCATGTTCAGCCATTTCAAGGAGAAGTTTCAGCGTCAGTACAGCGATGAAAGGGAACATGAGAAGAGGGAGCACGCTTTCGTTCATAATCTTCGGTGAGAGGAAAAATACTAAAGAGTTGTGTCCATGCAGACTTTCTTCAAGGACATGGTCATCTTTAATACATGATTTAAGTTTTCATTGCAGGATTTTTCATGACCTGGTAACTTTGTCCCTCCTGTAGGTTTGTCCACTCCAAGAACAGAGCTGGGCTGCCTTTCTCTTTGGCTCTGAACTCTCTCTCAGATCGCACCATGTCAGAACTAGCCGCCATGAGAGGAAGGAGGAACGGAAAGACTCCAAACAGAGGTCTCCCCTTCCCCTCCGAGATTTATGGAGGGGTGAAAGTGCCCGACTCACATGACTGGAGGCTTTATGGTACATGTACAAATATATATATCTGGAATACTATAGAAATAGGTATCTGTCTGGCAGGAGACCTAGTATTTACATCTCCTCTTTCCTTTCAGGTGCTGTGACCCCAGTGAAGGATCAGGCCATCTGTGGCTCCTGCTGGAGCTTTGCCACCACTGGAGCAGTAGAGGGCGCTCTCTTCCTAAAGGTGACAAATAATAAGGAACCAGCGGGCACCATGGTTGCTGGCACCAGCCAGTGTTTTCAAATGACTGTGCTGCTTCCTTATGCTCTTTACATCAGATGTTCAACATTGGGCTTCATCTGTTAATTTGCAGTTGCTGCAATCTCTTGATATTTTTTGATAGATAAGTTGTAACAGTTTAAATTCCTGTTGGGATGTGGGTCATTTATGCAGAAAATACACAAATAACTCATATTTTTAGACTTTTGCTTACATTATACTCAGGTACACACAATACAACGACAAATGCACACAGAAATAAATAAAATTGTAAAAGTATAGAGGAATTATAGGAAAAATATTAGGATAAGGCATACAGGTAATATAATGATGCAAGATTTTTTTTCTTTCAGTTGAGGCCCGGAGGGTGGAATGTGTGGGTGATAATTACAGTCCTATGTGGTATTTGCCCTCAACCATCTCTGGAGGTGTGCTTGGGCAGGGAGGGGTGTGATGGGTGTCACAGCTCTAGGATAGAAACTATTCCTCAGTATATTAGTGGTGGATCTTTATGTCCCTAATTATCTAACGGATGGCAGCGGGTTCGAACAGGGAGTGGCCGGGGTGTTTGTGGGTTCCGGACAAATACTTCTGGCCCTCATGTCAAGTTGACCAGCGTATGTAGTGTTCAGTGTCGGAGATCCATCCCACTAATGGCGCTGGGCCACCTTCACCTCACAGCAGGTCTCTGCGCTTGGCAGAGACCTTGCAGTTTGTGAGGATGTTCTCTATCGTGCTCTTGTAGAAATTGACCATTAGTTTCTGTGGGAGGTGGTCCTGCCTCAAGCCTTGGGCCGTTTTGACCAACTGTGAGGTGTGGAGGTCCGTGTCATTTTTTTTTTTTTTTTTTGACACATTGGCCCAATCCACATTTCACCCCTTGGACCCACCCCTTAGCCTTCCCCTTCATTGGGGATGTTATTTGGATATTATAGGTTGTCACTTTAGTAACTGCAAACAATAGCATTGGTTTTATTTAGGATCTCAACAATGTTATTACAATGACATCCCCGGCTAAACCTTGTGTCTCGTCTGTTTTACATCGACGACTACTGATAACGTGTCAGGTTTTCACGCCGACTACTGATAATGTAACGGCTTCTTGAAAGGCTGTCACAATTTGTAGGAGAAGATTTCAACCACTATCCCTTGTGACTCTGTTTGAAGAAGCAAGATAACCATCGGAAAACAAGGGCTAGGGGTAGGGCCAAGGGGTAAAATGGATTGGGCCATTGTCTCCCAGGAATTTAAGGTCATCCCAATGAGTCATCCACACTCATCCACTTCTTCTCCATGTCTCTGGAGGGGGAGGTGGTCTTCTCCTTTGTAATCGAAGGATATAGTTTGTGGTACATGACATAGAAATGCACAAGTGGAAACATGGGGTAGATATGATGTGAAGTGAGGTACTTTCTAATGACAATTTTTAAAGCAGCAGAAAGAACAAAGGTTAGGATTAGGAATAAGTTTTTAAAGTAACTCGAAATGTATAAATTATAATTGTTGTGGACATTTGTGTGAGGATGTTCTGGAGAAAAGCTGCTGTTTTGGGTAAAGAATTTATGGTCGAAGTCCATCATCATAGTTCTTCAAGAACTTCTGATGCATTTGAGTTTTCGATCTTTCAAAGTTTTAAGGGAAATATCCCTGTGAGTGGATAGCTTGCATCTCCTTCAGAGCAGAGACGGGTCCAAAGAGGAATCATTGTGAGACTTTCACTCACACTTGACTGTTTGAGTAAATATAACTGAATGTGGGAAGGCGATGCTCAAAGGCATTCCTTCTCTCGAGTTGCTAAGCAACTCGATCCCAAAGACTGGACCGGCTATTATGGGATTTGATGGTTGCTCAATCGGTTGATTACATTTCAGTAAACATTTTACCTTATAAATTGTAAAACACTGACAACGTTTCAGCCAAACTACCATTACTCTTTAACCAGTTTCACAGAACTAAAGTGGTTGTCAGTTGCGACAGCTGCAGACTTTGAGCACAATGTATGAACTATTCCGTGTCCTGAATTCTCCGAGTCCAGTTTGATTTGGCTGTGATAACGTCCCTGTTGTGAGGCAGCAGCAGTTCGTCTTTGTGCCTCTGCCAGCTCACAGCAGCAGGACGTGACCTGCAGATCCAGCATCCTCGTCCCCACAGACAGGTTCATAAACAGAGCCACTCCCCAGGGGCCAGTGTTGGATTACCTCTTCATGAGCTCAGTGTCTCCCTAGCAACCTGTAGGTACAGTAAGAGCAGGTGAAAGGATGTTCATGAT
Organism: Hippoglossus hippoglossus; assembly: GCF_009819705.1. NCBI lineage: Eukaryota > Metazoa > Chordata > Actinopteri > Pleuronectiformes > Pleuronectidae > Hippoglossus > Hippoglossus hippoglossus. The sequence continues at coordinate 15,417,505 of NC_047161.1, forward strand.
CAGCTTTAACAAATACCTTGATCAACTTTTATTAAATATCTGAAAGTTTTGTTTATGTCTAGCTGTCTTGTCCTGTTTGTTGTGCCCCTTTGTATCCTCTACATGACCTTCAGTCTAGTTTTCTCTCCCTCCTTCAGTCCTTTTTTCGTTAGATCAGGGATTTATGAAGCCATAATATTAGGTTACGAGAGGCTGACGTGGTGCTGTGAGATGAAAAAGCTGGTGAATCTATTTTCAGAGAATTAAATCCTCATTAATCATCCATTAATGATCTGCTTTTCGAGTGTGACCGTGCTTTCCTCTTGTCTTTCAGACGGGCTCCCTGCAGGTTCTCTCTCAGCAGATGCTGGTGGACTGTTCCTGGGGTTTCGGCAATAACGGCTGTGATGGAGGGGAGGAGTGGAGAGCATACGAGTGGATCATGAAACACGGAGGCATCGCTACAACAGAGACTTACGGAGCCTATATGGGAATGGTGAGATGATTTCAAGATGTGAAGTAACATAAACCATATGCTCAGTACTGGATGAGGAGAAATTGAAACTGCTACTACTCAAATTGCAAGTTTCTATAAAATGAGTCCAGTGATGAGTTCAGTTAGTTTTTCTCCTTGAACAGAACTTAAACCATTTGGAATATTTTCCTGAAACTTTACAATTATCTGTGCATTCACATGTTCCTCAGAAGATCCCATTTCCACAGATGTGAAGCTGACTACGGTGTGCTTTGAAGTCAGAATGTGGAAAAATTCTGTATGCTGTAAATAAAATGTATTGTATTTGTGTTTAAAGTGTTTAAACACCTTGAAACCTCCTTCTAATATTTGCATAATAATGAAGAGCAAACAAAAAGCCATTTAGGCACCTTAAGCCATTTTGCCAGCACCACAATGTGCCTGTGAAAGTAATGTTATGGTTTTAATTCCACCTTTTATCTTCAGTTTCAGTGAGTCTAACACACGAGCCTTAAACGGCTTTGTAACCTGCTTTAAGAAACATGAGAAGTGTTATGTGAGTAACTTTTGCCCGGTTGGTTCTGTGTTTAAAATGTCTTTTTCTCTCTGAACAGAACGGATTTTGTCACATGAACGCCTCACAGCTTACTGCAAAGATCAAGAGCTACACCAACGTGACATCAGGGGATGGGGAGGCCCTTAAGCTGGCCCTCTATAAAAACGGGCCGGTGGCCGTTAGTATTGACGCAGCACATCGATCATTTGTTTTCTACAGCCATGGCGTCTACTACGAACCTGCTTGTGGTGAGTTATCCTCCACCGTTTCTCATACTTTTTTACTGCCATTGTCTTTCTCTCTCTGCAACTCAGCCCCTCTGTTGTTTTTCAGGTAATACTACTGATGATCTGGACCATGCTGTGCTTGCAGTGGGTTATGGGACTCTGAGCGGTGAGCCGTACTGGTTAATAAAGAACTCATGGTCCACATACTGGGGCAACGACGGCTACATCCTCATGTCTATGAAGGACAACAACTGTGGTGTCACCACTGATGCTACATATGTAACTCTGGCGTAGATGTGTCCTCTCTGCATTAATCTGTATGTTAAAGCCAGTATTTGAGTGCCTGGGGACGGTTGACGTCTAATTTGGACGTGTTGATATCATTATTGCATCAGATTGAGCTGCTTGATAACGTGTGAAATGTTAATGTTGAATGGTGATGGAGACCCCGTTCAGACCTGGTTTTAACATCTGTCCTGAGTGATCCGATCATAAGGGGTCAGATATAAGTTCAGGTTTGAACGCACACAAATTGTCCTGAGGTCCGATCACTCAAACCACATTCGGACACATGAGGCAAGACAAATCCACCATGGGCCCCATATGAAGAACCACTAACTCAACCACTAATACTCAAAAGTATTTTTACGCTTCAGTGTCTTCAATGGGTTAATTTGTTTTTACCCATTGCCACATAATGATTGACACTTTTCTCTCTCTCGTATTTTAATGCCAGGTGTGAACAGACGAACTTAACGCTCGCCACTTGTGATCGTATCTCTCAGATGTTAACACCAAGTCTGAACTGAACTGAAATGCTGTAGAATTTGCACAAAGACAAACGGGTTGCTTTTTTAAACATTGGTTTTTGACAAGTTTATTGGTGACAGCACACGGGCACAGTGCCTTCATTTTAGGTGTACAAAGTACATTTTTATCACAAAGTTCCTTTTGTTGTTCATTGTTTTATAATTTGCATTGTTGCAATTACATCAGGTGGAAATGAATGCAATAAAAACTGGAGAATCATTCCATTGGCTGGCCTGAGTGACATCTCTGGTTAATAAAACAAACCCACATGCTGTGGATGGCAGTAAAGCATGCTCTCTAAATCCATGCAGTGAAATACAAGCGTATCCCCCCCCTCCACACACACTTTACAATTCATATCAACTCCAAATGTCTTTTCTTTAGGTATTAATAGTTTTAGAAATACAAATTCCCTTCCCTGAGAAACATTAGATACTACATGACCTGTCCTTCTGACCCATGCTGGTGTTTTTTCTTCATGTATCACTAATAAATATTCACAAAAACAGCCCTTAAACATTTAAAAAATACACGAGATACTCCACAGATCCAAGTCATCATGGCAAGTAATTTTACATGAGAAGAAGAAGAAACCTCCACAAAATGATACAAATATCCCTTCACCTACTGGTCACATCCGCTACTGTAACAAAAGGCTAAATTAGGCATAATGAAGGTGACTACTGCATGCAGTGGGACATGACCAGTTGTATTCCACTTGGCTTGAGATCATTAAGTGGAAAACGAGGCAGTTTGCTTGTTCGAGTATAAAGGTACCACAAACAGTCCACATACACTTCTGTACAAAAATATAAAAGTGCTTTCAAGAAACGCACAAAGAGTAATAAAAGCACCAGTCCTGAAATTTAACAGGGTTTCGTGTCCATGTAATTTTTTTCATCACACAGGATTACAAGTTTGAGCTAAATCATGTTAATGTACAAATACAAGTTTATATACACACAGCAACAATTTATTCTGTTTCCTCCCATAACTGACAATTGACATCAAAATAATTCTCAAGAATATATTTAAAGTGTTGACTTCTGAGGAATAAACCTGACTGAAACAGATCTACTCCTGACTAAGGTTAGGTAACAGTCGGGTGTTGATTTGCCTCGGCAGCACAGATGAATGCCTGCTTTGTGTGCCTATGCCTGCAACTGCACATGCATGTGCATGCTAGTTTGGTGAATGAAACCTGATTGGCTTTCTTGCATAGAGCTCTTAATCTGTACCCGACGTGTTACTGCAAAGAGGATGTTTGAAGACGTGCATCTGGTGTCAAAGGCTATATTAATTTGTGAACAGACAGGTCAGGCCTGCCTCGCTAAATGCTGCAGCTCCTGCTCCTCTGTGCTGCTGGCTAACTGCCTGACAGGCTCACACTTCTCAGGGTTGTCCTTGGCGGGAGGCGACCTGCAGGAGAAGACACACAAAGCACGCACTGAGCTGGTCGCAGAGGAGGGTTTTTCTCATGTGAGCAGACTGGGTGATGAGAGTTCAGGGTTATGGAGGCTGAGCAGCGAGGGCACATTAAAAGCTCTCAGAACTTTCTTCAACCTGTATTGAAAGTCACTTTCTGATGGTTTGTAGGGTTAATGTGGGCACTAAAGTCTGTGGTATGGTTTAATAGTACATTTGGTCTGTGTGTTGTGTAGTTTCTGTTTCTTTTACCTGTTTGTTCTGTGGTTTGGCTTTTTTTTTCCTTTTCTTGTTTTTTCCTATTTTAAATATTGGGTAACTAAGGGTTGTTTTAAAAAAACTTTCCCTGGATGATAATGTCCTGTCAACAGAATTGAGACAATGAAGTGACAGGGATCTGTAAACGTGGGGTCAGTGAGTTGGGATATGTGAGTGGATGTCTGTAAAGATGTTTGCAAATTTGGAGGAAAGAGACATGGAAGCAATATTGTTTTTTAAATTTAAAACTGGATTGTGTGTATTTTAACTTATAAACATAAAGTTGGAAAAAAGCATTCTCAACAAACAGCTAACAACTGACTCAGAATAAGCCTGAACTGTGATATCACTTCACACCTGATGCGGCAGCAGTCAACGTGTTAAAATAATTAGGAAAAATCTGTGTTTTTCCTAATTTTCCACGCTTCCCTTCTTGTATTTAGTTTGCTCACGAGTTTTTTCTTTAATGAGGATGAAAATACAATTCACCACTAACTCTTCACTGAAACTTTACTTAGGAAGGTCACATTCTACCTCATCATGTCCCAGTTCTCTGTGTCCGCCACCGTGTCAGGAAGAGGTCTGTCGGCAGTCTCCGGCAGCGCCAGGGCCAGGATGGCGCCCAGCAGCGGACAGGTACCGAAGATAACCAGAGGCAATGTGGAGTTGTGGCTATGAAGCATGTTGATGATGGGTGCTAACACACCACCTATCCTGGCAAACATGCAGGAGACACCTATTCCCGTTTGCCTATGAGGACACAAGGAAACAATATTAGCTGTGGGTCAATTCAGGGGCCGCATCCTTCAGAGGCTGCATTTGAAGACCAACAGCAAGACTAGACTGCCCCATTTAAGGCTCCTCAACATGAGGCCGACAAATGGGTCCTTCCATCCTTGAGAAAAGAAGGCTGCAATGGGTGGATTCTCTCCCTGGCCAAACTATCCCAGGATTCATTGCCCTACAGGGACAATCGTTTTTTTCAAAAACGCTTCAACTCAACCGAACAGCTAAAAACCAAGTGACATTAAATCTTTCTCTTGTCTAAGCTCTGTTGGTAGACAACAGTCGTGAGGGCAGGTAGACTGCAGGTAGACTGCAGGTAGACTGCGTCCTCCCAAGGATGCAGCCCCTGAATTGAGACACACCGCTCTTTGTATTGAATTAGCCCAATGGGTAAAAAATAGTGTAAATAATGATGATATGTGTTTGAGAAAAAGCCATTGAAGATGCATAGACACACAATGGTGTCTTACCGTATCACAGTGGGGAATATCTCAGCAGTGTACACGTAAATGACAGCAAAGGAAGCAGTTATACCAAACTTTCCCAGCATGGCGAGACCTTTCAGGACATAGGGCTGATCTAGAGACACGGGGAGGGAAGGTGAGGAAAGACAAAGAAAGTATCCCAGTGATAAAAGTTGTTAACAGTCCTGTCAGTGAACTGTATCAATGCAAATTCACAGCGTCCGTCTGACCTGCAGGGACAGCAAGCATTAGCAGACAGGCGAGGCCTCCAATAGCCAGAAAGCAGCTTTGGGAGATTCGGCGGCTGTAGGGAAGGACGAGCAGGACCAGAGTACGAGCCGGTATCTCAATCAAGCCAAACATAAACTGGTTCAGATAGAGGTCAGTCCCTAACCTGGACACGCCCAGTGAAAGGCCATAGTACACCAGCACGTTCACAAACCTGGGGATTGCAAAAGAGGGGAAAGGGCAAAAAACTGTAAAAAAAAAAGAAAAAAAAGAAAAGAGAGAGAAGGAAGATGGGAATAGAAACTCCATGAAACACAAGATTTACCAGATGTAGAACAAGATGAGAGCTCTCTTTCTCATCTGAGGGGTTCGAACGAGATCGACCGCTGAGTAACTTCGCTTCCCTCCACCTATGAGCTCACACTTTTCAACCTGGTGCACACACACACAAAACTATAAATTATAATGCTCTTTATCTTCATTTCCACCAAATCTCATGACCAACCTTTAACCAACAATTAACTAATCCTCCTCACCCACTGTATGTCTGATATATCTTTGTCCTCTGTCCGAGTTCTATTGTTCTCCAAAAATACTCAACAACCATAAATAAACTTCTCCATTGCATTGAGAGATAGGTCAGTATGACAAACACAGGCACTATTTGACTATAAATTCGAATAGTAAATCGAAATTTCTTTAAATACTCACTACCCGGTGGATCTAGAAATTTTCTAAATCAGGGGCCATTAAGGGGCCAATTTACAAAGAGGGGCAAATTACATATCTAACATCAATGTACAATTCCTGATTGAATAAGGTGCACAGGCTATATCCATACAATTAAGTTTAGAAACTCACGTTCACCACTCACGCACACGCATGCCCAGTGTACTTAAGTGCTCTTGTGATATGCGTCTGCAGGCGTGTTAGTGTGGACAGGGATTAATAGTGATAGCCAAGCTTAAATGCTTGTGTGAACAGTTTAATGTTTTCACATTAAAGCAGTATGGATGTAGCCTTTTCACTGTTAGCTCTACAGCTTTGAGCAAAGCCACACATCATTGAATGTTGGACAATGATGAGAAGATTGATACCTGTCAATTGAATACATGAAAAAAACTGTGTAATGGCTTATGTAGCCTGAGAGTGTGGGGGTAAAATACACAGTTTTACCTCTGCGGCTGGGGGTAAAACTCGACCATTTACAAGTGCTGCCTTGCGGAGGAGTGCGATGGCTTCCTCTCTCCTGTCGTTGGCCAACAACCATCTGGCAGAGTGAGGGACCACCCTGACAGGAGACAAGAGACGGGACAGGAGAGCGGAGGGATAGAAATAAGAGCTTAGGAGGAGATGAGGATCACAAAGAGGGTATTCCTGTGCAAGGAGTGTATGAATACACAAAGGATGCAATGTTGAATCTCCCACCATATGTAGAAGATGAGGAGGAAGCCTGGGGCTGATATAGCCAGCTGCAGCTTTCTCCAGTCTCGTATGAGATATGCCAAGCCTGCTAGCAGCATGTAGCCCAGGCCAAAAGCATAATCCGTGATGATGCCGGCCAGCATGCGTCTCTTAGTGCAAGTCCACTCAGTGCCTGAGGAGGAGGAGGAAGAGGAAGAGGAAGAGGAAGAGGAAGAGGGAGAGGGAGAGGATTGGAGAGGAATAGTGGGTATTGCTGTTTAGGATCTTCAATGTAAAGGGCAGGGTTTATGCCCTGGGTTTGGAGAGGAGGTAGCAGAAAACAGCATGAGACATTATTACACTTGAAAAATGCTTTCTGAATGAAAGTGAACATTTGCACCAGTTAGTAACATCCCAGAGGAAAATATTGCTGCTCACAACTGTCTTTTCTTTGTCTCATGAGAAACAAATCTTCTTATTTGAAAATGTCTAAATTCAGATCTGTCTCTCCTCAACCCCCTTAGGAGAAATGAGCAGCTGTAGACTAGATAAATCCAAGAGAGATGATCCTGACCATGATTTCTTCTGGTGTGCTCATTGTTTGGACATTGTGTGCAGAGTAAAGATAGAAAACTTTGTGTTCATCCTACCTGGTCACCTAGTCAATGTTTTTCATAAAATTATACTGATGTAACTGGTATGTAATTTTTGTATACATTACATGTCGGTTATCTTAACAAAAGCTCTGTGGTTCAGCTTGATATAAAGCATTGCAGGAAAAAAAGAAGCTTTTACTCTTACTTTGTAGAGAAATTATTATTACCATTATTTTGACCCATGGTTTGACCTAGTAACCGCTGCACTAGTTTATCCGAGGACATAGAAGAAGACATGTTCAACTTGGTCCACAGACTGAAGGCACACTGCCCCGCCCCCACTGACTGCTACAGAGCAATGGTCATCTGTTTATTAAAATGTTATTCAAATTGAAGAAGATATCTTATTTTTTAATTTCTCTTTCCTCTGGGTATGCGAGGAACCCAAACACCCTACAATGAAGTCTGCATCCCATCCCATGGAAACTCATCCAGTACAGTTGTTGAAATGTGTCATAATGCTGTCAAAACCATCAGTGCCACTGCAGCAGTCTTCTTGATGTTTGTGTTTGAGCGTGTGTGTTTGGTTTATACCAAGTACAAAAGCATTGATGATGACTCCAGATATCGTGGTGCCAACCAAGAAGCGAAGAATCACATAGACGAGGAAATTGGGTGCGAAGGCAACAGCGACTCCAAACACAGTCTGAAGAGCGATGGACAGCAGCAGGACGAAACGTCGGCCGTACCTGGTGCAGAAGGAGAAGAGGTGTTCGTGACTATGCTTTCTATGCGCATGTGCATGGGTGAATCCCTGACTGCGACAGGCTGAGACCTGAGTGTGAACTGCCAATAAACCTTAAGGAATTTTATGAGACAGTTTCAACTGTGAGATAAAGAGGAGTAATAAGTTAGGTAGGTAGATTGGTTGGTTGATTGGTTGGTTGGTTGGTTGGTTGGTTGGTTGGTTGGTTTGTATATTGGCTGGCTGGTTGGTAGATTGTGTGTGTGTGTGTGTGTGTGTGTGTGTGTGTGTGTGTGTGTGTGTGTGTGTGTGTGTGTGTGTGTGTGTGTGTGTGTGTGTGTGTGTGTGTGTGTGTGTACACCTGCATATTCTGATGTCAGGGATCTGGCTGTGTGTTGCTGTGTCTGTACAAAGTGCTTGGTTACAGGGCTGCAGGCTAATACCTGTCAGCCATGGCTCCAAAAAACACAGATCCCACCAACAGGCCAAACATGTAGATGGACGAACCCAGGCTGTTATGTCCAGCTTTGTCGCACACCAGGTCCCACTAGAAAATGGAAAACTCAACAGTTAAACAGTTACTATTACTGTTACTGCATTACACACACAGGTAGATGTACTTTTTACACATTCCGCACAGAGGGGGAGGAAATGAATGGGGGGCCCACTAGTGAGTTAATCCGGCCTTGTATGGTACTAAATTTATCTGCCAGCACATCACCATGATAAAGACACTTTACATCTTGTGGTAACATATCCACAGATAGTGGTGTACACATAGAGGTGCACAAAAAACAGAACTGCTGTTTTATATCATTAAATAAAAATAAATAAAATATATATATATCAAACACAAAACATATATATATCAAACACAAAACATGCAAATATGATCAAGTTGACATAATTATAAGTATACACTTAACAGGAAAACAATGCCAAGAGGAAAACAAACCTGCAACAGCTGTCTTAAATGGTGCAGGATCCAAATATAAAATATGCATCTTATCATATTAATTTCCTGTAAATCAAATCAAACTGTAGTTGAGATAGAAATGCTCAGTATTAAAGAGTGTGTTGGCATTATAATAACTACTAACATGGTTATTATTATTATTGCTGTTATCCCTTCAATTATCGATCCTGTATAGGTTTTATTATAAGAAAGACTCCTCTTATTTTGTAGAGTGGAACTATTCCACCTGTTTCTAAGCAGGAAAGTGACTATATAAATAGTTAAAGTGGCTATTCACAAAACATCATTTTAATTTCCCCATGTACCTCGGTGACCGTGGTGCTCAGGAAAGTCTCCTGGCTGTACACCCATCCTCGGCCACACGGAACGCCCTCGGTCCGGTTGTCCTGCAGCGGGACGCCAGTGGAGGAGCATGGAGAGTACAGGAGGCTGAAGTTCAGGCTCCCCGGGACCGAGGACCGAACTCCGGCCACTGAGCTCGAGTTGGAGCCTCGGCAGCGGTGCGGCGGCGTGGCTCCGGTGAAGATGCTCACCATCATGTGGAAGGCGAGGAAGACCTGGGGTAAACAAATCCATACGTACAGAATCTTCTGATATCTGCCAAAGCCTCCGATGGCAGAGAGGATCTGGTCGAAATTCATCGCAAAAGAGGAGAATGTGGGCCAACATGGAGAGCGGGACTACTAGTGTGTGGAAGGAGGCGTTGGCTGCGCGTAAAGACCCCGAACACAATAAAGCACAGAGTGTGGTTGGTTGCTCAGGAGGTAAACAAGGTAAATCACGTCCCATGTGGTGCTGTGGTCAGTCCATCTGCAGGGTGCCACCATCAACAGTCCTGACATGACCCGACAGCATCAACAACATTTTCAGCTGCAGCTTCTCTTTTTTTCTCCAAACGAGGGTTCACAGCACATGCAGGATATAGATTCCAAACATCATCTGGAAAACAGAAAAGTAAACACAACCGCATTGTGTTAGCTCTCTGCTGACACCTGCTGTCGGGACTGTGGATTAGATGAGTCTTGTCTCCTCCAACCTGCCGTCTGTCTGCTGCTGTCTGTCAGTGAGGTCACCATGTGTTTGTATTGTTTCCACTTTTTTTCAAAACTATTTTTACTTTACATTTTATAATAACCAGTGAGGAGTCACATTCATGTGCTTCTGCTGCTGAATATGTATTTTAAAGTTCTACTTATTTGCTTTTATTTACCTTTCTCTGTTTTTAACACATGTAAAGTGTCTTTGAGCATTGTTATATACAATAGCAATAGCATTGTGAGCAAGTTATATATATATCATAAGGTCTACAATAATAATAATAATAATAATAATAATAATAATAATAATAATAATAATAATAATAATAATAATAATAATAATAATAATAATAATAATAATAAATTAATGGTTTCAATTGAATCAATTGAAACCATTAATTTCCAACAATACCTACTGGACTGTGTTGAAATGCAGTTTTCTGGCAGGGAACTATAATATTATCATTTTTATTATAATTAATTAATAATATGTGTCTTTAAGAAACACAAGCAAGTCCAGTTGCCTACGTACAGTTGTACAACTCCTGAAGAAATCATGACCAGGAACGATTGAGAATCTTACAAGCACTTTTAAACATAGAAAAGCAACTCGATGAATACAATACCTGCTGGATTGTGTTGAAATGCAATTTTCTGGCAGGGAACCATTACAATGTCCACTGTTAACTTTGTCCTCTCCTCTGTTTTCCCTGCCAAGGTCTTTCTTCTCAGGAGAGGCCTGATGCTCCTCACCTGATGGCCATCACCGTAATGTATAGAGTAATGCTCAGCATGAAGCACTGGAACACAGAGCTGATTTTGGTTTGATCACAGGAAACATAGGTCATAAATACATAGACAACCACGACCAACAGAAAACACAAGAATGACACCAAAGTAGCATGAGGTCACTTCAAACTCGCCATGACAACACAGTCACCGACTTTACTTTACTTTGAGTTGCACTTTGGAAAAATGAATGTAGCCGAGGACAACATTGTTCGGTGGTGGGGGAGAGGAGTTGGACTGAGACTGAGTCGTGTCTATTTATTCTCTGGAGAACAATGGCTGCTCTCTCTTCAGCCCAGCTCTTCAAGAAAGAGCAGGGAATCACTGGAGGTTCATGGGAATCTGGTTTCTGTTTGGTCAGTATCCAATGAGAAACATGTGTGTTTTCATATATTAATAAGATGTCTTATATATTCTATAATATCACATTGTTTGTATATTAAGATAAAAGGGAAAAATTCTTATGTTGCCAAAATATATTTATTTGTTAATTATAATATATGTAACAAAAAAAAATTAAAGTTAATTTAAATTGCGAAAACATTTTGTCCTAATTAGACCCAATTCATTCATGATTTTGAGGCAAGTTTGCTTCTTCTTTCCCTTTCATATGTGCTACGGAAATATAAATCATGTCCCACAAGCCTCTTCGCCTGTCCCCTTCCTGTTGTGGGTGCTCGTGACGTCACTGGTCTTGGTCCACATCGGGTGGGTCCTTGTCTGGGTCTCTGGATGGAGGCAGGGAGAAGAAATCTGTCAAGTCAGTGAGAGCTACCCAGGATACAGAAAGAGATGAAGCGCTTCCTTAAAATTAAAACCAATTTGAAAATAAAAACGACAATGAACTTTTGAGGTGTCCATAGAAAATGAACATACCAATAAACAGAGAAAAAAAGAGAAGACAAAATGATTTGTGGATTATTGAACATTTTATTTATTTTTCTGTGTAGAGATTTGAGCCCTTATTCTATTATTTATGTCCATGGATTGTATGTTAAGATGAACGACATGCCTGCTCCTGAAAAGTGAAGCTAAAGCATTATGATTTCCACCTGCTTCCTCCATGTTAGCAGATGGGACATGAACCAAACTATAAAAACTAAAGTTTAATCCAATATCAATCAATTACATTTTTCTCAAAAAAATTACTTCTGTCATTTTAGGTGGTTCTTTTCACACTGATGTTTGTTCAAGTCAGCATTTTCCCAGAAGTCTTGGGTTATAATAGCAATTCGATTCTATAAAAACAAGGTGAAATGTCATGATTCACAGCAAACAGTCTTGTGTCTTGGTTTTTCTGGATAATTCTACACAAGAATATCTTCAGACTGGTGTGGATATATATATATATATGTGCTTTAAAATTTAAACATACGTAAAGCATGATTTAGAATTTTTATTAAAACCTTAAAATTCCCACATTTACTTATTTTGTCTGAGAAGAATGTCAAAGAGGGAGTTTATTGTGAAGGCAGCACCCGGAAGTCGTGTTGCCCTCCTTTCGTGCAGCTTGATGGTGGTGAGGGGAGAGAGGGGGGAGTCAGGGGGAGATGGCTGCAGGGAGGCAGGAGTGGACCGGGTCAGGAACAACTGAAACCAAACTAAGGTGACCTTGATCATCTGGAGCTGTGAGGAGGATCCAGCCGGCGTGTGCGCGCTGCTGCCCGGCCTGCACACACACACTGAGCCCGTGTCTACCTGCTCATCCTGGTGGGGAACAGCCATCATCTGCCCGTTATCCCGCCTGTCTGTCCGGTTACTTAACCGCACCTCAGTCCCCTGCTGGATCTTTTATTGTGACACCGTGTGGACCTTGTCTCCTCTGTGTGTGAGTATTTATCTCTGTATGTCTGCTTTCACCGTTTTAATGGCGATGTCATGCATCATGAGGTCAGCTGATCATGGGTGGTTTGTGTGAGATCACAATGTGACACTGTTGAGGACAAAACCCAGATCTGAACCTGCAGATGAAACCACGCCCTCAGACACAATCCGACTAGCATTGTTTGTGCCACATGCATGAATGAACCGTGGGCTACTTCTACTACACTGTCATCATCATCATCATCATCATCATCATCATCATCATCATCATCATAAGCAGCATTTAATGTTGTTTTTTTACACATCCACTCAGCTGCCAGGCCTCTCACCACTTCTTATAACACATTTCACTCCAATGTTACTGTTACTAGTAGACTATAGGTCCATATGTTCGAATCCCATCAATCAAAACACATCTGATATGATCCGTCTACCATACATCACATCTTATCTGTCCCTCACTAATCTAATTTTAACCTTTTGGATTTGCTCTTGTGTTCACATATGAAATACTGTTAGGTGTCTCTTAACCTGAGTTTAAAGGTTCAGTGTGTAGGATTTAGTGACATCTAGTGGTGAAGTTGCATGCTGCAGCTGAACACCCCTCACCTCACCCTCCCCTTCCCAACATGAGAGAGAACCTGTGGTATCCTTCAGTTGTCATAACAACTCAAAAGGTGTTTAGTTTGTTCAGTCTGGGCTACTGTAAAAAACATGGCGGCCTCCGTAGAGAGGACCCGCTCCTGATGTAAATATAAAGTATTTTGTAAAGGGGCCATTCTAGGGTAAATAAAACAAGAATTCTTATCATTTAGATGAAACACACTAGTGAAAACATCACTAGGATTATATTATATTAAATCTCTGCCAATAGATCCCTTTCAGCTAAATCTTACACACTGAACCTTTAACCTTGATTTTACCTTTTCACTAATATTATGTTACATATGTTGTATTAATAGGTGTTTGTGTCTCCTGATCTAATTTTAAAGCTTGATTTTATATAGAAAAATCATGTGTTTATTTGCGAAATATTGTAAGGTGTCCTTGGGTGTCTAGAAAGATGCTGTGATTTTTTTTAAATTATTAATATAAATTATATTGTATCAATTATGGTAAAAATTATTACTAGACAAACATTTTCATATCAGTCGATATCGATAATTATCATGATAAATGTCACATTATTATTATTATAAGGCTAAACCCTTATAGATTTAAACTCTTCTTTATTCCATAGTGTCAATATTACTTACTCTGATTATCATAACTACTTACTGCCACTTTAGTTCAGCATTAGTTTACTGTCCCATGTAACTTTTCACTTATATGTTTTTTAGATTAAATTATGTGATTGTTTTATTCTCTGTATTGTAATATATGTTTTGTTACTGAAATCTGGAGCAAACTGGAACTAGAATTTCCCTCCGGATTAATTTATTATCTTATGAGCAGAGAACTACAAACACTTAAAAACAGCAAAACATTTTACAAATCTGAGGTCGATCACTTATATGTTACACCTCCTCACTGTGCTTACACAATGCATTATATCGATATATATTAAACTTTTGTTATATTGCTATTGATGAAAATCCTCTTCCAATAATTATTGTTATTGTTTTATTGTCCACATCTGCTGTGATTTTAGAGATTGTAGGCGGACACTGGTTTGTTAATGTCACCACACATGACTTCTTATCCCAAATCTGAATGTGGAATACTTCCCTTATGAATCTGAACTCATCACTTATCCACAGATGATGTAATCCATGAAATGACCACTTGTATTTAACACTAGTCTTGAGTACAAACTGCCGCAATGAGAAAGACATCCCAAGGTTGTGGCGCTGCTGCACAGAGACCAGACCACGTGCGAGAACATCAGCTTCATCTATTGCTGTTGTCGTGCATGTGCTTGTCAGTTATAGAAAAACATTCTATGTCAGATGCACTCATACATCACTGCATGTCTGCTTTCTCACGCACAAGCACCTATTCATGCAGCAGACACTCATGCATATGCACACAAGCATCGTTTCCGCCTTGATTTATATTCTGTCAGCCGTCGCTCACTGTTTGATCGGACACTCAGGTGCATTTCATGATGCACATCTGTGTTGTGTTCGCTGACAGTAGATCTGCAGTGTAACACAGATCCCTGCAGAAACATAGCAGGACGCTGCAAGGTCATGGCGAGCACTGGTGTGTTCACCTCAGACAGACGACTCAGGACCAAACTTCACTCAATGCTGCTCCAGAGGCCTGGGGCTGTGGAGAAGGTCTTCCTGTTTGGTTTGCTGAGGTGATGGATGGTTACAAAGTTTGTTGAGCATCTTTTGAAAAGACATTTACTGAACCTCCTCTGCAGTTCTACCTGCCGTCTGAGCTCCCATGATGGGAAGCAAGGAAAAACGATTTCCCGTACCTGGATCCATTAAGTTATACAGTCTCATTATATCATGCTATTATCAGGAGTCGCTCTTAGCCCTCATCTGCCTTCTCGTTCTTTTCCCGACAGATGAGAAGTGGTGTCTGCAGCGGACGGGTTTTGAGTTATGCAGATCGCTGGCAGGCGGCACGCTGCAGAGTCAGCAGCAGCACTTGAAGTTGAAGACTCTGTAGGGAAAGAGAAAGATGCATTGATCAGTGTGGGTTACATCAGCACAAATATCCGTATGGTTCTGTAACTCTTCCTCACCCGTCTCTTCACCCAGGTGTCTGTATCTGCTGCGTCGCTCTGACCTGCTGATCCGGTGGAGTGCGGAGCTCCAGAGGCCCATGGCCCCTGTTTCTCTCCGCCAGTGAGAGGTGAGCCAAGCTGGCCTCCCCGGCCCCCTCCCTGCCCCCGGCCCCGGACCCGGACCTGGACCTGGATCCGGATCCGGACCCGGACCCGGACCCGGACCCCGAGCCTGAGCAGCGGCACATGCACGAGGAGGAGTATGTGAGCGAGAGAGAGCCCATCGACACACACCCGGTGACGCCTGACTGCAGGGACGCCGAGACAATCACAGGTTCTTGTTTGTGTGTCTGTCTCTGTCTGTCTGTCTGTCTGTGTGTGTGTGTCTGTCTGTCTGTCTGTGTGTGTGTCTGTGTGTGCATGAAGGTCATGAGGAATTACTGCAGGAAAACATCAAGCTCAAAACAAAAAAAATTGTTTATGTTATAAGGTGTTTTATTCACTGTTCTTTCAAGGAGATATATTATTACAAAATATTCAGCAGTTTTTTTGGTTTGAGCTCAATTTTAATTTCTTAATTTTTTTGTAATATCTAGCACTTTTATTTCTAAAAATACCGAACAGTACTATTTTTAGTACTTTTATCTTCACTGTCATATCTGTGCAGTAACAGTGATGCTGCCACAAAGAGCCACTGTCCCAGCTGGTGTCAGTTTATATCAAATGAACGCTAAATTATTGTATTCATGTAACCACACATCCAGAGATGGCAGATGTGTTTATAATTTTCACTGAATTAAAAGTATTAAAAACAAAATGTTCTTCAAGTTTAAAACTAAGTAGAAGCAGTGCATGAATGTTACGGCCTGGTCGCAAACCTTCACCTTTAATTCTGGAGCGAGGCAAATCACAGCGGGGTCTCACGTGAGATCAAATTTGGTGAACTTTGAACCACGATACTCTCTTCGCATTCACATATATGTTACCGCACCCTAGTCTCCATCTTTCACTGTATCAGTTCCTCTACCAGGCTGCTGTGTTCTCACTTTCTTCTCTGTGATGTTCAGATGTGTGCAACAGCACTGACCTGCCAGAGTTTGAGATCATCAGTCTCCTGGAGGAGCAGCTGCCGGTGTACCGTCTGCGGGCCGACACCGTCTATGGCTACGACCACGATGACTGGCTGCACACTCCTCTGGTTGCGCCGGACGCCAGGCTCGACCTGACCACCGAGCAGATCGAAGAGACCCTCAAATACTTCTGTAAGTTTGGCAGTGATGGGAACACATACAGCGTATGTCAATCTCCAGTGATGCTGATGCTCCTGAGGAAGCGTGCAGGAACTTTTTGGTCATCTTATTTCTAAGTCAGACAGTGGACATGTAGTAAAAAGTATTAACATATTGCATTAACTCCTAATACATATTGCATTAACTCCTAATACATATTGCGTTACTTCCCGATACATATTGCATTACCTCGCAATAGTTTCCTTCTTCTATTTCTTCTGTAGATCATTTCCGATCATCTTCTCCCAGCGCAACCCTGCAGTATGGAATTAAATTTACTTTGAATTGGGCGTGAAGCATGCTGATATAGTACTAATGCTCAACAGGCCTGGTTGTGGAAGTAAACTTGAACAAAATCCAGAGCTCTCCAGTAGAACACAGTACAGTGATCTGCAGGATGCAGGACAACTGCAGGGACACAGACGACTGCACACTTATAATGAAATGATGATGTTGCATGATAACAGGAAATAATTTCAAGATAAAGCAAAACATATTGCGGGGTAACACAAAATTAATCCTCAATTTAATGTGGGGAAAGTAGGTATAGGGAAAGAAACAAATTTAACAACTGTAAAGATACATTTTACAGACAAATCCTTCATAAAACAAAAAAGTATTAAAATCAGTAAATCTATAGAGAAATGGGGTTTAATATTACTATTAATATACAATTTTTGTATTTTGTACAATTAAAACTATACTAAAAATAACAAATAAAAGCTGATAAACACAACACCTCCTTGGCAGAGGTAATAAGTGTTTTTGGTTTGATGAACCATTTCTGTAGCAAGACTTTAAAAGCTACAACTGAGTGATGGTATTAGAGTCAATGTTTAAATGCTAAAAGTTTTTTTTCTAAACTTCTGAGTTATGTAGATAATGTTGAATACTCTGGTTATATATTGAGGTAAAAAGACACTGAGGTATTTCTTTGGTCTAAAGTGGGTCAGAACCTGGTCGAATATTTTATTTCAAACCCGTAAATGATCCAAACTGTATATATCAAGATAACATTAAAACAAATAACGGCTCCACTCACTGGCCCGGGAAGATCAATATATTAACTGTGGATTAAGATCATTTTTGTTCCTCCACTAATGCACCGGCTCAGAGGGAAGAAGATGAACTGTCTGCAGAGGCTTTCTCATATAAACAGTTAAGAGAGTTTGCAGTTAATATCGATTCCTCTTCTGTTTGTTTATTAAATAGAGCTTAAAATGATCTGAGGACAGTTATGTGAAAACATAAAAACCATTAGCTCAATAACATAGGCAATGTTTTGTCTGTTACAGATAAAACACGTCTGTTACTGAATATAATAAGATTCAATCAGATTTTTTTTATATAAGTGTCACTTCTTACTTTTATCTACATTCTTGTTTGTCCTTTCCTGTGTTGATATTATTGTAATATCAGTCTCCCTCCACAAGGTGGTGCCGTTCCACTATCTTCTTGTAGTCTCTGTGTTTCTGTGTTTGTTCTCTGGATGTTTTGAACCATCAGTGTTTTGACTCCTGTTGGGTTTTAATCGACCGTTTGCTGAATTTTCTTCCTCAGTGATTTCTCTGTGATAGATATTAGGTAGTTTTAAATTCTTCTGAGCATATTTCATGCATCTTATTTTCAAACTTCTTCATGATCTCCACCAGGTTTTCACATTTGACCATTTGTTTGTAAGTTTGCGTGTTTGTTTGTAAGCAAGATTACGCAAAAAAATATTGGACAGGTTACCATGAAACTTGGTGGAATGATGGATCAGGACGGAACCCATTAACCTTTGGTCCAGATCTTGATCAGGGGACAGGTGTGAGATAGGGCGTTTTTTGACATTTTCCCTGACATTTTCCCTGATTTCTCATGGATCTTGATGAAAAAAGATTAAGCACATTTAGTGGAACAATATCCAGGAGTATGTGAAATTTGGTTAGGCTTGATTGAATTTAAGGGGACTGTATGTGCTCGACTGAGTGTCATTCTAGTTTCTAGTAAATTGCTACCGGCCCGTTTCTTGTACTTCAAGTTGGAAATGAATCTTTCCATTGTTTGACAGGCAGTAATTTTCCCTTCTATACAATAGACATGAGATTCTTCACCGTGAACATTTGATTTAAACTAAGTAATATATTATTTTTTGTAAACTATCATGTTTTAAGGATTTTGTTTGTTTGTTGGCATTGTAGAGCAAGGAAGTGTATTACATAGAAATATTGTGTGTGTGTGTGTGTGTGTGTGTCCGTGCATGTGTCAGGGGGTCTTTTTGTGGATGAGGGTAACCATAGCAACAGATGCTGGAGGCAGATACACGTGCAGTGGGTCTGCACCGAGCAGTGGACAGAAGAAGTGAGGGAATGATAGAAAGGTGAGAGAAGTCAGCACTTATAGACTAAGAGAGGAGCCCACGCCACATCCCTCTCTCTGATTGGCTCTTTCTTCCTCCATCTTCCAATCTCTCTTGTCTGATCAAAAACCAACTACTACCTCCGCCTCCCTCACCTCAGCTGCTGCGGAGCTCTTTCCAAAACAGATGTGCACTCCCTCTCATCTCTCTGCCTCCCTCGCACTCTCTCACGGGGCGTCCCTGTGGGCGGAGGGTAATTCAGGCTCAGGGCTCTGTTATATTGTACAGAAGCTGAAAAGGAGGAGAGGGAGAGGGAGAGAGAGAGAGAGAGAGAGAGAGAGAGAGAGAGAGACAGTGAATGGATCTGTATTTGGAACGGTTGTCATGTCTGCTTGTTGTTCATCGGGAAGCCAAGGGAAGAGATGGACAGCGAGGGCAGGATGGAGGGATTAGCGAGGGATGAATGTGAGCTGGATGACTGGTACTGTAAGGAGGAAAAGAGAGGTAAAGTGCATGTCATGAATACAGACAAGAGAGACACGTCTAATATGATTCAATATATGATCAGTTTGATCGTGGCATACTATGATTTGATTATTGTAGCATATCGTATCGCATCATCCTCATTAAGAGGATTTTCCTGAAGCTTATTATAATTTGGTTCAACAGCCCTAGTGCACATGCACACACACACACACACACACACACACACACACACACACACACACACACACAAAACACACACACACACACACACAAGCAAAAACAAACAAACACACACTCTCATGCTGTGTCTGTGTAAACCTGAGTGGATCATAACTTAAATTCGGCTCATTTAAATGTGCTTTAATAACAACAGTTCAGTGGGTAACAGGATTACAGAGGTTTACCATAACACACTCAATAACTCTGTACAGCATGTTATTGATTCACACTCTAAACCGATATCCGCTGTCACCTCAGGGCAACACAGCCAATTGTTGTGCGCCATGGAAAACAACCCCTTCCCCTTTAACTGCTGCCCTGCTTTGTCATCTAAACATGGCCCGTCCGTCACCTCCGAGAGGATGACTCTGTAAACTCTCTGTGTTCCATATTGTGGCTGTGTGTGTGTGTCATGGTAGATGTGATGAGTAGAGGGCTCACAGGGTGATACTTGTCGCCTTCTCCTCACTCTGTTTGTGTGTTTTGTGTTTCTACAGTGCTATGTGCAGACAGAGTGGGCCAGATGACGAAGACGTACAGTGACATCGATGCTGTCACACGTCTGCTGGAAGAGGTGAGACGGTCTTTTTACGTCAGGGCTGAGCGGAAAAAAACAAAAACAATCATTATCGCCATGTAATTTTCATCGATAGCGATATAATAAAAGATAAATTGATCGATATTCTATTCTATATTGCTATTTGTGCATTGTGCAAGCACAGGTTTATCAAGTGTTTGTCATTCTCAGCTCATAAAGAAGACTTTAAAACCACAACCCTCACTCAATGAGCCTTAAAACTTGAAAGAAATATTAATTTGACATTTATCGTGATAATAATCTATATTGATCATTTTTATCTTGATAAAAGTTTTGGCCATATTGTCCAACCCATCCGAGTAATGCTGCAGCAGATCCGATTCTGCACTCCTGCACTTTATTTATTTATGTATTTAAAAGGGACAGTGTTCAGCTCAAACATAAATGTCACCATGTGATGCACTGTACCAGAATACCTGATTAAACCAGAGAGCAACAAGGCTACAGTCAGAGTAGAAACAACACACACAATTATGCAAATGAAGCACATTACAAATGTATGTTTGTAAAGTAAAGATGAGTCTTGAAGGCCCTCACATAGAATATAAAAGTCAGTGGGTGCAGAGCTGAGCAGACGTTGTTGTGGTTCATTTGTTTGTTTGCTGCCCCTCACATCACCAGTCAGGATGTTCCATTGATTTGCGGCCGTCACAGATAAAGCTGATTGCCCAAATGCAGTGTGGTGGAATGGTGCTGTTTGGTGCAGGATTTTCTGGAGGATCTAGAGAACAGAACAGAATAGAAATAAAGTTTAACTGGCTGTGCTGTCCAACACCAAATCATGAAGTGGAGGCACGGCACAACCATTTCAAATTCTTACAGACCAAGAACAAATTTTTATTCAGTATCAGGCCAAGATATTTTATCAGTGGCTGTCAATCCCTTCACCTCTGATGTGAATGTCCCCATTAGAAGGTTTTTCTATGGTTTACCATTTTTACGGGCTCAATAATAGAGGACCCTAACACTAACCCTTGTGGAGCACCTATTGTACACTTCATGGACAATGCATCACAAATTTAAACACATTGTATCTTATTAAATGTGAGATAAGGACATCCATGCCAGTGCGACAGGCAGTTTCCACAGTAATGTTCCCACGTGATTGACTGAATCGGATACTTTTCACAGATCTGAAAATACAGTTAAATACAGTTCAAATATCGTTATGTAACTTAATAAACATGGTGTGAAAATTGGAAGACATTTTGGGAGGAGCTGATAATTTTCTCTGGGCTGTTGCATGCATCAGTTTCTTTTTTGTAATTTTGTCTTTTGTCAACGCACACACAAACACACACACACACACACACACACACACACACACACACACACACACACACACACACACACACACGACACCTGCAAGAGTAAATGTATTCTGGTAATGTTGTATTGTGCAATTTTTGGGTGTCGCAGTTCTGAATGTCAGCTACATCATCTCCTCTGTTGTCTTCGTACTTTCCATCCAACAGAAAGAGAGAGACTTGGAGTTGGCTGCAAGGATCGGCCAGTCGCTTCTTAAGAAGAACCGAATTCTGACTGAGCAGAATGACTATCTAGAGATACAAGTGGCACATATCACAGAGGAGGTCTGCACACATGCACACACACTCACACACACACTCACACACACACACACACACACACACTCACACACACACATGCACTCACACAAACACACACACCGGATTATGACATTAGATTGATAGTTGTGCAGCAGATCCTACACCAGATACTTACATACAGACACACATTGTAATACACACATACAGGAGTTGTGAAGTTACGATGTGACCTCTTCCAGGTGGCCCAGCTGCACCATGAGTTGAACCTGAAGGACGAGCTGCTGCAGTTTTACACCATCGCAGCTGAGGAGAGCGAGGACGAGTCCAGCAGCTCCCCAACGTGAGCATCCGTTCTTTGTTCACTAACATCTGTAAAAAGATGATATTGTGTTAGTTTTTTTTCTTTACTTATTTAATAAGGACAGTGCTCATTAATCAACAGACAAAATACTTTCAATGAGCCAGTTTTTACAAGGCAACCTGAAATAAACAAAATCTTGTCTTATATAATAGCAATTATCCATGGATAATTCATGTGCATTATACATAAAATCCAAACTAACTGTACAACAAACCCACGATTAAAACACTATGGTTGACTACACCTGATAAAAGCAAGCAAATAATCTGTGATTAAACTACATTATACAAATCCAACAACACAATGTGACAGTCAGATACATTACAAAGCCACAGGTATGCATGTACATTTAATCACAAGTTTTGGAATGCAAAACAGCAAAACAAGCAATGTGCTGAACACACACCAGTTCAAACTGAATACGTATGCACTGACCTTCTGTGAGTCTCAGTCCTGCTCTGTCTTCATCTGAAGGGGTAAGAGGAGTAAAGTGGGGGCCGCCTCAGGAGGCTTTGTGAGCGACACACTGCAGAGGAAACTCAAAGACCTGGAAGAAGAAAACCTGTCGCTCCGCTCAGAGGTTTGTCTCCACACACTGATAACAGCAGCACACACACACATTGTAAGAGAAGTGCACATTGCTTGGAGTGTATTGTAAAACTAGATGTCTGCATGTAGGCTCACCATCTGAAGTCAGAGACTGAAATCTATGAAGAAAAGGAGCAGCAGCTCGTGAACGACTGTGTGAAAGAGCTCAGTAAGTTTTGTGTCTATCTCCTTTACACTGTTTTCATGCATATTCTTTCTACGGAGGGACATTCGTTCCCTCTCAGAGGTTGAAAGAGACTCTTGCTCCCTCTGTCCTTCCAGGGTCGTCCAGTCTCCAGATCTCTGCCATCGCGGAGGAACTGGCTCGTAAGACCGAGGACGCCTCCAGACAGCAGGAGGAGATCACACACCTCCTCTCTCACATAGTGGATCTGCAAAAGAAAGCCAAATCTGTGAGTATCCGTACGGACACAAATGTGATTATTATTATGCTCTGGTGGTTTTACTAATTCAAACCTGCACGTATGTGTGTTTAGTTTGCAGTGGAGAATGAGGAGCTCTCTCAACACCTGCTGGCAGCTAAAGATGCTCAAAGGCAGCTGACAGCGGAGGTAACTTCCACTTCACTGCACTGTTATGATCGCAATTTCTTTTCTTACCAAACTGTTTTCAGAATAACATGACTTCGCTGTAAACACTGTATTTGTCTTAATGTTGTCATGATACCAGACTGTTATATTGTTGTATTAACTGATGTTAATACCAAATCTACGATGCAACAGCTGCAGGAGTTGGAGGGGAAGTACCTCGAGTGCATTGAGATGCTGCATGAAGCTCAGGAGGAGCTGAAGAACCTGCGGAACAGATCCTGCACGGCAGGAACCCCTCGGCGCTACAACACGCTGGGACTGTACCCGATGGTGAGGGAGTGTGGGTGTGTGTGTGTCTGTGTGTGTGTGTGTGTGGTTTACGTGACCCATCTTCCATTTCTTCATGAGTTTTTGTGTTGCAGGATTCTCTGGCTGCTGAGATTGAGGGAACGATGAGGAAGGAGATGAGTCTGGAGGACCCTGAGTGTGAAGAACTGAAGTATGGATACAGTACTTAGCATTTCACTGAAACTACAGGGACTGTGCAGAATACAGCAATATTATTTATTTTTTGCTTTTTCACAGTATTAAAAAATAAAATAAAACAGATAATAACTACAGTAGAGCGCTTACCTCCACCAAGTATGAATAATCTTACACCTAGTTCTTATTATAGAAATATAAAAGAAAAAGCATTTATTTGTCATCAAACTTAGTTTAAGAACGTGAAAAAGAAGAAATCCTGTATCTGCCCCTTACAATCCACACTGAAATGGAATGAATGTTTCTCAGGACCAGGCCCCAGCCCTCCCACAGGTCTGGCGGAAATTGATTCAGTAGTTTTTGTATAATCCTGCTGACAAATAAACAAACAGACAAACAGACACTGGTGAAACTATAACATCCTTGGACGTAACGATTGAGTACCGATGATACTATTGTTTAGACTAAAGTTAGGTAAAATTTGCATTTTCAATATGTGAGAGACACCAATTACTATAAAAAGTTAAAAAAACAAAAGTAAATGCAAAAATAATTAATTGGGTAACAGTTTCAGTTCTGGAAAAAACAAACAACTGTGTAGGTTACCTTCCCTTTTTGAAAATGAGCAAAACTGCCCATAATTTGAAATCGTCATGTGTGTTTTGTCATATGTTTTTATGAATCTATGACAAATTATGGTCTTAACTCATAATCTTAAAGGTGGTAAGGTAGCTCATGCACTTGATCCTGCAGAGAGAGTTATAGGATACTGTGATGTGTAGTTTAGATGTTGGATGCCAAAATGTTTGCAGTTCTTTGATTCATTGAGGTTTAACTCCTAAATACAAAAACATCCTGAAAAGCAGATCTGCCCTGTGTATAATAGCGAATGTTGCATAGAGAAGATGTTATTGACTAGCTGCAAATGGCTCGGGTTAATGCTCTCGTTTCTGATTGTTTGCAGAACCCATCGCAAGCGCGTCTTTGAGACGGTCAAGAACGTCAACCAGACTGTGCGTCAGCGTTCACTGACTCCGACCAGCGCCAACATCCCAGGCTCCAACCAGTCTCTGTCCGCACGGACGTCACCTCAGTCCAGCGGCCTCTCCACGCCCCACTCCAGCATATATGGTGTTGACATCAGCGGAGACGGCGCTGCCCTTGACAACCGCACGCAGAGCATCCTAATGGAGACGGCATCTAATCAGGATGGGTGAGAAGAAGTGAACTTTATCAATTAAGAAATGAGAGGGGAAGTTGTTGTTTAGATTTCTGCAGGAATCAGAGGGCGGAGAAGTGTCTTTTTTAATTGACTGATATAATAGCAAAAGTTGCATAGAGATAAAAGAAAATAAACTCTTGTGTCTGATTGTTGATCCATCGCAACCACATCTTTTAGACGGTCAAGGACGTCAAAAGACAGAAGTGTCTTTTTGAGTTGACTGATATGATGATCTTAAGATTGGAAAAAATATTCTTACCCTTTGTTGTCTGTTGCAATCCTGCTCTGACAGCAGGGGCCGGGAGAAGAAGGCGAACGGTGCTGAGGACCTGAGGGTGGCCCTGCGCCGCCTGTCTCTGCGTCGACAAAACAACCTGAGCGAGAGGCGCTTCTTTGTAGAGGAGCGGGAGCGAAGCAAGGGCGGACACGGAGGGATGCACGATGCTCTGGGCCAGGAGAGCGGGTTGACGCCCTCAGAAAGCATCATGTCCCTCGGGAACCTCCACCTGTGGGCCACACGAGGGCCCTACCTCCCAGACAAACTCCAGATCGTCAAGCCACTTGAAGGTGAGGGAGAGAGGGAGCGAGGCAAGGTGGGGAGGAAGGGGGAGGCGGAACTGCACAGGGGAGTCGGGGCAAAGAAAGGGAGCAAGCGAGGCTGGGGAACGGAGAGGGAGAGTAGGAGGGACAGCCACGGGCAGACGCTCGAGGGGGAGAAGGAGAAAGGATGGGGGTGGGCGAGGAAGACAGGAGCTGGGATAGAGAGGGAGAGGGGAAGGAGGTGGGCCGGGAGCATGAAGATGAAGGGAGCGAGGGAGAGGAAGGAGAGGCCTCTGTCGCTCATGCTCTTTAACTCTTTCTGGTCTCTGATGCATCATCACAAGTCAGGCAGCTTCGCATCTCCACACAGCTACTACAAAGACACACAGCCCAGAGGCTGGCTGTAGACACAGAGGGGGAGAGAGGGGATGGCATTCTGGAATACAGACAAACAGGTGTAAGATAAGGAGGAGATATTCAACCTTTATTTTAACTCGGGAATTCTTACAATATAACCAAGTAAGGAAAATAAAGAAAGCATTCCAAGACACAAAAAAGAGAAATTTGTCAAATAGCAAAAACAAGAGCAAAGGTCCTCGGAATAAATACAGTACACACAATCTTATTTAAACCAAATGAATTTTCTTAAACAAGAACAACTGCAGGTAAAATATGGTGATATAAAAAATTGCCTGAAGGATAAAAATGAGTTGAGCTATAGGTTGTTCAGTATGTTGCAGGTCCTGGATTTAGCTCAGTAAAAACACCTGCAGTGTTTGGTGAGAGTCCACATGTAACATAGAATAAAGTGAAATCTATCCAGGAAGTGTTTATATGAATGTGACCCTGATGTGACATCACTGGATGGGGTCACAGCCCTGTTATAATATTCCCCTGTGTGATCCAGTGTTGAGTTGGCTGCTGCTGCTGGCCTGTGCTGCCCTCTGCTGATAGTAATAAGGGCAGCACATTGCCTATCAAACTTTTAAATCTTCCTACATATATATACTTGCATACTGTATATATATAAAGAAACCCTTCTATTTCCATTTTTACCATATATGTGTTTATTTTTAATTCCTAAATATGCATGATTCTTTCTTTATGTGAGGTTTTATTATTTATTCATTCATTTATGACTTCCTCTGTTATTCTGTATGCTGATTTTTTTCTTTGTTATCATCTCAGTTCCAAACTGAGACTAATAAAACCCTTTTTTCTCATTCTAACTGCTCCTCCATTTCATTTCTTTTTCACCTTATTCCTCAACTCTTCTAGTGTCTCTGTAGTGCTTCCATCTTTGTGCGTCACCCACTTCAGCCAGATGAGGTTTATGCTGTTATATTCCTCTGAACTTGTTCTTTTTTATGGATAATTTATCATATAAGACAATAATAAGTAGTTATTCATATTAAATGCATAGTGTAAGTACCCGTCTATGATACATGATATGTACTTTATTAAAATTATTAATAATAGCTGTCAGTTTGTCCCTGTGCCAAAATCACACAACCAATTTTTATCTTTGATAAATAACTTGATGATTAAGATTCCAATCTAATAATTTATAATCTTTTAACTAAAACCACAGGACACTGTTTGATATTATTGGGCAATGCTTTTAAGTCTTTTTAGGAAAACTACTTATCAATCTGATAGTAAAACAACCATTTACAATTATTGTTATAATAGATATTAATCCAAGTGTTTTATTTTGGACATTAAAAAAAACAGTTGTCTACAAAGCAGATTTATTCATTTCTGTCCTCTAGGCTCTGCCACCCTGCACCACTGGCAGCAGTTAGCACAGCCTCACCTCGGTGTGATTCTGGACGCCAGGCCGGGAGTCGTACCCAAGGGTTACAGACCCCTCGAGCTAGAGCTGGAGCAGGTGGGTGGGTGTGTGTGTGTGTGTGTGTAGACCATGTTCATGATATGCTCATGTCCTTCAAGTGCCTCTTTTACAGTTTATGAAATAATCAGTTGTGTTGCGTTTGTCACGTAACACATAAATAGATAGCTTTATATTATATACATAATTATGTATATATATATATATATATTACTATATGACAGGATGTAATTAGTAATTGTGGTGAGAACCTTTTTATTGCACAAATATAATTGTGAACAATATGAATAAAATAAAGAACATACTGACCAAAACAACTGAGATCTAGTTTCCTAAGTAGCCATTAGACAAGGAAGTTGATGGTGCTTACAAACTTTATTTAGCTATTTTGAATAAATAACAGAAATCTGTTTGATTACTGTATATAGTCTGATTTGACTAATTACTTTTTAAGTACTTGTTCTATTACTAAAGAATGTCTCATAGTATGAGGAGTAATAATTAAAGTAGTAACCCTTGCGTGTCTCTGCAGGTGTATCCATGGGGGGGCTTTGAAGAGGATGAACCAGGTGATCAGTACTTCCAGAATCTGCCCACGTCCTCCGCCTCGGCCTCTCCAGCTGTGCCCTCCACCTCCGGCACCAGCGACACCAACCTCGGGCAGCCTCCACCCAGCCTCGCTCCGCTCTCCCCCTCCCCGCCATCCCCATCGCCACATCTCAGCAACACTGACGCCCTGGGTGAGGACATACAATGCATTTATTTAATGGATGTAAATGTTCACATTGTGGAACCTGTGTGAAACACCTGTGACGTCTGTGTTTGTGCGGCGTTCAGCTGCGTACTACCCAGGTAAATGCATGGCCCACACCAGCTCAACCTACACCTTCACAACCTGTCGGATTCTTCACCCGACGGATGAGCTGACACGGGTCACGCCAAGGTAATTGAATAACAAAAGTCAAACTTTTGTGGCCGCTCAACGTGAGTGTTTCTGTTCATTTATTAATAACCAACAACTACAGAGTTTTGATTTTCTGCTAATATCAGCCATATTGAAATAGACGACTTATTACAAAAGTCCTTATGAAATCATGTGTTTTTATAAGAAAAGTCATCTAAGGATGCACATGTTCCTCTGGCTGGACGAGCGCTTCATTTAAAGTACCTAATAACTTTGTTTAGAAATATATAAAGTTTATGATACATGCAGGTTCTTATGGTTCATAATAAAACTATGGCATCCCCTCATTTCTATGATAACATCATAGAATATGATATCATGAAGGTTGTTTAAATAAGTAAGACTTACCACATTTTCAATGTTTCTAATGATCCTTTCTTCTTGCTTGATAATTAATTGATTTTCAGTCTGAACCCAGTCCCAGCGACGTCCTCCTGTGTGATGACCAGCACTCTGTTGGGCACTCCCGCTGTGACACCCTGCACCCCCCGTAGGCTCGGTCTCAGGCCGTCCGAATCTTCAACCAACCTCAGGCAAGGCTCCAGATAAACCAGGAAACCACTTCACTGTGTTCTTTTTGTTTACAAGTTAGCAGATTGTGTCTTAGTAGCTACTTTAAAAGAGAAATTAACTGTATCACCCCAAGCTTCTTCTTTTTTTCAAAACAAGACATTTAAGTTCAAGCTATGGTTGGAAACATTGCAAAAAAAAGAGGATTGTGTGACTATGATCAACTTTTTGAAGCCTAACTTTGTTTTCGATAAGCTTTACTTTGCAGTGTTACCAGTCGGTATAGCGCTAACCTCCATTTCTCGTGTACCTGCAGAGATGCGACACGCACCACCAGCACCTCTCTGGGGTTGGTGCGCCTTCTCCAGGAGAGAGGGATCTCAGCAGCAATGTATCACCAGAGCCAGGGCCTGGAGCACGGCCAGAGCAGCGGAGGAGTCTTATTCAGCACTTCCATCGCTCCTAACCGAACGCCCAACCCTGACCCTCTGCGCCCCTCCACCCCTCCCAACTCGCCCACGGGGCCTGGAGCTTCAGCCGTGCTGACGTCTGCAGGGTTCGACTTCAATAGCCCTTCTTACGACAACTTCCTGGCCTCTAAACCAGCCCGCTCCATCCTGAAGGAGGTGACTGGGGGGATGAGGGGTAGGCAGAGAGGGCGGGACTGCGAAAGCCAAACGGACGTTAGCGTTACCGTCCAACACCTCAACCTGCTGGATAAGGTGAAACGTCTGGGTGTGGCCGGAGCTCAAGGGGGCAGAGCAATGAGCCCCAGCCCCATGCTGGGGCCTCTGGGTGGGCTTCGCAGGTCCGGCTCCCCTTTCGGGCCTGATGGAATAAGGAGGAACAGGAGTTATCCAGCTATGGTTGGTGCCAGCATGGCCATGAAAGCCCCAGGGCCCCCAGAGTAGTCCGGACTACTGCTGGCCATCTGGGTAGCCAGGCCAGAGCCAGGCAGGGCCGAGGACTGACTGTTGAGCAGTCACCTGGAGCCCAAACTCTGACTGACACTGTTCATACTGTACGACAATGACATGGTACTACTGACTCATCACTACTGTGGTTCCACACTGACACAATCAACTTTACAATACTTTGACGTGGTTGCACCTGCTTTAATTGAGAGCAAAGTAATTTAAAGGGTTAATTCACCCAAAATTCGAAACGCATATATTCTATATATTGTGATTGAACACTAAATTAGTTTTTATGTGCTCAGATTTTGAGATCCCTGAAATGTATAAATGCAACTTTTTTTAAATTTTGCATCTTAGCTCTATGACTAAAAGCGCACTCTGTGTTCTTCCGTTTGACAGATATCTAAACTCTGGGCAAACCTGTTTTATGTAATTTAATTGTATGTAACTGGGTGAACTGACCCAGACGGATAAATCCAAAAACTGTGCAGTCAAAGCTGCAAATATCTCCCACTGCTATCCGCTCACACCCCCCTGCTTCGGAGACTGACTCTGCTGGCTAGATGTAGTACTCCCACTCTCGCCTTATTCTGAATCACATCCACCAAATCCCACACACACTCTGATGTACACAGGTGCACTCTTCAATCTGCCATCGCCCTAGTTGGCTATTTGTCATCACTGTAGCACTAAACCATGCCAATTCATTCTTCCTTAATATTACTGGATCAAAAATTCACATTTTATAAAGAATTGAAAATTTACACCAGATACATGATGACACTCCCTCTCTCCCCTCTCGCCCTAAATCTCTCCCGATCCAATTGGGTTTGAGCCCGACATGTCACTTTCAGCAAATCATTGAATAGTTTTTACGTCTTTATTAAAAGATACATTGATTTAGTTTCCTAATTGGCCATTAGACCAGGAAGTTGATGATGCTTGCACTGGATCAGACGGATCAATACGCTGAAGCTGCAGCTCAGCGAGAGGATGAAGACAGAGACAGGGGAAGTGATTGTGGTTAATCAGCCATAGTGGTCGGACATCTTCCTTAAGTTTTCCAGGGTGAAATGAAGCAATATGTGCCTCGACCATCTGTTTTTGATCATTTGTGTTATTCATGTGTTGGATTAAGGGCGTGAAGTATCTGTCACTATCACTGTTGCATTTGTGTTAAGTTATTTTAAAAACCCTGTCCTGAATTTCAACTTTCTTTCATTTGAGATAATCTGTTGTCACGCACATTATAAATACTGTTCATTGTCAGTGACATGTCAGTGATGACACACTTATTACTATTGTGTGTAGTGCATAACCATGATCCACACATCACTGTAAGTATCGGGGTGAGCATGTAATCAGGGGATTTTTTTCCGAATAAAACTTGTCAAACAAAAGATTGAATGTCATGATTTTCCTCGATATGAAACTGGGGCCAGTCGTGATGAGGAAAAGATCGTCTCCGGCATAAAATGATTACTTACCCTCCTCCAGCAGATGGAGCTCACTATTTTCACAGCAAACAGTCATTACATGAAGCACAGTGCATGTATGTAAGTGTCCATATTGGTGCAGTCATAATCCATCACGCACCGTGTGTCTCTCTTGTGTTACAAGGGATATGATGAGGGCTGCTTATTAAACCCATGTTAGCCACGGGGTGAACGAGAGGTGAGCAATAACCGAAAAATGTCACTCAGGCGGCCCGGGGAGACTAATTGGAGGAAATGAGATCTAACTTCATTTCTAATGTCCCTGACGTCCTCCATATTGGATATCTGTCCCCTCAGAACAACATTTGGAAAAAATCATTTATGACAACACCAAATCAAACACCTCTGTTAAATCAAATCCACTCCCGGGTGTAAATGCGACCGCACTGATGTTTCCCTACAGATGATTTAATCATGAAATGTCTCGTCAACCTCAGGATGAAAACTTTGTTTTATGATAAAATACATGAAAACCTAATGACATCCTCAGCTTTGTTTAGAGCTAATCAGCTAAATGTTGACATGCCAAACTAAGATGGTGAACATTATTACCTCCACCAAGAAGGTACTGTTTTATAATATGTTAGTTAGCTGGATTACATGAGTACCCATAATGGGTTTTTCCACAAAACTTGGTAGAATGAAGTGGTATCGGTCAGAAATGAACCCAGGAATTGTTTTTTCACATTCTTAAACATGGTGAGATATGGTGCTTTTATTTCTGAAAGAATATAGATCTTGAGGCATGAAAAAGGGGGCTGACATATATTGTATGTAATTTGGTGCAGATCCAAATCAAAATTCCAATTTGGTGAATTTAAAACGTGGTTTCCTGAGGGGTCTGTTCTGGTTTGTTTTTTAGCAGGGTTATGGAAAAACCACCAGACAGATTTACATGAAACTTGGTGGAAGGATGCATTATGGTTTAAGGAAGCACCCATTACATTTCAGTGTGGATCCAGATTTGCGTTCAGAGCTTTACGTAGGCTCAGTCAGATTTGTACAATCAGACTGTGTTGTAATAATAATTTTACAAGGATGAATTGTGTTACAACTGACTCATGTTGTTTGGCGGTGTATCCTACGCAGTCTGCTTTTCATTGGCAGTTTAATAGTTATTTTTACCCAAAAGTTTTGAGTCTCAGCTTCACATCAATGTGAAGCTGAGATTGTGTCCTCCTGTGTCAGGCTTTTTTTTCTCTTGCCCACTGCGAGATTAATAATGAGACTAAACAAGTATTTCTAGTTGTTTCCCATTTTCCCCTTGTAACCACTGTCGGTACAAAGCTCACAGGATGAGGGTGGTAGCTTCATATTTACCAAACAGATGTGAGAGTGCTATTAATCTTCTATAATCTGACTGTCAGCATGAAAATAAATCAGTGTATTTGTATTCATTGGTTTGAAATGAGTTTAAAATGTGCTTCTTACTTCTTTGCTCTTGTGTTATGTGCTCCTGGGTGCCAGATGAATTCATTATATGCCGACTTGCATTTTGCAGGGTTTTTTGAGACCGATCCAGAGCATCAAGGATGTAGGAACTCTCCTTTCATTTCAGATGCCAGTAAAATGCTTTTGAACTGACTCATCTGAAGTGAAACAAAGTAAGAGTTGGAGACAGACACAACGGAGAATGCGAGACAGTTTCAGGAAGAGCTCAGACCATCTGCTCATCTACCGTCACTGGATCTTCATTACAGCCACACACTTGGAGCTCATGTTCCTTTCATGAGTGTGCGGCTTCGCCCATTAGGACACAAAGCCAGAGCACTTATGAATGTAAGAGCGCTCCAGTCACTCCATGTAAGACTGCACATGGAATCTTTGACCTTTATATTTTCCTGGCAGACGTCCACATGTAATCGAGATTACGGAATCAGAATAGAAAATATAGACTCAATTTGAAAAAGTTGAATATGTAATGTTATTATATCATAGTTTTTTAGTTTTTTAGTTAGTTTATTGTCGAAAATCTTTTACAATAACTACATTTATTAACTAATGAAAAGAGTGCCTGACACACAACATCTCACTCAAGGACTCTGTGGCAAGGGGGGAAGGAAACAGGGATGAGTCAAGAAGCGAAGGTTCGTCCATACAGCTTTACATTCCTGGAAATTCCACCATCACTTCTACGTCAAAAAGGAGAAACACTATCAGGTTTATCAGCAAAGACTTCAACTTCAAACCTCAGGAAACACTTAGAGGTTAGTTTCCCTCTGAGAGTTTAACTTTTTGGAATCGGTTTGAATTCAATTTTAAAACATTTTCACCGCAGAACTCAACTCATATACATCTGCAACTGTAGCATGGTTGGGTTATGGATGGATTAGCTCATTGGCTAACGTGCAAATGATTAATATGTCAAATGCATTTTATCTGCAAAGAGAATTCTTTGAGATATTTCAAGATGAACTCAATAGAGGAATTTAAACTTTGGTGGCTTCGTAAGTAATCAGATTCAGTGCAGTTTTGCAAACCGATTAATTTTGTCAGTAATTTAGAAGTAATTTGCATAGACTGTATATAAACATGGACAACATGGCTGCTCCCTAAAAGTCAAGCCAAAGCATCTCAATCGCCCCCTAGTGGCTGGCGACATTATAGGTCATAAACCCCACCTCCTCCTTGTTAGTAGATGAGACAAGGACCCAACTAAAAGTACACATCAAATACATTTTTCTTAAAGACGGTTTCTGTCATTTTAGTGACGATTTCTGTGATAGTTCTTATCACACTGATCTGTTTACGTGATACTTTTCCAGTAAGTTTGGTTTTTATTAATTATTTGATGCTATAAAAATGGGGTGAAACATCATGGTTGACAGCTGAGACTGACACGTGATTAGTCAAATGCGTGTATCGGCTGAACCTTGCTACCGCAGCACAGGATGGACGTCCTCAGTGCAAGATGGCAGCATTCGTACTCGAGATATCGTGACTTCATTTCTTGATAGATCCAACACACGCACAAAAGCTCACACACACACACACACACAGTAGAAACATTTGCTGGAGCCTTTAAACCTTTCCAGAGCCTTGAAGTCTTTAGACCTCACCTCTTAAAACAGAAAGATCGAGCCAATTCCCATGGCTCGCTCAGATTCTCAAGTCTCTGTACATTTCCAATTCAAGTGTGATCTCAATCGAAACACACACACAGACACACACACAGACACACACACCAACATATAAACACACAGCACACCCTCTCCTTCCCCCAGGGCATCCCAAACCACTTCTCTGAATTATTCACTCAGTCTGCTTTGTTCATCGATCCTTCTCTCCAACTTTCAGTCACATCGCTCAGTTAACAGGCGGGGCTGTAGCAGCAGCATCGTGGATCGTCACTGTGGAGTCCACCTCCTCCTCTCACTAATACTTTCTACAGGTTCAGCTCAGGAGCCGTCTCTCACTGCTGTCTTTGATCAGCGCTGCTGCTTTCCGAAACGTATTTCAAAAAGAAAATGTCAAGTTAGCCCCAGCAATGTGGATACCACGTCATCGAGTCCCTTCTTTTTGTCTTTGCCCGATGAAGTTACATCATAATGTTTAAATATAACACATATTGTGGACTCTCTTAGGGGTTATTTTACTTGTCGAGCACACACTTTACAGCTCTTAATGATGCTGTGGTTCTTTTGAAGATATGCTGAAACATGAATGATGCATTCACTGACTTTCATCTCCTCGGT
The DNA here is from genome assembly GCF_009819705.1 of Hippoglossus hippoglossus. NCBI lineage: Eukaryota > Metazoa > Chordata > Actinopteri > Pleuronectiformes > Pleuronectidae > Hippoglossus > Hippoglossus hippoglossus. The sequence continues at coordinate 15,452,447 of NC_047161.1, forward strand.
GCAGCTACACACTGACCCCCTTTCTTAGTCTTAAACATTTCTCCCTTTACATTCATCATGCTATCAAAACCAGCAGCATTAAGCAAAATCCACCATGGGATAGCAATGTGTATTTCTCATGTGGTTGAATTTCTTCGCTTTGCATCGGACTAAGACTCTGACCTTTGAAACTGGAAGAGTGTGACTGTGATAGTATGAAATCAGAGCTATCTGGATCACACAATGTACGCAACACACCTCCCTATATTTCCATGACAATAGCAGTGAGATGATTTAAATACATTTAGTCTTCACTCTATTTTACATTGACTATATATATACTGTATGTGTGTGTGTGTGTATATTTATATAGATATACATCTACTCCAAACAGTTCAGTGGAAAAAGCCATCTGTAAAGCCTATTTAATACCCATTGCATCCTCCAATTGTAGATATTTTGAAACAACTAACATTTACATTTGGTAACACATTAATGTTTTCTTTGTCTTTTTGCCCTCTAGATATTTAAAAGTGGTAAATATTTAGCGCAAAATTGTGAAATGTTGTCACAAAGGTGGATATAAAAACAATATATACACACCAGAATAGAGTTACATGTGACCTGTGTCGACCAGTTTCTTTGACTATGTTCAAACTGTGCTCAGTCATCTGCCTCTTTCCAGTTACAGATGAGAGGGGAAGGATTTTTACAATCCAACAGAATTATATGAGACTGATTTTGGAACGTAGTCTTTGTCAAGTTTTGACCAAATGATTGATTTGATTGATTGATTCAAATGATTACGTTTTTGAGGGTGAGTTACTGTGTATACTCTTTTATTCAAAATCCCCAAAATGACTAAGAGCAACTGCATATGTGTTTTTCCATGTGCAGTGAGTATCAGTACCTGTTCCTACTGTCACCTCCTCTCTGCGATATAGGAAGCTTCATAATACTGATGCACACCGGCACCAGAAATGAGGTGCCACAGATAATCCACATTTTGCTGTGAGATATGCAACTAATGAACGTGAGAGAATTTAATTTGAGCAGCACGCATCATAAGAAATCATTTGCAGAGAGTGATATTTTCAGTCTTTATTCAGTCCAGTTAGTCTCAACAGACCCTGACACCTCCTGGATCCTTTCCACCCAAAAAACGATAAAGAAACCAGAGAAAAACCAGAAACAAACAAACCTTGGACAGTGAGAGCTTTTCTGTAAAATTTGGCATATATGTATATTGCATTATTACAGTTTTACAAACAAATGTACAACAAATACATCATAAATAGACTCTTATTGTGAGACACCGAGGGGCCAGCTTGCATGGGGTTTGTTCCCCTTCTTTTTCTTGTTTTCCCTTTTTACGAGGAGTACTCGTACTCCTCTGCGCTGCGGCGGCCGAAATCCATCCAGCCCAAGTAGTCCCTGTCTGCTATCCGATGGTTGGGGCTCAGTCCTTTGCTGTACGCCGCTGAGTTTCTGCGCACAGAACCTGGTAGAAGAAGAAGTGGCGGGAGGAGAAGGAGGAAGAGGAGGAGGAGGAGGAGGAGGAGGAGGAGGAGGAGGAGGAGGAGGAGGAGAACAGGATGGAAATAAATATCCTTCAGAGTCGGAAGACCAAGAGAGAGGACGAAGACTTGACTTGGATTGTGGGCCCGCTTTTGAGTTGGATAGAGATAGCTGGGGAGGACATCTGAAATACTCTGATTTTGGAAGCAACATGCACGCAATGTGATGCTATTCATTTTTAATTTTGTGAGACATGGAGACAGAGCTGAAACGACCTATTCACAGTTTTTAATAACTGAAGCATCATCATTCTGTTGGAAATATCACACGAGGCTGATCTGGTAGTTCTGGGGGGGGGGGGGATTGGTCACAAACAATCTCATTCCATCACGCAGTTAGTACTCATCCTGCACTGAGATGCAGTTTAAGTGATTGATGCTTTAATCTCCAGAATGTCGTCACTTTTTGCAACTTTTAAAACTTTCAGAAGTTAGTGGAGTTCATCACCAAGTTATACTTTTCAGAGGAGAAAGTGCTCGCTCTGTGAGACGCCTAACTTTATTTGGCTGATGACTGATGGCTGCTGCGATGGATTTGTGTCGTTTAGATTGGATTTGGGGATTTTCTTTCTACTGTGAAACTGTTTTTTGTGACATAATAATTGCCCCCCTGACCACCCCCCCCAATTCCACACACAGCATAACAAAAGGGTTGTTCTAAAAGCAGCTGGACTTCACGCCGACAACATACTATTACCCTCTCTTCCATTGAGTGTCCGTGCCTGTATTTTTCCATGTGTGTGCACTTGTATCCCCGACATACTCTGACCTCTAATCTTATAAAAACTCTCTGATTCTTATTCTCCCAAAAAATCCCAGACTTTTATTTTATTCCGAGTGGAGAGAAGCAGGACTGCCATGCATCCGTTTGGTAATCAATTGAGCGCTCGCAGGGATGCTGCTTGCACTCAACCCACATCCTCCTACGCAACACACACACACACACACACACACACACACACACACACACACACACACACACACACACACACACACACACACAAACATGCACACACATGCACATGCTTCAGTTCCCTGGTGTGCTGAGAAGATTGGCTGCAGAAGGCTCGACAACGACACCTCCTACACCGAAACAGGCAAGTGAACAGTGAGCGCACAAGCACAGACCCTCACCCCCCACACGGGTATTACATATACATTTTTTCAACATGGCCTTTGACATTTTATTGATTTTGCAGAGTCTGTTTCAGATTTTCCTACTTCCAAAATACTTCAACTGAATATTTTGCCACAGTGAAATACAAACTACATGTAATATATAATATGTGAGAAAGAATTAGCCAGATATCTGATCACTGCATCGTGCATGGATGTGTAAATCACCTTTGATAAAACATAAGACAATGAATCATCCAGTTGTCACGAAATGTGTAAACTGGTAAGAACCAGAGTATTATATGTGTTTCTAATCTGTGATCCCATGTAAAAACATTTTGCAGTTATAGTATCTGGAAGCCAAGCAGAGAACACAGTTATTCACAAAGTATGTGTGTGTTTGAGTGTGTGTGTGATGTGAGTGGCAAAGTATTCCCCGGTTGTTTCTATCAGATCAGAGCCCTGAACTGTTGGTTTGGAGGGAAATAAAATAGAATGAAGCCACCGGGAGTCGGACATGGAAGAAAAAAGAGTGAAAAAAGACTGTACAAGGAGAATGGCCGGAAGGCTGTGCACACTAATACACGCTCTTCCAAACCACAAAAGCTTTTGAGAGCCTCTAATTCATTTTACAAAGCTGGGTGAGCACTGATTCCAGTAATTAGCCACACTGAGGGGCGGGGGGGCGGGGGGGGGGGGGGGGGGGAGATTGACAGGGGAGAGAACTCCACTCTGAAAATGACCTTTTTGTGTAAATATTGCTGTTGCCAGATGTTTTTCCGTATCACACGTTCATTGTCGCCTTATGTCCTGTAACAAGATGACATCCAACTGCAGACACACAGAGACACACACCAGTACACACACACACACACACACATACACACACGCATACACACCTTTCCTGGAGGAGATGAGTCTGGCCAGCAGCTCGCTGAGGTTGGCCCGGGAGTCTCCATCCTCCTCAGCCACAGGAAGAGCGTTCAGCTGGGGGACAGAGCGGCTCTGTCGGAGGTGGGGCTCTCCCAAGCTGTGGTTATCAGCCTCAAGGAGGGCTACTCAACACACAAACACATAGACTCTCATGTCGCAGTCATGGAAACTTGCTGTAATATTAATGAGTGTGTGCGCTTGTCGTTGCTGTACCTTCAGAGGGAGCGGAGACGGAGCGCTGGCCCTCGTCTAGGTGCTGAGAGGAGAGGGGGTGCCCCAAACAGCTCGTACACAGGACCGCCAACAGGACATACACACACAGCCCTGTAGTCATCTGGATCACGGTGAGAGGAGAGAGAAACACATGGGGAAAGTTTAACAAAGAGAGATTTTGAGACGCACTTGAGTCGAGTCTGGGTTTGCAGCAGGGGTCCTCGTCTCCTGACTCACTGGTCGTCTTCCACACTGACAAACTGCTACTGAGACCATCTGCCATCTGCCATTCTTCACAGTTAATGATCACGCTGACTGCAGCGAGAAGGCGCGGGAATCAGTACAGCACATTCACACTGTCATCCAGGGACACAGCTCCACACAGCAGCACAACACAAAAGCTTTGTGATTGTAAATCACTGGATCCCGAGCAGCAGGTCAGATTAACCTGATTGTCAATGCAGACATTTTTTTCTTTTTTTTCTTTCAGGACACATCTCAGGTTTTCACTTATGGAAATAGAATCAAAGACAGTAAGGGAAGTAAATAATTTTTGTAGCTTCTAATGTATCATGACTTCAAAAATGAAATGTACCAAATGTGATGCATTCACTTAAATATTAAATATATACCATTTTTAAATGGCAAAATATAAAGTAACATTTAGCTTCCTTACATCAATAGGTTTTAATAGAAATGTAATCCACATTTGAATTCAAGTCTGATTATAAAGATTAAAAACATTTTACACTATAAAAAAAACCTTCATAATATTAAAAAACATTCAAGTCCATCAAATATGAAAAAAGAAAAAGTGGTTGTCTTACCGTGAGAAAGGAGGTTCAGCGTGTTGGAGGAGTGTGTGAGACTGAGGAGAGTACTTCTCTGCTGAGTGGGAAGGATGCCCCTTTTATACTCCCCGCTCAGCACCCTGTGTGTGTGTGTGTGTGTGTGTGTGTGTGTGTGTGTGTGTGTGTGTGTGTGTGTGTGTGTGTGTGTGTGTGTGTGTGTGTGTGTGTGTGTGTGTGTGTGTGTGTGTGTGATTCTGTTTGTGCGTGTGTGTGTGTGATTCTGTTTGTGTGTGTGTGTGTGTGTGTGTGTGTGTGTGTGTGTGTGTGTGTGTGTGTGTGTGTGTGTGTGTGTGTGTGCGCTGCCTCAGTGTACATTCTGTGTATTCCTCTGTGTGTTTGCGAGCCTGGTCTGAGTGTATGTACTACAACCTCTATTCAACTGCATGCTTCATTTGTATTGTCTGTTTGCTCATAATAAAATTCAACGTGCATGTGTGTGTGTGTGTGTGTGTGTGTGTGTGTGTGTGTGTGTGTGTGTGTGCGCTGCCTCAGTGTACATTCTGTGTATTCCTCTGTGTGTTTGCGAGCCTGGTCTGAGTGTATGTACTACAACCTCTATTCAACTGCATGCTTCATTTGTATTGTCTGTTTGCTCATAATAAAATTCAACGTGCATGTGTGTGTGTGTGTGTGTGTGTGTGTGTGTGTGTGTGTGTGTGTGTGTGTGTGTGTGTGTGTGTGTGTGTGTGTGTGAGTGTGAGTGTGTTATACAGTTAAATCACCTGAGTCAAGAATAGTTCCTAAATATTTACAATTTGCTGGAAATCAGCAAATCATTTTTATTAAGTGTCCCTGTACAATAATACACAGCTTCTCTTATCATAAAGATGATAAAGATGTACGTGTGTGTGTGTGTGTGTGTGTGTGTGTGTGTGTGTGTGTGTGTGTGTGTGTGTGTGTGTGTGTGTGTGTGATTAAGATGGTGGCAGTGTGGTCAGGGACGTGTGGGTGTGTGTATTTGTTCACACCCACGCATGTATTAGATGTGAGCGGATGGTCGCACTTTAAAAAAATGTCCCGAAGCAGAGACGAGCATCTCGAAGTGAGACATCTCCCCCATCCCATCCCCCCCCTATTCTCTCTCCCCACCTCCCTCACCCTGTCTAACCACGCAGGATTAACCCGGCTCATCAGTCACACAAGTGTAGAGAATCTGTCAGGCTGGGTCAATAGCTATTGATAAGCTGTTTGTGCGTGAATGTTTTTTATTAATAAGGCCAACAGCCCTCTGTTGCATGGCAGGATCAGGGTCTCTGAGCTTTTTTTCTTCTTATTTACCCGCTGAGATGCTGTGGACAAGAACATGTGGCATCAATGAGGCTGTTAACTCCACTGGGGAGTCACAGAGGAGGAATACAGACTACATCCTTTTATTGCTGTGGTGTAATTGGGACAGAAAATGAGTGACGGATCTGAAATCAGGAGTGCGAAGCTCTCTCTCTCTCTAACAGACAACACACACACACACACACACACACACACACACCAATTTGTTTGGTGAAATGCATTCCTGAGCCCCCTTACCACAACTAAATGCCTTACCCTAACACTAAAACCAAGTCTTAGAACTCAAAAAGCCAACTATGACTACTTTGGACACCAATATTACCCGATCAAGACAATAAGCATACTCACCAACCAATAATAGTGTTAAGACATGTCTATATGTATACGTCTTAATCGCATTATCACGTCCTATTGGAGTTTTCACAGCATTTTGAGACGTCGACATACGGCAGTTACCATCTGCTTGATGACACTTCCACTCGGTATAAACAAGATGGAAATACATAAAAAGGAGCTGTAGCTTTAAAGAAAACATCCAAAACTGGAAAAGGTAGCATCGTACATTAAATTATTCCAGGTTGTGGTTTTAAGTCTTGTGGAATAACGTTGCACGAATAGTGGATGCAGTTATGTGAGTCCTGTAAACAGGAATATGATTGTATCATTCTGTTAACAACTCATGTAAACACTATAATTCAAAATATGGTCAGTAGTCGCAATAATGGTGTCCATGTCAACGCGGTCTATGAGTATTAAGAAGCCCCCACAGTGATATAAAAAAAGTCAGCAGTGAACAGAATCTAAATACAACATAATTACAAAGATATATTTCTGTGAAGTCTAATCTTCTCCACTGCTGCCAGTGCAGATGTATGAGTAAAAGGAACAATCCTAATTGGTCAAACACAAACTCTCGGCAGCACCTAATGCTTGTTTGCATTAAGCTACTGGCCCATATTTTCAATTTTGAGGATTTGAAAAAAAGTCACAGGATAGAAAAACTGCAGGCCTCTAACTCCTGCTGGTGGGTCAGTCATTACACATTCATTCTGTCCTGCCAGAACTTTATTTCCAATTCTAATGCAGATACCAAATGTGCGCGGCTGAATTAATGTGGATAAAATAATGCATAGGACAGAATATTTCCATCACACAGACTTGTAAAGCTATTAAACAAACACAGAGTGTCAACTTTGAATATTTGACTTGAGCTGATACAGAATATACACAGTGAATGTGGATTTCTACTCCACATTCTGGTGATTGGAAATAAGACCATTTACAACACATGGGACCTACCTTTTACATTCCCTATCTATTACATGTCAGTGTTGCTTTCTTTAAACTATGAATATGATTGTTCATGTCATGGTTTATGAACAGGTCCTTATTATTGTATTATTGACAAAAAGTCCCTAAAACGTAACTGAAGTAATTCAGAACTCAGCTGCCTCAAGTGATAAATATTGTACATTCAGTGACTTCTATTAAACACTTTAAACCCATTATTATTATTATTATTATTATTATTATTAACCAAGTATTTTACCACAAACCAGGATCTTTTCATAAACACAAACCCATTTCTTTTGTGCTTAACTTGGACCAAAGCATTGTCACATCATAAATCTAATGTGATTTTTAGCAGTGATTTGTGATTCTTTTGGGGGATAAGAGGATCAGTTTCAGTGTGTTGTGAAAAACAACACCTGGTGTCCCCTGTGGGTCCATAAATGTCTGAATGAAAGTTCATGGCGACTGAGTGATGACAAACCAGGAGACATTACCATCCCTACAGCCTCCAGTGAGTCTAAGACACAACTGGCTTTATGAAGTTATAAAGTGTAGGAGTTTCCATCCTGAATCTGTATTGGTCCAGCCGTAACGTTATTTACAAACCATGCATTATCTTAAAAAAAGAAATGGTTGCAAAGTCTATCCTGTCTGGAACTGACTTTTCTTTTTTCATGACAGGATTGGTCACTTTAAAAAAATTAAAGTTCACTCATTATCTATTCACCACTATGCCACTGGAGGGGTGGGTGAAGTGTTTGAGTCCACAAAACGCTTCTGGAGTTTCAGGGGAAAACGTGACCTCTTCTTCACACGTAATATAAAAACAGAAAGAAAACATAAAATGCCTCCATTCTGCTCCTGTGGTGTCATCCAAGTGTCCGTAAGCCCCGACATTCAAATCGTAGGGTTAGGGTTAGGGTTAGGGTTAGCATCGCTGCTTCTGGTAGCGGGAGAGAAGTAGTACCGTATCAGGAAATCCGGTAAAGTTATGTCAGTAAACAGCGTAAAACAGACACACATTCAAATTTGTCTCGAAACCCTAACCCTAACCCCCTAGGCCAAAACAATGGTGTATATTACGTCGTTAGGGTTAGGGTTAGGGTTAGGGTTAGGGTTTCGAGTCGAATTTTTCATGTGTGTCTGTCTTACGCTGTTTACTGACATAACTTTACTGGATTTCCTGATCTTAAAACCCTCCAAAATTTGAATTCCGACACCTCTGGCTGCCGAACTTTGGGCCACAAGTCCCTGCTGTCCCTCAGGAGAGACGTGTCCCTCTCGATCACGTCAACTCACATTGAATTCTTTTTTTACTTTCTCGTTTACGCTTCTGCTCGAGTCTCGCTTTCTTTCCCACTCGCTGTAGGTGCTGCATCGTCTTCTCCAGGCACCATCAGAAGGCATGAGTGTAGGAGGTGAGGCCACGGCCGTTCAAATTAGAATTAATTAACCGTGTGGTGTGGGAGGCGTGCATGTGTGTGCAAATGTGTGTGTTTTTTGAGTTTCTGCATGAGGTGTATACTTTAAGCGTGCGTGTGTGCGAGACGTGGAGTCAGAGCAGCCTGGAGGCAACCTGTTGAACAGGATTATTCTCTCACCTCCCAGTGTAGGCGAGCAAGGAGTCGATTGTCTCAACGCATCCAACACACATCTGGAGCGGTAGGTTGAGCTTGAATGCTTGTTAAATAAATTAATTGGCATTGGAGCCCGATCTGTAAGAGGAACCAAACTTAAATCTACAATTACACAGATTATACAGAGACCCCTTGCAGAGGGCATTTGCCAGAGCTGGAGTACACACTTTGTAAACACGCTAAATAATGCATAAATCTATTAATGCATCTGTCTCAGTGGCATTGTCTCACATTTACACACACGCATATGCACTTAGACCAGAGGAGCGTTTTTTTTACCAGGAGTCAGTTTCTGGAGCTCATTGATATATATATATGTATGTATATATACTATATATATATTTATATTTCAGCCACCTGATGGTTTTATGTGATAGATGTGTTGAACTGTTCCTGATATCTCCCTCATGTAAGTCGTGCTTCTCTGTGTCATGCTGTGCTTCAATTTCTAGCTCAGCAGGACCCTTGTGTCATCAGGAACGTTACATACTGTACACTCCTCAGTTAGCTTCTATCAGCGTGTGTGTGTGTGTGTGTGTGTGTGTGTGTGTGTGTGTGTGTGTGTGTGTGTGTGTGTGTGTGTGTGTGTGTGTGCCCTTAGATAATAAAGACCAGTCCAGCCATTCATTGCATATATCAAAGCTGTCGTTTTTTTTTAGACTTATAGATAGAGTTGAGAGAATCTGACATCAAAATAATGTTGAATATTTGTGTTCAAAGATTTGAAAACTGGTTTGAACCTTCTTGTCAAACAAAACTATAATTAATTAAAACAATTATTATAGACAATGTGATAAGAGTTATATATATATATATATATATATATATATATATATATATATATGTTATATATGTTTGTGGGTTGAATAAATAAAAGAGGGAATTTTTGGGATGAATGTTTTCTTTCGTTTACACGACAGCCGTGTAACATCCTGGTTTCTGATCTGATTCTGTTTATACATAATTAATATGTCATATAATAAAGAAACAAAACTAATCAAAAGCATCAGAGTGGAGAGGCATACTCAGTGTGCACACGCTGCATATACAGGCAATGCTAACTTTTCCCATCCTATTTACATACGTACTTTCTTTGTCTGTGTTTGTTTTAGTTTGCTGTCTCATGGTTACCAGCATTACGCAAATAAAACTACCGCACGGATTTCCAGGATGGATGGATCCATTCAAGGATGTGAAATGGGTCAGAGAAGAACCCATTACATTTTACAATACTGCAAGTTATTGATCTTCTCATTTAACTCTGACATGGCTCTGACGTAGAATAATAACTTTATAATAATAATAACTTTATTTGTATCGCACTTATCTAAACGAGGTTACAAAGTGCTTCACACAAGCACTTTGGGGGTGAGAGAGGGGGAGAGAGAGATCAGGAACATCACACTTGAACTCTGTAAGACTGATTGTTGTAATGAAAATAATTACAAGTCGCATGTTTGAAATGCTTTCCTGTAAAAATACGTTTTGAGCAGTGATTTAAAGATCGGTAGTGAGTTGGCGAGCCTAATCTCCTCAGGCAGGGAGTTCCAGAGCCTCGGGGCCCTGACAGAGAAAGCCCGGTCACCTTGAGTAGCCAGCCTTGACCTAGGGACAGCCAACAGGGACAGGCTGGCCGATCCCAGGTTACGACCAACTTATAGGGAGTCAAGAGCTGCGAAATGTATGTGAGGGCCAGCCCATGTTGAGCTTTAAAAGTTATTAAAAGAATCTTGAAATCGATCCTGAATTTAACTGGTAACCTGTGAAGGGACACACGAATTGTCGTGATATGAGCCCTACGGTTTGTTTTTGTTAAAACTATGGTGGCCTTATGACGTATACACGCCTGAGTTCTTCCATACTGAGCAGTCGTCCCACTTGACAGAGTGCACATGGTGTCACATACATCTTTCCATCCCAACCGGCCGCTGTCAGTAACCCTCTCCATGTGAAGCCTTAAAGCTGCGTCCTCATCTCAAGTGCTGAGCTGCATCAGCAACGACGGCCGCCACAATCACACACTCACGCATGCATGTGCCAGTAGGTTCACTATCCCACTTATTGATGTATGCCAACATGTGGACGGTGCTGGTGGCGCGTGGAGATGCTGCAGCAGCACTCGTGTCCCAATTAATTCAGTTTCAAGTGTGATGTGAAAAAGACACCTGGACCCTCAGCTCCCCAGATCCTCTTCACACACACACACGCAACCTGGACGGAAATAATGGATCAGGAAATATCTGTTGCAAACTTGCTGCGTGGCGAGGAATAACACAAACTGATTTACACACTATGTTTATGCAGATTTCTCTTCAGGAGCTTCTTATCTTTATTATTTTCCTTCTCTCTTCCCTCTCATTCTCAAATGACCATTCTTGTAAACAAGAACACTATTCCATATCTGCAAAATCAATTTAGATTTGTGCAAATCTTCTCCTAAAGACACGGATCGACGGAGGAAAGGTTATTGAAGCAGATATTTTATTCATTTCTCTGCTGGATTAATTTCCACACGTGAAACTTTTCCATTTTCTTTGCCGAGCTTCAGGCGATTTCTCTGTGTCGTGTGAATGAATCCCCTGTGAGATCAAGCAACACTATGGACAGGAAGACCTATTGCACTGTGTGCTTTCCCATCAATTGTTCTGACACACGGGTTGATGAGAACGAACTTGCCTCGCCACGGCAGAGGCCACATTATAATGGAGATGGTCGCACGTATTATTATTTGCAAATTGCTCAAATCTTCCTGTTCTCTGGGTTTTCGCCCCTGTTACTCCACCCATTTCTTCTGACAGACGTTCAATTGCACAGAATGGAAGATGTAAATTGAAAACATTTAAAGATGGAGATTAACTTGACCTCAGAACCCACCCTGCTGTCCTTTGTAATGTTCTGTGAGGATGCACGATGCACAAGAGCGCAGAGTAAAATAAGAATTGAGTGACGGTGGTGAGAGGAAGGAGGAGAGGATGAAGGATGGCTCTGATAAGAGAGGAGAGGATGACTGGAGGGGAGTGGAGGGAGTGACTCGTTGTGGCTGCTCTTTGTAATCACTTAGTAATTAACAAGCAAGCCTAAGCTCTGTTGGACAAAAGGCTCTCTGCGCGATCAATAGTATTGATTAGGGTTAATGAAAACATTGTTTCACCTGTCTTTGGAAAACTCTATTTGCACAAATTATTGATCTTTCCACTTAACATTTATTCATATTTCCATCTCATGAGGTATCAGCTCCGCAGTCTGTAACTGGTCCTCCAAGTTTTGGAGCTAAAAATTCTGTACATTCAGATGGATAGTATTAGCTGTGCTTATTGAATCTATTAGTAAGCACAGCTAATAAACTCTTCTCCTAACAAGTGTGTGATTATTTGTAATTAAAGGCATTCACAAATACATTGTTCAATCCACAAATACACAAACTAATTTAAACATATCTATATATATATTAATTTTACATTAAATAAATACCAACCTGAATAATTCTTGTTTTTATATAAATTACCAACTTAAAGTCAATTGATCTACTGTAACATTTTATTTTCAAATGCTTTTATCTGTTTAAAATATTTAAGTGTTGTTTCCAGATTGTCAAAACGTGTGTGCGCACAGATCACCAGTAAACCACATATAATAAAATAAAAAAACGTGTTAGCCTTTCATTGAACAGTATTTAATGAGGTCTTTTATGTGGAATATTCACAATTTCATTTGGCTTTAATTTAGAGCAACTTCAAATTCTCTGACGACTGCTTTTGTCGCATCATGAATGATGACCTTGCGCTGTTTTCCCTTAACGGCACTCTTATTGACCAGCTCCCTACATGCTAACTATTTAAGCATCAATTTAGTTTGTCTTTATGGGAATATCCTTCATTCTACACCCAGCGTGAGGGGACTCATTTCTCCCTCTGCAGGAAATAACCATCAGACCAGAGGGGGACATCCAGGTGAATCATCCTTTGCAGTGAGAATAAGCTGAGCAATCAGAGCAATCTAAATGTGCGTGATCTTGCAGATAAACTTAAAATTTCAGCTTCATAATGTCGGCTTATTTTGGTGAAGTCTGCTGGCTTGGCTGTTCCATTAAGGTTGGAATGAATTGGCAAGGCGGAGCAGCCAGAACAGCTTCCACTCTGCAAGTCGAAAGGAGATTTTCCCTCATGTGGAACCCACGAACATCTTGGTCATCAAATATTTCCTGGCCTCAATTTCAGAACTACTTATCAGGGTCTTTCCCCACAGCGCTAAATTCACTTATCAAAGCGGGCGTAGGATGGTTGAACAGCATCAGAACGCCATCACCTTTCTAACATGTGCAACTGAGGGTGGACTGCATCCGACAATTTCTTTACATTTATGAGCAGCGAACCGACCTTCATGCCTGCTTCATGCAATGGGTCAGTTGTGTGGATGTGAGAAAGTGATCCACTCAAGTTCTCTTCCACTTCTGGCATTTCCTTTCTGTCTGCGACTGTATTGGGTCATAACAAAAGAAATCACACGCTAACTAAGACAAAAGTTCACATAAATGTCTAATTGGATCAAATGATGAAACTATTTCATTTACTAAAAGGTAAAATGTTCAAATACTGTGCAACCATACAGCAGTGATGTGAAGTGAGCATGATGCAATACAAATTGCTCAATTGGCACATGCTTCGCTCTTCTGTGGATGTATCTCCGTTCATTATCCTTTTATTATTATTAATAACATTTTATTCATTTTTTGACATGTTTTAAATTGAATTCGTCTCCTGTCGGTGAGTCAAAACACATCAGCTGGACCTTGTAGCCTGTTACCTGTTTGCTCAGATCTGTGTCAGCATTAATGATCCAGCTCCACACTGTCAAACGTCTGGTGAGGGAAGTGGTTCAGGGGAAAGGAGGAAAATTACAGCTTATGACACCGATTAACATCAATCACATGAGAGATAGGTTTTATCATGCGTGATCATACGACCAGAGAACAGCTATTAAAGTGATTTCTCACTTTATCCTCTTTTCTGGAGATATGTTGTTCTCTTGTATACGTTCCCTTGTGCACAAAATAAATATATAGTTGTTTCTTATATAACCATTCTATATGCACACAGACTATATGCACACTTTTTTTCGCACATTCCCTTTAACCACTGTTGTACCTTTCTACCTCTGTCATCTTTTTTATTTTATATATTAATCTATACCTCTTTGTATTCATTTGTTTTACCTAATTATATTTGTATGTTTCTATTTTTAGAAAATATATTGTCAGCAGCAGGTAGAGCGTTGAATCTCTTTCTGAATCTTTTCCATCACCAGAGTGGTGACGGTGAAGTTAAGTGTGTTCCCCTTGATGTCAAAGAGCAGCAGCATTGACACACTTTGAATACACAGAACCACAGTTTGACCACTGGGCATTCATTAATCATATGTCTAGACTCCATTATATAAAGCCACATATAACCAGCCAAGGTGAAAGAGCAGCGAGGATCTATTACAAAGATAAGTAGCTTCGCCAACAAGACTCAGACCTTCACTTGCTCTGAGTCGCTCCTTCAACAATATGAGAGTCAGTTATTTTAAGTGTATTTATCTGTTATTTTAAGTTTATTAATCTGTTATTCTTAGTTAGCACTATCAGACATTGTTATTTGTGATGAAGGTCTGGTCAGTTTTTTTTATATTCTCACATTGTCAATGAGCGGCTGTCAAGGGGGTTTCCCCTGTTTTTCAACATGAGCCCTTTGTTTATATATGTGGTTGTGTATTTGAATGGTACTTAAAAACCTTTTGGAAACGACCCACCTACACTTCACCCTCACTATACAAACATCATAGTACAACTTGTTTTAGCGATAAAACTTTCCATTTGTAAATCTCTGCTGAAGCATAGCAGCAAATAACGTAACAGTCAGAGAATGGAATCTTCTCCGGTGAAAGGAAGTGATGCCTTCAAATCGAACTTGTGGTTTTGGGTTAACTGTGACAGTCCAACAAATGTCCAATACAAGTTTCTTTATTCTAGGTCTTTGCTAAGAGGGCGGCGCTGTGTTCCTGTGATTAGCACTGTCGAAAAGTCTGAACTCGATTCCCGAACTCGAAAGGTCTGTGTGGACATTAATTTCCCCTTTGTTGTTAGCAGGCAACAAAACTTTTTGGACTTTGACGGGGGAAATGTTTCATAACCTATGCTAGAAATTGAAACTGAGCCAGAACAATTTGTCTAAAGATCTATATTTGTTAAGTGTAATATTGTTTGATACAGAATCTGGTTGCAGCAGCACAGATTTTATATTTATACTTGCACTGAGCAGTCATGTTTTTGCCGTCGGCTACTTTTCTGCAAACTGCTCCTGCATTTCATGATCTTTGCCATATTCTCGTTATATAACAGCACGACTTTCTTATTTATTTTTAAAAAGTGTGTGTATCTGGGAAAGCAGCATTATCTGTTGCTTGCTTCGTCTTCTTCCAAATAAAGCTAGGCACCAGAATAAGTGTGTGTGCCTCGCTCTTTTTTCCACTGTGGACCTTTTGGCCTGTAATTCACCGATCCAACTGTGCGTTCTTCTACTTAAATTTCAGTATCCATGACACCAGATGAAGAATGGGTCAGTGGAAGTAGAAGATCAATACTTTGTTGACAGGCTGTTGGACAAGCTGGCCAGTCAAGGAGAGCTGAAGTTACGGTCACTGTTTCCAACTTTGCCCCAATTACTCAAGAAGGGGAGCATCTCTCTGGAGGAAGATATTCCCTGCACTTCTATTCTGTTGCTATAATAAATGATCATCCTCGCTGCTCCGTTAAAGTCTGAATCAGTGTGTCGCTTTGTGCTTTTGTGTAGCCCGGACTGTGCATTGCTGTGTGTCGGGCTGCGTATGCTGCAGTCAGCTGACTACTTTCATGTGCGTGAATATTTTGCAACCAATTAAGTTGATGAGGGTTCATTGCACATGTCTAAACCCGGAGCAATTAAAAAGCTTTTTGATGAAGAGGTGGCTCGGGACACAAAGAAGTGAAAGGCTCTGAGCAGGACAAAAAGAATTTCAAGGGGGTGTGTGACTGCAATGATGATGTAAACCTCATCCTCAGGGAAGACACACAACCTGTCAGAGATGTTTGCAAATAATATCCCATCCCACAACTCAGCAGATGCAAGACAAACAGGGCCAATGTTGTTAACCCTCACTTATATGAACACTGGGAAATGCCATCACCTATGTGAGCCCGCACGTCTCTGCACAGGCAAACATGGCCAGAGAGGCACGAAGGGCTGGTAATTGTCGCTCCCCTCCAGTGATGTCTGGAGGAAAGACATTCTCCTGCGTGCCTCCTCTGGCTCGGCTCGGTTTCTGAGCTGAATTATAAATTAGCCTGTGGCGTTTCACTCCTGACAGAGAGGAGTGGATATAGGTTATTCCTACTGCGCAAACACAGGCATCACACATAGAAAACATACCCGGCGACTTGGCTTTTACTTAGAAACCCGCCACGTTGCAATGGTAGTAGTAGTATCTCTCTTTTTTTATTTTCTTATGTTAATTAAATTAAACACTCTTTTCATTTGACACAGTTGATGAAATTAAGTTGTTTTTTAGTTTTTTAAAGACCATAAAAATATATAGAGATTTTGTAAATATAGATGCTGTGCAAAGACTGACTTGGCTGTTTATGAACCATATGTTCTATGTGATGATTTAACTTTTTCCCTTATTGGTGTATGCATTTTCTCCTTTCCCCTTATTTATTCATCTGTTCAATTATTTGTATTTGTTTATATCTGAATGTTTTGTATATGTAATACTGTAATATATCCGTGTGTTCATTTTTCCAGTATATTTGGCTTTAATTAGTTATTTGATGCTATATTTTAGCTTCATTTCTGGATAAAGAGAGGAAGTGGAGATGCGTCATCCATCTTTATGTACAGTCTATGGTTTAAACAAGTTATTCCATTTTTGCTCTTGTGTTATTCATTTTTAAAAACTTTGAGAAATAATTACCATCCTCCAACCTGTTTTTATAAATGACTCTTTGAATATGGCTCCTCCTTTACAGTTGCTTGCACAATTCAACATATGAATGAATCCAAAGATCAAGAGGTTATGTTTATAGTAACAGTTGCAAAGATTGGGAAATTGCTTTTTCATTTTTTCTAAAATTATTATTTGAATGGTTTGTTGCTTGTTGAAAGACTTACCAATCTTATCAAGCACTAAGAGCTCATATTGATTCCTCTCTATATATTTTTCTTCCATATGTTTTTGGGTGCTTTGCATTATGGGAGCTTTGTCATGTGTTTCCTCCACGTGGCGCTCCTCTGATGCTCTTAGAAGAGACATTAATGCAGCTTCATAACTCACGTCAGGGCAGTTAAGTACAAATCCATTAGATAAACCAGATCATTAAATATTAAATACCAGCCATAATCCTCATTCAGACTGATGAACACATACTGTATACAGTACATGAGTACTTATACACGTCAGGTGTTGGCGTGCTGTGCGTATCTGTTACAGGAAGGAATTGGCTAATAAAAGAAGATGAACAACAATCATTATCTCTCATCAAGGGAAACCATTGCGCAGATATAAACCTGCCTCACACAATCTCTATTGATCTCTGCAGTTGTAAATATCAGACACAATATTGATCACAATGGGAGAAATTATCTTTTCATTCTTTGCCTGTGACGTCTTCTTGAAGGTAATTCACAATAATATGTACACAGTGTGCTCAAGTCAGGTGTGTTATTAATCATTTATTGAAACCCCATACATATTGTATTTCAGTTTAAGTCGTCTAAACTCCTCATGTATTATAACTTGTGTCTCTCCTCTCTTTAGATCAGTAGCTGGGCATCCATCTCTCAACAGGCCATGCAAGACTTGTGGAACCAATTTTTATATTGAATAAAATTGCATTTGATTTGGCTTAATTCGCTTATGTCTGCACCAGAAGCACTTTTTGATTGTTTTGTCTTGTGAAGTGACAACTACAGCTTTTACCAAACCTTTAGCAAATGGTTTTACCCATCCATCTATTATCTAAACCGCTTACTCATCTCTGAGGGGGGCTGGAGCCAATCCCAGCTGATATTGGATAAATGGCGGGGACAATGTGGACAAGTGGCCAACATAGAGAGGCAAATAACCATTTGCACTCACTTTCATCCCACACAGACATGCGGAGAGCACGCACACTCCCCACGGAAAAAGACCCCGGCAAACCTTTTCAAAGATATTTGTTTTGCTTTTTAGCTTCTTGGGACAGTTGACAGTAGAGAAATAGAAAAGAAACAACAGGAGGGAAGGAATAGCGTGACATGCACAGCAAAGAATCATTCTGGTTTACAAGTGCTACTCTCACAAGTTTGCTCATTTTGTCTATTAATAATGAAAAAGCTTGAGAACAGTTAAGAAGATATCAACAACTTGCTTTAGAGGGAGAGCCAAACCTGAGAGCAGCGTTGTGCATTAATGTGCTGAAAAAGCGTGTTCATTGATCGTGGGCATGATTTTGGTGAACGTATCTGTCTGCTGCTAATGAACATGGAGGAGCATCATTAAATCTAGTAACATCATTTGGATGCATGTTTGGTTGCAATGCTGCATAACTTGGTTCATAGGGACTAAATAAGATGAAGTGTGGACTTGCACAACACTGCCTGAGACCACACGAGAAATCTGTAAAACTGACCATGGCACACATTACCATGACAACGGAGGTTAGTCTGTGAACCTGCGTTCACAAAAGACAGTTTGGTTGATAACGCTGCTTTCTTTCTTGAAATACTTGTACCTAACCCTACTAACCCTACTAAGACTAACCCTAACCCTAACCCTTTTTTGGCATTGACATTATAAATTCTAGTCCACCTCCGATGAAAATCAAGTTTTTTAACATGTGAGGATGCCCCCTTTGTGCCTTTTATACCATAACAAAACATACTTTTAGCAACAAAAAAAGCAGGCATTGCCATTATTATCATATTTCAATCTTAATGTCATATACGGATTATACCAAATCGCTGTTTGTGTTTTGTGTGGAGAAACATTTGCCTCATGTGGAAAAAGAACCTAGTCGGACTGTAAACAGTGAACAGTGAATGGAAGGTGGAGTCTTGGTCTGGATATCTGCGACAATGTGCTCTGAGATTGTCTTCACCTTAACACTACAGTTAACAAATGTCAGTCTGAGGAAACAGATTTAAACAGCCAGAGTTTGTGACATCACAAACCTAAGAAACCAATCCTGTCAACTTGTGGGCGGAGCTCTGAAACTGAGTCACAATATGGAGGGAAGTTGTAGAGTTACCTTTAAGTCATTTCAAGGCCATGAAGAGAGTTTAGTTCATGCCTAAACCTTTGAATGTGTTATTTTGAGGAACAAAGCAGACGTTTTTTTTTGGGGGGGGGGATTCACTAGTGGAGTGCAACTTCAAAAGCTCTTTGTTTTGACCTATGATAAAATCTAGAGAATCAAAAACCATCAGCTCATTGTTCTGACGTACGAAAGCTTTCTGGGTCACGTCATTGTTGTGTTAAAAAGCTTCTTTGTATAACTGAGCAGTGCAGATGTTAAAAAGAACAAAGGTTGAAACTGTCTCAGGTCTGAACCAAAGAAAACTAAATGCAGGTTTGACTCCAGCAGATCGCAGCAACACACAGTGTCAAGGATCCTGACATGTTTTGTATGTGTCTCACACCCATATTAATGAAGAGATTAGTGTCAGTCATCCTCACTCTGCATGCATTCTTACTTCTCTCTCTCTCTATTGCTCTCCTGGCTTGTCATCCATTTCTAAACACTTGTTGAATGCTGAAGACATCAGGGGATTTAATGATTTTCAAACACACGCACACACACACACACACACACACACACACACACACACACACACACACACTCCTCTGTTTCTGCCCCTCTCTCTCCCAGAGGAATCATTATTTATTTGACATTAGTAGAGTTTGGCGGCCGTTGGCTCAATGAGGGCTCAGAGATGTGACAGTAAATTTGGCAATTACCAGAAGAAATGTGTCCGAGCGGACGAGACGGGAAGACAGGCACTGTCCACAGACAGAGGGACAAAGAGAGCTTTAGTATGTGGTGCTGAGGTAGATTCCATGTGACACCTTTGGGCTGCTCAGAGTGATTGGAAACCATCCATTAAAGTATGTTACTAGCACCAAATGCACCAAATCCAAATGATTTGGTGGGTGGTTACGAGAGAAAACTGATTTTTGCACCCAGATGACGGGCAGAGGTTGTGTATGATGCCATTCTAGCTTTATCGGATCCATCCATTCATTGTCTTCCACTTGTCTTGGCTCGACTCGTGGAGGTAGCAGGCCAAGGAGGGTATCCCAGATGTCCCTCTCCCTAACCCCGCTTTTCAGCTCTTCTTGGCGGATCCCGAGGCGTTCCCAGGGCCAGATGGGATATTTAACCCCTCCACCGAGTTCTGGGACTTCCCCAGGGTCTCCTCTCAGTTGTGTGTGCCCAATAAACCTCAGACAGATGGATTGGACCACCTCAACTCTCCGATTCTCCTCAAGGCTTCCTCCGAATGTCTGAACTTCTCACTCTTTCTCTAATGCGGGAAGACTCATTTTGGGCACTTGTTTTCGCAATATCGTTCTTCCAGTCACTACCCAGAGCGTGTGAACATAGCTGACGGTTGGAACATAGATTGACCGGTAAATCAAAAGCTTTGCCTCGCAGCTTAGCTCCTTCTGTACCACAGCAGACTGGTACAACGCCCACATTGCTGCTTATGCCCTGTTCATCTGATGCTCCACCTTTACCTTCAGTAATCCACCATTTTCTGGCAGAGAACAATGACCTCGGACTTGGAGGCGCTGACACTCATCCTGACCGCTTCACACTCAGCAGCAAACCACCCCATTATGCACTGGAGGTCACGCCCTAATGAAGCCAAAAGAACCACATCATCCACAAAAGCATGGAGGCCAGCCTGCGGCTCCATCGGTTGGTGGGGTGGAGAAAAGATTGTTTGCCAGAGGGCCAGTTTCTTCATCGTTTGTAGTGACTCAAGCTGCTGCTACTTTTATGGGAAGAAGACTGTCAAGGTCATTGGTAAGAAGGTAACACAGAAGGCACACAAGAGGCATCCTGATGAGATGCCTCTTGTGTGTCTCTATTGGAGGCTTTCCAGGCACACTCAGCTGGGAGGAGACCCCGGGGTAAAGCCTGGGAGCGCCTCAGGATCCCCCAGGAGGAGCTGGAGAGTGGAGCTGGGGATGTGTGGAGCACTCTGCTTAGCCTGCTGCCACAACCTGAGCGTGGATAAGCAGATGATGATGATGATGATGATATTTTGAGCATAGAATTCAACATGTTTTAATTTTCCCGTTTTTCTAAGCCTCTAATCAATTTTGAAAATGTATTCATTTTAATTTAATGACAATTACATCTTGACCTTACCACAATGTGATCCTCTAAAAAAAAAACTCAACACATCTGTATTTACGTGACAACTGATCAAACTCCTTGTTCTAAGGACGACTGAGTGATGCAAGTGAAAGCTCCAAACAGCTGATTAATGGACCTCGTGTCAGGATCATTTTGTCAACTTCCGTTTGTGAGATCAGGAATTATGTTATATACAAGACAAGTGTTTTCACAAGAACTGTAAACAGCCACAGAGGGCCATCGACAGCTTTAATAAAAATTTAAACTAACTATATAAATGTAAAAATGTAACTCAGTGGAGAGCCGCTGTTTTAAACACCTGTTGTCGGACAGAACTTTTTTATTTCTGCTTCGAAGAGAATAAAAGAAGAATTGGATGGTTGGTTTGAGCATTGATTTGAATAATGGCAAATCAGTGCATATTGTCAGAGTGCTCAGAAACACTACTGTGTAGAGATATTCATGCGAAAGATGGAAACAAAGGGTGATTGATACAGGACCAGACGTGGAACTCGGTTGTGCCTCTGCTGCTGTTTTCAAGACTCTCATATCAGCGAGAAAATCGGGAAATATTCCTCTCCAAAATGAACTTTGTGACATTTTTGCAATCCTATTATGGGGAGCGTGAAATTAGCTGAGTGTAAATGCCCTTCAATAACATTTCTCCCCCAGCGCCGCTCAGCGAGCACATCATGAGCTCAGCACAGCGAATGGTCGCACTTTGTTTTCCGGGTCAGACATTTCCTCTATTATATCCTATTAATTTTTCCTGGAAATTACAGTGTAATTTTGCACCATAGCTACAGGGGAAACTGAGACACAGTTCTCAGATATGCACAGGCTTCGTCTTTTTCTGTGTCCATGAATGTCCACAAAAGAAAAAACTATATTTACTCCCACTTAAATATAATGTGTTATAAGTTTATAATTGCAAACTTTTGTTGGCAGATAAATGTGGCAATTTATGAGTTGACATTGAATACAATCCTCTCTATGGATTACTTGGAATTCAATAATTATAATAAAAAAAAACTGAACATGGTGTATATATAATTTTACCTACTGTATAAACATTAGCATGTAAATGATCTGTATTTATATAGTACTTTTCTAGTCTTGATGCCCACTCAAAGAGCTTGACAGTACAGTTTAGCCATTCACACACACACTCATGCAGTTCATCTATGTGCAGCCCTTCTTCTATCACACATCTCTCACACACTGCCGTGTTGGGGGTAAAACTGGGGTTCAGTATCTTCAACATGCAAAAGGGGGAGACTGGAATCGAACTGCCGACCTTCTGGTTAGTGGACGTCCCGCTAAACATCCTGAGCCACATTATTACATATTACTTTTCATGAAACATCATAGAAAACCATTCAGATATTACAAAATTACACAGACATACATGCTCAACATGGAATACTCTGATTGATCATAATATATTTATATATATATAATTTTTATGTTAGACAGAATGACAGGGACATTTTGCCTCCTCTGCAACAACAGTGTCATATTGTTGAGATGCTGCGGGTCTGCCAGTGAGACTCTTGATGATCATAATCAGAGCTGACATGTAGGAATTAGTCACACAGCCATGACAACAGCCACTCTGGAATCCAGGTAGTCATTTATGTGGGCACACATGCTGCCACTCTCCCTCTCGCACACACTGACAGGTACTCCCCACTCCCAGCTTATTGCATATGGATGCTACACAGCCTGGGGGCCCTGCTGAAATACAGTATGCATGGTATGCTTGTGTGCTTCTATGAATCATAATGAATATTTCATATTTGGCATGCCTTGTCTGGATAAACAGATGGTGCCTCTTATGCCTGTCTTCTGTGCACCTGGACCCCGTTCACGTATTAGCATTGAGGAATGTCTGGTCCCTCGCTCCATTTTATCTTTCTCAATGACTGTCTATCTCTCTCACTCCCCTCCTCCTTACTCCGTCTCCGTACCAAACCGCGGCGTTCACTCACTTTCCAGGAAATGTCTGATTAGTTCACTTTGCCAAAATAATATCAGCTTCTCAGCTGCTTCCTGATTTCCAGCACATTTTGCTGAAATTTGAACTCTCAATCTGACACTTTGTCTCTTTGTAAACCTCGGTCCAAGCCATTATCATACTTGAAGAAATGATTACTTTTTTCTCTTTGGATTGGTTTCTCGGTGCATCCGCCATGTTTGTGGTATGAAATTGTTAGAAATATTACAAAAAAAGTTAGAAAAACGAGCTTAATAAGGCAAATAGACAGAGCTGTTATTCACCTCAGGTTATTCAGGATGTATTGTATTACGCTGGCAATGACCTGTATTCTTTTCACTACAGGAGAAACCATGTTCATTTTAACTGCAGCATTCTCTAGAGTACTGAGCATCCCTGTTGTAAAAAGAATTGAAGTAAAAGCTTCTTTTCATGCTCGTGAAATGCACCGTTCAACCTGAACCAAGGGTCCAAAGTAAGAACGTCAATGAAAAGCCTCCATTTGTGTGGCCATACACAGTGGACACACAGTGGCTGTTAATGGAGATTAACCGTATTCTTGTGCAGAGTCACCATCATCCATTCCACGGGCATCCCATTAGTCAGTCATGTGGTCCACAGG
Organism: Hippoglossus hippoglossus; assembly: GCF_009819705.1. Taxonomy (NCBI): domain Eukaryota; kingdom Metazoa; phylum Chordata; class Actinopteri; order Pleuronectiformes; family Pleuronectidae; genus Hippoglossus; species Hippoglossus hippoglossus. The sequence goes on from NC_047161.1 coordinate 15,476,372, forward strand.
ATGCCAAAGTAAAAAAAAAAAGAAAAGAAGAAGAAGAAAAATCAACCTGAGTCTACAGAGAATCCCACAGAGATGGAACTTAATATGAGAGGCAGCGCAAAAGCCTGACAGACGATCTCAGAGGAGCCAAGCCGCCCATCTCCCAGATGGCTCCATCTCCAAGCAGAGAGAGGGGGGCTGTTCGCTTCCAAGGCTCTTGAAGAACTAATAAAGCTTCTGTCGCTGCAAGAAAACCACTTTTAAAGTAATGCTGTGAGTGTAAGGCAGTTACATTTAAATTTTAAATTTAATTCATAGCTGTCCGATCATCTCAGGACTCACTTTTCTTCATGTTCTACGGTTGTTTTCCACCTCCCTGCGTGTGATTACATTTTGATGGACTGTTTTGTTGTTTGGATTCTGTGTGACACTGCGTGACTGGATTTGCAGTTATGAGATTGTTTGTGTTCATGAGCTGAACTGAAAAAAACAAGTTTGAGTATTGTTTAGTCAATAAATCAATTCAATCAGCCTAAGCTACCTATGTAGAATGTAAAATGCCTCAGTAACTATGTTTACATGGACACCAATATTCAGACTGTTGAACTTATTCTGAATAAGACATTATCTTGATTATGTGGTTTACAATAGTTGCTGATAAAATATTATATTCATATTCCTCATACAAACCATAGTCCTATTCAGACTCACGTCAGCCACTAGGTCCAACGCACCTGTGACCTTTTTGAAAATATTGCTCATGTGATCTTTGCGCCCATTCAAACGCAATATTTAGTTCCCATAAAATGGGTGGCATACCTCTGGTTTCTCAATCATCCCAGAAATGTGACTTCTTCACAGTGCCAGCAATCCTGTGCACAGTACATGTGTTGTCAAGCAGTTGATAACTGCCGTATGTTGATATTGCGAAATGCTGTGAAAACGTGGGCGTTAGAATGTGTTTAAGACCTATACATGTTTAGATGTTGTGACTAATTTGTATGACTTTATTCAAATTAAGATGATCAGAAAAAAGCATTTTTGTGTCTTATTCAGACTATTGTCTTAATCGGGTTAACATTCTTTCCTCGTAAAGAATGTGACTTGTGAAAAGCTGATCAGTCTTTTGAGTCATGCTGTCAGCTTGTCTTCCCTGTGGTTCTGCAGTGTTAATATTAACATGCTCACAAAAACAATGTTACACAGTGATGTGAAGTAGCTGTAGTAGAAGATCACTAAGATCTCCACCTTAGTTTAGCATGTGAAGATATAAACGCTAAAAACAGAGTACAGCTGAGACTGATGAGAAGGTTTTGACCTGAAAGTGATGCTTGATGCAAAACCAGGGCTTCATCAAAATCATTAGGATTCCTCCTCTTTGGAACTTTAATGTCTGCACACGATTTCATGACAATCCATCCAACATGTGTTGGGATATTTCAGTATGGACCAATCAAATAACCAACACAGTATTCCACCCATGTATCATCTATACAGTTTATCCTTTTGAGAGTCGCGGGGGGGCGGGAGCCAAGCTGACATTGGGCGAGAGGCGGGGTACACCAGTACATCAGAGCCGGCCTACAGAGACAAACGACCATTCACATTCACACCTACTTCAGTCTTCTGTTAAAACTAGTGTTGGTAATAATGGAGAAGCTAGCAAGAGCAGGCTACACTTTGAAATGCAGCCGCTGTACCAGTTATTTTGTAGCATCCTACTTGGATTTATTATTATTGCGAATGCTTTCGCAAAGCCGCAGATCATTATGTCATCTCAGTGAACTCAGAGACAATAGTTTTCACAGTGTGCTCTCGGCTCTGACCCCTTCAGTTGACTTACACTGCAGCCGGGGACCCAGAACATCATGGGTGAAATGACTCACAGTGAGTTGTAGCGCACACTCAACTCTGTGGTTATTACATGTGATTTTGTCCTCAATAATTTATAAAGTTCATTTTCTACAAATCCTAATGGTTTCAGTGAGCAGCCGAATGTTTCTGTGATCAAGGGTATGTCAGTGTAAATGGTATCATTCATTTTTGTGGGAACATAAAAAGCAGTGAGTGGGCCCCAGATGTGCTGCTGTAGGTCAGGAATGGGCACTGTTTCTTTGTAAGGTAGTTAAAGCAAACCATAATGAATCTGTATTGTACTGTATTATAGCCTGTCTGAAATGAAATGTGTATCAACAGTGACCATCTCCATGTTGTCTATTTATGTTAACTACTGCAGTGCCTAAACCTGCCTGTTTGGAATGGGCTGCTCTCTTGTCCTGTCTTAATGCTGCGGAGCTACTTCCCAATTATTATTATTATTAAGTCTATGGTGCAGAAAGAAAACTTTGTGTTCATCCCAACTGGTTTATCTGCGATGAAGATTTTACACTCAATGTTTTTTGCTTAAAATGAAACAGAATTAGCTTTATTACTGTTCACATGTGTGGCTTGTGTGAATGATTTACTTAACTGCGGTTACTTTTTTCAAACACTGCATGTCGGCTATTTCAGAGGTCTGTTGAACAATCGACACAATCTTCAGAGCCAAGGTCACAACTTTTCAAAATAAAAGGTTTGTAATTCTACTCGGTGTAAAGCATTATAACAATTAAACTTTTTCTTTGAAGACAAAGTAAAATTGATAAAGAGGAAGTGATTCTATGAATGAAGATCAGATGGTGTATCAAAGTAAAAGTATCAAAATGATCCTGCATTGATTTTCACCCGTGGTTTGACTAAATGCCGACCACTGCTGACGTTTGTCTTAGGACATAGAAGAAGACATTGTTCATAAAACATGTTCAAATACGTCCACAGACTAAAGGCACACTGCCGCTCTCCCACTGACTGCTACAGAGCGCTGGCTTGTTCATTTTGAACAATTGAACGTATTGCATGTTAAAGTCGCACCAAAACTGGCACTGCACCTCCTTTGGTAATTTACAATGTATATGCCAAGTGTGAAGCTGGAAAATTGAGTAATTCACAAGATATACGTTCCACATACAGACAGACAGTTGTGGAATTAGTAGATATATTCATGGAGGACAATCTGTAAGTGGCATAAATTCACAATCAAGTCTTTCTTTGTTGAAGCAATTGTGTCTAAAACCTCATCGAGGTATAAATCTGACCCAGTGCTGTGATACATTTCTTAAAAACCCTTTAAGAACAAGTGTCTACCTGGTTTTGTGTTACTTATGTGGTAAAGTGTCGCTCCAGACAGATTAGTTGTTATTTCATTGGAACCTTGTGATGTCATGTTCAACAGTATTGATTATTGGTACTTGACTTATAAGACCAAGTGACAGAAATTGAGCTGTTAAGACCAAACTCAGTCTGAAGCAATGAGGTGCTGTTAATTATCAAGAGGTGATGATAACATCTCTCTGTCTGGCACCAAGCCAATACCCTCCATCCCCCCCTGTTGTCTTTCTTCTCTTTTACCAGGACAGGCCAATAAAACAAACTGAGGACGGAAGGGCGGCTGCTGTGACTTGAACCCATCAGAGATGAAAGTATGACAAAAGAATGAAAAACACAGCTCCGTATTTGTGTGTGGTAGAAAAGAAAATTCAGAGTTTAGTGGTTTTCTTTGTACCTCACGTCCAGCGAGCACGGGCATGCAGACGGAATTGTCGTGATACACACTTTGGCCAGTGGCAGATTGTGGTGACGCACAGCTACAGTGTAGTTTCTATCCACTGTGCTGAGCTGGAGCTAAAAGATGTTAAACAACAGATACTTTTACTGACATCACCGCTGCATTGTGCAGAAAGGATGATGTGTTCGATCCCTGCACGTCGGGCTATGTAGGGTATGTAGGCCCTACATACACTACAATGTAGGGTATGCGGCTATGTTGTATCAATGATGTCAGTTCAACGCAGATTAATAAATTGCTCATACAGAATCTCAGTGTTTCCGTTTTGCTCTGCTGCCTCAAAGTGGACAAAAACATATTTTAAGCAGCATTCAGGACAGACTTTATGATGAAAAATGTAAAATGAAAGAAAACTCTTGGTTTACACTTCATGAAGTATCTTTAAATTTAATGACAATAAAGTGTTACTCCACCCCTAAGTTTAAGTGTTTCTCTCTGGAAATGAAAAAAAAACCCTTTAGGACGGAGTGCTGGGAGGAGGGGCTAAGACACACAGACACAGACGTCTTTAAGACAAACAACTAACTTGTTAAAGCAAAATTGTCTGGGTTGTCTGGCTATGAGCGATGACTCCAGTAGTAGCAGCTCACACTTTTGCAACAGAAATGTCGTATGAAGTAGAAGCTTCTCATCTCCAGAGTTTCCCGACAGCCAAGACCACAGTCTGTTTGAACCGCTGGCACAGGCGGCGGCCAAGTCACTCAGCAGTCATGTCTGTCTGAGGACAAGGAGGGACAGGAGCGGATGGGGGACGTCTCTGACTGGTTGATGATGTAGTGGTTTAGGGGTTAAGTTTACAGCTACAGTGGCTTAAAACTTTTTTGTTCTGATGGATCAAAGTGGACATTAAAAATGTATTTTCAGAGGATCTTACTCTTTGAGGTTCAACCCCTACAATAAAATCCAGAACCAGTTTGAAATTACTTGTCATTTTAATAAAAAATACTGTTTGCATGAATATGCACAATATTGGAGAAAGCCAATCTCCCGAAAATATGGAATGGTCCTTTACAAATGACCAGATGCTTTGACTTTTAACAGACGCCCAGTATTTGCATCCTAGAATAGAATAACTTGGAACTCAACATTTTAGATTTTAACGTTTACCCTTGGGCACTTCCATGCATGGTGATATTATCATACAGCTATTGATTGATCATCAGTGTTTTTGCTGTTAAAGCGAACCCATCAGGGAGCGCCACAGAAAGATTTAAGGCACAGTGTGTGTGTGTGTGTGTGTGTGTGTGTTTGTGTATGTAAATAACACACCCATACATAACAGGCTGTTTAAAAATGTACTACTGTTCTCCCAGCGTCACATCACTTGTCCTCGCTGTCAGCAACGAGGACAGCGCTGGAGCTTCAAATCTCTCAATCCCCGTCCTGTTCGGCTTGATGGATGCATCTCCCATCACCACCCGTCAAAATACAGCAGAATCACAGCAGCAAGTGGTCGTGACTCCGCTGCTGCACGGGGTTCGCTGCGATATAGGGTTCCACATTCAGTAAGAGGTTATCACCCTGCCACATTAGCCTTGTGGGAAAATGTGGACCATTTCCCCAGTTATTTCCACCCAACATCAAAAGTATCCCCGGCTCTGAAAAAGGCTTTTTAAGTCAAATAATCACCATGATAATGAAGTTTATTCTTAGCTGAAAGTCTTTCCCTGTCACTCTGGCTTAATTTATGTATGCCTGCAGACCTTTATGGTGACGCCATTATGAAGTCTCTCTGGTCTTCATTAGAGTTTTTGTTCGCTGCAACGTTTGCCACAGAGGGAGAGAGGAAGAGAAAAAGGGAATAAAGGAAAAGGAAATGAAGTCAGGAGAGAGAGAAAGAGAGTCGGGGACACGGGAAGATGGTTGAGATGGGAGACACGTTAGAAATGAGAGTCGATTTGCACTTCAAATGCACTTCTATCATTACGCTCAACTATCACATTCAGCAGGAGAGCCACACAGTGTTTGACTGTACCAAACTGTGGGCACCTTTAATACGAAGAAACTGGAGCTGTGTATGGGCACATGTAATGAAGTGCAATGTCTAAATATGCATAAAGCCAGCGGTGTGTAATTATAGCCGCAGCTCTGACTGATAATCACAGAGTGGCTATTTCAAAGACATATAGTGAAGAGGAACAAGTTCCAAACACATTAGGAGCTGTTGCTATGGACCAGTATTAACTTCAATTTAATAAAAAAAACAAATTACAAGCTATAATTTTTTATAGCTTGTAAGTTTTCCCGGAGACATAAAATGTAATGCAATGGGTGAAATTATACTGGAAACCATTTGGAAGTAGAGGGGTGTGTGTGCGTGTGTGTGCGTGTGTGTGCGTGTGTGTGCGTGTGTGTGTGTGTGTGTGTGTGTGGGTGTGTGTGTGTGTGTGTGTGTGTGTGTGTGTGTGTGTGTGTGTGTGTGTGTGTGTGGCTGCTTGTCTGGGTCCTTTAAAGATGATCGGTGCGAGAGGGATCAGAGAAACAACACAGTATTGTTAACCTCGTGCATTTTTAATGCACATTGCTTCAATATTTGATGGGCCGAGAAGCTTCACAGATATTGTGGCATCAGCTGACAGATATTGGTTTTACAAGTCTGGGGCAAAATCTCAGAGCTTAAAAGTTTACGTGTCGATTTCAGAAAAGTGCCTGTGGTTGTCTGTTTCTCAGCAAGAGGAAGCAATAGAGGCTGAGAGGAATTGTAGAAATATATATATTCATTTAAATTGGTCAAATAAAAGCAGCTATGAAATAATACACAATGTCCAATACCCATTAATGTCACAGTCATTTGACTTGAGAGGAGTAACTGCTGGTGTGACTCCCGATCGATCAGCGATCTCTGAGCCAATGGCCCCGTGTTTGCTGTACTTGATATTGACTGAATCAATATCCCAGCAGAGCCACCCCTGCTCCTTATCTCCCTATCAGATGACTTTTAAATGTTGTGCACACATCATTCAGCTCAGTGTGGTGTTTGTCTGCACCGGGACTTCAAACTTATCCACGTGTCCCATAGGTCACTGCTCCACGCCAACAGGATCCACGGACACTGAAAAATAAATCAGCTCCCTCATTCTATTGATGCAACTTTTAAAAGCCTGAATTAAGTCATTTACTCAAGTCTTTATGAGCATTGAAGAGAAAAACCTTCCAAACGTGCCAGTTTCTGATCAAATCTCTGGCAGCTGTTCATGCTCCTCGAGTGGCAGTTTTTCTTCTTTTCAGCTCAACTGAACTATTTTATCGCTGACCTTATGGAAACTGAAAATCTGTTCATTCACTTATTAGAATTTACAGCGTGTGACAGATTGTTGTTGGGTCCTCACTTAATGGGCCATCGTGTCTGCAGTTATAAATGTAAATGAGGCATGAGTAAAGGGTTTATTACTCAACATGTGTACCTGTAAATGTTAATATGTAGTTAATACACAGTAAGAGTCATTCCACAGGAATAAACACCCACCAAATGTAAACCTCACGCAACTTATTGTTTCTGCTAAATAAAGTATAACTAAATTATGAATTACCTGTTGATTTTTTAACCTTTATAAAGTGTGACCTGTGTGGATTAATCGACCACATTCATAAATACATTCAACTTTACCAATGTCTGTTACTTGAACTTTGGATAATTCAACTTGCCTGCGATCGCTCAAAATGATGCTGCTGAAGTTTCAGCCTTGACGAGCGGATCTGTCATCGCACAAGATGACTAAGGCCTGTGTTCTGACTGGCGCTGAATGAAATGGGCCAGTCTTAGTCAATCAGAGCCTCAGCAAAGCATTTGCGCCCCGACATGAAACAAACTTTGATGCGCTTCACCACTGGGTCTTCTGCTGTCGTCAGAGAGGAGGAAACGCTTTCCTTCAAACAGAAAAATCTATGAATGAGTGGGAGATAAAGAGAAGAGAACACAAGGAGGACGGACATGCAGATAAGAAATAGGGGGTGCCGCGGGGAGGGATGGTGGGTGATGTGGAGTACGTTTCAGATGTTTGATCCCTGTTTATGTGTGTGTGTGCACTGACCTCATACTGTGTCATCATGGGAAGTCTGTAGTTGGCACGTAAAGAGAAGCTCAGCTCCCTCTGGCTGCTTCCATTTGTGGCACAGTTGTGAGAAAGAAAGAGCGCGATACCCAGACAGACGAGGGGGAATGAATAAATAATAGGATTATTGTATTGACAGCGGCACACCTGGTTATGCTTGACTAACTTCGCTGAGGTTTATGTAACAAACAAGAGGAGTTAGCAGACGTCAAATTGGCTGCTTCAGCTGTGAGACGCCGACACGTAGAGAAATAAAACCAGTCTCTGGAGAGAAAGGAAGGAAAACACCAAAAAAACAACAGATCAATACACATCTACATAAAGGCCATATCGATATTTGGGTAACAAGCTATTGGATGACATACTGCTTTAGAACGAGTGTGTGTGTGTTTTGCAGGTATTACTCATGTCATGGGGACCTAAATCTTTCACATTATTGGAGACTTGTCTTTCTTATCGGGTAAAAAAGCAATCCCCCAACTCAAAAGAATGTTTCAAGGGTCAGGTTTAGGTTTAGGTTTTGGTTTAGGTTTTGGGTTAGGTTTTGGGTTAGGGTTGGGGTTAGGTTTGGGGTTAGGGTTAAGGTTTAGCTTAGCTTTAGAAATTACATTTCCTAGAAGAGCTAGGATTAGAGTCTTCCTCACGTCCTCTCTGGGTATTTCTCTCGAACGTACACATGACAGAACACATTTCTGGACAGGAGCAGGATGTATCTCATGTGCAGGACATGTGGTGATCCAGTCGGTCTTGTTTTGCTGGGAGGATGCATGAGACAGACGGGTCATTTTCGCCAGCGCACACAGCGCCCAGAACAGAGCAGAGGTCAGTGAGCTCTCACATGGCTCCATCTTGCATCTGTCACTTTGTATGTCATCAGTCCCCTGCCTGCTATAATGGCTTGGTCAGGTGTGTGTGTCTCTAACGAAACTCCTGCGATGCATGATGACGAAGTAGATCGGTGGTCAGCCTCAACAAGCATGAGGTTACAAGGCCACAGCGGGTCTATAATCCTATCACTGGATTGCATTCCCCCCACATTATTCACATTGAATCACATTCTGCCTGACGATGCTGCTACACTGAGGTTGCCATGACTCCCTGACAGGAAGGGAAGAAGATAAAGATGTCATGATCCAATTCGTCTGTGGAAGAAATTAATCAGAGGACGTTAGGCAATGCGATGGCTATAAGTAACCACAGCTGCTTCGTCATCCAAATTCACCTGTCCTCTCCTCTTCTGGGGGGGGGTTCACCAAAAAAAAAAAAAAAAAAAAATCAATGCTTGTGTCGCAAAATGAAGTATGACTCAGCGTGTCACCTTGATCTGTCTCGGCAGAAAAGTGGGTATCATCTTTAGAGTTTAGTCAATCGACCTCATTGGCTGTAGGTGTACGCTGGATGACGTGGGGGGGTGTGATGTGACCGTCTCTGAGACTTGTAAACTGCTTTAAGAGTAAGTGATCTCGTCTGTATCTGATATGAAGGAAGTTTTACTGCAGTTTTAGGTGTTTCGGTATTTCTATGCTGACAAGATTGCGATTATAGGTAAAAACAAAAAAAAGAACGAAACAACAGAATACATAGAAAATGGTGATGTGGTAAAGACGGGGTACATGAACAGTATGTTGTCTTTTGGGCTTGTTGCAGCTCCGGAGAATAAACAACTGCTATGTTGCAAGACATAAGGACGATTCAACACCTTGTCTTCAGCTCCCTGCAGAGCTGAATCTGTCCCTACATGTCACAGCTCATGTTCATGGTGTGACAACAGGCATGAAAGAGGCATCAGAAAAAAATGACACAACCCACATTAAGCTGGGAGGGGAATGCAACAATAACATGACACTGAGTGAGCGCCAGATGATAGAATAAGTAAAATGACCACAAACAAACTGCCGAGGCTTGAATTATTTTGGCTCCAGTAACCAAAAAGTTGCTTTCCATGTCTTCACTTTGTGCATCTTGTTATTTTTCTGGGCGAAAACGCCTCATTATCTCATGTGCAAGCTTGTTTTCTGCTTGTCTCCATGATGAGACAGAGCGTAAACATCTTTTGGCTGCGAGTTGGAGTCAATACGCTTGAAAATTCTTTGAAGAGTGTGAAATACAAGATAAAATCAATGTCTCTCTCTCTTTCTGTTTCCCTCGCTCTGCTGCTGCAGCTGCTCCACATCTGCCTCCTCCTCTTTGCCTCTTCTCTCTGACTACCCCCCCCCCCCCCCCCCCCCCCCAACTCTGAATGGCCACTGGTTCTCCTCAGGACCAGGGAGGCAATGGATGTGAAGACGCCTCGAGGGGGCAGCGTTCTCGTCGGAGTCTCGTCTACGTCACTACCCTCCGTCACCTCGACGTCAAGACTACATCAGCTGCCCACTCGGAGAGGGGGTCGGTCAAACCCGCCTACGCCTCTGTATCACAGGTTAATGTTGGAACAACCGATGAATGTCCTCGGTCCTCTCTGCCGCGCTCAGAGGAAACTCTCAGTTTAGAAAAAGTAGTAAACTCAGCTTGTATCTTGAAAGTATACCTGTAGTGGTATTTTCTCCAAGATGCAGAGAAAATAAATTATAGTGGAAAAAACAACTGTTTAAATAAATTGAGAAATTATAAAACTTTTTTAGGGTTCTTATATTCAGTTTGACTTGGGTTTACATGTATGTAAATTTGTGTATTTAACCATACACAATCATCTTTGAGAAAAAATATATTTGACGTGTTCTTAAACCTTTTAGTTTGGTCAATTCTCCATATACCAACAATACTACAGTCAGCCACCGGGGGGCGACCAAGACACTTTGGCTTTACTTTTGGGACCTGTCATGTCGTCCATCTTTGTTATAAACATTAATAGTCAATTCATTAAAAATGAATCAATAATAATGTTTTGAGAATGTAAATTTCACGAAATAGGTGTGAGTCTGTTCTCTGTTCTCAGTGGAAACAACCAAAGTAAAACCTGAAATATGTAATTTCCTCTTCACGGGAGGTTATGTGTTCAGTTTTTAATTCAGATCCAGGGGCTTTCTTTCACTTTCTTTAACATTGTGAAACAGGGCATTTTCCAACATTTTCCTTAATTTCTCTGAGAGTAATTCATGGATCTTGATGAACATAATCACACATAATGTTTAGGGGAATGATAATTATGATAATTATGAGCAGATCTAATTAAAAAACGTGCGGTTTCATGTGGGGACCGTTGGGCCTCGACGAAGGTATGAGCCATTCTTGGCTACTCTTTGATGGCCGAGGGTAAATGATGCTCTCAGGTGATTCTGGCAGCGAGTTTGTGAAACAATTTGGATCTGATGTTCTCTGTGCTGCCTTCTCAGCCTGCTGCAACTAATTGGATCCTCTGAGAGCCACGCAGGGAACACATGCACTACACACGGACACACACACACACACACACCAACAGAGGACCTCCCAGCCATCTGCTGGGGGCTCACAGTTCCAGGTGCACCTTTGCTCCTGCTCTCCCCACTCAGGAGACGTGTGACGCCCCACCAGTCTGCTGTTGGGTTTGATCAGAGACGCTGCGTCGTGTCTTGTCGCTGTAATCTCGCAAAACCCGCAGGTCACGACTCATGTGTACGTTTTCGCCACTCAGCTTTACACTCTCATCCCGTCCTCCTCTTGATCGGATTAAGACGCATTAATGTATTGTACCACAGATCAGCCCACAGTGTTTCTCCCAGGGTGGATGGGAAATGTAGCACTGCTGACATCAAGTTGTAGAGGCAGGGAACTACACCTGAGTCAGGGCTTCATCGTGATGATTCAACTGCAGCTCACTGGATAGTAAAAGATGCTAAATACAGACAGGTAGCTGCTGTAACACACATTCTGAGCACCGCAGGGAAAACACAGGCTGATTAATATTTACTTTGATACTTGTGTTCAGTGTAGCTGTTACAGTGTTGCAGACCTGCCTTACTGGTGCACTTCACTGGAACAGGCCATCATTCCATTGAATGTGTCATACCTGTGCTCAGGAGGCCATTTATTCAATCTAACCGGTATACGTACTCAGTGATTGGTTGTGAACTGTCAGAGAGCCGTCATGTTGCAGTGGAGCGGTGGGGGGGTGAAAGCTTGGGGTCTGGCAGACTGAGGTGTCGGAGTGGATGGTGGGTGAGTGAGAACTCAGCAGCTCTGGATGTTCAGACGAGGGTTCCGAGAGACGGACCACACAGGGTCAGCTTCCTCTTCTATAATCTTACATGAGAAATATCCACACCAGAACCCTTTGTCCATCCAGATTTTAGAGAGACCTGTATTTTTTTTACACCTGGATGCAACCAGAAGTTAGATATCAAAGGATAATAAAGGTGAACTGCAAATTGAAAGCTGAAGCCGCAGAGTGAAGCTGTGATTCAGTCGACCTGCACACACCGACCCACGACATTAAACTCTGACAGCACGCTCTGTTTCTGACATTTTTGTAAAACACTTTCTAATGCACTGATTCTCTGGGTTTAGGGTTCATCCAAAAACGTGAAGAAAATGTTTAACCTGCTCGTCTCTGCAGCACAGACACTGTCTGTAGGCTCCAGACTTGTCAGGTGGACGGACCCATCACTCGGCGATGATATACAGAATTTAGAATGGTGCATGACCAGCACATGAACAAAGTTAGTTTTGTTTGACGATGACATTGCTTCTCTTCTTTTTAGTCGAGACATTACAAGCCCTGTCTACCAGTAGAGTCTATGAAGGCTTGATTAGCCCTCCGGGGGCCCCAGGGCAAAGATGACCTGCTGGGCCCCTATTAACCTCTGTCCCTCACACACTGTGCTGGGGGGGGGGGGACACACTATAATCTCAGAATATAAGATATGTGACCACACAATTGAAACAGTGTATTTATCAAAACCTTTTGAAGACAGATAGTGTGCAGCAATATTCTGTGTGAAATCATAATGTCAAATAGCTGTTGGGAAGTTCAAGTATAGAGTTGAACTTACAGAAACACAGTGTAACCAAGCTGGAAGATTACATTTGGGATAAATTATTTGGTCATATATATGTAAAATATGTTCTGTTCTCTTATTTCTACTTCAATCTATTTCTTGCACCTCGTGACCCTTAAAATGTCCATGACAGAAAGGTGAATTGGAAAGTCTGACATGTTGCATAGGTCAGTTTGTGTCATTAGTCCTTTTCATGATGAAAGGAATTCTCAGCAGATGCTTCAGTTTTGAAGAAATCGTCGACGGAAACTTGAGAAAGAAACTTTTCTCCGGCGTTTTAATGAACATAGATAAATGATGTGTGCTTTATGTGGAAGCTGCTGGTTTGGACCAATTCAAACATCACTCTAGGTGATATTGGGAAGATACAGTGGGGCCACAACGTGTTTGTTTCACGCTTGTACGGTAAATCTATGAATTCACATCAACTCTTGGATTAAACATATTATACTAGAAATCGCTGCACTTTACTTGTATTGTGCTAATGATAGGTTCAATGTACAGTTTTCTCGTGCCTGTCAGGCTTGATTACCAAGTGGGAAAAGCAGCAGAGTGAGTCCTGCATGAAGAGAAGCACTGTGCCAGCATCCAGTTTTAATATCTTGTTGCTTGTGTTAGGCTCTTTGATGCATAGATAATACATGAATGAATAACCTTGGGCGGGATGTGGGGGTCATCAATCAGGGTCCATCAGTAAACCTCAGCAGGTTTATATACACACACACACACACAACACCATGATATTCTTTAAACGGATCTCATGACGAAGACAGAATGCGTGTAAATTATATGTTTTATAGAAATTAAGCAATTTAGATATTCAGCCTTAATCAGATCAATAATTATTCACTTTTTCCACCAGACAAGGAAATTCACTTTCCTTTTCACAATTATGGCCCGTTTTAGAGGCTCTGCTCCATCAGTGTTGTAGCAGTCCCCCACCACGTGAGGGCGCAGTAGAGCCATGGGATTTAAATTACCTTGTAATGTTTATCTGCAGACCTATTGGTTCAAAGTTAAATAGTTCTGAGCTTAGATTTTCTAATAAATCAAAGATTATTTATACACTATTTCAATTGTTTTGAAAGTAGCTACTTGAGATAATGACAGAGAATTTTTTTTTCAAATGTTTCCTTTTCCCCCCCAAATATCTAATGTTAAAACCCTGTCATTGAACAGGAGGACACCATCTCAGGATTTTTTTAATATAAAAGTTAAATTAATTTTTTTCCTTGAAATTTAAGAAAATTAAAAAAAACACGTTTCTCAAATAAAATTTAAGTCGTATAGGCGGATGGAAGCCAAGAGCAGTTAATAAAGTTTAAGAACTTTCAGGTTTTGAGGTTGTATATACACATCTAGCATCTCTGGATTATCCCACACCCACACAGGGAAACAAACCCCTCACATCTGAGCGTTTAACCCATAGAGTGGTGCTTTCTCTGTATTCTTCCATTTACCTCACCCACATGGCTGTTTCTTGAATCACAGTAAGTTGCACAATGAATTCTCACTTCCTTCTCCCAGTAGTGACTGTGTTAAGTAACTGAGGGGGAACATACACAGGGGTGCACACACAGTATTACTAAACATTCTACAAGTGAGGGCAGCAAGAAACACAAATAAATCAATTTTATTTCATATTCGTGAAGTTTCAGGGCTAAGAAAGAAACACTCAATTTGAAGTCAAAGAAATACAACTTTATTTAAGTGTAAACAAAAAAAACTGCATAGGAAATGTTTAAAGTCCACAGAGTACAGAGAGAGCAGCAGGTGGCCAATATATTATTGTCTCCTTTGCCTTATTTAGACTGAAGACCTGACATGTGCACTTCCACTCAGCACAACGTGTGTGTGTGTGTTCAGGGAGGGGAGGTGGACTGGAAAATACACACACACATGGTTTTGACTGGTAGACATATGGAAAGTCACACACAATCACACAGGGACACACACACACGGCGGCATGGATGAGGAAGCACCAGCAGCCCCCTTCTAAACTCAGCTGGCCACACTGGCCCGCCCTGCCTCTTGGACTGTGAGGAGGATACATTCAGTGGATCTCTGCTCAGACAACACAGATGCAGCGCACAAACACAGCGACCACTCCGCACACACCAGGCTGCTGGGAGAACAGGACACAACGGGAACAACGAGAGTGTGGACAAGCTGCTGTCGTCCCCTCGAGCCAAACGTCCCCCCAGACAGGCTGGTTTTTATTAATGAACACGATGCTGCATGTTCCTCTATAATCACATGATTCCAACATCTACTCATAATAGTATTGCTGGTGTGGAAAATTTGCAACAAATCTTAGAGCGGAGTATTTTTTTCTGAATGCGGTCTCTGTTCAGTCTTATAAGGCTTCCAGCAGCTGGTTGTAGGGAGTGAGCATCAACAAGATCCCATTTAACCCTTTTCTTCACAAAATACATTCTAAAAGGGCCAATGAGCATCAAGTGGTGTGAAGTATTTGTACTTTCTTGTAAAATGAAAAACAAAAATTGGCAACAAAAAAAAAAAGAAGATTAATCAGGGGAAACTAATTGAAAGAATTCATTTTTCAGATTGACAAGTAATTTGTTTTCATAATATGTAAATGGACACAAAAGAATCAGACTAGTACTGAGAGGTCATAATAAGGGGGGGGGAATAAGTCACTACATCACTACGGGACACGTTTCAATGAGACACCTGCAGAGCAGGGCTGCTGAGAACTACCTGAGTTTTATTTTTTCCTTTCTAAATTTTCAAACCTTTTTTTTTTTTTTTTTCTCTTTCTTTCTCTCTCTCTCTCTCTTTTTCCAATACACAATCATTAAAAGGAGGGCTACGACCTTGAACACGTCACTTGGTGCACCTTTGCCTTTTTCCCCCTCGCTCTTTAAGCCGTGAGAGGCAAAATATAAAATGGTGGACAAAAACCACAGGCGCCCGATCAAAAAAAGCAGGAGTGGAGTGCAGTCAACCAATCACATGCTCCGCAGCCATCGCCACACTTCCTGGACTTTTATAAAAGATGAGGAGGGGAGCTGATAGTTTGTACTGGAGAGTCCTAGTTGCTTCTCACATGACAGCGAGAGTTCCCATTACTAGATCAACGCACAAAATGGCTGCCTTCTGGATTCATCATTGTTGGAAAGGTAAATCTACACTCGGCAGGAAGCTTTCAGAGCCTCCGTACAATACAGAGCTCGAGTGTGAAAGGACTATATGTTCATTCATCCATATTCCGCATTTAGAAGGGAGTTAAAGGAAATGAAGCACTAGTGTTTGAGGGGCAGACCAGCCTTCTGCATTCATCTCAAAACTCTGCCTCTGCTGCTGCTTAGGAATTGAGGCGTGGCTGGCTGAACAGGTTGTGCTCTGCAGAGCCTCTAGAGAACAGGAAATACAATCTCCAAGGTCAAAGGTTAATTCCATCCAAAGCAATAGCAACACACACATCTTTGGGTATATATTTTGGTAAAATCATCCCAATAGTCAGCTTCCCACCCCATCTGAGTTTTTCAACACCTATCTGAGAGACGTCAGGATAATACAAGGACTTTTTAAAGCATGCAACAAAATGAAAAACAAAATAAAGGTTTAAAATACTTTTTTTTTTCTCTGTAAGAGTGAAGACCTAAAGATCTTAAAGATAGAATTCTGCAATCTTAATTAAAAACTGATGCAACATGAATGAACACTTCACTGAATAACACTGAAAAGCAAAAAAACTAATCTTACTGGTGAAACTAGGTGTTGGGTTCAGAGCAGCAGGGTCTCTCGACTGGAACTGGATCCCCATCAATGTGCTAATAGCTCGACTTAAATAACAATCCAGCCTGTGTAAATCCTCTGACGTGTTTGTTTACAACAGTCAGAGGTTGAGTTCAGACTTGTCTCCAAGTCCTCAACATGCATCACCAAGCATTTTACAGTCCAAGCTGAAATATTGGTTAATTGTGCTGAAATTAGAGGTCGTGGTTGTGCATTTTAAGTTCTTAACGCTTTAAAAGAGGCAGTTTCCTCTTCCCCTCACGTCTTGTACACAGTAACAAAATACAAATGTAATCTGCATGTTCTTCATCATCATCATGATGAGCTAAAGATAAACGGGGCCCAGCCCTCTTAAGCGCATCCAGTCAGGAGAGCGAGGATTGGTCCTCGGGTGTTCTGATTTTACATTTGTATCTATGATATAATGGTCCAGTGACATTTGTCGTGTGGTCCAAATGCCAGCCCTGTTTGGCACAGAAGTCTCCCGGATCATTTTGGCACAACGCTTCCATCTGAAATATTTGGTTTCTTGGTGATAAAAAGGCAGAGTTTTACCAGGCATTTTACAGTAGATTCGACAAACCAAAAGCTGTTCAGGGCTGCCAGGTGGAGTGATGAACATAACACAAGTTTTAATTGGGACTCGGAACAGTACCATGATCTTTGGTCCTAGAGCTATGAGACATGTACTGCACTGTAACACAAGACGATTCAAAGAATGAGGTATATTTGTAATGCATAAATATCTGACGAGGTATGCTTAAATAAAGAGCAAAAATGAGGTATTCAGAATGAGTGTAACAAGTTGAGGTATTTGAATGTTTAAATGCACAGTAGCTATGAGTGACACATTTGAGGTATTCAGGAGTTGAGGTATACAAGAGGAGGTTCAACGAGTGTTAAGGGAAAAGGATATCTGAGATATGAGGATGTAAATCCTGATCATGTGCACACAGGCCCACCCCTCAGAGGCGAGAGCCGGTCAGTGACTCTTTTCATGGGTCCCAGGATTCTGTGCCAGGCTAAGGAAGTGGCTAACAGAACCTTAATTGTCTTAGTGCTTCCAGCGAGACACAGAGGGTAAGGGGATTCAAAACCCCACAATGCTTTCACAACAAAGAGTTAGAATCTATTTGTTTCTATGGAAATTAGAGGGGGATATAAAGGCTAATGAAAGATGCTACTTTGAGCCCACAGGCCGTCTAAAACTAATAAAACAGGGGCATCATTTGATGGCTGATGCGATAAATGCGAGGGAAGAAAGGGGTTCTCTTTGGTGCAGTTCTCCTCAGTCCTGTACTCGAACATCTCTGCAAACGGACGACAAGGGTCTTCTTTTCAAACCCTGCCTCAAACAGCGAGGGTCTTGGTCTCTGCAGGATGTGCAAGTACTCATGCACAATAAACTTTGACCCAAGTACACTTTATCCATCTAAGCCTAACATGGACAGTTCTATGAACTCACCTCTGAGTTTTGTGAACTTTAGACTTCCCAGCAACAATGATTATTCAAGAAAATGTTTTTAAAGGGGAGGATTCATTTATTAAATAGCTAAATCTACAGTTGGCCAATGTGCAGAAATTCTAACTTTGGTTGACTACAATATTTGGTCTTTAGACCTTCATCTTTAGAGGAATCCGTCAACTAGCGCTGAATCTGGAGATGTCTTCACAGTTCCAGACATCAATAAATAGGGCAGGGCTTCACGATGGTGCCCTCCTCATTCGACTGGACTACAGGCCCCAGGAGCCAAAGAGAGGTGGCTTTCAACCACTATCTGAATCCAGAGGATTGTAATGTTAGCTGTGATTTGATGTCATTAATGTCCTCTGGACGGCCAAATTAGATTTCTTCATCTGAGGCTTTTGTTACACAGCATGCCTCATCAAAACGGTGTCATTCAATAATATGATTAAATCTCTATGTTAAGATCACTAATAGATCCAGATCTTGGAAGATTTTTCTCCAAAATCCTTTGGTGGGTCCTCGCTTTCGGAGGAGACGCTGCTCTCCTTGCATACGAGTCTTTGCATCCTCGTTGTTCATGCAACTGTCTGGAGAGCACAGGTTGTCTTACTTTATCAAAACCAGAATTCATCCAGTCTTACAAGACACGGTTGGGGTGGGGCGGTGTATGGATGCTAAAACTATTTGGGTAATTTTATTACAGGGCTTATTTTGGGGATCTCAGGGATCATTTTGAAGATGCTTCCCGAAACTCAATATTCTCGTGAATCAATAAAGTAGCAAGTAAAGCTAGAGGGAGAGCCTGAAAAGTACTGATCATTCTAATCAGTCCTACAACGACCTGAGCTAATTTTGATTCTATCAAGTTTGGCATCGCTTCTCACACTCTTCGGCTATCATGACACAACAAACTCCACAGAGAGACAAGGATTAATGCATAAGCGAAAAATGAACAAGCCTAAAACATGAAAAGGACACTACTGTACCCTAATTTCCCCTCCAAGCGAAGCCGTCTAATGACAATAAATCATGCAGCCTCTACAGTGGTCTGAGTATTGTCTCAGCAACAACATTCAGGAGGTTCACTTTAACTCATATTTCAAAATGCACAGCAAGAATTCCATTAATCCTGTGCAAATATCAACTGAAGAGTCTATTCTTTTTTTGTCTCTCTTAAATAACAAACTATAGAGTTAGACTTTTCTTCTTTGTAAAACTTCACGGACTAAAACCTCTGCTCAGTGACTATGAGTACATTCATAAAGAGCTAAATGAGGTAGGTGTGGAGCAGAGGGTGTAAGATTTCAAGAAAAGTGAGAAATTCCCTGAGATGGATACGTAAGGAGAGCTTACAGAAAGAATAGAGAGCAGTTGAGAGCGACGAAGGGAAATATGGCTCTGTCTACTGATTATCAATTTGTAGAGGTCCCCTTTGTCATACAAACCACAGATATCTGATTTATAATAATATCAATGCAAATGAAAAAAAAAAAAATATCTATAGTTTTATTTCCCCTTCATTTCAACATGCTCTCAATCCTCTCTGAGCTCTCCTCCTGTTGTGACAGTTGATTCATTCCCTCGCCTCCATTTCCTTCATTGAAAAAGCTGCAAGGACAAACGGGGTGAGAGAATGCAAAAATAAACTCTTTTTTTTAGAATTTGAGAATGCGATTATTTCCAAAGTCAACAACCACAATGACTCCGTCAGGCGTTACAGCCACACCGGAGGGGCGATCCATCTGTCCAAAGCCGCTCCCCTGTGTGCCAAATTTGCATAAGAAGTTTCCATTGGGCTCAAACACTTGGACTCTGTGGTTGCGGGAGTCGGCCACGATGATGCGGTTCTCCTGGTCCACGGCGACACCCTGGGGCCGCAGGAACTGCCCGTTCCCTGTGCCCTCGGAGCCCAGAAAGCGAGCCGACTGGCAGTCAGGCCGGATGACCAGGAGCCGGTGGTTGTTGAAGTCGGTCACCACCAGGTGGTCTTCGTGGTTAAAGGCCACTCCTCTGGGAGAGTCAAAGTGTTTCCACAGGGCCCCTTCAAAGCCGTACTTGTTGAGGAAGGACCCGTCGGCGGCGAAGAGCTGCACGCGGTGGTTCCTGGTGTCGGAGACCAGGATCTTACCCTCAGAGTTGACAGCCACATCCCAGGGATAATTGAACTGCCCATTCTTGGTACCCTTTTCCCCAAACTTGAGCAGGAACTGGCCCTCAAAAGTAAACACCTGTCAGACAAAGCAAATGTCTTAGAGTCCAACATGTTTATATGTCGAGGGGAGGGAGAGTAAGCAGGAGGAGCTGTGTGTTTACACATGTATAGAACATGGGTTTAAAAATGTTCAGAGGCTAACACAATTCTAGTCTTTTGTTTTCATGCAACTTTCCTGTGGACCTGGGACATTCAGACACATACATGATTTGTGTTGATCCAAGTTTTTTTAGGGGTTTTCATACCTGTACACGGTGATTGTCCTTATCAGCCACAATGATTCGTCTCTGACTGTCACAAGCAACCCCAGCTGGACGATCAAACTGACCAGGCCGAGAACCCAGAGAGCCAAACTTATGGTGGAAGGCGCCACAAGGCTTGAATATCTGGAGAGGGAAGAACAAAATCTTTGATTTTCTTATGATGTTACATTGCAGCCCTAACTTGTGTTTTGGGGAAACTAGAATTAGCGTACTGTGGTTGTATGTGTCCGCCAACCAGTGCAGATTCCGGGAACATATCTCTACATACTTCTTTATTACAGATTCATATAAGGTCACTGTGACCTTTGACCACTGAAACGTAATCACTTCTTTTAGAGAAACCAATTCACTATCCATATTTGATTAATAAGACAACTGATCAAGCCGTACCTGTACACGGTTGTTGCTGCGATCAGCCACCACCACGTAGCCCTCCTTGTCCACGCTGATGCCCCAGGGACGACAGAGCTGACCGTCTCCTTCCCCCTCACACCCGAAGGATGCGACTTGTGAACCCAGAGACCCATAGCTGCGCCCCGACTTCACGATCACCTTAAAGGGGCTGCCCTGGATGTGCTGGTTACACACCAGCACTGAAACGAGGAGCTCCCCTTCACACTTGGGCACGTAGCTGACGGTGTATGAGCCATTCTGGTGGTCTGTTACCTCTGCTGCAGACAGGTTACCATCGCCAACTGACATGACTATTGAAGACACCGTGTCCCCGCCGGAGAGACGTGGCTCGCCATCATGGTCATATCCAATCACAGTAAAGGAGGCAGGCTTGCCACGAAGCGCACTCTTCAGACCCTCACCGTGGGCTTTGGTGACCGGGGCAAAGGCTCCACTACTGATCAGTCCCATGGACTGGGTGGCTATGTACAGAGCCTGTGGGAACCATGATGGAATAAGTTCAGTTGTTTTCTTTTTCTTAAATAGTATACTGATAAACTCAAAGCAGATGAATGCCTTGTCTACATTACAGAAGAATACACAGAAACAACATGAGGCTCAAATGTAGAGGGAAAGTGAGTTTTACAAAATATCCACATTAGTGTGGACAGGGTGTTAAATTATCATTTGTCATAAAAATTATATTAAAAGAGGAAATGTAAATATAATATGTAGTGAAACCCATCTAAAGGCCACACTGATTCAGCTTGAGTGCTTACCTGGTCTGGAGGAGTAAACATGAAGCGGTCGTCCTCTTGCGGCTGAAGCAGGCCCCTGAGGGCCTTGAGCTCATGGATCTGGGTGAGCATTCGCTCCCTAGCCAGCAGCACGTCGAGGTGGTGGCCCTCATCCAGCACCTGGCTGACCGCGGCTATGGTGCTGTCCAACTTGGTCAGACTCTGGTGCAGCTTCTCCACTTGCAGGTACAGAGACTTGGCCTTCACCTGACGGATCTTCTCTACCTGCAGGGAGACAGGGCACATCACGAAGATGGTTTAGTTTACCAAATAGCAGGAAAACGCACATGACAATGGTGCTTTATTGATCTGCGATGGTTAAGTATGATGTTTTTCACCCAAATCACCGACACAACTTTAATGTATCTATTCTCGGGCTGCAATTAATGATAATTTGAATCATCTATTAATCTATCGATTACTTTCTTGATTAATCGATTAGTTGTTTGGTTCACAATGGTAAAAAATGCTGATCTGTGTTTACCAAACTCCAAGATGACCTCCTAAAATGTCTTGTTTTGTCCAAAAACCAAAGAAACAGGAAATATTCACATTTGAAAAGCTGGAAATTTGGAAATTTTCAGATTTATACTGTCAAAAACCTGGCTGACCTCATTTGAAACCACTTCTTTGATTATATTCATTTTATTTACTTAAAATTGAATTTGGAGTTACACAGACATGAAGTCTCCTGGACCCTGTCACTGCATATTCGTCACAGCAAGTCTGTCCACAGGATGGCAGCAATGTGCTGACCACACCAAGTCTGCTGGATATTCAGGAGGATGATGAAGAAGAAAAGTGCCTGACATGCATGTAGTTGATGCACAGTAACTTAACCAATCCAGTAACAGGTAGGTTTGGTTGAGGATAAGTGGGATAGAAGAATAGGTAACTGACACAGCACACATGGGAAATTGTATCTTATATATCTCTTAGTTAAATTAATTGCAACTGTCAGTTTTTGACAAGATGTATGCATTGCTGTTTGTCAACTCTGCATCACACATAACATGTAATCTTGAATTTCTATAAGTGCCCAAAAGAACCTGAGATTGAGTAAAAAAATGATACTAGCAGGAATTATTCGCTTCATTATAATAAAAGAACAGAGGGCCAACCGTCACTTAACCATGACACATTTGTGTTATGGTGAGAAGGCAGATAAAGTTACAGTAGAGTCAGTGAGAATAAAGCATTAAAGAGGGTGGCAGAACCTGAGGAGCAGAAATTGTGCTCTTACTTAGTCTCACCTAACAGAAAGAGTTGGACACAATAGGCTGACTGGCTTTATGGTTCTAACTTTGAAAGAGACAAAGAGCCTCAAAGAGAGGGGTCTATTGTTAATCCCTGGGATGAGTGGAAGTGCAATTTGCATCTGTGAGACTAGAGTTACACTTTATAGTCACTGAAGACAAAGACTCGAGTTAGGCTTTTGATGGACACGACTAGTTTTAGCTCCTCTGTTGAAACACCCATTGGTAGAGTTGGTATGTATTTCAGCGCAACACCCAGACAGAGAGAGAGAGAGGGAGGAACAACTGGGGGAAATGTCTGGACAATGGGGTCCGAACTTTCTTGGGAGTTTGCCTTTCACATATGAAGAATGCAGCAGGAGATTCTTCAGTCTCCAGCACAAAAACCTCTGGATGTTCAAGTGAGGGTTAGCCTCTAGGTAGAGCATGCAGGAGGCAGGACATGCCGTATAAATTCCGCTGTGGAGATCCCAAGTTTTGCACACATACACCCCCTTCCGCAAGATTTCCGCAGATTATACAGAGTTCTGTGTGTTCCTGAAAGCAGCCCTACCTAGACTCCCGCTCACTGTTTTCAAGTCTCATGTTATACCAGTGAGTCACATTTGGTGCCTTTACCACCGTCTCAGAGTCATGAATCTCCCTCTAGCTGGTTGACTCAGGGCTGAGTCACTGCGAAGAACCTTCCTGGATTCAGTTTCTGTCTTCCCGTCAGTGCAGGTGACCAACGCAGAGGCTAGCAGTGCAGGAAACACTAGTGGCCTAATTTGAATTTGATGACTTGTATGATTCAGGACTTGTCAGCTCAACCTGCATGCTTCCCACACTCGAGGCAAGGTAAACAGGGGAGCAAAGCAGCTCACAGGAGGTAGTGTGTAAGCAAGGTGATGAAAAGTGTGTTGATAAAGTGTGCCACAGTGCCAAAACAACCAAACTCATTTATACTGGAAAAATTACCTCAGATAGTTAACTTTCCACATATTGTCAGTTTTATTATTAAATTGAGGTTATGAGGTTTAATAAATTATTTTCATTACCCATTAAGCTGTTTTATCCCCTAAAACAGTGCTGAATGCAGATCACAATTTTGAGTCCAACTCTTTGATAAATACCTTAAAAATAACTAATCAATTGACGACAATTAAGTTTGTTATTGTGTCAATGTTTTGATAACTGAAATACATACTTCCACTGCACAAAATAACACAAGCAGTAGTAAGCCAACAGCTAAATTCTATAAACAGATTCTGCATGTGAATATACAGAATCTGTAGCCGAGGGATACGATTTTGGAGCCTTCTGGTTTCTGTTACGGTTCAAAGGTGAACAGTCCATGTGGAGGCATTGACTGAAATACATCTGCTTTTTATTTTATCTGCAATCAGATAGCTGTTAATAGAGATTAGGCAAAACGCAAAAAAAATTGCTCGACCTGTGTGATAAAAGAATATTGAGTCTGTAAAATGTGTAGACCGAACAGAAGGGTTTTCAGAGTCGCTGGAAGCCGCAGAATATTGGCCATTGCACTCAAAAGCTAAAATATCATCAGGCGATAGCCAATGGGCTCTGAGATTGACCAACAGCTAGACAGACTTGTAACAGCTCTATAAATACTGTATGATAATCACACACCATAGAAAAGCACCTCTCCATTTCACATGCAGCTTTCATCAGCAACAACTGGTGTTTCTGAAATTCTCAAAATCGTTCATCAAGTGTCGTAAGAATACCCAGATAGTAATCAGGAAAAAAAACTAAACCAAAAATGAACAGAACTCACATCCACTGCGTCAATTGACTTACATACCAGAGCAAAGCATCTTAATTCATTAAATGTGTAATGCTTCTTTGAGTCAGTGGGTTATGTTGCAGGAAAGAAATAAAAAAAAAGTGTGTGTGTGTGTGTGTGTGTGTGTGTGTGTGTGTGTGTGTGTGTGTGTGTGTGTGTGTGTGTGTGTGTGTGTGTGTGTGTGTGTGTGTGTGTGTGTGTGTGTGTGTGTGTGTGTGTGTGTGTGTGTGTGTGTGTGTGTGTGTGTGTGTGTGTGTGTGTGTGTGTGTGTGTGTGTGTGTGTGTGTGTGTGTGTGTGTGTGTGTGAGGGATAAAAGAGTCCTGTAGTGGTGTAAAAAGGATTAAAGAGGGAACATGGGTAAGTGAAAACCTTCTATGTGACACTTTGACCTGCACATATGCACACACACCGAGCAGTAGTAAGATCTGAGACGCAGGTCACCTTTTACAATGTCACCAAACCTGCTCTGAGGGGAAGCGGGGAAATAAGAGCATGGTGTGCTGGTGGGTGTTCGTTTAAATTTAAGTTTATGATCCGCCCGGACCAAGGCAACAAATTTGCACATGTACATAAATGTGCAAATGGACGACATAGGCCCAATCCCATTTCACCCCTTCGCCCTACCCCTTGTTTTCGAGGGTTATCTTGCCCCTTGAAACAGATTCAGAAGTTTAGTGGTTGAAATTGGTCTTGGGTCAGCACTTCAAGAAGCCTTTACATCATCAGTATCCTGAACACTTGCCCCTCCATCCCAGCAAGAATCGGGACACCCTACCCCTACACTGGAATGCGCAAAACTGAGAGGTAGGGCTAAGGGGTAGGGAGAATGGGTGAAATGGGATTGGGCCTTAATATCTGGTTTCAGCTACTTATCATATGAGGGGGATCTTGTACTTGTATGCCTGTGTTTCTGTTACAGATCTGACTGGTACAATGGTATTCGTGTAGTACGGTGTCCTTTTTAATGACATTTTATGTCGTTATACATTTATTACCTGAGGGTGAGGGATTTGGAGGCACGTGAAGGGCCTCAGGGATGAAGGCTCTTTCTTTCACACAGAAACCCCTCTCAGGGTAACTTTATACCTGAGAGGCCCTTTCAGAGGGTTTCTGAAGTGCAAGCTGCAGAATAAACTAAGTTTATGAGCTAGATCCAGGGTTTTGTTTAAATAAGTATAATTAACCAATCTGAACAAGTACACTACAAGGCACTTTTCCATTGGTAAAGACCACCAATAAAGCCCCCTGACTTCTGTCGGCAATGGGAATAGATACAATCAACATTCACTCTCGGGTCACTCTCTGCCGTTTAAACACAGGTTTTTATCGGCTCCAGCATGGTAACATCACACCCAGGTGAACACACCAATTACTGCTTCCTTTATTTTGGCAGTCTAGACACTGAAGATGTACTTTTTCTGCCTGTCGCTATGATGCTCATGGATCTAGTTATAAAAAACATGCGTATACCTGCTAAAATTTGGTGTGAAAGTAGTATAAGCTTACCATATCACATGTCTACAGTACATTCACATTACAGAGGTATAGTTTCTGGTGCAGGTTGCTCAAATGTGAACTTAGGTATGGATGCAAATAGCTAGGTGTGGGTAAAGAGGAATACAATTTTTAGTATCACAAAAATATAAATACAAAATAAAAAAGGTAGAGTTTTTCTTATTCAGAAAATATTAATTTACTCCATTAATGTGTCTTTCACGGGCAGTAATACTTTCAACAAAGACCGAATGAGAGTGCTACAACAACAGTACTCTTTTCAACAGGACAGTTCATGAGCACCTGAGTGACAAGTAGAAAAAAAACACTTTAACTGTTCATTATGGCCAATTGGGCCACAGGGACCAGACCAGAACAAGACAGAAACTGTAAAACTCACCTTCCACAGTAGTTCACACTCCCTCTCCTCCAGCGCTTTCTTGTGTCTCAGGACGAGTGCCTTCACCTCAGTCTGCACCACCTTTGCCTTTATCTCCACTTGCTCTGCCATGGCCTGGACCTTCTCCATGCTTAGCTGGAAAAACAAAAACACAATGATGTGAGCTTAATGATGAGGTACAAAATCAGATGAGGCAAGACAGAGAAACGGCTGGGGGGGGGGTTCCCAGTGGAAAAAATACCCCCCCCAAAAAAACAGTAACATGTGGTGATGAACCAAGACACATGAACTCTCACTCTGCAGTGGGACAGAGGGCAACATAGGAATATCTAAATGCTCAAACAAAGCACTGCCTGGTCTGTTTTATGGCTCAGGTGGGATAACACATGACCTCGAGAAACAGGATGCAGAGCATCAGGAAACATTAAAAGAAAGGACACTATATTTGTCATCTTCCTGGCAAGTGAATGCAACAACATTTGCTTGGGTTTTGTCATCTATTCAATTCTCACATTTGGCGGCTCCTAAGACAAGGGAAAAGGAAACGTGGGCCAGGAATAGGAAGTCAATTCACAGTGCACAAAATGGTACAGCTTCCTACTGAATTGAGTCATCACTCTCGTATTTACAATTTAAATATTTTTAAGCATAAAGAGCAGGGCACATAGCACATATCCAACCTTAGTAACCTCCACTAAGAAGGTCAAGTTTTTATCTGCGTTTATTTGTCTGTTATTAGCAGGATTACACAAAAACTCCTGGATTGATTACCATGAAATTTGATGGAGGGATGTGGAATGAGTTAGAGAGGAACCCATTAAAGTTTGGTTCAGATCTGGATCAGGGGGTGGATCCAGGTTTTTTTCCCCCACTTTCTTTAACATTGTGACTTAGGGTGTTTTTTGACATTTTCATTCATTTGAATGAATAAAAATCTGGTTTGTTTAGGGAATTGATATTAAGGATTTTGTGCAAATAAAATCTGGATCTAATAAATATAAATGTGGTTTCATAAGGAGACCATTGGGCCGTGGCGGAGGTATGCAAGTGCTATTCTACTATAATTTTAGTTTCAAATGTCACTAGAATTATGCATTGAAAAGTGTCAAGAGTTAATTTTAATAACGTAGATTCCTAGTCTTTATTATAACTAAATATTTACTACTTAAATCAAACTACTTAAACTTTCAATGAATTGAAACCAATACTGAGGTGACGTATTATCAACAATATCCAGTCATTTTTGGTCTTGTAGTTAAAGTTGAGACTATGTGCTGAACAGGGGTCTCTTTTTTTATCCAATGACAGGATGGTATTGGATAATTAAACTTGGTTTACAATGAAAAGAGGACACCTTTGTAATTATAGGAACTGAAAAGCAACTGTATGATTTGAACCTAAACATTATACTTTAGACAGCTTTACTTTTGACAACCAACAATTTAAGCTAAATGCACATTTTTCTCTTTGTCTCCCCTTCCCTCCTCCCCCAGTGTTTTATCTGGCTTTTCCTCTGGCGTTTTCTGGGAGGTCACAGGGTGAACTGGACCTCACAGGGACATAGGGGAGGTAGGATAAGGCTTCCTTTGTGATATCGGCCGCAGGGGTCAAAGGTCGGCTAAACCTCTACAGGTCATGATCTGCAACTGATGTCTTAAGACACATACTGCCCACCCCCACAGCAGCCTGGCAAGAACAAAGCCTGGCAGCAGGGTTCTTTTTTCTTACACCAGGCCTTTTCAGGCTGGCAGCTAAAGGGTCAACTAAATCAAGCCCCCAGAGAGGGAATAGCAGGGAGGGAATCCTTGAGGAAGCAGGGGGAAAACTTTTCAAAATTGGGAGAAGTAGATTGTGTGAAATGTAAAAGCCACAACCTTTCTCCAGTTGTTTTTGTTTATTGTAAAAAAATTTGGTTCAAAATTTGTTTTTTTATTGATTTTTCTTTCTTCCTCCCTGTATCTTTGTCTTAAATTTTTTTATAACTTCCCATCCCTTGCTCCAGCTCAAACTTTGATTTTCACACTTTGTTTTCTGTCCTCTTCTGTCTGCTTTTTGGGCCTGTGATCTCCCTCTCCCCCTTAGTGTCGCAATCTTCTCTGCTTCCGTCTTTCCCTCAACATTTCCAGGAGAGTACAGCTTGGAACACAAAGAGGGTCAAACTGCCCAATCGGGCTGCAGAGAAAAGACCTCCAGCCAACCAGCAGGTCAGTCCAGGGTCAGAGGTCAGGGAAGATAATGGGTGTGGAGTGGGCAAAAATGTCCGACCTCAGGGGACAGGGTTGTGTGTGTGTGTGTGTGTCTGTTTGTGTGAGAGTGTTTACATATTATCTGGCGTCAGCACTTAACTACGGTGGTGACCTGGGACAAAAATGGACAAACATTCACCTAACACCACAAGGTCTTGCCAGATGGTAGGCAGTGTTTCCTTTGACTCTGCTGCATGTATCCTAGTGCTTTTCATTCATATGTTGACGTCTGGCATTTGAACTACAGCCAGAAGAAAACTTGTTTAGAAAGAAATATCCTCCTTATTCTGTAAAGTTTTTTAATAGGTTGTTAGTCTGTTTGTATTGGAGGCAATAGGTTTTTCTACATTTTGTATTATTTTTGTTCACCAAGACACTACAAATGCTAATTACTATATATATATATATGCCAATATATCATATTGGTCAGGCTCTAGTTTAATCCCTGATGTCTGATGTATTTTTGAATTTGAAGCCATGACATAATTATCCATCCATTAAGGAACAAAGTTTGGGTCACTCATTGAGAAGTCAGAGAAAGGTGAGGCTGGACATCTGCTGAGGAGATAGTACATGTCATCATGTCACATGACAACAACTAGTGTTTCATGTTTCAGTCAAGTCTTAACCAAGGTCATGACACTGCCTTACCTTCCAGGCAAAGCAGGCAAACCTGGTGTGAATGATTTACCCCTGTCCCTCTGCACATGCATCTCTTTTAAACCCCTTGTTTTAAACATAAGGCTACAGCCAAAGAGTATTTAAATGTTGTTATTGTTTGGTTCTTAAAGTGAAAGTTTCAGTCCTTACTATATTGTAGGATTCACAATGTTTTATTTGTCCATTGCCTCACCGGAGTAACAGGCTAACAGTTGTAGGAGTTGTTGCTCTTACAAAGTCAGCAAAGTGCAGTACAATTTTGCTTTAAAAAAAAGCTATAGCTTTGATTGATAGGACAATACCCCTCAATGTAGTACAAGTCACAGCTTATTTCCCCTATAATTCTAAATATCCTCACCTCATTATTAACTTATTATTTCTGTTTGTACTGTAGTTCAATTTTTAAAATGTAAAAAAGACAGTGACAAGGCAGGGAAAATCAGAAACTCCTGACATTCATGAAGCCACTGTAATGATCATCACAAAATGATTGCAATTAACTTTAACTGTCAAATGACAAATTCTTATTATCAATTGTTTCAGAACTATTTGAATGCGTTTCCCTGATGTCAGTGCCGGTGAATGCATCTCACTTGGTGCTTAATGAGCTAACAGGCACAACAAGCTTGTAATTAAAGTGTTTGTGAACCCTCTCATCTGCTCTTCACTGCTGCATTTGTCACTATATGAGCCTGGATCTTAGGGGGGGGGAGAAGAAAGCTGCTACCACCCCATCTATAATTACGTAAATGAAGAGAGGAGGTGGTGTGTGTGTGTGTGTGTGTTTGTGTGGGGGTGAGAGTAAGAGGCAGAGGGGTGTCGTGAGGGAGTGAGTGAATTGGTGAGGGAGTGAAGAGGGGGAGGGCAAAGTGTTCCACATCTTAAAAAAGAGGAGGGGAATTTTCCTTTCTCTAAAATCCTTTAAATGCCTCATCTAACCTCCCCCATCCTCCTCTACACTCCTCCTCCCCTTTGACCTTCAGCCCTGCCCCCGCCAGACCTCACCCCATGTGACCCACCCCCTTTAAGGGCCAGATGGACACCTCTGACCCCAGGCTTCCCAGCAGCTCAGGACTGGTCAGTCTCAAACATAGTCAAGCTGATCATCTCTAATAGCAGATCGAGGGAGGATGGAGAGACACAGCTGCTCTCTCCAGCATCTTGTCGCCGTTTGCAGGAGACAGATGAGTGGGGATCTGTGTGGTTTGATCTTTATATTAGACCTCAGAGAATTGTGCAGGAGAGAACTTGGCTGTGTTGAGCTACAACTTAAATCAGTTTGACCTATTTGAGTCCAACAGAATGACTCAAGACAATGATTAAGAACATTTGGTCTTGTTTCCTTGTATTGGTCGATTTTCCACATTTTGCTACTAATGCTAATGAACCTACATCCTGATTTATTTTATGGTCTTGGTCCCGGACTTTAAGGTTAAAACAAACAAAAAATCTAAGTGAATAAATGATAATTTTCCAAATGTTACCACTGTGAATGAGTCTCTGTGTCCCTGCCTCACCTGCACAGCCTGTCGTCCTTGTTCTGCATCTGCCAGCAGCTGGATGGTGATGGCTCTGCAGTCCTGCACGGCGTCTTGCAGGTAAACAAAGGTGTGGCCCATGTGACGGCCCACACTGCACTCCCTGCAGATAGGCACCGAGCAGGTTTCGCAGAAGAACAGGAACACCTGGAGAAAACGGAGAGATGGAGATAGCAATTAAATTTTGTTTTCACACTGTACAAGCTGAAACTGCTCCTGCTGTCATGACCAAACAGGGGGAAAAAATGGTGCAGAACACAACTCCCATTGGACTTCATATGCTCTAGAAATTAACAAACTTAATCAATTGAGATGTGTGATGCACATACAACTCACTGCTCATAGGTTTTTATACATGAAAACAACTACTGAGCATATGTGTATAGGAGATTCGGCAATGGGCACATTCACAACAACAAAAATGTTGTGTTCGGGCGAGGGGTGGCGCAGCACGCAGGAGGATGGACGTAATGTATACGTTTCACTACAGAGATCACATGTACTTGTTTGTGGCAAATTGACACTATGGTCGGCCCGTATAACCAAAAGCTACCGAATATTTCTAAGTTGACATCTTAATTGAGGTTCTCTTCATTTATGGCTCCTCTTTTGTATTTTGAGAAATTTGTATTATTTTCGTTTGTTCTTTCTGTTTTGCGTTCATCCCGTGTTATATACATCAACATGCAGTGAATCCTCCAGATAACCTCCTGCTGTATTCATCATCCCACGTCTTCATGTGAGACGATGCACGTGCTGAAGGAAAGCTTGTGTTTTACTGCTGCGAATCACAGCAGGTTGATAAATAAAACTGGCATGGTAAATACATTAATCACAAAGTTACATGTCCCTCTCTCTCTCTCACACACACGCACACAGCTAATTAATGAGAAAAGACAATGAATGGTACACAAGTCATCCATATGCATGCGTTACCAGGGAGGATCATAAAAGGCATCAACACCCCAGAGAGCTCCTCTCTTCCAAACCACAGGACCAGAAGACGCTAGGAGGGACTAGAGGCCACCAAAACTAGATCAATACCCATTCTGGACCATCACTGAACATCTGAGAATAAGGGCTGTAAAGGGACTTAACGTCAATTTCACATTTTTTAAACTATTGCTCACCATGTCTGCATTAGTTTCATGCCTGTTGAGATTTCTACTTAATATCTTTAAGTAGATATTAGGTTTACTTGAATTGTAACAATTTGCTTCTTTTCTGGGATTAAAGTGCAGTGTTATGTACGCTATGATACAAGGTGTGTGTGAGAGATGATGAAGTACAAAGCAACACTGGTTGACAAAAGTGCCCCCATCCCTTGGGAGAAGAAGTGTAAAAGTCATTTAACCTTTGTCGAAAAAAAAAAAAACTGAGCTTTGCTTTAAAGTCCCTGTATGAATGCTGATTGGTT
Source organism: Hippoglossus hippoglossus (assembly GCF_009819705.1). Classification (NCBI taxonomy): domain Eukaryota; kingdom Metazoa; phylum Chordata; class Actinopteri; order Pleuronectiformes; family Pleuronectidae; genus Hippoglossus; species Hippoglossus hippoglossus. Next base: position 15,508,736 of record NC_047161.1, read on the forward strand.
GTAATGGAAGGCTAATTAAATATGCACTGGCAATCATATCCCAAAGAGACACCAGATCAATTTCCTCCAATCACAGGAGACCTGAGTGGATGGGGAGGGGCCTGCAATCAATCCATCAATAAGGGCTGTTCCCCTGGGGAGCTGCATAATCTAATGACGGACGGACACACACACACACACCTCCCCCTTTATCTGATTTCCTCCTTTCTACCCTCTCCTTAAGCTCCTCTTCGATGCTTTTCTTCTTGCCCATTTCTTGCCGTCTCTCCTTCTGCTGAGCCCTGTCGCCCGCTGCAGTCTCTGAGCAGGTCTGTCCCTCAATACCCCGCTCCTCTTTTCTCCCCTCCTGTCCTATCCCACCCCCATCCCCTGAATTCCAAGGAGACGGGACGCACAAAAGTGAGGAATGCAGCTGGGTTAATGTGGAGGTTATCAGTCCAACACCGACTCCAGTAGATGGATCAGGTATTGGTGACAATAGAGCCAATCAATCTTACTAAATTCTATCTTATTGTGTTTCCACATACATACTACGTCATGCATCAGCAGTGTGCCAGGGGACCCATTAAGGACTAATATAGCATGAACCATGCACTAAACCGTTATTTTTTTTACTAAACTGTGCTTCATAAGGTTGTTTTCATTATTTTCTGACTTAATTGGGTTTTGATTTACATTTTGTTTTAGTTGATGCAGTTGCATTGTTTTCACTGGAATTTAAATATCGGTCCAATTTGTTGCGGTTTACATTTGAATGTTAATCATCACAAATGTATTGTTTTACCAATAAAGAAGTAAAGCTTATTTGTTACATTTTGTTCTACAAAGTTAGGAGAGGAAGTGAAGCCTTGTGTTGCAGAACACATCAAATAATGTTCACAGTTAACCATCAAGTATATGTCTCAGTATCAGGACAGAATAAAATGGTGCATCACTAGTGCAGATTGCCTGAGAAGGACACAGGGCTGAGGCAGACAGGGATGAGGAACAGGCAGATTAATGGTGCGAGGGTAGGACGGATTCTAGTGGGGGCTTTATATTTGCAGGACTAAGATTAGCAGTGTTTAGATCAAATGACGCTGCTCTAATATTGACGTTTGTATGGCAGGTGGTTCGCTATACTGTTAATTCTATATAGCAACGACAGGGGGGAAAAAGGGCTCTGGACAGGAAAATGCTGACTTGCTTGCTCCTGAGCTTTGTTTAACTAAGAGGTGAGGAGCCTCGGCTAAAGCTAATGGAAAATGCAGATTTGGTTTATTACACACAATCTGCCACACAGAACAGTGTGGCTAGTGACCTCTAATAAAATGTGCTAATTTACTCAGAGCTTGTAACAGTTGCCCTGACCAACCAACTCAGACAAAGTCAGCCATTCAAGGCAGTTTAATTGCCCCTATTGGCAGCTAGTATTTATGAACAGTTAAATAAATCCCTTCATCCCTTTCCCTCTAATGCAGAATCTTCCACCAAAGCAAAGGATATATCTTTCTCAACCACTGAAGGAACTGGTACCATTCTGATCCTCACACAATTTTTAACTGTTTGCAGCATTTCTATCGAAAATGAATTTTTCTGAACCTGAGAAATTGGTTCCCAGCAGGGCCCAAAGAGGATCAGGTTTTAAAGTGCATATTCTACCTCTTGGAAAGAGACAATGAGGAAGGCAACAACGGAGAATGCATGTGAGAATTTGTAGGATTTGTCGCGAAAAGAGCCTCTGGTCTGTTAACAAATACAGCATCTCTAATAATAGTGTGTGATCCACCATCTTGCTACTGTTCTTTACTTTTTATTGTGCAACTCCCTCCATTAAAGACAAATCCTTTATTACAATGTCAAGAGCCTCAGCTAAGTTGGTTCGATTACGATTAATGAACGAATTAATCCCAATTCATTTATACACCCATAATATCGACAAGATTTTATAGGCTACTCCGAAATCAATAATATAACATGATTGTGTGATCTCATGTTTCCATTCACATGTGGAACCAAGATTAAATGAAAAACAGGATGACCAGAAGCCTGCTACTGAAAACACTGGAGTCATGTTTCATGCAACTAGATCCTATGACAAATAGCTGCATGACTTCAAATATCTTATGTACTATGTGCAGCAACTCAACAATACTTGAGGTGACACCTATCTCTACCTATCCACTCACAAATTTCACTGTCTTTTCCAAGGAGTCTTTATGGAAGGATCCTGGTCCCTCTGTATTTATCCGTTTCCCTCCTCCAAACCCCTTATTAAAAAGCAAGTCATTTATCACAACTTTTAAGTCTGAGGCCAGAGAAAAGCAAAAGAATGCATCACACATGAAACAAATTCTTAAAAAGCCAGGAGTACAGCAGCTCTGTCACACATGTGCTACTAGAAGAGACCAGGCATTTCACAGCCATGCCATGCAACGGATACGCTGGACGCCCTCAGACATGAGTACACACCCAACACTTCCAGCGCGCATGTAATGCAGAAATGTGAAAAACAACTTAAGAAGATGTGAAATAGGCGTGGTGTCACGCTGACAAAGTTGTAAATTCCACAGAGAACACCCGGGAGGGAGGCTTTCAGGCAGAGTCTACTTGCCTACAGAATTGATTTATTACATATCAACATGTGGCACGCTGGAAAAATATACAATCAGAGGCACATGATGAAAAAAAAAAAGAAATAACAACAACAAAACACAGACACCGAAAGTAAATTAGAAGGTCGGTTTGAGCAGTGAGTTTTAGCTGGGACCAATATCCCACCAGCAGCTATAAAGCTCTTGGCAGCAGGGCTCAGCTGCGATGGGGGAGGCAAGTTATTGTATTTCATTAGTGCACCGGATGTTTCTCATTCTCCTTCTCTGCCCATTACGCTCCTTCATTATCCATTCACACATAGACTTACCCCCTATGTTGGGGGCTTGAAAAACTTTAAATCAAATGGATATCTTCATTTAACTTATGGACTATTTTTGTTATTGTTTTTGCTTGTTTTTGCTCCCACTTGATTTGAAAAACCTTCAAATAGAGCTGATAATCAATTAGTTGTTTAATCAATTAAAAAAGAAATGAGAGAAATCAACGACTATTATAATGATCCATTGGACGCTTTGTTTCAGATCACTTTCAATTATTTTTTAGAGTTTTGTAGAGCTTGTCCAAAGTAAAATTAAGATAACATAGTCAAAACTTTGGGTACTTGGAAAACATTAGCATTTTCACAATTTGTGACATTGTATTGTCTTAAACATATAACCAATATTGCCAAGCAATAATATGATACATTTGTTAAAGTAATGGTTAGATGCAGCCCTTCATTTAAATATAGTGTAATAATACCAATGCAGGAGACAGCCAAGAACGGAAAAGTACGAGTCATGATTTTATGTGCAGTAATGCAAGTAATTAAACAGAATTTCATGTAGCAGAGACACACAAGTAGCAAAAAGGTCAGGAACACTACACAACCAATGCAGTGATTTCAAATAGTAACATGTTTATACACATTCACACTTTAATCTAATTCAATTTGACAAACTTAAACTTGACAAGAGCAAAATACTGAAATCCTGTAGGAAATATTGCTGAAGTGAATGCATGATGGCTTTGTGCTCACACAGCAGCACACTGCAGTTAGTCCCACCCTCCCCTCTTAGATACTGGGGAACTGGGGGAGAGGGCACGAGCTCAACTAGCCAGTAAAATCACTCTGCGCAGCATTCGCTGCCTGCATGCACAGTAGAGCGGGGGAAGGGACAAGGGCCATGTAATGTCACATTGTGGTGCCAGAAAAAACAGGGCTGCTCTGGGAATTGAGTAATCACGTTCTTCAAAAGAACAAAACCTCTTTCCCCTGACAGTGAGATGCTCGGACATCTGCAGTGGTCATGTTCAAATGCCATTTCTCAGCAGTCTCCAGTAGACTCTATAGTATAGAATAGTAGAGTATATGCACTATTCTCTTGCCTGTGACGGACAAGGTATAGACTCTATTCTTCAAATGAATGGAATTTTTGTGTAGGAAGTGAAAGTAGTTTTAGATAAAAACCTAATACCAAAACTGCCTTTTCATGTATTTTTCAATTGACATGAAAAGGCCTTTTTACAATTTTTATGTTGCACAACCTTTATCAAATTGACATTTAACGTCCCGCTCTTTATCTCAAGCACTTTATGCCTACTTCGATCAGGCAGTTGTCTGGGAACAAGCTCCTGATTAAACTTACGCAGTTACACTGCTAACATGCTTACAGCCGATAATGCCTGTGTTTGTCTTTATACTCAACCAACAGCAGCAGAACATCTTCCAATGAATTTTGCTTTAATTATTATAAGGGTTGACGCAAATGCTTTAAAGCTTCTACAATTGCAACAGTAACCACAAAAATCTGTATTGTAATTACATATTTAATCATTACTATACTGTATGCATTACTATAAAAAAATGTCAATAGCCCATAATTCACTAAATTAATTTGAAACCTGATTTTAAAAACCTAGATCTTGTATTGAAATAATGTCTTCGCAAGTTCAAAAAGTGATTTACAAAATAGACAAACCCAATTAGGACATGGAGGATGAAATGTGAGAAAATTTGACTTGTATGACCACACATTCTCTGACTTAGGGTCTGACGTATTTGCTACCTGTCAGAAACAAGAAAAGTTAGAAAGGTATAGACACAGATAACTTCACACCCCAGGGACATTCCAACAAGATGAAGTCAGAGAGTTTTTCAGCCTGAACCCAACAGATAAAGAAAAGAAGTTCCTGTTGAGAAACTGACACATTTGTTTACCTTTGTGTTCTGTTGGTTAGAACATTGATCTATCCAGAGTAGTGCAGATCCACACAAACAATCATTCATACACAGAATAATGGTGTTTTGATATACATGTGTTGCAGCGATAACTGTGAAATGAATTTTGTCACTTCAATTAAGTATTGAGAGTTCAACAAACTTACTCTACAGAGACCATATTGTGGACTGAAGCAGAGCGTTGCACAGCAAAATGGATCAGTGGTCTCTGAATGAAATGCAAGTGAGGAAACTCACCTCATCATTCTACATCTGTTATAGTTATGTTTGAGAACTAGGAGCAGAGGGAGAGGTTAACAAGAGGTACTCCTCTTATGAAACGTCAAATAGACAGCACCAGCCATCGCACCAGCCCTAAGCCAGTCTGGTATGTCAAGGCTGGATAATCTGTCAAATACCCAATCCCAACATTCCCAACAATCCCAGGAGTACCATCTGCCAGACAAAGCTCCTTTTATGGGACTCACAGAAATATACTCTCATCTTTTCCAAACACCCTCCGTATCTTGTTCACATAGTTTTTCCCTCCATCACTCTCTCACTGCTATTTCCTTCCTCCGCCGCTGCTGCTGCCCCGCCCTCTCGTGGCAACCCCAGTTGGCTGTGTGCCATGGACACATCACGCACACGGACATGCCTGCCGATGTTTTGAAACTCAGCCAGATACAACAAGGGGAGGCGGTGGCTGCAAACCGACAATCTGATTGGACGGCCCCACGGCAGAGAAGAAAAACAAACCACAGTCAGCTGGCCTCCTTACCCAGCGAGCGTGTGAATGACTGTCGTGTGCTAAACACTTGAGCCGTAAAAAAAAAAAAAGGGGAGGAGGTGTGGAAGAGAAAGGCGTAGATAACGATGAAAGGAATAAGTAGAAGAAGTGCGACAACAATAAGAAGAGGAGAAAAAAAGGGAGCAAAACGTTAAAATGAGTGAGAGCCTGGAGTAAACAAGACTGAAGCTGAAAAGCTGTGCGAGTGAAATGTGGAGCAGCTGAGACGTAACAAATGTGCATTTGTCTGTACAGTCACGAGCTTTTCTTAGTTAGTGTAACATTAGAGAACAAGCAACAACCCATATGCTTAATAACCCTCAATCCATAATAACGCTGCTCCTCTTCCTCCCTCTCTAACACGGTCTCACAAAAAGCTCTCAATGTTTTCTTTGCTCATAGAAAACAGTTTGATCCAAACACAGGACGTTAACACGCTATACGTTAGACAGATTACAAACACTCATTGTCTTGTACAAATATTTACCTTTACAGGAAATGGTCTGGTTACACAAGCAAGCCAAAATGTAGCACAACCCATAATGTGAAGTAAAGCATCTAATAAATCATAAAAATGCCTGAAACTGTGTGGATAAGCCGAAACAACTACACAATGTTTCCCAAATTAATTAATGAATGATCATTACTGGGTTATCTAGGGTCAAATTTCAATCAATCTGCTGTTAAACCTCCAGAGCATCAATCAATTATTTGATTCAGAATTGATGTTTACTGGGTGTGTTTTTTTTTTAGACTGTGTGAAAGAGGGCGGTGGCACTGTGGGACAAACAAAGATGTTGTGTAAAGATGGACATGCATAGAGTGATTTAAGGCCATCCCGGATCTAAGAGAAGTAGTGATCTTTGGTCTTGGCTCAAAAACGGATTTTTATTTTTAAATCAGTTAATTTTTGTTACTTCTATCCTCCACAAGATGCCAGTTGTGATACAAGATCCACAAGTGTGATGTTTATAATACTGTGAGATATGATTTTATAACTCTATAAAACTATCAAGGCATTATCCTCCATCATGAATCAACCAACAATCATGAAGTAACCAGTAGAATACGTTCAAGGCACAAAGAAAATCTATTAGTAGTGATCGCTGCCTTGCACCCATTTGATTGAAGAATGTTTGGCTTTAGATCACTGTATTTTTCAGCTGAAGGCTATTTTCAAATATGGCTCATCCATTCATATTAATAAAGGGTCACCTTTTCCACCCAGTGCTGTTGTCTGACACAACACTGCTTTAGTGTAAGGTATTATATAAATCGGCCAATGAACATACAGACTACAGGTCTTCAGCAGTAGGAAAAATGCAGCATGTATTAGAAAGATTTTCATATAAAAGGTATAACTTAAACTTGCAAACATAAGTTGTGTCATCTGATGAATTAGATGAAAAAAATTACCAAACTGCAGCAATCGTACCAACTGATTATTAGCATAACCCTGGTCAAATAATAGAAAACCATAAAGGGTGGACAAATCATGGCTGGAAGCCCAAAAAGGGTTGAGAGCTTTAACGATAAAAGTGTTAACAACACAATCTCACTGAGCGAGGTCAAATAATGGCCAATTAAAACCCTATTTGTGCCCTACCACCAAGTAGAAAGTGGCAGGTTCCAGCTTTTGAATGTGTTTTAAATCCCGTTGTCAAAGAGAATGTGATAGATGCCCTCTTTTCTATCCAATAAATTTATACGGCCCAAAGTCCTCAAATGGACATCAAAGCTGGGACGCACACGCACATGCACGCTCTTCCTTCAGCTACATGAAACACATTCACAACACACAGGAAACAGAAAATGCTCTCTAATTACTGGCACATGCTGCGCATTGAAACTCTGGAAGTCCAACTTCATATAATCCAACTCTGCTGGCTGTGTGGAAACACGCACACACACTAAAATCCTCTTCAGAGGATAACTACCTACAGATGGGAGATACTCATGGAAAGGAAAACGTTGCTGCCGCACACTCACACGGATACTTCCAGGAGTGATGAAATGTAATCACTTGCCCCTCAACAGCAGCAGCTGCTAAATCATGTTGAGGAGACTTTCTGCATCTATAATGTCCACCATCTCTTGACACAGAGCAGCCAGAGAGCGTTGATGAGAAAGGCAGCAGTTTGCAGAGGAAATACCCAGGGTGTGTGTGTGTGAGAGAGGGAGAAGGGGAACGGAGAACCCAGGAGGTATAAACTCAAGTTACAGGAATTCCTCTGGCCTTGTATCAGCGTCAGTGTTGGGTTAGGTTTCCTTACAAACATTCTCTGCTCGCAAGCTCCATATGGTGGGGGGGGGGGGGGGGGGGGGGGGCACAAAGCCAACCCAGCGTGGGTCTGAAGTGATAGTGCTCCTCAGCAGAACAACAAAATAGAGCAGTAAACTTTTACAAAAGAGGGATAGAATTGTGGAAATGTGTGATAAAGTACAATACAGCTCGTCGGACCCCCACTGCAACTGAACATGTCACTGTCTTCCTCACTGCTTGACAGAAATGCTCCCTGTGGAGATGCGAGCACACTGGTGGGCCGTCAAACTGATTAGTTCAACTTCACCTCTTTCTTATAGCACGATGCATTTTAGGGGCTCATTGCCCAGCAACCACTTTCTGTCTACTCTGTCTGCTCCAGTAACCCCCACACTCACGCCCAGCCCTACTATATAAAGACCAGATTGTGTGTGTGTGTGTGTGTGTTGCTGGAAAGCCATGCACGTGCACAGCCAGGCATGACGCCATGGTGACAACAATTTAATCTACACAACAGAGTGACATTTGGTGGGATTATCATATCATTAGCCGCCCCTCTGATGGAGCTGCAGGGTATGTGTTTGTTGGAGAGGGACATCCCAGCAAGCAGAGGGCACATCCATTGATGTAATCCAATTTTCCATTTCAACTTCAGACACTGTTGAATCCTCTCCGACTGCCTGTGCCTCACACGACCAACAACTGACATTTATGTCGTTTAAGTAGGCCAACAAATTCACTCGTGCGCAAAAAACATATATTCTTATCAGTGTGTAGCCCACTCCCTTTACTGCCCACGGTGTCTTTTTTCCACCAGCAATCTATATGCTTCCATCACTTGGGAATAAACCACGTTCTACACTTAGTGCTTCTTTGTTCAATATATTTAAGAATGAGTTCAGTCCAGAATAACATGTTGTCTCTGTGTGCACAGAAATTCAAGCCAAAGCAAATAAACATGATATTCAATGCACAAGACAAAACCGGGTAAAGGTAAACATGACACAAAGGATTTTACATGAGCTTCCTTGTTACGAGCGTCCTGTCCCTCTTTTTCCAATAAAGCTGGAACACACAAAGTCAATTTCTGACAACTTAATTATGTCATGGTGCAAACATCTTATTTTAGCCAGAAACTGTCATCTAAAATCGTCTTATGCCGATTAACATTACAACTTGAAATTGATCTGCTCTCTGCAAACAAGTCCAGCAACATTTAGGCTTGATTAAATATTTATTTTAGCATTTGGGAAACGATGACATCACAGCTTACTTCATGCATGCCCACTGTTGCTTTGTGTTATGAACCTGCGCCATATAGAAAAAAACGTTCTATATGTTAATCTCTATAAACAGATTCTGCATGTGAATATGCAGAATTTCTAGGCGAGGGACAAGATTTTGGGCCAGACGCCTTCTGGTTTCCGTTTCTAGTTGGACCAGTCACGTTTGAGTAGGCTTTGGTTTCCCGTAGGTAATGAGTCTGTGTGGAGGGCAAGAGAGAGAGAACACATCAACCACAATGCATCTGCTATTAGCACTTTAATTTCATCACCGTTTGTGTTTTATGTGGAGAAACGTTTGACTCGTGAGTAGGGCTGGGTGATCCGTAATAGAAATATAAGACATGGTTGATACAACATTGATACAACTCATTCCATCCATGTTTAACGGACAGTTTTAGAGCCAATGATAATGAGAATAGCACCGCGCCGAACCAAATGTGTGGCTGGAATAGAGTAACAGCCAAGTCAGGTTAGGTTGATGCACACAGCACAGAGCGTAGGAGTAGCAGCCACCAGCAGCACACATGCTAAAGTTTTGGCCACTGCAGCTGTGCACACCAGTACATCAGGAGTGGGAGTGAGACTAAAGAGAAAATGTTAACGAAAACTCAAGCGACAGAGTTACCGAAGAAGACACCCCAACGGACACAGCCTAAGGCACAAAAGAGGCACAGATATTTGTGCAATTTAAAGTCCGACAAGAAGCAGAGAAGCTACTCTGCTTCTTGTCGGACAATTGCAAATTGTTTTGAAAGCATGTTCCAACAAAGACAGGTAATAGCACTAATCCTTTTTACCATCTGAAGCAGAAATGACTGATATACAAATTTAAATTAAATCCATATCCCCCAGCACTGCTCGTGAGATAAAGAAGTCGACTGTCTGACGTCTTCAAATGTGTCAAATATTTGCAAACCTATCGCTGCAGGCTGAAAAAGCAACTGCTCACCTTTCAACTACAAGCAATGAATCCACATGCGCAGCGGAAAGGCGAAGACAGAGGAGAGGAACAATGCCGATTGATGTTTTCAGGTCAGGAATGTTAGTTAATGGCATTGGCATTCTACATATGTTTCAAGAGAAATATTTTATCTTTAAGAGTTTATACAGTGTAGTGATGTTGCTGCTTTAAAGGCGATTATTGCTGATCCTGTTCAAAATGTTATTCTTTAAAAAATAATAAGAACCAATAAGAGTATCAAAGAACAAGATATGGTTATTATATATTGTTTAAAATTAGATAAATGTAACATTATATGGCTACATGAGAGATAACCCACTGCCTCGCAGCTGCAACATCAACATAAGCTGTCCTGAAATTAGGGGAAAGTGATTTCCGACACTCAGCATGCAAACATATGACTTATCAGATTGAAGAGCCAGATGGGGCCATGCATTCACACCAATCAGATGAAGACTACATTACTTCCAGACTATTTGTATGCTCTGGACGTGCATTTGTGGAGGCAGTGGACCAAAGAAATATGGAACGATTAATTGAACAAATCACAAACTGATTATGTGCAACTGCAAATCTGATTAACAACAGTGATGTGATAGAAAACAACTATGGCTAAAATTAGAAATAACATATTGTACTGCAACAACACTTGGAAAGGAACTAATTTTGATAAAGATCTCTCCCAGGATGAAATTAACCATTTCTTGGAGAAAGAGTCTTTGTATTCCAAACCAGTATCAAGTTTTCATTGTTGTTATTATCATATATAATGATCATGTATGATGATAATAACAACTTAGATTTATATAAAGCCTTTCATGGTACCCATAGCCGCTTTGAAAAGTAAGGAAAATTATGAAGCAAATGACTAAAATTTAATTAAATAAATACATAGACAAAAATAGCAGTCAACATTCAATAGCAGTTGCAATAGGAATAGTCAATTGCAATAGCTGTCAACATAGTAACACCTCTAACAGCTCATACAACTGTTAAAGACAATATGAAAATAACATGCTTCTAAAACACCGTCTAACAAACAAACTAAGAAAGGAAACTTGAGTGTTGAGTACATTTGCACTAGACAAAAACTGGGGATTAACAGAACAAAAGCAACCAGATAAAGACACACCATGACCAAATATTAACATTCTAAAAACGTGTAAACAGGCTAAAACTGGTCTTTCTAGCAGACTCAACGGGCGGAGTGAGAATGTAAACACACGATGGACGTGGAGATGCTCAGTGCTCATAAGAAAAGAAAGAATGAGTAGTCCTCTCTTGTGTCATTCCCTCCCCCGGGGCTGAAGCACAGTGAGTGAGGCTATACGAGGGAAATTAAGCAGTTACTGGAAAACAGAGGCCACCTATTTACTGGCACTGGATGGGGGCTGTGCATGTGGGAGGAGACGGGGGTACTAGATAATGTATTCAAACTAAGGACAGTTTATTCATGGATATCAATTAATTCTTATTTATATTCAGCACAGTTAATAACTTGATAATTAAGAGTCAGCTAATTAATGATGCTGAGAAAACAGACCTTAATTGAAAATGCGACTTTCAAGAACATTTCATCACAGGATCTATTTGAAAAAAAAGGTGTTTCCTCCCACCACTACAAGCAATTCTGCTTCTTCTTGAACCAAACTCTTTGTATCTGGTTCACTCTGTGGTTCGTGTACAGAATCAGCTTTTCAGTTACCTTGACTAACACCTCATTTACATACAAGTTCCAGTTAGCACGCTTCCTCTTGCCTGGTCTGCTTTAGTGCTAAATGCCGTTTAGCTGTTCCCCACAGAAAAGATTATTTTCTATCTGTGGCAGTAGCGGCTGGGGGTGGGGACACTAGGGTCGGGTCAATGTGGGCTGATCATTGTGATTGCCCAGTGGACACAAACACTAACACGGTGCATTCTCATGCGCACCTAAATGACAATTGCACAAAAGGGGTGTAATGCCAAGGTCTGTCTGATGTTATTTCAAGTTCTGCTGGCCTGCCGAGGATGGTCCACCAGACCAACGCCGCCGGCTTTCTCCCGGTGCTCCTGATGACCAGTCTTAGCATGAGGGTAAATGTGTCTGTGAGCAGCTCTACAATGAAGCAATGGTGCAAGCTGTGCTTTCCGACATGCACTCGAGTCCAGACATTTCCCCCGAATTTTCCAGAGGGGCTACATGTAAGAACCCCTTGTAAAACAAATGTAAAAATGTCTGAGTGTGCGGAATGAAATACAGCAGGAAAAAAAATTGAATACAAATATCTCATGGAGATAAAAGGGTCCGAAGAAGTCAACTTGGAAAGACAACAAGATTCGAGAGCCTTCGTTGATAAAGGCCGACACCGGTGTCAATAGGCTGGAAACAAAAACACGATTTCTGCAGTGGAATTTAGACGTCATTTCCTGCCTCCTGCATGCACCACACCTCGCCTGAATTTTCAGGAGATTTTCCTGTTGTTTTGAACGCATCTGACCCAGACAATCTCCGGCTCCATTCTATACATGTGAAAGACAAACTCCAGAAATTGCCGGACCGAATTTTTCTGACATTTTCCAGAGTTTGTGTGAACACGGCTTAAGTTCCTGTTATTATTAGGAGTGTGGAAGCAAGAAAAAATGGCTTTGAGAGAAATATTTTAAATATGCCTAATGGCTCTCAAGGATACCCACAATGCATTTTGGTGACATGTAATATAAACAGAACTTTTGTCAGTTAACAGGTGAACTCCACACGTCATTGTTAACATAAGCCGTTTTCAGACATAACCTCTGGATACATTTTCGGGGAGAATTGGCTATGGAGTTTTCCCAGAGTTTGCCTTTCGCACATGCAAAATGCAGCGAGAGGTTTTCTGCAGAGACACGTTTACAATAGCAACAAATCCGCCGCGTTATTCAGGCGAGAAATGGAGCAGCCGGGTGCAGCAGGCAGAGGCAGGAAGTGACGTATTGACTCCGCTGCGTAGATCACGTGATCATGTTTACAGCAGCCCGAAGTAGCTTGTTTGCGTTTCCTTACACTGCTTGCTCTTACTGTGCAACTTATTTGGCTTAAAGTTACAGAACTGGGAAGCCAGAGAGCAGATGATCCACAAGCGTAGTAGAAATGCTTGCTTCTGTTTTACAAGGGGAATCAAAACAATGGCAACTGGCCTGCTTCCCCAATGACGCCAGGCACCAGCATGCTTTTTAAGGTTCAGTTAACAATGAATGGCATCCTGCAGTGTCACATGTGTTTGACTGTGTATGTGACAACAGGTGATTAGGTGCACACACACAGCTGTAACTTAAAATATTGATGTGTCACCCAGATCTGTTCATCTGTCATGTGAAAAAAGTAACAAAGCTCTTATTTTTCGAATAGGAATTCAACTCACATGTATGTATAGTACATGAAAATATACATTACGTTTTCTGCATTCAGCTCTTGCTTAAACCACTGACACTTGCAGATCTCTTTTTAGACAAAATATTTTTCAGGATCAGGGCCAAGAAGTGGATTATCCTGCCTTGGGAAGATCTTCCTTCAGCTCCTCAACAGAAACCAGAAGTGGTACAAAAGTAACATTTCACGACCCCCCCCCTACTCATGGCCATATTACTAAACCAAGAATAGGTTGGTTTCCTATTTTATAGGGCTTTGTAGTTTCACATGGACCAAACGTTGGGCCCAACTTCCAACTCGTCTCTCCCATTATCAGAGAAAAGCTAGATCTCCATAATGTGTCCTTGGATAGGACTTCTAACGGTCAGAGAAACATGTGTGCAGTTACTACATGGGCCTCTCCCTGCCCCGAATGGATGGTGTGGTACAGATTAACCAGACTGCATGCCTATAAGTGTGTGTGTGTGTGTGTGTGTGCGCGCGCAGGGTCAGTGTATGTGTAAATCCAGCTCAGCACACGTGCCTATTTGTCTCTGGGGAACTAGGTGAAGAGCCACTCAGCTCCCTTTGAACCTAAGGCCATATGGCCCCCAGTATGGTTCTATACTACACACATAATGCTATTACACTATAGGAGTGTGTATGTATGTGTGAGGGTGCACATTAAATAAAATGTGATTAAGCTAAAAAAAACTACTCAACAAGGAGAGGAGGGTTAGATGCCAAACACCAACATTTGTGAAACTTATCGGATGTAAATGTGCATTTACACCCACTTTGCTTTTAACTGAGTGAAAACACACAGCGCTGCTTCTGACTTTCTACAGGGAGTGATTTTATTTGTTTTGCTCTACTCACCTCATTGTCGTGGTGTTGACAGAAGCTCATGCGGTCCTGGAAAAGGGACAGCAGGGCAAAGTTGTTCTGCAGGGACTGGGCGAGGGACACGGACACCCCTGGCTGGCCCTGGTTGCTGTTGGAGTTGACCCGGCCCAGATGGAGACTCTCTCCCAGGCGCTCAATGAAGTGGTCCTTGGTCAGCCTCACCCGCTGGTGTGCCCGCACACAGTTGTCACACAGATATTCCTGGCAGTCAAGGCAGTGGGAGGTGGCTGGGTTCTCCTCATCACAGGAGCTACACTGAGGCTCACCCAGGTGGTGTGGATGCAGCAGGCCTCCATGGGGAAGATGGAAGCCAGAGGAGCCCACACCTAGGCCTCCTCGGTGGTGATGGTGGTGGTGGCCGTTCTTGCTCTGGATCTGCTCCTCGGAGCTCACCACCACGTCCAGTAGGTTGCTGAAGAGGAAGTTGGAGGAAGGCAGGGAGTCCATGCCGGCCTCGGAGATGGACACCTTCTGGTCGCAGGTGGGGCACCGCAGCTTCAGCGGGTCCCCGGGACTGCGCTGGCCCTCGAGGCACTGCCTGCAGAAGGCGTGGAGGCAGGGCAAGACGTGGAGTCTCCTGGTGGTCTGGCTGGAGGAGGACGAGGTGTGCGAGGAGGAGGAGGAGGTAGAAGAGCTGGAGGAGATGGGAGCAGAGGAGCCGCATAGCTCCTTGCAGAGCGGGCACGTCTGCAGGTCCGAGTCTGGAAACGAAGCCATCTGCAGCAGCGGTACCGAAACACGGGCTCAGTTTAAAACATGCGCAGCGACGAGACTGAGGTATTCATGTGAGGACACAGCGGCCCGTCGTGTAGAAAACAATGTGCAGATTGAGGTAGATTCATGAGGTATTAAAGTCAGCTCGAAAGTGAAAACGGTGCTAAACGACATACAGATCCCTGTCTGTATTATACAACTCTGACCTGATGCAAAGCAGGGAGGCAGCCACTTCTCCGCAGAGAGTTTTTGAGGTAACAAATAGAGAAACAGTAAGTCAGGCTGCTGAGATAGATTCGCGTGTGTAAGGCTGAAGCATCAGCCCGTCAAAGAACACCAACAATGGACGATGTCGGCGATGCTGCGGAGACAAAAGTGTCCAATTGTGCTTCGCGGAGGCTCATAAAATAAACCCGAAAGTCGAGTGACACTGGATCGGCGTCGAAGTACTGTGGGCTCCGTCTCTCCTCCCCCACCGACTCGGCAACATGACTGACGGGGCTCTGCGCCACAGAACAGCTCCCACACCACCACCGAAGTATTTTCAAATATTGGTCTCTCTACCCTCCACCTCAGGCTCGTGTTGTCTCGGTGTTCTCGTGTTGTTTGCGGTCTAGTCCACCATCGGGGCCGGGAGCTTCGGCGGCGTCGGGCGCAGCCGGCTGTCGGTAGGTGTTCGCAGCGCGAGCCTCGGACCGAGGGACCGTGAATTATTCATCAAAGCGACGGTGTGACCGCGCGCCTCGGCTCGTTAAGGCGCCAGAGACAAACACGGATGGAGCCCACACATCCGCCACCAGCCCCGGCGGGTCCACCTTGTGAGGAGGCCGCTTCCAGCGCTCCTTCTCCCCCGTCCGCACCGTCGGCTGCTCTCCCTCTCGGGCTCTCTGCGTGGAGGAATGCGCAGGGATTTTTTTTTTCTCCTCCGGCGGCGTAGGGAGAGCAAAGATGTGCCCTACTACTGCGGAAAACTCGGTCCGGCGACCGTACGGAGCCCAACCACGTCCCTTACTGGTGGTTGTGGCCGTTGTTTACTCTCGGGTGAATCGTCAACATGAACGTGCGGTGTGCGCTGCGCGGGCTGCAGCTCCTCGAGCCGCTCTTATCCGACTGAGAGGAAAAATGGACCCACTTCCGCTCCACGGCCGCGAGAGGTGTGTGCGCCGGGCGCTCGTGCACGAGAGATAGAGGGAGGGGGTAGGGGGCGTGGTCATGTGCGCGCGACGCTCACGAGCATCAGTCAGCTCCGAGTGTCAAGGTGACAGGACAGCAGGGGCGCATCTATGGTTTTTCTAAATCAGGGGCCACCATTTATCACAGAGGGGCCCCATTACATGTCCAACCTCCACGCCAAACTTATATTCTTCTTCTTTATTCGGTTGATTGGCAGGTGGCAACCTACGTCAAGGTGCATTACCGCCATCTACTGGATCTACTTTTTGTCCATTTGTCCAATCCTTCGGTTGTTTGGCTTACTGGTCGGTGGCAACCAACGTCAAGGTGCATTAACACCATCTACTGTGTTGGTTCACCGTTCCTGGAGGTACTGCAATACTAGCTTGATGCCCCATACTCCAACTTCAACGCCGCTGCCATCCACTATATCCCGTCAATAAACCTTCTCCTCATTCAGTACGGTGCACATTTAAGTCGTTCCTTGTTTACCGTTAGCTCGAAGCCAGACATCATTGAATATGCTATGAAAATTGTTCCTTGTTCAAGCACATTTTAAAAGCTTTAAATTTGATCTTTTTTTAATAAATCGTGATATATTTACCAAAATTAGTAAGTAGTCTATACGCATGTTTTATAAACCTGGGTAAAATGCACCACAAAAGGCAAATGACCCCGTTTCCTTGCCATTAGAGGAGTTTGCCAGTCTGTTTCTTTACCCTGGTTCATGTTAGACATCGCAAACCTCTGAAATATCGAACTGTATCTGAGTAACTAGGGGAAATAATGGAGAATTGGAGTTTTACAGCTTTCAGTTTATATTTTACTGAATCTATATAGTCATATCAAAGGTTCTCAAATCTCAGCCAAGGACCCCCTACAAGATAGAAAATATTCTAGGGACCACCCTCATGTATGTCAATCAATCAATCTGACATTATTTGTATAACTCACATTCAGAAATCCCACTTTGCCTCATAGGGTTTAATTAAGTGCGACATGCTCTGCCTTTAATCCTTGACTAGAGTGAAAAAAACATTTGAACTGGGGGTTAGAGGGCTAGGGAGAAATCTAATGTAAATGAAGAGTTGTCTCAATGTTACAAAGTGTTTAAACAAAAGAAAAAGTCTAAAAGGAGATGAAGGGAGCAGCCCTGAAGATTGCACTGATAGAGGTATTGCCAGTACATGAGAAGTAATTAATTTGCCCTTTTTTACGCTTCTATTTAGTTATGTGAGGGAACAAGAGAAATATGTCAGAAAGATGCAATATGTAGAATAAAAGAAATCAACACAGAATACCTATTATATCATGATCATTTTTATGGATGAATCTGGAAACCTTTTAGGGCCCCCCCCCCGGCAGTGGGTCAGAGTCCCCAGAGACCCTCACTTGCGAACCACTGGCCTATATAATGTCATAATTTGACAAACACTCACATTTGAGTAATAGAAATCAGATGTGTCATTTGAAGCAAGGCAGCAAAGGTTAGTCATTTATCAAAATAGTTGATCATCTAAGAGACACATCTAATAACCACCTTTAATGGATAAAAAGAAAAGAAAAAACATTGAACAAATCAAGTCTCCTCTGTTTAGGTAGATTATAACAGAAATAAATGTTATATTAATGATGCTACATGTCAGTAGGTCAGTAACAGAAACCCATCCTACACAAGCATAGGCATATATGCAAGCAATTAGTGGAGCAGATTTTCTTTTCCTACAAAAAGGTCAGAACAAACCGTAGGGCTACATCATATGAGGACACATCACTTGACACAGGTCATAAATGTTATGCCGTTTATCCTGGAGTGAAATGAAAGAACAACAGCAGCTCAGACTAAATAGATGGTGAGTTGATTTACAGCAACCTCACGAGGTGATTAGAGAAAGCACGGGCAGCAAAAACATTAAAAAAAAGGGATGGATGGCTGGAAAGCATGCCAGAGGTTATGATGACACATCAAAGAAAGAAAACCTTTCTCCCCCAGACAGAATCATCCATTAAGCATGATAGAGTTCACACAGGTCTCACATACATTTGATGAATCCCCATGATGCTGTCCACAGAATCATTACGGCTCAACTACTGTTGTGGATCTTTTCATCATATTCCTTCTTTTTTTTCACACGTTTTATTGATTTTTCACTAAACCCACCATGTTTTTGCAGAATATACTATACTATATCTATATACTAGAGATGAAAGTATAGACAAATGTATACAAGCATGGGTCAGCTGCATCAGTCAAGTAGGATATCTGATCTTCTCAAGTTTTAGAAAATGCAAGGAGTCTCTAACCCATCTCGCAGAGTGAGGAGGCGCATGGTCCCTCCAGGAGAGGAGAATGAGACGTCTGTCAATCAAGGAGGTAAATGCTACAATTGCAGAAGCCTCGTCTTTGAGGGAGCGAGTTTCAGGGGATAAACCGAAAAGGGCACTAATGGGAATGGGGGTGATGTTTTTTTGAACGAACTTAGTATAGGCGCTGGAAATGTGGGCCCAAAATGTTCAAAGTTTGGGACAGGACCAATGTATATGATGTACTGGCTGACCTTGGCAGCGAGGGCATGAAGGGTCTACGTTAGGGAACATTTTTACCAATCTCGCCTTGGTCCAATGTATTCTCATAACAATTTAGAGATGTATCAAGCTGTGCCTAGCACAAGGGGAGGAGGTGTGTATTAAGTCGAGTACTGCTTTCCATTGATCATCTGGCATTACCTCACCAAGGTCGTTCTTCCATAGTCTTCCAACGTCTTGCAGGGAGTGAGGGATGATATTGCATATATTGTTCAAGAGAACTGAAATTAGACCCTTGCGATGTGGGGATAATGTGAGGATATGATCCACTGTGTTGTTGGCTGGAAGGTCTGGAAAGGAAATAATGCTTTTCTGGACAAAATGTCTAAATTGGAGATACCTAAAAAAATGGAGATTTTGGTCAATCGAATAAGAGAGAATTTATTCTTTCATGTCACAAATGCAACATCTCTCCGGGATGACAAGCTGAGGTCTGAGGGCCACGTGAGGGACACACACAGAAGACGCACAATCACTTCTGTGTACTTCTCTGGACGACACACACACACACACACACACACACACACACACACACAGAAAAAGAAAATCTCTGAGTGAATGAGTGGCTATGGTGTATTAAAGGATAGTAAAGACATGTATAGATCCACCTGGTTTACTGGTCCTCTCAAATAAACATCATAAACAAATCATAGAACATAGTGGTTTTGGTCATTTCCCATTATTTACAGCATATATCATCTGATGTGGGCCTCTTGACAACGTTAACATGAAATAACGTCTCAATTGACTTGCCCCTGAGCTTTCCTCTCAGAACGGTCTCTGAAAGAAAAGGCTCACAAGTATTAAGCATTAGTTCATTTACATCTGTGTCACATTATTGTCTGTACGTCCCAGTTGTTTAGAACAATAATTCCTAATGTAGCCAATTAAAGTGACCAGAACAAAGATAAGCAGCAAAATGGTGTAGATTAGACAATTTAATCAAAGACTTCCTCCAACTTTTAATTCTTTGATCTTACGTATCATCTGACCCTTGTGAAAATTCAATATGCTACAATAACTATTACACCATTTGGAAACCGGTGCAGGATCAGATAGAAAAAAATTACGATTAAGACATTTTAAATATATCGATACAAATCTCCCTTCTTTTTTTTCTCTCTATTAAATTTTCATTCGTCTGTGTTTTTAGTGCCTTCGAAATCACTCAGTCATAATATTCATACCATTAAATGCATGTACTGACAGGCAATGTGAATTAGTAATGGTGTAGTAGACTTCCTAAAATGGTAATAGGAACATTCCATCCATTGCAGTTTCTACAACGTTTAATTCACCAATGCCTTTAAATTAACTATTTTACAAGGTCATACAATCATTGTATTTTAATCTATGGTCATTTCATTACTTTAAATATTTCTCTCACATGAAATGTGCTTTATAAGTAAACCTCAAGTGTTTCAGGACTCTTATTTCTTTCCATTTCAGAAATCAAACTATAAACATCTCTCTCAGATGAATATAAACTGATTTCATCTTGGAAAGTAACTTCACCATCAGGTGAGAGAGCAGGTTGCAGGTAGACATGGGTTTGACACCACAGTAGGGCAGTATTATGCTTCTCTTGGCAGTTCTTCTTTGACATTTGACAAAGGAATAAAGAGTAAGACAGGTCTTCTCCAGCACAATTACAGAAAACCTTTTATTTAAACATTTAATTAATTTGCCTAACATCTGTATAACAGCATCCAAGAATGCTTCACTGGACTGTCATCAGTCCAGCACTCCCCCCTGGTGGTTGAGAAGCTCTGTGCACCTTCAGGCTAGAAATCACTGTATAAATAAAATATTCATTGATTGAAACTCAAAGCTGTAAAAGAGGAATTCATTTAAATTCATTTCAGTTTGTGACTAAATGAAATTATGCATGTAAGACAATAAAAGACCGATTTATTTTCAGTGTGAAAACGTGTTTATTAAAATGGATTTGCATGTTGCTGCATAGAACATTTTCCCATTGAACCTAAGACACTGAAGGGTCATTAGCCCGAATACTACAGAACTTAAACCCGATTATTTGCTGGTTAAATACCAGGAAATTACATGTGATTAATGACAATGTAGGTCAATGGCAGCCATGTAGCTCAGCTATCAGCTGCACACTGAACAATGTTTGTGTGTCAGTAACCGAAAATATCTAATAGCTGTGAATATTAGTAAAATACTTGCTGCATTTTTTTATTCTTCTGTGGAGTAGAAAAGAATGGCTCCCTGACAATGCAGCTATCATCATTTATTTTTCTACCATTATTAATTCAAGCAACTAAATACAAAGATCATCAGATATGTGCAAGTCAATGTGCTGTGTCAAGTCGGACTTGGGTTTCAAAGTCATGCATTATCAGGCCATTAGGCCAATCAGTGACAACGCAGGATGCTCTAAAGAAAAGCCTAACCCCTTCAACTCGGATCAATATGCCAGTAATCAAGCTTCTCCAACCCCCCACCCCCCACACACACACACACACCAACAAGCAGGTGCAGTAGCATGAAGAGGGAAACCACATGTCTTTAAAAAAACAGGAAAAGGCCGCTGGGGGTGACGGATGATATGGGTCGACTCCAATGTGGCCAGAAATTTGCTGACACATAGATGCATGGACCTTGACACCAGGGACATCAACGCTGATGACTCCTGGTGAGTGTAACTATGGCAACTGCAAAATAGAGTGACATCACAAGCATATCCTCCATACGAAGAAAAACCGCAGAAGCAAACTTTTTGGACTAGAACAACTTCTTATTAAAACTTCATACAAAGAATATCAATCAAGTGCTTCCAGGGAGTGCAGGAAAACAACCGTGTTCGGGTCAATGTGTCCACACATCATTGGCCCACAAATGATTGTTGCGGAGCCAGCGTCGAGCAGAGGAGATGTCAAGTTTGAAAACTTGCTCCTGTGAAGGGTTCACTCCTGTGTAGTGAACAATCAGCTTGGGCTGAGGGATACAAGCTGCAGAGAGGAGGCGGCTACCAGCTAAGAGGTACTTGCTCTCGCAGCTTTGAGTCCTGGAAGAGGAAGAAGAATCAGAATGATACCATTCACACAGACGTGTCCCAATTCGGGGGCTGCATCCGTGGCCCTGTCCACACCTGAGAGATCGGATCACCAGTGATAAGCTTCAAGTTTGTGTGTTCACACCTGGCAATATAATGCCTTCTGAATGTGTCTCCTGTCACCACTTCGGTGATCCAGATCGGATCTCATTTCCCCGCTTTGTATGCAAAGTAACAGTTATTAACATTATGTCAGTTTTATTCGCAAAGACAAAATACTGTACTTTTGCAGCTCTGCCTCTTGCATTGCTAGCTTATTTGCTTTGTCATCTGCGGCAATGAATCCTGGGATAGGTTGACTCAAGAAGAATCCACCCGTTGGATCCTTTGTTTGTTTGGAAATGGAACCATGCGTTAGTCAGCCACATTTGAAGGAGCATTCCAATTACGACAACCTACAACCTAGTCACGCCACTGAGGCAATCTGTTTTCAAATGCAGCATCTTAAGGATGTGCCTCCTGAATTGGGACACAGCTCACATAAATTAAAGATGAATTACTCGAACCCACGTTACCGTTTGAGAGTGATGCTGAGGCAGGATGTGGTGGTTTCTGAAAGTTGGAGGACAGCCGTTGCATTGACAGCGATGAACATCTCAAAGGTGAGAGCCAGCTCCACCTCCCCCAGACCACAGGAGACGATCAATGCCGTGAAACCAGGGGGAGCAGATACACCAGGGTAGTACCCCACACTCAGACAGTCTGATGAACACACACGTTGGTGCAATTGAAATAAGTTACATGACAACTGTCAACATCAATTAATTGTCCGATCTGAACAAAAGGTAAATGTAACTTAAGACCAGCTGATTCTTCATGATCAATATCGATCCAAGTGGAACAGCCATACTCACGTCTGAAGACTTCCCGTGCACGGAGCCACAGGTTTTGCTTGCCGAGTTTGTGAAAAAGAATCTGCAGCATCGCTTGGTCAACTGCCAGGTTGTGAGAGAGCATGAAGTCCACTGTATCTGAGGCTACAGGAAGGACTTGTCTGTCCATGCACACTTTTAGATGAGAGTCAAACAGAGGACCATACCTAGAGATATCAATCAAGTCTGGGGAAAAACATAATCACAAATACTTACAATCATTTTGTAGTCTGTAGCCCAAAAGTCTTACATTAAAAAAAATCCAATCCAACCTTCATCTACCCACCTTCAATGGAGAGAAAACAGGACAAAATTGAGAATAGAGGAAAAGACATGTTGGGGTCAAAAGCCGTGTGTGTGTATTACACATTTATCTGAATCTCAAAATATATTATGGCATGATGGATTAAGGCAACATCCACACGTTTAAGGTTTTAAACTCCACACTACCCGAGACCTTTGGAAAGGCTGCCAGGCCTGTTTTAGTTTGAAAACTCTGGGTCTTAGTCAAGGCAGACACTGACTTTTGGAAACGATGACAGAAACCAGAGAGTTTTATAATGCAACCTTTTTCCTGAAGAAAACTAATCCCTGCCCTTACTTTTCGCCACTGCTCTTCCTCATTTGTAGTATTTTGGGCAAAACGGCATCCAACTGCAGAGAAGACAATCTGCTTCCTTTTTACACTGGCAAACAGATGACCAGTGCACGTGAATGGTCATATGATATGCGTTTTCAGGTTAATAGGTAGATTATCTCTTATAGATACAAACTAAATAGGGATCTTTTTCAAATGAAAAAATATTGGTGTAGATGTTGCCTAAGTTGGTGTGACAATAATAGCAAGTCACTCCTCTGCCTCAGGTTTAAAATTCATCATCTAACAGTTGTGTTCTCTCACCATTTGGCATTTTAATTCCAGGGAGATTACAGAGAACCTCCAGTGTGTCTCGATGAGAAGTTTTCTCAGCCAGCCGTGTCAACACATGCCTCCTACTGTCCAGATCTGCAGGCTCACATGGCCATGACGGCGAACTCAGGAACCATTTGTTTTCTGCATTGACAGATACATAAACAAAAACAAACACACTTTGCACTATGTTTGGACACACTCTTCTAGCACTGGATTTCTAGTCTGCAGCTACATATATGCAAGATATAATATAAAATATGTATTAATATATATTAATTACCAATGCTTTCCGGTTCCTTTACATGTTATTTTGGATTCAGCATAATCAAATGATAGAACGCACTAACAGATTCAAAAAGTAATTCAAAATGTGCTTCATTTGTAGTAATTATTATTTGTATTAACTAATGTAGAACCTATTAGGGGTTTGTCTCTAACACCCACATCAATCTTAAATAACTTATTTAATAAGACTCTATAAATTTCTCCCTTAGTTCTAATTTTACCATTTTATATTCTTATCTGATGCATTATGAAATCAGAAACCACTACATAACTTCCCATTTACCCCAGAGTGTCACCTATTACCTCGGAGCGTGTTCAGAGCTCCCTCCACAATGCCACTCAGGAGGAAAAGCTCGGTTGCCACAGTGACCAAGCAGCAGCGTGAAGCTCCGTCTTCATTCCCAAACAAACCCTTCAGCATTGAGTAGCTGACTTTTGACATGGACAGCACCTCCACCACCCGCCGACCCTACAGTCAGACACAAAAACTCAAGCACACTACAAGGCAATACCAGCGTACAATCACATCTTTGTATATTTGCAGTAATTCTGTGCCGACGTTACCAAAAAGGTTCCATGAGTCATCCAGTCCAATCATTGTTTTTTACAATATGGAAACCACTTTATTCAAATGTAAGTTTACAGGTCATTTCATTCATTATTTTCAGATGGGTTATTTACCTTGGCCCATTGATGTGTTTTGTGATATCTTAACATGAGCGAGACTCCAATTCTGCCTAAAAAATTCTTGATCAGGGCGTCACCTTCACCCGAACACACTGAAAAATAAGAATCATAATGATTGATTCTTCAGTAATCACAAATAAATAAATAAGATGGACAGCAAGGAGTTTTCTTTTACCTGTCTCAGCAAAGGTAGCGAAGGGCAGTGACATCTTGTCTTTGCTCTCTGACAGGAGAGCTTTGGCGATGCGGCCACTGATTTGCTCCACTTGGTTGGGATGATGGCTGGATTGGCAGATGGACCTGAACACCTTTCCCATCCGCCTCCAGTCCTGCTGCTTCGTACAAAGCTGACAGACACAAAATACAATGGTACAATGACCATTTCATCCTTGTGGGAAAATGGACTAAATGTCTAACGAGTAGTGGTGTAGCGGACCACAGTTGTTTGAAAAGCAAAATTTGGAGAAACCTTGCGCATCATCAAGTCATGTATACGGGAGCATTATGGCTTCCTGTTTACATATACTGATGATGGGACCAGCACATAAGACCAGTGTTTCCCACCGAATTGATTCGGACTGTGGCGGTACAGTGGTTGCACCTACCCGTGCATGCAGTCCACTCTTACATGCAACGTATCCAAGTGAGAGATACACAGAATGTGACAGAATTTCTTGTGTGTGTGAGCGAACTGCACTGAATACCATTCGCTGGTACGTCTGGTTGTCTGTGTGGATGGCAACAACTTTATGGACGAGCAAGTGAGAGAGACCGAGCAAGCACACAGCTCTACAAGCAAAAGACAAACTTGGAGATCTCTTTAGTTATTATGAGAAGTGTAAAAAAATTATTTTTGGTTCATTATGAAACGGTGGCAGGACAAATTGGAATATGGCAGGCTGCCACAGTCTTCGTGACTAAAAACCACAATATGATCCGAGCCATGTGTTTTGTGATCCGTTGCACCACTACTACTGAGTTAAGAACTAACCTCTATTTCCACAATGCATGGGGCCAGATTCAGGTGCTCTGGAAAGGGAACACTGGGGGATAACCATTTATATATATATATATATTAAAATACAAACAAACATCAAGGTCAGTGAGCTGCGGATACGACTTGTCAAAAACATAATCACAACATTTCCGAATTAAGAATCATACTGATGATTGGTAACTATTTTTATAAGAGTGAAAGACATGACATTGATATGTGGGAGCTGAGGAAGTTCCACTTACTTGAGGTTGGCAGTCACTGAAACAGGAGAGTTCGAACGGGTCGCTTGCTGGAACTCAGGAGTATTTTTTACACTTTCAAGGCAATCCAAACTTAGCACTAGACCTCTACTGGCCATCTATCAACACATGTACAAAAATAATTCTCACACATACCAATTAAAAGCACAGATCCTACTGCCATGCAGTAAGCAGAGTGTTTTGGAACTGAGATACCTTGAATGTGAGCTGCATGAGTTGAGGTAGATAGCCCATGAGACCCTTCCCTCTCACCATGTCAAACAGGGCCAGAAGGAACTCATGGCCAGGCTAGCAAGAGAGGAGGACATCTATGTTTAGGATGTTCTGCCCTCTATTGGATAAAAGAGTGTACTGCAGTGTGACATTATTGTGGGGAGATGGATGAAAACCAGACTGACCGCTATCTTATGAGCCAAGCCGACACTAAGGACTGAGAGGATATCAGACACCATGCAGGCTTTGAGCAGACACCAGAGGAGTGACAGAAACACTGGCATGGAGAAGAACGCTCCTGGTGGGTTTTTCTGGTAGTAGCCTGTAAATACAGCTCCTGCAGACAGGAATGGTCATGAGAGTAAAGGGGGTAGTAAAGACAGTTTTAAAAAAGGGGTAAATGAAGGAATGGAGTTGAAGGTAAGAGAGGTGAGGACATTTACATAGAACACATAATTATATGTGTACACAACTGTACAGCAACCAATAAACAGGGTTGGGTATCGTTTTTGTTTTTTTTCCTGATACCGGTAATAAATCAAAGCCGGTAGCTTAACGGTGCCAGAACCAATACTTTTCCCCAAAAAAACAGTCAACAATAAGAACAGCTTTTTTAATGCTGACTTAAAGAAGGTGAAATTTAACACATTAACTATTCTTTTTTTAATGTGTATTTAACTTTAATATGAAAATATGACACTAACCAGATTTACATAAAATTGTTTTTTAAAAAAAATTTTAAAAAAAAAATCACATAAAAAGAAATAATCCTAAGCAAACTACAATAATTTAATACTAAGTAACAGTTTGCTTGATACAGCAAAATACTCCCGCTACAAACTTGTCAATTGTCTCTCCATGGACAGGGACGACCACACTGCCGGCTGATGTGTTCGTAAGCAGTCAAACATGGTGCATCCTGCCTTCAAATGAAAATGTGGATACCCAACCCGGTGTCTGAAATCTTTTGTGTGAAATACAGCCACACTCTTGACCAGTTGATGTTATGACTGATGTTATGTGCTGTCAGAGCCATGTAGAGAGTGTGTTGCCACCAGAGTTAAGTGTATTGTGATGTTTATGCTGCCTGTAAGCATGGCAACTTTTTCAGTACAAAGCTTAGACACCGAAATGAGCCACCAAAATCTGCATTGTGATTCAGTCCAGTAAGTACCGGCCTTGTGAGGAACAAACCCAACCCATCAACACTGTTAGCAGTGCCCATTTGGAGTTAAAATAACTGGAGAAAATTTAAACTTGCCTGCTTTCTGGAGACACGTTGGATTGTTGATGAACCGCATCACAGTTTCAACACAGAACTGAAAGAGAGGAAATAAATGACCACAATTCTGGATTTACATATGGAACTCCATCTAAGGCTCCGCAGAGAGTGATGTTGATTCAACACAAATCAGAAAGCTTTAGCACAAGTTTGTAAACTTGATGCAACTGCTCAATAACCTGCTTACAATTCAAAGGTTCATCGTCTACTTTTCTACAGTGTTTCAGTGTATTCAGTTTGGTGTGCTGCCATCAAGTGATGAAAATATGAATAATGCTCTCAGTGTACCTTCTCATCCCCGTCCAAAGGCACATGATGGAATCGACACATCTTGAATCCACAGGACAGAGACTCACTGAAGTACTGTCTGCAGTACTGAGGGTTTAGAGGAGACATTGCAGTGTATACTTCACATCTTTAGAACACATTGACACACTAACCTACCTCTAACTGTGCACACGTCAATATTAGGATTTCAGAAAAATGGATCTTCTGCATAATCACAACCTTAAGATGAAGTATGTAATGGAAACCTTACTCTAAAGATTCCAAGATATGTATACGTAAATGAGTCAAACATGCTTTTAAACTTAAATACTTCCATTATTCATCCTCCAGACTAACTATCAGTAACTACTCTCAGAATCAAAAAATTATAGAACAATTCAAACGCCAAACACAGACCACATATATCCATTCTAATAAATCATACTGTGCTCTTATTTATGATATAAAATTACATGTACTGCTCATCTTTTAAAAAATAAAACTATTTAAAAGACAGCTGAATACAAAGAAACAATTGGGATTTTTTTTGTTTAGCTTTGTCTTTCTTAAACATGAAAGCATGTAAAGAATTTCTGAATAACTGCAAAATACATAAATAAATGTCAATACTTTTTTTTATTTTAATACTTACAGCAGTAGATTTCTTGCGCTTAAATTCTGTCATGTTTGCCGGGTTTGTGATCAATGGCCCTGCAGAGAGCAGAGTGTAAGAACAGCCGTGCACAACAGTTCAACTTTTAACTCTACCCCTGTAAAACTGTATGGAACATTTATGGTGACAAGAAGCGTTGACTTGAAAAAAAACTGTTCGCCATATGTATTTTCCCCTCACCATTTCTTAGGGACATATGTGCAGGGATGTTATGTGGGGGGTTCACTGTCTGCAAGGGCTGGCTCCTATTACAGGACATAAACTTTTTTCAAAATAATGAAAGATACAGGGTGTAAGAAACGTTTCATGTGATGTGTGCAAACCTGTACCATTCCTGGCTCCAGTTTACATTATTGTTGGCATCAAACTGACCCTGTTCAAAAACACAAACATTTTTTTATTAGCAGACCAATGTCAATGTAGTAGTATCTGTGTTGTTGCACTAAATTATGAACAGCAAACTTTTGCTTCACCTCGTTTGTCGTTTTGAATTTTTGTTTTGAATAGCAGGGAAAGCATGCAAGACAAACATGTCCATAGTTTGATTCTTTACAATTACAAAGATGTAACATTGCTCAAGTGTCCAGGATGTGCAATCTATTCCACTCTTTTAAAAACAGACCTAGTCTGACCCAGCAGATGCAGACTGTGTGTATAAACCTGGCACTGGTTTCACATTTTACACACCTACAGTTTGCCTCATCTTTTTACTAAGGCAGCAGCAGCAAGCGCCAGTGACACTGACATGACCAATGTACTGGTCTGTTCCACTTCACAGGAGCTTCTGCGATACCGGTATAATGCATTTAAAGCAACATCTGTGGTTTTGATGAGCTCAGTGAGCTCCTCCAGAGCTAAAGTATAGGCAGGCTTCACCTCTAGGGCATGAATGATCAAGTTAGGTTTTTTATCAGTTATCACAACATATGTCTTTTACTGGGTTTTTTTGCTGCATTCTCTCTGCGAGGATTGAATTGGATTATAATGACAGTGATCATCTCGTCATGTGAAAATGTTATTTTGGGCTTCGTACCGCAAAGATGATTGTGATTGGTCAAAGAAATACAAACATGTGGAGACCCACTACGTTACCATGGTTGTGGAAAGGTTGCCGTTACATTGAGGTCTCCAGGGTCTGCTGTTACTTTCCTCTGTAAATTACACACAAAAATAAAACCTTAGGACGATCATTACATTAAATACATTACATTCAAGCACATTCAATGGTAGGTGCACTTCATTAAGCCATTTTTCAGACGTGAACATAATATCCAGACCCCATTGAACACAGTAGGAGATTATCAGATAAGACACGTTCACAACAACAATCTCTGGAGCATTCAGGGAAGGGGTGGCACAGCAAGCAGCAGGAGGGACATAATGTTTAAATTCTACTGTGGAGATCACAGATTTTTGTTTACAGCAACACCAGTGACTGCATCACCAAAATCTCTCAAATCCTGTTGTTTCCAAGCTGACATCTTTGTAGGTCTCTTCTACATGTATGGCACCTCTTTTTCATCCTGAGATATTTGTATCCCTTTTTTTTTTGTGTCCGTTGTGTGTTAGAAATGTCATAAACGTGACCACTCGCTTGCAGTGAATCCTACAGATAATATCCTCCTGTGTTCTTACATGGGGTCAATCAGACATTATTACTATGGGGGCTGGTGGGAGAAGGTCCAGAGATTGTCCTGGGCCTCCAACTCAGACATTTCCAATCTCACATACAGCCCCTCTGGATAATTTCAGGATTATCCAGAGTTCAGTGCATGTCTGAATTTAATAAATTTACACAAAATATGTCAATTTATTTTGAACTTCTGCTTGTTTTGTTATGGCTTCACATGACTCATTATATCTCTGTCTGCTCTTCATTTGTGTCTGACAAGCCATCGGTTGACGAGTATTTCCACTTTGCTGCTAGTACCTTTTAGCAACTAGCCCCAAATTATGCCACAAAAAAACTGAAATGTATATAATGGATTGTGACTGGTGCACTGGTCGTACCTGTGATTTCAGGACAGTCGCTGTGAGAATCTACAATAACTGGTGTCCATCTGAAACACAGAAGAAATAGTTATAGCAACTTCACTGATAATAGACAACGCAAGTTATCTTTGACTATTACATCAATACAATTCTTACCTCTGTGATAGAGTTTTCACTGCTCCAGTAGGTCTGGTTTTAGGGGCGTCACTGACTCTTGGAGGGCCCAGCTTTTGCAGACTTTCCTCAGGTAGATTTTCAAACAGCTCTGGGTCGTGGATCACATTGATAAGCAAGATATCACGTTCATAAGCGGTGAACTCAT
This sequence comes from Hippoglossus hippoglossus, assembly GCF_009819705.1. Lineage (NCBI taxonomy): Eukaryota > Metazoa > Chordata > Actinopteri > Pleuronectiformes > Pleuronectidae > Hippoglossus > Hippoglossus hippoglossus. The sequence continues at coordinate 15,539,419 of NC_047161.1, forward strand.
CAAGAAGGCTGCCGTCAGTACCACCAGCTGCTTCTGCTTCAGTTTTATGCCTCTTACTGCCCACCATTTCAGATGGACTTAATCTTTCTTCTCTTTCAGACGGAAGGGATTCATCGTCGCTGCTGGGAGAAGAGCAGGGTTCTGACAAAGATCTGTCACCCTGTTCCACATCATCTTCGTAATCAGTGTTATCCTGGCTTCCATCTCTGAAATCGTCATTCACAGTATTACATTTTGATGAGACTCCCTCCATTTCTTCATTTACGTGTCCTTCATGTTGGTCCCTGCCGTTTTGATGATCACCTTCACCAATCTGTGGCATGTGATGTCCGTGTAGTTTTATGTGTTTACTGGTGTCATGGTTCATCTCTTCCTCTTCATCTGAACAACATTGCCTCTGGGGCAGGGGGCTTGTATACAAGTGCCCTCGAGGTGAAGTGACAGGAGAGAGAAGTGGTGGAAGCAGGAATTCGTTTGAGTAAATTTCTCCCCACTCTTCCATGGCAATGTTTTGTGATGATGAGCTGCCTTTTCCAAAAGCAACAGGGTGGTTCTGGTTCACAGGGCTTTGGTTATAATAGTGCTCCAGTTTTGATGGGCTCCTGTCTGTGAGAATCTCTTTATCACCCTCTTGCCTATCTTGAGGTAGGAGGAGGAAGGATTCACATGACGGACAGGAGGCACAGTTGTGCAAAGAAAAAGATGGAGATGTAGGTGAAGAACAACATGAAGTCATTTGAGTTTCTTCGCAGTGGAACAATGCTTTTTTTACAGCGCTGTTCACTCGTTTGGCTGAGGACAACGGTGATGTGCGTGCAGAATGAGCTTCTGCCGACTCAACACCTTTGACTTTCTCCAGTAAGAACAATGAAGGTGGGCCAGAGGACGGTGTGACCAAGGGGCTGCTCAGACCACTGCATGTGAACTGAAATGATGTGGGAGACGCAGTAGTGGTTGTTTCCCAGTCACTCAGGCCCAACACTGAGGGGGATGGGGTAGACGTGGAGCTGTTGGTTTCTGGTCCATTAGCTGGCATGCTTAAGCCTAAAGCTGTGTAAGTGCCAGGCGCTCTCTCACGCTGACTTGGGGTGGGAGGTGGGGCCGAATCTAAGAGCAGACTGGCAAAAGATTCTTCAGCATCCGTAAAGTGAGGTTGAAACTCCATGTTATTGCTCTCTGAAGAGTATGAAGACATATGACTGTGTCTTTTCCCATTTCTCTTGGCTGTAATGCACCCTACATCCTCTCTTTCTTCATTTTGATGGGAAACCTTGTGGGTTGTGTCTGAAGAGGGCTCTGTAGGTGCATTTGGGAGCACATCATTAGTTTGGCTGCTCAGCAAACCTGACTGATTTTGATTGATTGGAGAGTCACTGTTGTTTCTAGCTGATGGATGAATGGGCTCTGCTTGACAGGCTGCAGTGCCAGTATTTGCTGTAAGGGTACGGCTTGTATTAGAGAAGGGCCAAGACATGTATGTCCGTGCACAAGAAAATTTAATTTTTCTGTTATAGACCCTCACTCTCTGGCAGGTGAATGAATCTGGTTCATCTGCATCCACCTTGTTAGTCGGACAGAACAGTTCTGATGACATTTGTGCTGCGTCAGTTTCTCTGGGTTTGTCTATCTGAACCCAATGTTTTTCATGGACGCAGTTTTCTTTCGTAGTTGAAGTGTGAGTGCTGCAGCTCCCAAATGTGAGTTCTTGACCTGACTGACTGTTACCAGACACCCCAGAACATGTTTTCTCTTCGTCTATAAAGAGAGTTCTTGCTGTGTTATTGCAACTAATGTTTTCTGAGTCAGGGGTGGAAGGCATGCTTCCTTTTGTAAAGCTATACCCAAGCTTTTTTCTTTTCTTTCTGGAAATCTCTGCTCCAATGAGGTCATAACGTGGTCCAGGGTCCTCCTGAACATCTGTCACGTCATGTTTGAAGCAATGCACAACCTTGTTCTTGAGAACATCCGGTAACACATAGCCACAATTGTGACTGCATGGATCACATTTTTGGGCTATGTCACAAAGTGTTACCTTTGCGTACTGGTCCACCCATATGACAGTCTCCTTAGAGGCATCAGTGACTGGGTTTCCTTTATTAATCTGGAACTCATCTGCAGACAGCTCTGGTCCTGGGCTACAGCTTGTCTGCTCCTTCTTAACCAGTGTCTTCTTGTGAGGGGACATGTATTTACAGTCCCCACAGAGACCACAGTGGGAGGCTGAGACAGTTCTTCTCGAACACCCCTGTGAACCAGTGGGGCTTGGACGTGTATTCCTGTTATTGTCTGTAAGTGGAAACAAAGAGTCAAACAGTGCAAAATGAATGAAACACTTTCAATTAAACAAATTTGAAGAATTTTCACCAAATTGTTTTTTTTCATTTAGCACAATAGATCCAACAATATAGTTTGAACTAAAGCATTCATTTCACTTTTATTTTGCTTGATCCAAACAAGTTTTCAAGAGTGAAACCTTCTTGATCTCGTTTTGTTGCAAAAAGCCAAAATGGCTCATTATTGTCCATTACTGGATGTTATACAGCAGAAAATACCCACTTCAACTATTGTTTGAAAGAACTGCAGTGGTAGTGAATGATTTCTTCCAAATGGAGCCATTTCCACTTGAAAACAAACATAGCCGAATAAAGGTGCCATTTATAAATAATTGACAGTGTTTCCAAAGAATGTTTTACAAGAGGGAAAGTTTCAATGATGGGGACTGATCATTTGATTTGACAAAAGTAAATCTGGCTCAATTCTCCCACTTCCAGTTGAGACCAGTTGTTTTACTAAAGCAGTTTTCAGACATGAACAACCGGGGATGCCAACACAATTGGGTCCGGACTTTCTCCAGAGGTTGCCTATCACCCATCTCTTGACATCTTAGTCTGAATCTTCTATGCTTATTTTTTTTACTTTTCATCCTGATAAAAAGCAAATATTTGTTTGTTAGGGTTTCTTTATATTTGTTCTGTTTCTGTCGCGTATTAGAAACATCATCATCACACCCACTCACTTGCTGGGAATCCTGCAGAGAATCTCCTGCTATGTTCTCACATGGCCTCATTCTGACATTCTCCAGAGTTCTTTCTGGGAGGCTGGCTGGAGAAACTCCGCAACCTCTCACTTGGACATTTGCGTTGGAGAACATTACACCACCCCAATGGAAATATACAAGTATCCACCCCCAATAAATGCTCGTTATTATTATCATGCAACCAAATTAATCCAATTGGCAGATATAGCTTCCTCTGACAGAGCCACGACAAACCAAGTGACCAAGCCCAGTGACTCCCCAAAGGCAAATTAATTTAAAAAAATCCCCAATACTCTAAGCTAAATGAAAGTGACCCGTGCAGAGGATCAAGGCGCAACATGGCAGTTTCATGTGAGCTGACTTGTGGGTGTTTCCTTCACTGGTATTTGCGCCACTTCGCATCTTGTTTAACCCTGAATCAAATGACATCAGAGGACGGTAGCTCCTGCTCAACGTGGCTCTCTGTGCTACATTTAGCCTCGCGTTAGCCACTAAAGTGCAGCACTTCAGGTGGTTGGGTCAGTAAACACAAGATTTAGCCGCGCAGTTAGCTTAGCATTCTGTCACGTTCCAACAGTGGTAGCAACAAAAAAAAGTTAGCCGAAAGTTAGCTTAGCGTTTTAACGGTTTCTGTTAAACTAGAGCGCGGTCCACGTAATGTCGCCCGCTAACTCACCAGCAGTTACAAAACGAACCTTTAGCGACAACACAGCTAAGTGGCGCCGTGGTTGACAGTGTGGGAATCCACCATGTTCCTGTTCGCACCTCGGGTCTCCCAGTGTGTGACCAGCTGTGGTGATACTTGCCTCTAGTGTCGGGTCCCTCTGGTTCGAACTCTTCTCCATCACTCTCTCTGCGTGACTCCATCACTTTTCTTCTTCTCGTCTCTTTCGCGGTTCCTCCACTCGCGTTGCCCGGGTCCCCTCGCCGCGTTGAGCAGCTCTCCGCGGGTTCGTCGCCTCCGTGGACGGCGGCGGTGTCTTTCGCACAAGTTCCCTCAGAAGCTTCTGGTTTTTCGGACTCGGCTGGAACTTTACCCGGCGACCTTGAGACTCGTCTCCGCCGCGGAAAGTGCGGCTGGAGGCCGGCAGCGTCTTTTAACGCGACTCGGTTGAGTTTCACTCTGCTGGAGGACGGGAACATGCTGACAATTAAAACTGTGGCTGTGGAAACTTAGTAAATAAAGCGCCGTCTGCGTCGCTGCCATAAAACTTCAAGTGAAGCTCACTACAACCGATCCCCTTTAACCGAGCTCCCTGACACAGCGCTCATCTTCACCTGCTGCTCAAATACAGGAACTACAGGTAGACATGGGAACAAGGTGAGCAGGCCGCATTGCGCATGCGCGTTGTGTTTTCAATTAACGGATTCCAATTTCTGTTTGGCACAGATAAGAAAACTATGGTGGCCGAGAGAGCTCAAAACAGAGAAATATTTATATATAATCAATCAATCAATCAAATTTTATTTGTATAGCCCATATTCACAAATCACAATTTGTCTCATAGGGCTTTAACAGGGTGTGACATCCTCTGCCCTTAACCCTCAACAAGAGTAAGGAAAAACTACTAAAAAAACCTTTTAACAGGGTAAAAATAACATAGAAACCTCAGAGAGAGCCACATGTGAGGGATCCCTATAAATAAATAAAACACGTGCAAATTAAGAAGACAACTTCATCAATATCACATCGCCTCATTCGGTCATTCTCCAGAGTTCTTACTAGGAGGCTGGCTGGAGAAACTCCGGAAACTCTCACTTGGAGATTCTCTGGAGTTTAGTGCATGTCTGAAAGCAACTTAAGCTTCTCAAAAGGAAGCATTTGAGACTGTCCTCCAGGGCGGGGATCAAATAGTCCTAAAAGGAGCCACACCGATGTGACCCAAAGCCATCACATTGTGTTTTCAAGCCACCATTTCACAATATGATAGGTTTAAATGAGAAGTGGTTAAATGGAGAAGATTACACCACCACAATGGAAATATGCAAGTTTCCACCACCCACTCGACGACAGACCATGTGTGAAGCACAGTGACTTCCCAAAGGCAAACTAAGTAGAAATCCCCAATACTCTAAGCTAACTGAAGGGACCCGTGCAGAGGATCCAGGCACAACACTTAATTTTTTTTATATCTAGATTTAAAACTCTATTTGGCACAGATAACAAAAATTGCCGAGAGCTTAACACACTGCAAATTAAGAAAACAGCTTCATCAATTTGACAACAGATCCAAAGAAGTGATGAACCTGGCTATAGTTATTAAAGTCTGCTACACATCAGTGGTGATGGAACTTCACTGAGCATTGGACCAAGTACATCATATTTTTGCAATTTGCAGCGTGTTTCTGTATTTGCATGTGTTGTGAACGTGCCATCAAATCACACACACACACACACACACACATATGCATTGAGTTGTGAGTAATATTAACCAAGGTTCAAATCATATCAGCAAAATAATAATCCATAATCTGGCTCCTCTAAATCTTAAATTTAAGTTAAGTAAAAGTGGGGCGGTGAATTTGGTTCAAGGTAAGTCTCGAATTGCTTGGGAATATTCCCTTCAGTTGAGAGTATTGTAGTTTAAATTTATATTATAATATTTTGGGTAAATATTTATTTGATACTCAACCAAACACATGCACATTACAGACACAACGTGACAATACTTTCCCTTTGTGTTAAGCTTCCAGCCACTAATCTCTTCACAAAGCAAATGAAATGACTAAACATGAACAAAAGAAGAGGTAAAATAAACTATAGATATTTAATTGAATAAGCATGTTTGTGTGGTTACAGTGATTACAGGCCTTATTATAATATTATGAGATGTACAAAAAAGACCTACCAACAGTCAAGATATAAAAGGGACGGTGCAGTATTTTCTGCAGAAACATACAGATGAACAGAAAGTGAAGTTGGTGCACACATGTTCATATGTTCATATCATGTTCATATAATACGAAAATATACTCAATTTTTATAAATGTCTAAAATCAGAATCAACAAAATACTTTTCGTATAAACATCATAATTTATAGTATAATTCTTGCTCAAATCTTCCGGTGTGGATATGCTTTGCAACATTAGCCTTTAATTAAAAGGTCTACAGAGGGAGATTCTCTCGCTGACACAGCAGTGTGGAGGTAGCTGGCTGTGCATGACTAACAGAGGGAGGACAGGATAAGTTGTTCAACATAAGCCAAGGTAACTCATTACATTAGAAACATTACTAACTTTACTTTTTGCATCAACCCTCAACAGCTACAGTGAACATCCTCTCTCTTGCTTCGAGTATCACAGCACATTCATCTCACTTTTACTCATTTCACACCAGGGGGTCAAGCGGTGAAACACAACTAAAGAAAGGAGGACATGTTAATATGGGGCAAATATAGGATTTTTAATCACATTTATTATTAAATGTATGCTCTAGGTCAACAGGAACCAGTGTATTTTGTAAGTGAAACAGTCAATGAAGAATAACAATTATTTGGTGTCTCATATAAGACACAACACATCAGTGTGCTGAAATTTGAGACTGCTGACAGTGCTCCTCATAGAAGGGGGGATGATCTCCTTCATACCTAATCTTGTAGATTCCTTGAATCAAATACCTGTGATTCAACCCAATACTCTGCCTTTGATCAACATTTTTTTGATGTAATAATAAGTGGATGTGAACTATTTGTATTAGATGATTTTGTTCTTTTTTCATAATTCAGTTTGAAAAAGAGTGGTTCCAACATCATCTTTAATGGTGAACAATGCACTAATTGTGGGCAAAATACAAGAAAGGACAAGCATTTTCAAACAACCTCTTCAGAGCTTTATGTTTTCCTCTTTGTAGTTCCATAATTGCTCAATAAAATGAATCACTGTAGGAATAAAACCATCAATGTATTTTTCACAATGTATAGAATTTATTTGGTCAATTTTGGGAAGAAAACATTATCATAGTATGTTTCACAAGAGGAGTGATAGTTTATAATAATATGTACAATTTTCTTTATTATTCATATTGGACATTTTGCCAGAAGAAAAATGCTTTACAAATAAGTAATAGATAATGGCAAACATATAGAACCATTTTTTATAATTTAGCTTTTTACATCAAAATAAAGGTAGAAGAATGGCGAGATGTTTGGGGTGATGGTGAGACCCTGGTGTTGGGAAGTAGCCGGTCCGTGGACTGTGGCGGCCTGATTCACAACACCAGCTGTCCCACCCCACCAAGCCAGCAGATGGCGCTGTGATGGTAATGGTGGTTCTCCATTGGGAGGGAGAGAAGTGGTTCCATCTCACTGCGTCCTCCCCGGGGTACAAAGTCAACTCGTCCTCTTCTTCTCTCTCCTAATCTTTGCTCCATCTGTGACAGATGTGGAGGGAGAACATGCAAATTGGAATCAGAGGAAACATTGGAGGTGCGAAGAGAGAAACTGAGACATGATGCAACTTCAGTCTGGGTTCTTCTTCATCATAAACCCAGACATAGGGGATTCTGGGAGACTCTGCTCCACCCCTCTACACCTGACAGGCATTAGACCACCCACAACCCCCTGCTTCAGCTCTGGTGCTTCTGCTCTCCAAAGCTCCAACAACATCCTCTATGCAAATTTTATAATCACACCGCAGCTACCAGGAACGTGTGTGTACATACAGTGAACGTGGATATAAGCTTTTACTTAGCATATGAAATGAGTTGGGATTAGAATGAGATAAAGAGCAGAGTGAAGAGCAGAGGGAGTGTTATGAGAGAGGTCACTCGTAATTTTGCTTCAATGAAGCACTTTAAATCTTCCCGACCGCTCTCACAGGCATTGGAATAGCACGCTGGGCTCAACTGAGTGATTAAACCACACCAGCAGTTTCACCAATTACTGACTACCTGAAATTAAAATGTGGTAGGATATCAGCAAGATGAAAAAAGATGCAAAAATCCAGAGCATTTATTTGTAGGAAAGGAAGAATCACCTCTCAGCCCTGTGATCCTAGAGCAGTCAGGTTGATTCAGATGATTAATAGATTTCAGTTTAGGAATTTAGCTTATCTGCATGTGGGGGTTTCAGTGTCCTGCTCTGGGACGGACCAATAGGTAGAGTAGTTAATGGCTGTGTTAATGGCTGAAGGAGCAGAAACTAAATATCTATAAAAAGTAAAAATCCAGAACCAACACCCGTTAAATGTTTCATCTTTGCCTTCATTCCTTGACAGGAGCAAACTTAACCATATGACCTGGATAATGTGATATGTAAGCTTCTCTGTAAAAGGTTACTTGGTGAAAAGCTCAGACGGAGAAGTAATAAGTGAAGAGATGAGCAGTAAAAGCTGCAGGATGTAAAGGAAGCAGTGCCTGTCATTACCAGACTTAATGTTATTGACCGTTATTGACAGAGACACGTGAAGCTGAGCTGAAATACACTACTGCTCTCTTAAAGCGTTTATTTCAGGAGCCAATCGCCTTACAATCGACTAGAACGTCAGGGAATTGTGTGTTTATGGAATCCTTTGTATGTTGCCTCTCTCTGTGTTTGGCGTCCAGGGCAGGCGTTCTTTCTCTCACACTTGTCTCCACATGTGTTGCTGTCCACTGAGAATCAGCTCTCTAGAGATAAAGTATGTTCGTTTAAAAAAAATCATGAATAATTCCAGATATTACAGTACAGTGGCCCCTTCTGCAGATAATTCAGGCATATGCACATCACCGTAATGAAAAAAAATTCATCTTGTGCAGCAAGATTGTGTAATTCACATTTGCATATATCGAAACAGGAACGCATCCACACCTTCTGTGATGATAAGTATTTGCATTTAATGTCTACCTTTCATGTTAATGGGTCTATAATGTGTGCAGTGTGTTTCCATCAAAATGAAAAGAGGGCGCGCGTTCACATGTTTAGCTGTGTTGTTAAGTGGAAAAGCTGCAATTAAATCTGATCTATCTAATTGGTCCTAGTGGAGACAAGAATAAATGCTAAAAACCTAACATGGATTTTATAGGATATTCTATAGTAGGAGTTAAAGGCAATTTAATGAATTGTTCAGACTCCATGTGAGATTAAATGTGAGCATGTGTGTCATGTAAGTAACCCTACATTTAGATGGTTGCTATGGTATTTGTCGCATTTTACTCACTGGAGCTACAAGAATCTATATTCCTTCTGCATTCACATCTGTTCCTTTGTCTTTCACCGGACCGGTGTGAAGCTGACGGGAACGCGAGCAGCAGCTGAATTCCTTTAAATAGCCCTGCCTGCCTCATCATATGGTTGCTATGGCAGCCAGCCCCTTGTTTCGAGATAACGTCCACATGCTCAGAGAGACCTCCTCCACCTGAACGCTATAGATCCACACCGTTGCAGGCGATGCAGCCACTTAACGGCACATATGAATAACGTTTTGCGTGTCTACATATCCACAGCGTGAGAAATCAATATTCTGAGCTATGCATTTGTTTGTGAGAATCAATCGGAAGCCTCTCTTCGTGGGTTATTCAAGGAAAACGCTTATTGAAAAAAAAAAAATGACAAGTGTGCGAAAGGATATGAAGGAGGGAAGAAGAAAAAAATGTTAAGAAGGCAGATGAGAAAAAAAATCCAATGTTGGTGGAAGAGGAGATGAAAAGTGAAACAGATGAGTGAACAGCTGGTGCCAGAAATTGGGTGATACAGACAGATATGAATAGTGAAATGAATGATCTGGAACATATTTGAGAGAATGAAGGACTTGAAAAATAGCTATTGATAGGAGAGTATAATAGTAGATGTCATCTTTTCAAAGACTCCTTTCTTTTCTTAATATCTCCTTCTTCTCCCCGTGCTCTTCTTCTTTCTCACCACCTCTCCCCCATCCCCTCCTCTCATTCCTGCGCTTCCCAGCCCCCATCCTTTGTCTGGCGTCCCGCTTGCCTCTCTCCAATTTTTACCCGAGCTCTCAATTAGTCATATGTTTAGCTGAGGGTCAAACGAGACGTTAACAGCACAGGACCGTCGGCAGCTGGTGAGTGCGCGGGCGGATCTACGCAGACGAACCTCTCGAGCTGACTTTGTCCTGAATCTGTCCCCTAAGTGCACTCAGATAACTAATGTGAAGCTCAAAGGTGTGAAATCAATTACAGGGAGAGAGGTGGACTTTTAGGGTATCAGCAGGTTTTACAAAGCAGAACGTAAAGAGCTTTTTAATGCAACATAGAACAGAATTCAAGATCAATTTAACAACTCAAATATTCAACACAAATCTGTCAAAACTGGGTTTTTCTGACTTGGAAAAGATCAAATGTAAAAAGAAGAAGTTATAACAAAGTACCTTATTAATCTATGTTGACAGGTATAAAGCATTGATCTCCACATGTGAAAACATATTTAACTAAAGAATATTACACAGGCAGAACTACATTTGAGTAAAAATTTACAAATGTGACCTTTATATCATTTTTATTTTATAGATTTCAAATTATAACATTAATTCACTTAAAATGTTGATATTTAATCAAGTCAATATGGTAGAAACGTGCTTGAAAAACAAAAAGATAAACAAAATTAAAAAAACTAAATTGTGGATTGAAAGTAATGCATGGCTCTTTATTACTGGGATAAGAGGCCTTAAATTGAGTTAGTCAAATGATTTATAGAAGATATATTCATTGTTTTAATGCATCCAAAAACTGTTAAAAAAAAATACATTGTTAAATATTCAAATATTTTTATATAGATGTCACATACAAACTCAACAGTGTGCAGCCAGATGCGTTTCTTTACTTACCTTTTTTTTATCTGAATCTAAATCTTTATGAGATGAGTTTCAACAGTCCTCACAAACATCCGCTTTGCCTTTTTTCCAGCCTAAAAGGGAAACAAATCAATAAAGGGCGGTCATGAAAATAACCCATGTGCAGCTGTTTATTTTTTTAATTATTTCCATGGAGTGGAAAAAAAGGATCTCGCAGACGATGAGAAGTCAAAGAGAAGTCGATAAAGATTGCGCCCTCAATTTCCACTTAAAACACACAGGCAGGCTGATTGCATTTGAGAGAGTTGGCCGCGCCTCAGCATCTCCTAATGCATCTGTAAATTGAGTTGGAAAATGACAACGTCTGTTGTCTGCACTTGGGATGAAAGCCAGGGAGGCAAAAAGCTTTGCTGTGGAGAACCATCCTCCCCATGTCTATGCTGTACCCACACCATTAAGCAGCAGACCTCCACTTGTGTCAAACACTATTGTCTTTAATTCCGTTCCATCTCATGCTGAGAGAGACGGAAACTTTGAATACTAATGTTTCTACTTTTCTAAATGCTGTGCCGCCGGTTTTTTCTATTTCTCAATCTTTGAATCCGATGACAAATATCTGCGTTAATAAAAATGAACAGTCTACTGAATTACACATTATTTGTTGGGATTTAATATGGTCTTAAGCAGCACAGTGGGAGGCTGTGAGGTGTTAGTGCGAGTATAAATAGACGTGACTCTGTGTTTTGTGTCCATTATTAAGGAGCTGTGGTGGTCAGCTCTGAGAGCAGCAGTGATAAGGATGATCGTTGAGCATTTGCCAAGCATCCATTTCCTCTTTACTCTAGTCTAAAAGGCCCTGTGCCAAACACAGGTACGTACACACACACACACACACACACACACACACACACACACACACACACACACACACACACACACACACACACACACACACACACACACACACACACACACACACACACACACACACACACACACACACACACACACACACACACACACACACACTCCTCATGTTCCCTTTACTCGAAGATGAACGTAACCATCTTTCTAATCAAATAAAAACAGGCCTTTCTATCTTAATCTCTTTCATTATCTTATTTTTAAATTGTCATTAGCACAGAAGCTCTTTTAAATACCATCCAGTATGGGCCTCGGGTATCTGATGATGATTATCCTCTGCAGTATAAAATAACACAAATAGAAAGCCATTTAACAAGATCATATTCTGTACTTTCCTAAAATAAACCTATTGTATTTTGCTGACTGTTACAGTATTGTTTATTTTTAAAGGGAAAAACCTTTAGTTCTACATCGATCCCTGTTCCACTGTGTTTATAGGCGTTGAACTAATGGCTCCATTATATCCATATTGGAACAGTTGACAGTTGAATGTGAGATAAAGAGAGAGAGATGCATTATAAACTAAATCAATAGTAAATATCAGAGGTATGTCACATTCACTTACACAACGTCTCTCTCTCGCACACGCACATCTATGAATGCACATCCACAGGCGCACCCTATAGGAGCGCGGGGTCTATTGCATGTATAGTGTCTTCCCTCATCACCATTCGTCTCCTCACCACTTGACGTGAATGGTGTGGCCGCACTTGCCTGATACGCATTAATGGCAGAGATTTTTTTTTTTTTTGCGTAAAAGCCCGACCCTCAGCTGTCACGTTCTAGACTTGGTTCCCCGCACATTTGAACAGACACTCCGTCTCTGTCCCTCGCACATGAGCACACAAGCCGCACACCCACACAGTTGTGATAAGGCCCGAGCGCTGGTAGTCATTTAGTTCAGCTTTGTCTTTTTACAGCGTCTCCCCAGTGAACTGCAGAAAACGCTTGCACTCGCAGTATTTGAATTATTAGCAAAACGGCAAAGCTTTAACTTAATCCAGTGATGTTTATAATCTGAGCTGTGCGGTGTGTGTGTGTGTGGTGCCTAATAAGAATAGAAGAAAAAGTGGGTACACACACATGAGAATGCTGCTTATCTCAGTACAAACGTGTGTGTGTGTGTGTGTGTGTGTGTGTGTGTACCCACCTCTGAAAGCTCTGATGTCCTACATCCGAATTGTGTCAAAAGGGAATTGATTTGAAACTTATGACCACAGAGGAGTCATTGCTCTTTCTGTCAGAGCGTAAAGAGATATGAGCATAAATCATACAAACAGAAAAAATTCCCATCACTCAACATCTAATCCAACATTACATTGAAACACTGGTTTTTGTGCCACAGTAAAACCGCTGCATATCTCTTGACTCGTTCTATCGCCTGTTATAAATCAGGCAGAGTAACAGTGTTTTATAGGCGCTTGGATGCCCCCACCATCACCACCTCATGTAAGTATATTATTTGAATGTCTGGCCTTTGGTTTAAGTGCATACCTATAAATTTACAAGTCCCTGCCTGATGCTTGCGGATGATTCTGGCACAGAGGCATGCCAAAGGAGCACTAACCCTGATGACTCCTGGAGGTTGCCAGTTCTGGGCAGGGCAAGGCAAGGCAGGGGACGGCCTGGCCTGTTGGCTGGATGGATGGATGAGTAGACGGAGCTGGATAGCTGGCTGGGTGGCTGACTGGGTGCTGGGCTGGCGAGGCAGAGAGCTGTAAAGAAACAACAAGGTCAGCTCTTTGTCAGAACACATTCAGCGCTGTAATGCTGGTCAGTGAAAATGTTCTGAAGATAGTGGATGTGAAGCTGAAAGGACTACGGCAATTCCCAGCACCGCCGCTACCTTAAGCTTAATGAAAACTCTTCTTTTATAAATATAGGCATCAGGAACCATAATCATCAACTGATACTGAGGTGGTTTGACATAATGTCTCCTACAGTCTAGGTATATTGAGGCTGGTAATCATGGATTAGCAGAGATCTCCAGTGAGCGCAGACTTCCCCTGACACAAGGCAGTCAGTAAAAAAAGCAAAAAGCAGGATTACTCTCACATAGACTTAGTACAAACACACAGGCAGAACACACGCGTATACGAACAGGCGCACACACACAGACATGCGCAGATATATACATGCACACACCTCAGACCTACACACTCTTGTCGGCCATCACAGACAGCGTGCCGGCTCGGCAGCCATTTTGCAGGGCTGCTCTGGAATGTTCAATTAGGGTAATTGTTGCTTACGCTGTCATTTCTCAGCGTTACAGACATCATATATGCAAAAAGGTACCATCTAAAGTACTGTGTGGCATTACACCTCAGTTTGTCCCAATTATGGGTGTCCTTAAATTGTGTGGGTCTTCGATGTCTTTCGAGGCCGCACGGTGTCAACCAGGACATATATGACGGCCAGCGATGTCAGTTATTGTGCAGCCATGTGTGAGCGCCACATGACATGAATGCATGTACGCTGCATGGCTTGTTGCAACGTATGTGGCCAGGGGGGCGACAAGCCCTACAGCTCATCAGTGCTCACATATGGAGGAGGGGATGAGTGTGTGCATGTGGAAGAGAGGAGAGGAAATGGGAAGGGAGAGAAATGGAATAAAATGGAAGAGGAGGGAGAGAGGGGCACGAAAAGAGAAATGTACAGCTTGTTCTCGTCGACACCATTTTTGCTCAGAGACTATGCAGTTTGGTCACTGTTAATGCAGTTTCAGTGAAGCTGGGGGCTGAGAATATAGATTGCTTTGTCCTCACGAAATTGAACAATTACAGAATAGATTCATAAATGAACAGCCCACCACCTGTCACGCATCATATGCTTTTTTATAATACTATATATTTCTGCCTTAAAACAAGGGGTGACTGCCTTGTTCACATATTTAGGTTTATTTCCAGGTTATTGCACGATGAACGGCCCTGTGTCACTGCTGGCGACTGCATGATCTGTGCACTTTCATGTCCAGAGTTCGAGTCCGGCTCTCCACCCCGTAACTTTGCAAACCTCGCCCACATGGTTCTGACCAATAAATGTTCGACAAACGATCAGAAAAAGGATGAAATCAGTCAGTTCTTACATAAGAGATATTTTTGGCCAAAGGAAACTTGTCTTTCTAAAAGCGGAATATTGTCTTCTGTGAATCCAGAATAACGTAACAGAAGATTATACCTTCTCACACAGCATCTGTTCAACCCCAAAAGAATCTTTCACTAGTCCTTAAATGCTACAAATTACTCTAGACTGCACCCTCTCTACACAGATCTGCAATCACATGAGCAGGATTTAACAAAGGCCACATAAAGATGAGAGCACGTCTATTAGAGCCATTGACACAAAGAAGGAATTGATAATGTAGCGTCATATGGACGAGGATGAACCCATCGACAGCCTTGTGAGACGGAGGCTGAATGAGGCTTAGCTGGTGCTGCATGACGGCGGAGGGTCGGGCTGGGTTGACGACCAGCTGTCAAATGGGACAAGTTGAATAAGGGCGTCAGAGGGGGGGGCGAAGACGGAGAACATAGCGGCGCAATGCGCACATGTGATCTCCTAGACACGAATGCCACCTTACAGGACAACCTCAAACATGACGATCACACACACGGTAAGCACATGCTTACGGAGGACCCCTTCATATACTACTCAACATACAAACCCTCCCCCAACCCCCCCACCCACATACACACTCACTAAGAATATGACACGAGACTGCATATATGATCTGCCGCCCTTTGTCTGGGTTTATCGGTCAGCAGTGGCCAGCAGCTCGACACATAAAGCTCCTGCTCTCCTTTTTTTTCTCTCCATCTCTCACACGCACACACACACGCACACAGACACTCACACACGCACACAGACACTCACACACACTCACACACACATGCAACATGCACACCGGCAGTCATGTGCATGGCAGATGACCCTTCCTCACACACGTGTTTTAACTTCATTCTCTATGGTATGTCTATCACACATTACAGTAGTGTCATGACCGCCAACCAACCCCCCCTCCCCCCCCCTTCCTCTCAGCCTCCGTGTCCTCAGAAGGCACCCCCACCCCCGCCACCACCCCAACCCCCACCCACCGGGTGATCATCTGGTGTGACCGTGTCCTCCTATCACCGTGAGTCAGGAGTGTTCGACAGCGCTGGGTGGTAAGGTGGTGGTGGTGTTGGGGGGGATCGAGGTGGGGGTGAAGGGGGGGCACCCTGTTTGACTTCATTTTATTTTTCCCCGATCATATTATCACTGGGAGAGAGAACTTTCCCACCCATCAGCCCGAGGTATGAGTGGTGCTACAGCGCCAGACAGAGGGGACCCTTTGTCTCCCACCAGCACCGCACTGGGAGGGACGGCATATGTACACACACACACACACGCATATACTGTACATACTGGCATGGTTATGAACCTATACACTCACACACACACACACACACGCACACACACACACTCTCTCTCTGACAGCAACTACACACACGCTCACACACTACACTGCCACATTACCAGTGTAGAGGTGAAACACAGGATGTAAAAGTGACAGTACTCACATCCTGACGCACATCTGTGGCTTCACACCTGTATATGTAAATCTACTTAATATACATCCCTGTGGGAAAGCAATGTGGACTCACTTCATTGTGCGTATCTACAACATGTGGGTCAGAGTGCCTGTTAGTGAGAGTGTGTGCATGTCCTCAGACTCACCTGGCAGCACCCCTGGCGCTGGTTGTCGTGGTAATGCAGCCTCAACTGGGGTTGCAGAGCTGTGACACCTGATGTCCCTCCTCCCTCTCACTCTCACTGTCACTGCTGTAGTTATAGGATCAGTAGCTACACCCTAGCACTGACAGAAGAGGGGGAGATGGAGAGGAGGGGTTCTTATCGAGCCTGGTGGATCGTACCACCAGCCCTGGTGAGACTGGGGGATGCCAGGGGCAGAGCTGGCAGGGTCGATGCTGATAACGCTCCATCAAACGGCCTCTGAACCACCCCGCTGTCTGCACTGAGTTGGTCTGTCCCTGCTCCCACTGCTCTGATTGGACGACGTTCTTCCTCCTTCATCAAAATGTAAAATTCCAAGACAGAGAGAGTAGTGCAGCATTTGTGTGTGTGTGTGTGTGTGTGTGTGTGTATGTGTGTGTGTGTGTGTGTGTGTGTGCGTGCATGAAGATAGTGTGTGTCTAAGAGAAAGACAGACAATGCAAGAAAAAAATGCATGCAGACTAATATGACTGTATGCATGAATATAAGTGTGGGTGCATGTGTTTGTTTGTTTGAGCGTTCATGTAAATGTGTGTGTTTGTGCCTTTGTGTCGGGGAGACGATATACAGGATGCCATTGTCTGTGTGGGCGTGTGATAGAGGAAGAGGTAGTCGAGGGAGAGACACAGGACAAAGAGAGCAAGAGACAGGAAGACATGGGGTGTGTGTGTGTCTGTGTGTGTGTGTGTCTTCGTGTGATGGAGGGAGAGAAAAAGAGAGCAGTGTGTACGGCCTGAGAGCTGTCATCATTAGTCTCTCCGCAGCGGATGGTGTTGGGCTGCAAAGGGGCTTGTCCATCAGTTACTGTCACAACATGTCACATTGAACGGACACGCACCCACACAAACACACACGTACACAAACACACACACACTTTCCCAGAGGAGATTGTGTCAAGATGGGGGCCTGGTTGCTCTGACAAGCTGATCCAACCCCTGACAACCTTTCACCCTGCTCCTCCGACTCCTCACCAACGGAGTCACACACAGGATCAATCCCCCCCCGATTTGTCGGCCTTTCCATGAACTGAAACATTTGGCAAAAAAAAAGGGCAGGTAGCATAAGACAACGTGCATTAGGGAGCATGGCACCCAGGAAGGCAGTGAAAAGGGCAAGAGAGTGGCAAGAGGCAGATGGCAGCGAGCGCTCAGTTCTCTCCTGAGTACTAACCGGTGAAATACTGCTGACTCACTGCGCTCGAGGCAGGCCCGAAAACACACTGATCAACGCTAAAAACCCAGATCATTCACCCAAAGCTATTTAAATTACTAATAAATGTCAGTGTCGTGGTGAGAGAAAAAACACCGCGTTTGGTTCCCGTCCACTTGATCCCCTTGTAGTTCGCTGCAGTGGCGAGTTTTATGCTCACATAGTTAAAAAAAAAAAGAGACCTTCCCTTTTTTCCTGGCTTTTCTCTCTCTTTCTCTCTCCTGCTGCCGATTTAATTACCTTCTATATTTATCAGAGCTCAAGATGCTATTTTGGTTTCGAGACTCTTGTCACTGATATCGGGAGGCTACATTATTCAGAGCGAGAACACCGGGGGCCGTCAGACACAGAACAAGAGTGCTGTTGTTAACCCTACGGAGGAGGACGAAGGAACACACCTACAGTACAATAAAGCAGATCGCATCTCTTGTGTTGTGTGACATCTTTATTCTGCGGAGCCGTGATCCGGTTCAAACTGTGTAAACAGCAGCGGCGGTCTGAGGTGTGGTCCGCCTTTCTCCGTGTCTCCATTTTCTGTGCTTCATCTCAAATCTCAGCTCCAGAGCATCAAGACCGTATCACACACAAACACACAGACAAGCAGGTTACCACAAACACACAAATGCAGAGGTGCGTGTATGCTTGTGCACGGCATGCACATGCACACACACCCGCTCCCACACCCACACACAAAGTGACACACACAGTCGGTATAGATTGGTGTCTTCCATATTTGGTTGTGATTTATGATTGCTCTACAGTAGAGGCCACAGTCATCTAGGAGATGATGGCCATATTGATCTGATAAACAGTTTCATTTACTGCCAAAGCCCGCCATTCATGCTCACACTTACACACACTCTGTGCACATTCGCACACACACGCACACAGCAAAGACACATAGATTCACAGCAGGAATAACCCAGCTTTCTGCCTCATCAATTCCCCACCTCCTCCACGTCTGCTTTTCTGTTTCTCTGCTCTTTCTCTTCTCCTCCCCCCCAGGCCACCTCGCCCTCTCCTCTGCTCCCAACACGCGTTAACCCGTTCCTCTGCCCTCGTTCTCGCTCTTTCCACCAACATCCTCTGCCAATCACCCGGTTCTCCACCAATAATCTTCTCCCCCCGCAGAACCACGGCCTCTTTGTTTCTCTGTTAAGCTCCGCGCGGCCTCATGCTAACATTATATCTTAGTTTGCCAATATTTCCTGGCAAGTGTCAGACAGCAACATGCTGGAGGTGACTCAGTTCATCGTTACACAGGATTTTGAATCATATCATATCATGTTTTGTTTAAAAGACATCTTAAGGCACAGATATGTATTTTTTTTATATCTATATCAGAACGGTGAAAGACTGGCAGCATGGTCACAGTAATTATTCCTCCTCTTCATTATCTCTGAGATGTGATACCTACATTAGTGATTATATCATGTCGGAGATCGGGGACAACATCAACAGCAATAGTTAAGCAGAAGCTTATGTGATGCTTCAGCTGTTAGTTGAATCGTGTTTATTCATTGGTCATGTGTACGTCCTGGCAACTGACAAACTCAGCAAAGACACAGGCAGCAAGAAAACGCTTTTCTTGGAAAAACCAAGAGGATATTTTGCTCTAACAAAACAGAAACTTTGGGAAATACCCACTTGATTTGACAAACCCAAACGGCTGTGGCCTCTCATTAGCTCCAGCTACACTTTAAAATGTTATTTTGCAGAGAAGGATGACTATGGATTTTATAGATAAAGCTGCAAAGGAATCGCTTCACAACCAACAAGGACAGAGCAGTTGATTAGTGAGCGAAATCTTTTGTAACATTGATACAGACATCGGAAGATACCAAAATTGACTTGAAAAAACCTTGTCAATGGGGACGATTTTCGAGTTTCCAAATACCCACACAGTTGCGACAATAAACGAGTCTGTATGATGTCTACATATTAAAGCTCTGTATGTTCCACAGTATTTTAGTGTTGGTATAAGCCGTCCCCTCCCCCAAAACCTTTCTGTCCTTTCTAATGAAGTGACAGGAGGATTGTCTGTCTTTTGCAGGACAACACAAAAACTACAAAAGTGATTTTCTTGAAACTTGGTAAAAGGGTGGAGTATGGGCCAAGGAAGTAGCCATTGATTAAAGGAATGGATTCGATAAAGGGGGCAGATCCGGGATTTTTATTCCCCTTTTTTTTTACATTACAAGAGGGAACATTTTTTTACATTTCTGTAATTTTCTCAACAAATAATGTAGAGATCTTTATGAAGAATTTATATAATATTGTTATATTAATAACAAATTTGCATATACATATTTTGAGTGGTAATATCTATCACCAAGCGATATTGTGAACAGGTTACAGAAAATCTCTGTGCACATAATGTTTCTGATCTCAATACATTACATGTATATGCATGCTCCCAAGTGCCCTTCAAGAATTCTTTTGTAAATGCACATTTTATTCTATGATGTATTTTTACTATTATTGTCTTTTATTGTTTATTTAACTACTTTATTTTTGCTACTATGTTAGCTAGTTAGATTATACTACATCCTGAATCTTGAAATGTGCCCCATTATCCTCATTTCTTCATATTTATCATTATATTTAGCTATGATAGGTGCCATGAAGTAAGTGTAGCTACAGCCAAGGGCTTGAGATTTGCTTCATAACGCCTCCAGTCGGGGCTGCAGTGTTGCAACATAGTGCCCCACCACGGCAGCCCAAGAGTCATTATAGCAAAATTGTGATCTGTCACCCCTTGGCAGTTTATAACCACAGTCAGTAGCTTGGCCGCTGCATGTGTTAAATATTTCACACAGTCTGTCAGGGTTGTCCACACAGCAATGATGGACCACAGGTTTTATTTCATTAGTCCATTCCATTATTAGTTTTTATTTTTTTCATACTAACGTCAGGGATTAAGAAGGACCAATGTTTTCCAGTTTGACTACTGTTTAATTGGTGTGATGGGTCAAACTGCCCTAATTAGCCCCACTGCTAACTCTAAAATAAGTAAGAGAGTTTCAGTGTCTCATGATGCTCTGAATGTTCAGTGAAAGGCTCCGCTGCTATGACAAGAATAACACTCAGAAATTGTGTATGAAAAGGTTCTATGTAAAGATATATTGAATATACATTTCTTTTATTGTTGAACCCATATGATGAGAGCATATTTTCTGTGTCATTAGTGAGTAAACAGATAATGCTAGAGAAGTGGAATGGGGAAAAACACACCAGTGCACAACATATTCACACACAAACACACACGCGCACACAAGAAGGCTTTCAGTTTCTAAATCAATCCCACATCCGTAGCTAATGTAGTGCTGGGCCCTCTTCAGGAAGCATTAGGCCTATTAGTCAAAGTGCGTACGCATTCCTGTATGTGTCTGTGTGTTTATGTGTGTGTTTGTGTGTGTCTGAGTGTGTGTAGAAGCCGCACACTCAGCAGTAGCCGATCTCAGTGGATCCTGTGGGGTCAGCAGGTGCAACAGGGAATGAGGGACCATCTTATTGTGTGTGTGTTTGTGTGTGAGTGTGTGCGTGTGTGCGTGTGTGTGTGTGTGTGTGTGTGTGTGTGTGTGGGTGTGTCCGTCCCTCCCCTCGATATCCTCTGGGCTCTTTATCGCTCTAAAATTATCCTCCATTTACTGGAAGACACTGGACAGACAGACAGAGGAAAAGAGAAATATGGACACTCTAGTTTGAATGTCTTCCTGGATCACTTATGGGAGCAGAACTAAGAGACAAACAGACTTTTTGCTTCGCCAAATAACATAATGTAGTGAGTGAGGATAAGCTAGGAAGTCTACATTAGAGTTAAGCTACAGCTGTGAAGCACCTAGCTAGCACCTATGCTACATAAGCTACATCCATATGAGCGTTTTGGCTCCATATCAGTTTTAATCCCTGTCCATACTAACACCCCGGAAAAGTTCATCATGTGCCCACTCACGTTCACTGGCATCATGTGCCAGTGTAATCAGAAAAGCATTTGGTTGTTAGTTGCACAATGAAATAAAAGCTTGTCTCCTACACATGTAAGCAGTTGTATCATTGTTTCCAAACATCTCAGTTTCTTCCTGTCTACACTAAAATGCGGCCCAAGAGATACAACATGGAGAACCACATGAAACTGACTGATTTTTTATATTTATATTTTTATATATTTTTTTTTTTTTTTTTAAGAAGTCTTTCCTAAAAAAGCCATCCTTATGCCATCTTCCCACTACGACCCCCCCACTGAATTTCAAATTAATTTATACAAGTAAATAAATTCCAAAGCAGTTTTTTACTAAGTCACGTGACATTTCAAAATAGGTTGTGATGGATGTAAACCCACTTATGTAATTACATGCATAGCAAACTCTCACTCTATATACCAAAGCAAAATAATGACTATAAACACAATTACACGCACACACAACAAGGCCTGATCATGTACAATACACGTGTCCTGACAGTGTGTTGTAGTGGTGCTATGGACGAGTGAAATCCAACGTTGAGCTATAAATCAAAACCTGCGCCACAGGACTGACAATAACCCTTGTGTTGACTGTAAATCCAGTTAAGGTTGCTTGACTCGTCATACAACATAAACCACGTTGGCTCATAAAAACAAAGGACTCCCAATGGCCTTGAATTAAGGGTCAAGTAATGCAAATGATTTGAACTTCATTTCTGGGGCTCCAAGCTTTGAAAAAATGGCCGTGGGAGAATTCGACAGCAATGGCTCTTTGCAGAATTAATCAGAATTAGTTACTCAGGATAATCCACAGACCTCAATGCAAATCATTTTCCATTTTTTTCTTAAGAGGAAAGTAGTTTAATTTAAAACTGTTCACAGTGAAATTATTGGATTATCCAGAGTGACAGGGACAAAATGTTGCAGCTGAATTTTCTTTTTCATCTGCCTTAAAAATCAACAGCAAAGTCTATGTGTAGTGCAACCTGCCTCATTGAAAGGGGTTAAAGGACAGACTAAATAAATATTAGTGTGTCTTTTCGAGGAAAATTATGATGTCTCAATCCTGTGCAGAGACAAACCTCCACCTTAACAAAAAAAACATAACTGAAAATTCTCAGAGAAAACTTTACTACATTTACTGAAGCTGCTTCTAGTCATGCACTGAACTCCAGACATTTGCCAGCCCCCCGGTAAAGTGGCCAAATGACATTTGAGCCCATGTGACAATATAGCACGTGGCAAACGCAAAACTGTAAGAAAACAAATATCTCCGGATAAAACCGAGGTGCCATACACGCAGAAGATGCGGAAAAGATATCAAATTGGAACGATGAGATATGAGAGCTGTTGCTGATGAGGGCCAATGCCGGTGTCAATGTGCTCTAAACAAAAACGCTGTGCTTTTTGCAGCAGAACCCTTCTGCTCTACCCAGGCGCCACACCTCGCCTGAATGTTATGGACATTTTCCTGTTGTTGTAAACACGTGTTCCCCGCATATTCTCCTGCTACGTTCCTTGTTTTTCTGAAAACAGCAACTGTTCAAAAACAATATATTTGAATCAGACACTACAGTCTCTTCTTCTGTGTATGTGACATCCGTTCATCTTACATGTTGTCCTCCGTTTCCTCTTTGTCTCCTGCTCTCACATGGCCTTGTGCCCCCTCCACCTCACACTGTATTAGTCCCTGAGGATTTTCACAACCCGAGGTGGATCAAGTCCCTACAAATCAATAACATCCATTCATGTAGGTTACAGCTCATGAGTAACCAGGTGAACTTGCACATCCAAAGTTCATAAAAAGACCCAAGCAAGACCCACAAGACCAAAAAAAGATGGACTCAAAATGAGATTCTTCGTTATTGCCAAATAAAACAAAGTTGCTCAGACTTTATCTCGTCGTGCACACATTGAATGCGGGCAAGACTATCAGGAACACCCATATAAATAATAGCCTCTACTAATGCCGGCAGTAAGCACTCAGATCAGTCAGACAGGGCCAGTTAATAGACCCGTATAACTGCTGAGGATAGAACATGAGGGCAGAGGATGGAGAGAGTCAGTGGAAAAGTGAGAGGGAGGAGAGGAAGGAGGAAACTAGCAGAGAAAGCGAGACAGTGAGGCTGGCCATTATAAATCATATCCGCTGTTGGCGCCGGCCATGTATCCTAGCAACCAGACATACCCTCCGCCCCTCCTCCTTCATCCCATTTCTATCTTCCGCTAACAACCTGGTCACTCTTATTACCCATACTGCACTGGGCACTGCCCCAGAAACCCATGACAGTGTGTGGTTTGCGCTCACACCGAGCTGAGTGATCCACTCAGGGTTTGTATGAAACTTCCGATGATCAAACATCATGAGAGCTGACCCCTGATAATGGACATACTGCAGACCGCTGTCACACACACACACACACACACACACACACACACACACACACACACACACACACACACACACACACACACACACACACACACACACACACACACACACAACCAATGAGAGAAAATATAACAGACACACTCAATCACGATCCCTCTCACAGGCCTTTTGTCTAACAGGGTTCACTGACTTTGAGATATAAATTTCATTACACTGTTAAACCTCTAGCTAGCCTGACTAGCATTTAGTTGTTAGACGCAGCAAGCAGGCCGGCTCAACGCTGCAGCTTTATGCCATCTCCTCTCTAAAAGCTTTGGTTAGTTACTGGTCTCCAGACAGCCACAGTCTTATACTACCCCTGCTCCTCTTTTGGGCTCGGCTACAGCCTCATTGTCTGGCTTATGAAATTTTGAGCACTCAGCAGAGTGAGCGGACAGAAACACACATGAAGGATGAGTGTGTGCATCTGTGAGGAGCGAAGGAAATGAAGCACTCAGGAACCACTCAGTCAACCCATGGTCTGAGAGCCACCAGAAGTGGGTGGTATGAGAGGAAAATGTGTTTGAGGAATGGAGCGCAAAGTCGCCAGTGTGTGTGTGTGTGTGTGTGTGTGTGTGTGTGTGTGTGTGTGTGTGTGTGTGTGTGTGTGTGTGTGTGTGTGTACCAACAGAACACAATGATGCCACCTTGTGGACCAGGATTGTCAGGACTCTCCTCATATTTTCATTTGCATATGGGAGAGAAAATGATAAAATATTGAAATGTAATTCTGCAGCTCATCACAGTGTTTTAGGGACTTGCCACCATGCTGGAGGAAAAAAAAAATAAGTAAAGCTTTTCACGTTTTTCTCTCTTATATAATGTCTGTATATACTATACATAATGCGTTTTTTGTAGGTTAATTTAAACCCAGTGTTATCCTGCTGAATACTGTGGCTCCCAGTTCCTAAGGTCTCCAGAAAGACACAAATAAGTGTGGTCAGCGTACAAGGAAAACACAGTCATTTCTCGAAGGATCCTCCTGAGCTTTTCAAGGACGACACCTCTTTAAATCTATAAGATAGACCTGCTTTTAAGATTTAATGAGATTCACAGTAAGAGCAAGAGTTGAAAAAAAGGGAAAAGGTAAGATAGTGAAAGTGCTATTCCTTAAGCAGCAGGATCAAACTGTACACCCAAGTCCTTCAGGATAACGAAGATTAACTTTCCCTTTAATCTCTGCCCTTATCTGAAATTATAGGAAGACATTTATGCAGATAAGAAAAGGTTTAATCTTCCGCCAGCAATTGTGTTTCTACTTATTATTAGCTTGAATATTAGTGTGAGGGAAACCAAAGTCATCTACCTTGGTTTGTCACTCAGCCACAAGACACAGATTCATTTTGAAAAGCTGGAAAAAGCCCTTTCGCTTAGTTTCTGTCTGTGTGTGTAATTCTATTTAAATTCCTAGTTTTGATAATGCATATATACATTTATGTCCCAATTTTCAATTGTGTCAAATAGTTATTGATTTGTTTGTTTAGTAAAATATATTAGTTAAATTCAATTCATATTTTTCTATATTTCTATATATTTCTTTTATATTTGTACTTATTACTGCTGATGTCTTTTTGCTGCTGTAATATTGCAAATTTCCCCAATGCAGGACTAATAAAGGACAACTTATTCTTAAAAACAATATTGGAAAAAGTAGAATAGGACGATAATATAACACAACCTATAACTGGTCAAGTTGTCATTAGATGTAGAAATTACATTTAGCTCATTTGTAAAAAAAATTATAATAATCCAGTAGAAGCCAAAGATATTTTGAAAGCATGAGATTATAAACAACTACACAGCTCACCTTCACTATAGACTTAATTTAAAAATGGATGACATGACAGCTCAGAGTGAAGAAGCCAAAGGGTTTTGATCACCCCCTGTTGGCAGGCTGCAGTATAGGTCATAAACCGCGCCTGTTAGCGGATGGAACACGGACCAAACAAAGAGTCAAAGTACATGTCAAATACATTTTCTCAAAGATGTTTTTTTTGTCATTTTAGTTAGCCTAACTGTTATAACACTGATCTATGTTCAAGAGTTCAATTTTCCAGTAAGTATGCATTTATTTGATGCTGTTAAAATGGCGTGGAACATCATGCTCGCTTCGGCTATTCCATTCCCGGATCTCCACCGCACAGACTCTGGCCCAATTACACAAGATGGCAGTGAACGTGTACGAGATATTTTGGCTTCATTTCTGGATAGTGAGAGGAAGAGAAGACGTGTCGTCCATCTTTATACAGTCTTTGGTAAAGATTCAAACACTTCACGAAGATAATGAGTGAATTTTCATTTTTGGGTGAACTATCCCTTTAAAGTTTCCTTTCTCAAATAGTATATTTTTCTCCAATGCCTCTGTAAACTATTCAATGTTGAATAACGCTTTTATTTTTTTAATGCTATGCTAAGCTAAAAGGGTTCGCTAGCCCAATAAAACTCCACTTGTATTTTACTTGTATATAGTATTTAACATTTAATCATTAAGATATCAATTGTTGTTTTATGGTCCCAGGGGGTCAATGGGTGCTACTTGTGCAGTAGTGCATTACCTGTGTTGTGTGAGGCCACTGGAGGTCAGCTGTGCAGCTCCGGAGCACAGGTTGTGGTTTAGCCATTAGCTAGCAGTGGTTAAACCCCTGTGAAACACAACTTCTACACTGTGAACACAAAGTCAACACACACTGACTGGGAGGGGAAATCCCCCCCAGTAAGTTAGCTGATGAAAGATGAAAAGCCTAAAAAACGACGACGACCACCGCCCACCTGAGCAGAGAACCACCGGAGCTCCACAGGTTCATCTGCAGAGAGCCCCCCCTGCTGCTGCCTTCACGTGCAGACGGGTATCAAACCCATCTGGAGAACCGCCCATCACAATAAAGCAAATATATCAATTCTCCTGCTAAAAATGTAAGTCAATCGTGTGCTGCAAACGCAAACTCTGTGTTTGGTTATCGGTTGTAATTCGAATGCCTAACAGGTCTATTCAATTCTTTACGGGGTGTACTTTAACGCATCTAAATAAATGTTAGCAGACGGCTCCTCTCACTGTCTCCAGACACTTCACCATGCGGAGGATGGCGGAGGAGCTCCAGTCCGCCCCCGAGCAGAGGTGAGCTCTAGCACTGACACTACTCTTCTATTCGAACTTTCTTCATCCTGGAAGTTGTGTTTCTTTTCTAATCTCCGTGTTGTGATGACATTACACCGAACTCCCTCTGAATGTTTCATTTGTGTTGGTATAAGCGTATTTCGATGCATGTGATGAATTTGCCGAAATGAAGGAGCGACAACTTATGTTCATAAAAAATATTTTACAATGTAAAGGTCGCACGTTGAGGCGCAAGTTGCTATTAAATTGACATATTTTTAAAAAGTTTTTGACGTCTCAAAACACAAATAAAAAAGGGACTATATGTGTTTTCCTAGAAGCAGGTTTCAGGGAAGTACTGTATGGATTGTATAGCAGCAGCACTGATAACACAGCAGAGCCACATGACCAAAGTTCAATATACCGTTTGTGTGTGTTTTAGCATGTTCTGTGTTTTTTTCTGTCTGACCGGCTGGCTGCATGTTTGCTCTCTGAATCACAGCTCCTGGATGTCCAGTTGGATTCCCTCCTGGTGCCCCACTTCTCCCACTCAGCTCAAAGATGCCGAGGAAAAAATGCTCAAGAGTAAGTTTGGTCTGGATGAGTTGTGGAAACACTTGTGAGAACTTGGTGCGTTGTCAAGGAAAATGTAAAAAATGGATATAAAGGATCAATAATAACTTAATTATCCCTGAGGGTCAGTTTGTTGGGCAGTCAACAATAGTCACAAGAACATTTAAATTATAAACATGCTACATAACCATCTCATAACCAGCGGAAAATAATTAAATAGCATTGCAAAGTCATTAAGAATTGAAAAACTAAAGTTGAGTAAAAGGCCAATGAAGATAAGATAATAAAAGTCACTTTATAAAACCACATTTAAATTCACTAGATCCTGACTTTTTTCATCAAAATCCATTAATTATTCCCTGGGGAAAACGCCCTATCTCGCAATGTTAATGAAAGGGAAAACATTTCTGGATTATATGGATTCTTCCTTGACCTATTCCACATCCTTCAAACAAGTTTTGTAGAAATCCATTCTCTTGATTTTGTGTAATCTTCCCTAAACAAACAAACAAATCGACTGGGGTGAAAACATAACCTCTTTGGCGAAGGAAATCATTTAATAATCATTTAAAAAATACAATGGCAGTGGGGACAATATTGTTCTTGAATCTGCAAGTCCTGCATGTTGTCCGACTGTATCTGCAGGTGGGTAGGACAGTGCATTTGACTGGACTCTCATCGGGGTCTTCATCTCATAGAGCACTTCCATTTCAGCTACTTCACCTCCCTCCCTCCTCCAGGCCTGTCCCATCATCTCTCCTCCTCTTCTGCAGGTGTGAGGCGGCCTTTCTCCAGGCAACACGTCCACATATCCAACAACAACTCTTTGTGGACAGTAGCGTTCTCTACTCATCTGCAGCCATCCTCCCCATCTTGCCCCCAACCCCCTGTCCCGCCCAGGCCTCCTCTGGTTCTGCTGCACGGCATCGGGGGCGGAGTTGCCCTCTGGGCCCAAAACTTGGACTCTCTCTCTAGCGATGGCCCAGTCTACGCTCTGGACCTGCTGGGCTTCGGCAGGAGCAGCCACCCCCAGTTCAGCGCCGACCCGGAGGGAGCTGAGGAGCAGTTCTTGGCGGCGCTGGAGGAGTGGCGGGAAAAGGTGGGACTGGAGGAAATGGTGCTGCTGGGACACAACCTCGGAGGATACCTGTCTGCTGCCTACACTCTCAAACATCCTCACAGGTGCCGTTTTGTTTGTGTCTGTGCTGACTTGTTGATGAATATACAACAAATTACTTGCATAGAGAACAGTGGCCAAGTAGATGGAAATAAAATGTATGTGACAATAGAATGTGTTGCCCCACAGACAGAGAGGAGAGCAGGTTAAGGTCAAAGAGTGCTGTGTTTAAACTTTAGGATTTGTCCACTATTAACTACTATGTAACTATTTTGATAACTGATTCATCATTTTAGTCTTTTTCAAGCAAATATTTACTGAATTCATTTTTTGAATACACCTTTATACTTTACATTCTAATAATTTACTTTATGATGAGCCTAATATATTATTTTGCAGCCAGTGGTGGAACTAAGATTTTTCTAAATTAGGGGCCATAAAGGGGCCACAATTTACACAGATGGGCCAAATATATATTCATGCACAATTCCTGATTCAGTAAGTTGCACATTTAAGTCATTCCATTCCATTGAAACTATTTTATAACTTTTTAAGCACATTGTGTACAAATTGTTATATTTAATTATCTGTGGTGTGTTCACTGTCATTTTAGGTACATTGTTCTGTTGTATGGTGCTGTCTGAAAGTCTTAACATGAAGTGTGTATATTTATTGAGTAACCCATGTTTGTGTGTTTGGTCGTGCGTGTGCGTGTGCGTGTGCGTGTGCAGGGTAAAAAGTCTGCTGCTGGTTGAGCCTTGGGGTTTCCCTGCACGCCCCGACAACCCCAACCATACCTCCATCCCAGTGTGGATCAGAGCCATAGGAGCTGTCATGAGCCCCTTCAACCCTCTGGCTGGACTCAGGCTTGCTGGACCATTGGGTCTGCGCGTGCACACACACACTCACACATATAAACACATACTTGCGCATAAACACACTCAGACATATTCTTATGATTCACATTCTGTGCAAAAATGTTGTCGGCCCCCTAAAGCTGTGTGAAAAATGTTTAACTTCAAAGTAAAATACCATATATTTAACACCAATACTGTGATTTCAGTGGGGAAATGAGGCAGTGATGAAGATGAATAAACCACCTCATGTTGGTGTTAATGGAAGATTATTCTTTTATTGTTCTCCTCATAGAAGAAACAGATCTTTGTGAAAAGACGAAACTGATTTTCCTCCTTATCCCCCGACACTGTCTGGGGACATGTCCATTGTTTGTTTTTTACTCTGTCACTCGACTGAGAAAAGATGCTTCTGTTGTCAGTTAGAGGTTTTTTCTTTTATTGGCCGCGCCGTCTTTCCGTTACCTTTTCAAAGAAGGCTATGTTCTTTTGGCCCCCGTCCATGGTTTGTTGGTTGGTTTGTTTTTCAGCAGGATTATGCAAAAACTGCTGAATGGATTTCCATGAAACTTGCTGGAAGGATGGGACTTGGGCCAAGAAAGAACTCAATATATTTAGGCACGAATCTAGACGTATCAAGATTTTTTTTTTTTTCACTTCACAGTATGAGAGAGGGCATTTTTTTGACATTTTCGCATTTCCCAGCGAATAATGGATGATGATATTAAAAATCACACATGTTTAGGAGACGGATATAAATGTGAACAATTTGGTTCAGATCCAAATAAAAATCTGGATCTAGTGGATTTAAATTTGGTTTCATTAGGAGATTGTTGTGTCTTGGTGGAGGTATGCCCTCTACTGAGTACCATTCTAGTTATATCTTTATTATCCTTTATCCTTTTCCTCTTACGTGCCATAACTCAATGATTATTTGTACTGTAAAGTAACCTGCAGTAGCCAAACTAATATCTAAAGGTAGATGTCCTTGTTTTTGATTTCTCCTCACTCAGGTCCAATGTTGGTTCAGACCATCAGGTCTGATTTCAAACAGAAATACTTGTCTGTGTTCGATGACAACACTGTGTCTGACTACATCTACCATCTGAACGCCCAGACGCCAAGGTGAGGAACCTTTATGTCGATATGCACGGGTATGTTATTTCTCAGCACAATGTACTGTATGAATGTACATCATCTGTTTCAGCGGAGAAACGGCCTTTAAGAACATGACCATTCCCTACGGCTGGGCTAGGAGACCGATGCTGGAGAGGATCGGCCAGATTCAAGCCGGCATTCCCATTTCCTTCATCTACGGATCACGCTCCAGCATCGACAGCAACTCTGGATGTGCTTTGAAGACAACTAGACCAGACGTGGAAATCACAGTAGGTTCAGTAGTTTGTTGTCAATGTGGGGATGAAAAGAGTCATTTTCAGAAGGTAGAGCTCACAATCAATATCACAGATTGCCTGGCTTTTTATGCCTCGGTGCCGGCGACAGCCAGTGGCCGGAGGCATTATTGGAATATGAAACACAACATCTCTGTAAACACTGTTTGTCAGGTGATCCGAGGAGCAGGCCATTATGTTTTCGCCGACCAACCAGATGACTTCAACCAGGCGGTCCTTCGGATCCTCGCCAGAACAGCCAGGAGAAGTGAGGATGAGGAGCCGTGAGAGTTCCTTCATTCAGAAAATACACAGGAGAGCAGAGGGATTAAGTGACACTACACAGCCACAACAGTTCAACTGTTCTGCCTCTTTGTCATGCACTTTAGTCTTGAGACACCCATAGATGATTGAAGGCACTTCACTCATCACTCCACACTCAGGCCCTCTCCAAGGCTTGAGATCAGATGATGCGACTGGCTTCTTTATCCAGCCTCATGTAAATACGTTTTATAAATAAATGTGAGATGAGTCTGTGTTGCTCACTTAGTGTTTTTCCTGTCCTCATGTAGTAAGAGCCAGTTCGAATTGGCATCCATTTCGAAATGTGACTTCTGAGAAGCGATTGGGAAACGGAGCATTTTTCTCAAGAGAATATCTTGTTTGTATCGTTTTGTGTGGAGGTCCAAGCTCAGTACACAGATTGTTCTTTTCCTGACCCGTTGCACACTCTGAGAGGAATGAGGGAGAAATAAGTGGAGCAAAGGGCCGCTGTGTTTTTCATGGAACATCCTCACCCCTCCAGAGGCACCCTGACCGAGAGCAGCCAGCAGAGGGCAGCAGGGTGACAGCATGCACACATCATCTCACCTCTGCTCTGCAGAACGGTCACAGTGAAGCCCGCACCAAGCGGCCTCATGTGCATATTGAGCTGAGTGACCCACTCAGGAGACCTGGACAGGGATGCTTTCAGAGCGCTACGACGACCGGCTCGCTGCTAAGTCACAACTGCAGTGACAGAATAGGGTCAGAGACGTGTGTTGGGCTAAAAATAGAGCTCCTGTTTCAGGAGGCACCGACATGAGTTAAACAACTTGGCCCTTCTCAGGGAGGCGTTCATTTTGTGCATGTGTGAGTTTTGCAGAAAATAGCTCAAGCAAAGAAAATCAGAGTTTTCGTCGACATTTGGTTCTTTTTGCTGTGCTGCACAATCACTGTATTCATTCTCACATTCTGCCTGTTTGCCAGGAGCGTTTCAAGGGACCTGGGGGTGACTACTTCAAACACAACACCCCACCCTCACACACACAAAAAGGAGCACACGATACCGAACCACTTCATCCCAATATCAAATGATATCAAATGATTAATAAAGTGCATTTTGCGCATACATATAATAGTTCAGTAACTCCCATCACCCCCATCCCAGACACATCATACACACTCATTTAGATGTTCTAGTCTCCAACCTGGTCTTGTTAGAGCCTTTTTAATCGTGGTGTCGTTTCGGTCTATTGCACGTGGGCAATCATACAATTTTAGGTGTTTTTTCTCAAAATTGTCGTCGCTGTGGACTTACGTAATAAGCCGTCATTGGGAATTGGGGACCCCCTCCCAGCTCAGCAATTGCCTGCTTTGCCTTCCCTGCTGCAATGCCCCTGGTGTTTATGGTGTGCCACACTAATTTGGTACAGTTAAAGCTTCATCGTTTTTCCTAAACTTGAACATGACGTTAACCAGATACGTTCCCATTTGACTATAAAGGGAAACAGAAAACACAGTATAACTTTTATTGAAATGCTTAAAGGGGTTTGTGAAGGTACCCTGTTGGCCTTTTGACTTAGTGCTGTGGACCAGTGGTTTTCCGAGTCAGTCCCTGTTGTGTTTGTATCATGCACATGAGTGAGGACACACATACTGCTGATTTCCTGCTGTAAAGACGCATGTGTCTTAACGTGACAACAAAGGCAAAGATAAGGAAGATTGAAAGTTGGATATAAACGTTGCATCATTTATATACTATTGCAAAAGTTGAATATGTAAGGGAAATGCATTGAGTACATTTATAGAGCTCAAGGATGATGTGGGTTATTTTTGTGAGAATATCTGAACACTCGACAACAGGGCACATTTTTAGTAGTGTGGATTTTTATTTCCAGTGAATGTCACTAACAGATGATGAGGGTGGATGCTGGTATTAAAGGCTGCAGTGTGGTTCACCCACCGCGGAGTGAGATGACACCATGGAGATGGGATATTTTTGACCACTGAGCTCCCCGGACTTCACCAGCACAGTCCCTCTGTCCAACTCTGTCATTTCTGAGACATCAACCCGGCCCACCCGAACCGTCTCCTGGCAACACGGTAGCCACGGAGACTGACTCTTTTGGATCACCAACATGCAGGAAGTGATGCCATGGTTGGATGGGGTAATTATGGGTTGTTTGTTTTCTTGAAGACGCTTCGCTGGCAGCTTGTCAAGGCGGCGAGGAACAGTCAGCAGGAGCTCCATGTGCCGCATCCTCTCTTGGGGTTGGAAACCTGCACACACAATGTGCCCGGGCCTCTGTCCATAATACTCACTGAAGAAGCCTGCAGGCTTATTCATCGCCTCTCTCTCTCTCTCTCTCTGTGTCACCCACTCAGTCACATGGGCACAGAATCATTTCATTAGGAAAAGTGAAACAGGCGAGAGAAGTGACAGGAGCTTTCATACTGGCTTTGGATATAATTGAAAGCTTGAAGGCCTGAAATAACTGCACATAAAAGGTGTGCACTCACTCAGAAACACACATTGTTGCACTGCTGCTGGCAGCCTATCAGCTCTCGCTTTATCTTAAATCAGCACCAGCCAAAGCTTCAGGAGCAATTTAAAGAGTTGACAGTGACATCTCTTTTTTGATTTGCAACACTGAGCTGATTCTTTTCCCCTTGTTTTTCGGACTATTCTTCTAAACCCATCGTTTTGGAATCAAAGTAGAAGTGTAGCTGCAGAGGGGCGTCCTGGTAGACCACCACCACTCTTTCTTTCTTTTTTCAAACACCGACAATTTCCTGCATCATAGGTATCCATCATCCCGGCACAGAAGCCCCACACAATTAAGCTCATTTTTCCTGTGACAATCAACCAGTATAATGAGATTCATGCATCATGCACAGGCAGCTCCTGTCTGAACCAAACAATTACAGTCAGTGTATGAGTGACTGATGATATTTACAGATTCAGAGATTTTACTTTTACTCACAAAGGTGGCAGCCACACTGACCTTTGCATACTGATAATAATTCCATGACGTCTGTGTAGCAGAGCGATGATAAATGAAAGAATTATCTATCTCCTCATCTTTAAAATTAATTGACTATCTACCTACTAATTCCACAAATGTCTGTCTGTATTTGAAACGCACATCTCGCGAACCGCTCATCTTATCGTCTTCACACGTAGTATGTGTATTGTGAATGGCCCAGGGAAGTGCAGTGTTGAATTTGGTGTAATTTGGACACATGATACATTCAATATTAATAACAAATTTAAACCACAACATTTGTTTTGTTGCAGCAATGTTTAATATGAAGCTGAATTACCGAGCTTATATTTTGAAAAGTTGTGAAATTGAGTCTTAAGATTGTGTGTCGATCGCTTAACAGACCAGTAAAATAACCGACATGCAGTTTATGCAAAAATAACAGCAGACCAGTAAATCATTCAAACGTACAAGCACACACGGGAACAGTAATAAAGCAAATTGAATTTCATTTTTTTACTATGAAATCTTCACTGCAGATAAACCAAGCAGGATAAGCACAAAGTTTTCTTACTTCACTCTGCACCATAGACTGTTGATAAAAAGCTCTGAACACATCGTCCAGCACACAAACAAAATAAAAGTGACAGTATATTGTAGAACTGTTTGAAGAGGACTCACGAGGAATAATTCTGAAGTGGCTCCGGAGCACGAACAGAGGAGAACAGCCCATTCCAAACAGGCAGGTTTAGAACAAGCACTGCACACGTCATAGAAAAGACCTGAGAGGTGTTGTTATTTACTCCAAAAGACAAAATGTCTTATGCAGTGGAGCACCTCACAGCCCCTCTCACATTACACCCAAGGTGAGTCTAATGATCACAGCATTTCAGTTGTGGGCGAGTGCGTCAGGAAAGCCAAACAGAACCAGAGCTGCAGTCTGCCAGCTGCCGGCTTGTTTCCTACAGACACTGCACAGGGAAAGCTGTTGAGACGATAGCTCCTCTTCACTTCAGATAGGGAATGAAAGGGATCCAACGAGGCATTGAGACTTCAACAGTGAGACTCGTTGCTCAGGGACTGATTCTCATACTGGTTCATATAATCCTGTAAAGCTGATAATTCTCTCTTCACTGAAACTATTGCTCCCTCAGAAACAAATCTGGTTTCTGAGCTAATGCCTCTCATCAAGTCATTCCCATCCTTGTTCCAGCGCTTTGCTTACATCAATTTTAATATTCAGCTCAGCCGTCCTCATCCACTGCATCCTGTATTAGTACATCATTATCATTATTATCATTATTATCACCCCTGGCAAGGAGGTTAGGTTTTCACTTGCTTGTTTGTGTGTCAGCTGTTTTCAGTGAAGACCCACCGTGCACCACCTGCTTTGCACAAACTAAAAAAGAGTTATTAGTGAGTAGCTTAGCAGCTCAAGAGCCAGACATTTCCCTCAGGAAGGAGCTGGTGGCAGCAGAACAGAGATAAATACGAGAGTGAATATTGGACTCAACATTCATCCGGTGGACATGAAAAAACTTTTCGGAATGATTCATAGTGTTGCTCCATGATATATCAACCTATCATGGATGTGTTAACAGCTTATTTTAATTGACCCCAATTTGGCCAAAAACAACGTGCCAGTGGAAAACTGTGACAGCTTAAAGGGATCGGTCTGACGCAGGGAGCGGCCCGACACGAAACCCAGGGCAGGTAGATCGTACATTCCTTACCCCTTAAGGGATAAAGAGGATTAAGATTAAGAAATTAATCAGAATGTTTCGCTGTGACAATATATCATTGATTGATTGAGTGATTGGCTGATTGATTGATCTTGATACAGCTTGTTTTCAATGGCCCCCAAAAATCTGTTACTCCAGGTTTTCTCGCTACAAAAACACTGGTTCCTACACATCACATCTTTTTGTGGACTTTTTGTGAATACCTCCTCTTCAAACCCAAGCTGAGATACCCCGGCGTCGAATCTCGCTCCAGAGAAGAGATGGTACATTTCTTGCATGCTGAGAAGAACTCTCTG
Organism: Hippoglossus hippoglossus; assembly: GCF_009819705.1. Classification (NCBI taxonomy): domain Eukaryota; kingdom Metazoa; phylum Chordata; class Actinopteri; order Pleuronectiformes; family Pleuronectidae; genus Hippoglossus; species Hippoglossus hippoglossus. The sequence continues at coordinate 15,575,798 of NC_047161.1, forward strand.
TGATGGGTATATTGACTCTAAATTGAGTGCTCCTTTGAAACCAAGAAACACCCGTTTATTCTCCCCCTCCAGACCTGATTTGTAAAACGACTGCAGGCTGGGATTGTTAATTATTTCGGGAACAAACGGCTGTTCTCATCATCGTTTCTGCCTCAAGGTTGGGCCTCTGTGGATCCTTTTTGTAAAACAAGTTTGGGAAACATCCAACAGCACAGTCTCATTTTTAGAGATCATTACAAGCAGGTGTCCTTCAGAATCAACAGGATGCGGCTGCGGGGAGGAAGTCTGCCATCGCCACTCATGTCCTATAACAACCGGTGACACCTCTGTCCCGTGAAACTGCCTCACTTATTTTAAGCTTCCCCATGCAGACTACAGTCAATCTCACTGTGACAATGAGCTCCACGTTTTGGAACCGTCTGATCAGTATCTGAGGAATTCTCTCCCTTTTAAAGCTGCAACTTTAAAGCCAATAACCTGGGGTGGCCTGTGCCCCTGTGCTGCTTTATGATTTCCTGTTCAGCAGCAGTGCCTGTTATAGCTGTGATGCCCACAGATCTCCAGCTGTGTCCTGCTTTATTCACAGTAGAAGAGGGTTTTTTTCTTTCCTCACTTTCCTCTCTTTGCTTTAGCCTTGCTGTTGTTTGTTCTTTCTTCTCCTGGCCATGTATTTTGAGACTCACAGGTTTATTTGCTGTTAAACTGCCATGGCTTCTTTTATCTGATATATAATATCGGTAATAGCTGTTCTTTTTTTGACGTCTGCCCTCCCCTGTTTGCCTTTTCCCAGACTGTCACAGCTGATGAACATCTGACTTCTCTCTCTCTCTCAGTCTCTTTCCGTGTCTCTCTCTCTCCTGCCTGCTATCTCTGGCAGTCCTCGGTTTCACTTTGTGTGCGATGGGCAAACGCACTGTTTCAGTAGTGCTCTGAACGATTGGCCTTCAGCGAAATCAAATGTACACATGCACACAAATAGAGCATCACGCTCCTCAATGTCAGGTTAACAGGTGTGTGTTTTAAAGTAACAGGAGTGTAGTATCTTGGCAGGCCGGGTTTAGTCGAAGAGGTGTGTGTGGTGTGTGTGTGTTCTTGTACAGCTATCTTTGTGAGGATCAGTTTGAGCCTACAACCAACAGAGTGAGGACATTTGGGGAAAGTGAGGACCTTTTGGCGGGTCCTCACTTTGTGACCTCCCTTTAATGGAATGTTTGGGGGTTAAGACTTGGTTTTAGGGTTAGGGTTAGGGTTAGGCATTTAGTTTGGATGGTTCGGGTTAGGGTAAGCGGCTAGGGATTAGGGAATGTATTATACCAACGAGTGTCCTCACTAAGAAGCTGTACAAACGTGTGTGTGTGTGTGAGGTGTGTGTGTGTGTGTGAGGTGTGTGTGTGCGTGTGCGTGTGCGTGTGCGTGTGCGTGTGCGTGCGTGTGCGTGCGTGTGTGCGTGCGTGTGGGTGTGTGGGTGTGTGTGTGTGTGTGTGTGCGTGTGCGTGTGTTCGTGCGTGTGTTCGTGCTCTGCTGACAGCCTGGTGGCAGGAGATCTGCTTTAACATTCAGCTTCCCTGACTAGATGCTCTGCTGACAGATACTTCCTTCAGTCTGTCTCTGAAAACAGATGAAGAACACAGGCCTACCATATCCTACAGGACCATCCAATAAAAATATCAGGAACCAAGTGGAATAAGACTGATGGGTTTATTTATGACAGTTTATTATTATTATGTATATTCAAAACCAGAGGAAGAGATAGACCAACATTTCAATGGAAATTTCCTGTCCAGCAGCAAATAGGCAAAGTTAGCAACTAGCTCACGAAGCATGCAGCTACACGCATTCCTCTGAGTTAACATAAATACCGATGCTGCTCGCTGTCAGCTGTGTCTGCTAAAAAGCTTTTAAACTGGACATACTGTACGCTGGCGGCTGTGTCAGCTTGTTTTTCTGTCCCTTCATTGAGGAAAAAGTGATTGAAGCAGCTTAAAGCACAGTTGGGAGTCACTTTAATCCAACGACTACACTATATTTCAGAGGATAATACTGTGGTTTATTCGATGCAGTAATTCCTTTTTTTGGCCACTCAGGGGCAGAGGGACAAAAGCTGACACGGCAAACATGTAAGGAAACAGTTGCTCATTCACACATGTAGGAGTCATGTAGAAAAGTGTTTCCTGAGGAAGATGCTCCACCATGTTCACACTCTGTGTGAGTACAGTGGGTTTTTTAGAGTTTTTTAGCTAAATATGAAGTGGAAGTGCAATGTTGAATTTGGTGTGATTTGGACAAATATAAACTCAAGCAGGGGCTCGACAACTGGGTCAAACCGTGGGTCAAGATTACCGCCACATAATTTAGAGAATTTTAAATTTTAAATTTCATCACATCATACTACACTAGTCAGTACAAATGTGAGTAAAAGGTTTGAGTAAATGGTAAATTATCTGTATTTATATGGAGCTTTATGAGAGCAAAGCACTTTACAGTACAGTTTTTTCCTATCTATGAGCAGCACTGTCTCTATCACACATCAATCACAAACTGCGAGCAAAGCCCTAAGGGGACACTCTATGATCTATGGTCCTGCCCAAGGACACTTCGGCACCTGGAATGGAAGGAAGGACCCGGGGATCAAACCACCAACCAACCAGAAGACCGGCTAGTGGATGACCCGCTCTACCTCCTGATGGACAGCCGCTCCTGTAACACACTGACCTGCCAGAAGCAGATGATGCGTCTGCTGCTGTGAGCGTGCTGTGTGTAGTGGTGTATGTGATGGTTCCCTCCTCTGTACCACACTGCATCTACTGGAACAACTACAGAAACTAATCTGAGCTCACAGGGCTGCCTACACCTCATCACATCCTTGTCACGTATATTGTAAATATTGCAAAATGTATTAAACTTGTGACGTTGCACATGTGACAGCCTCTCTGACTCCCTGTCTTCAGTGGTATATTCACTTTTTGGAAACCACCACAACCTTGTCACCTGCTCGCTTTGTGTGTTGGTCATCCTACATGGCATGTGTGCCCCTGTCCGTGCACTTGCATCCCTTGTGTGTGTGAGTCCATGTGAGTGCGTAAGCTGGTGGGTCACATGGATTCATGCGTCGACCCTCGAGCAGATCTCGTCTGATCTGATTTCCTACCAGCTGGCTGATGTGGAACAGTAGCCCAGATGTTGCAGAGATTACAACTCCCTGCAGTGTTTCAGGGGAGGAGCTATGAGACCATTCAGGAAAACAAACACAATGGAAGAGCTTGTACTGCACACAGAAGTCTCGTCTTCAGAAATAATCCTCACTTTGCAATACCCCAGATATCATAGAAGACAAACAAAAATCTCTGATTACATCGTCAGACAGATTTTCGATGTGTGACTACTGGGGGGGTTCATAGTTTAAATTGTCCCCAGTAGACTCCCAGTCACTTAAGACATTATGCACTGGCCACCAACCCAAATCTGTACATTATTTTGGGGTATTTAAAGATAATTTTATTCTAACACTGTCAGTTCTCATGATTATCATTGAAGTCCCCTTCTGCTCAATGGTTCTTACTGGCACGCTCAAACAATTCAATGAGAGTTAAAGGAAAGGTTGGTAATTTGACTCTGAAACACCTTTTATCTCATTTGTTGAAATCCTCTTCACGTCCTGATAGCCATAAAAAAAAAAGAGAGGATCAGGTTAAATGATTGGCTGGCGTACCTGTCTGTCACAAATCAACCTGTCTACCTGCGCGCACACTGTGCTCATGAGCCTTCAGCTGGAGAGACACACACCACTGCAGCAGAGACATTAGTCAGAAGTTAGTGAGTGACACATGGAGAAGTTGGCCTCCTCCAACTCCTAAGTGTGTGGCTCTTAATGCCTCCTTGTCTAGAAGCTAGTCTCTCACTGTGTCTGGCTGATTATTGGTGCTGAACCTTTTGCGCACAGTGGGTTTACCGTTATCGAAAATGGCTCCCTGCTGTGGCTCGGTTGACTGGAGCTTTGGTGTAGCATGCTCTTGTTAGCTTTTCCAGGAATCAATTGTCCTTACTGCCATGGTCAGAGACTGCAATGAAAGATAATTCATTTTCTAAAACCCTTTTTTTAAATCACTCTGCACAAGAGACATGAAATATGGCTGCACAAGAGATAATAGCAATAATACTTTTCTAAAAGTGCCTCACCTTCATGCCTCTGAACGTGTGAACAGACCTATACAAAGGTGGGTCGGTAAAATAAAAATGGAGGTGCACTGCATTCACATCATTTTATTTTAATAGATCTCTATCATATACAGTACATACAGTACAATATGCTCAAGACAGATTTTATGGCACATCCATTTTTTGTTGTTGTACATTTTGCAGTCGCTGGTATTGCTGTGAGGCTACAGTAAAGTGACCATTTGAATCGGTTGCTTAGGTAGATACAGCAGGTGGCTTGACCTCGGTGGGTTTAAGAATAAGGTTGCTACAGCAAAAACACATGCACTGTCGAGTTATATATGCCACTAGGGTGGGGTCACACATCCAGTTACACAGAGCGATACTTGGAGGGATGGTGCGGTTGTGTTCTGTTGACGCCCCTGTGTTCTTTTAGTCTCGGCGTACGCTACAACAGTGGCTACCGTGATCCTGTAAAGCTACGGGATGTACAAGGTTTTGGTTACACCCAGTAACTAGCCTGATCCTACCACTGATCATGATCTGAGGGCCAACTGGAATTGAAAGAGCTGCCACTACACGTGTAATAGTTTACTTAGGTGTCAGTTTTAAATCTGTTTTGATGTTCATTTTCAGCCATCAAATACGTTTTAAGCAGTGGGCTAAACCAAAACCTTGCATATTCAGTAGGGGTGAAAGATAATGGTGTTTTAAAGGATCTAGTATTCAGGTTTCTACTGCAATACAACTTCACAGTCAATACTACAGGTACAGAGTACTGCTAGGAGGTTATTAACATATGTACAACCTCTGCCGTGTGACCGCAGAGACTTGACACGTGAGTGTGCGCTTTCTTTCTGCCGAGCACGTTCGAGATAGAAAAATAAAACAGTGATACGTTACAAAATACTGTGTGCCCCCTTCTTACTCAAGTGCTGCTGTCCGTTTTCACCCTGTTGTCTGTCCTCATCGGAATGAAAACACAGTCATAACTTAATTCTTTCAGTCGGAAATTACAAAACAAATCTGGTAAAATGATTGTCTCAAAATATAATTAAAAAAATTACGTTAAAAAAACAGCGTCAAAGTACAACAGAATACGATATGTAACATGACACTAAAAAGTCACCAGCTTTCCCTTTTCATCAGCTTATTGGAGTGATGTAAGTGTGAATGTCGTGTACGTACAGTATATACAAGTGTGTGAGAGCAGAGATGTGAGCAGCTTCCCTATCCAGTTTGAATGTCTCCTATTTAAACACCAGCAGCATAAAATGTCCCCTCAGTGTCTCGTTAAATCTGCCTAAAGTGCTTCACATACTTGGCATGGCACCCAGTCTCCTCCATGGAGACTTTTTGGTGTCTCTAAATGTGCAAGGTTCGACTTTTGGACTTTCTCCCAGTCGTCCACCGCAAGTGTTAAACAAAGGGAAACAATGCTAAATGTATAAATAACGTTAAGTCGTGAGCCAGTGCTGACATGACTGAAACAAAAGCAGGATGTATGTGGAGTGTGGAGGTGCAGCAGCTGACGGAGCGCCTGTCCCTGCTCTAGATGACCTGGCAGCAGCTGTGTGGGGTGGGGGTGCAGAGCAGACCCTCCTTGGGACTCCGGTGGATGTTGACGGACAGAGTCTTGTCGCTCAGAGGCATCTGCAGCACGCGGTTCTTCATGTTCCTGTGGTTCTCCCTGGCCAGGTCCAGCTCTCCCAGCCTCAGGGTGCCCGAGCAGGGGCCCTCCAGCAGCGGGTCTGCCAACACATCTCCCAGCGGCGGCTGTTGGTAGAGGTTCCCTCTGGGTGAGGGGCCACCCAGGAGCGAGACCTTATCCAGGCTACCTGTGGAGCCACCCATGCACATCCTCCACATGGGACGGTCCTGGTTGTCTCCCCCAACACCTACTGCACTGCCACCCCCGACGACCCCTCCGCCCCCCGTCAGATTATGGAACTGAGAGCTCAGACACAGGCTCATCAGCTTTAGGCTTTCCACCAAGCCGCTGGGGGCTTTGGCCGTGCCTTTGCCTTGGCCTGATCCAGGACTGGCACAGTTGGAGGGACTGCCCTGCCCTGTAACCATTTTCTCTCTACCCTCTTTCCTCCCTTCTCTCTCATCCCCATGTCCGCCTACAGTTTCCGTGTCCACTATGTGGTGAGTGTCTGTATCTTCATCACTTGTCTCTGAGCTGGGGGTGAAAGTGGCAACTGGTGCCATTACAGTTATGGGAGAGGACATGAGTGTTGATGGCGATGCTATTTGAGAGTTCAAACTGAGGCTGAGGCTAGGTTTGGGCAGTCCGAGTCCATGCAGTTTTCTCCCCTCCTCCTCCTCTTCCTCATCCTCTTTAACCTCCTCGTGGATCTGGTTCAGGACCGGAGCGCTCATACGCGATGCCAGACGGTTACCAGAGGATGCAGATGAGGAGGAGGCTTTGCTGCGAAGCACCACCTGAGTAGGCAGTGCAGAGGGGGATGAATATTTGTCCTCCTCCCTGTCTTCCTCCTCATCCTCTTCCACGCTAAAAAGACTGGGGCTGCGGGGTTTACAAGGGCCCCCTGAGGTCAGAGAGCCCAGCCTGATGGGGTTGGAGTGGGGCTTTGACAGAGGCCTGAGCCCCCTCTCTGGGTTCTGTCGTGCAGGCAGCTGCTGGCTGAATGCAGGAGTGCGGATATCCTGCCGCTGGTTGAGGTCCAGCAGAGCAGTTTTGGGCCTGGGGCCTTTGTGGAGGCTCTCAGCACTACGAGCTGGGGACTGTGGCCCCCCAGGGTGGGAGATAGACGGACCCCCTAAGCCATCAGTGACATCCTGGTGAACATCCACTCTTGTGGGCCAGGACTGCCTATGGGGTATTAAACACAGAAAACACAATTAAGCTAAATTAGCCACACTAATATATGTGGCTGTGTATATATGTTCAGATTTCAGGAGGGGTTCCAGGATGTAAAAGGGTAAATAGTGATTCTAGTCTTTATTCCAAACTAAGCTAATTGGCCGACATATTTCAAATTTTTCATCTAAAAAACAGAATGAATATTTTTTGACCAAAATGTTAAGCTATTTCTTTCACTGACGGCAAAATATATATTTAGTTTTTAATATATGCTACTTTAGAACAGGAATATTTAATGAAAACACTGTTTCCTATCCATCTATCCACTATCAATCCTTCATCACGGGAAACTTGACAAATGAGATGGTCACGTAACACTCTTATATTCACACACTTTCAGTCGACGACTGTAGATGCAGAGGAAGAGAAAATGATCTGCAACAGTTGTTTCAAAGCTGCAAATTTGACCAGTGAATTTTCATGAATTTACATGAATTTCTTTTTGTAAGCGCTGGGCTAGTTAATGTGGGCCAGTCCTGCTTGTTTTGTAAAACATTTGGCAAAAGAGAGGAAGTAAGGTCTGTGTTGCAGAATACAGAGCAGATAGTGAAAGTCATATAATTATATTTTGAGATGTGCTATAGTTTACCATCTGTGTTTTCACAGCTATCTGGTTCGCCCTTAGCCTGTCGCTACTTCATTTCTGTGAAGAAACTCTAAAAATAAAGCTGTGCTGCTGCTTATTCAAACAAGTTTATGGCTTAGAACGCTGTCATTCAATATAATATGGACATAATATAATATGGACATTTGCTGTCTTGTCTCAAGATATTGTTTTTTACATTTTTACTCAGTCGATTTACAACCTCCTCTCTTCTATTCTGAGTCTGTCCTTCACTCTGTGCCGAGAATGGCAGAAAGCTCCATCTGTCCATCTGCTGTCCAACCTGCGTTTTAGGAGATTGACGGCACACAGCAGTGCAGCGACAGCACTCTGTCAAGACATGTTTGTGTGTGTGCTAGTACTTCTATCTTTGTATGGACCAGATTTAGAAAGAAGACATTGAGGGTTAGCGCCTGAACCACAGTGAGTGCGTGTGCAGCTCACAGCGGCTGTGTCGTTGATCTGCTGCATCAAGGATGCATGATCTGTCCTCAACTAAATGCCAGGACACTACAACATGAAGCCGTGCATCTTCCTATCCTGCAATAACAATTTGTTGAAACTTGTGACATATTCGACATTAAAACTGTGGTGAATGATCATTTTCGCTGTCTATTTTGCTGTGAACCACGCGCACCACATGGGGAAAATAGGTGAGACCCCGATTCCCAGCAGCGCCGCTCACGCAGGCAGTGTGAACGCTCTAACCTGAGAACATGGCCACCGAAATGAAAGGTAAGACTTTCCGCAACACACGCACCCCTCACGCATCCAATCTGCGTTTGAGAGTTTGAGGGTTTTAAGGTTCAGGTTAGAATATAAAAATAGCTAGGGCAAAAGTTGGGGTAAGGCATTAAGTTATGGCTGAGGTTAGGGTAGGAGGTTAGAGAATACAGAAGTATCAGTGTGTGTATGTACCTGAACTGGGCTTTGCTGGGGCTGGGTGATCGTGTCTGACTGTGTTGCTCCTTCTCTTGCCTCTCCCTCAACATCCTCTCAGCCAGCAGGAAGTAAGTAGCTGTGATGTGGTTGTACTGATTCGACTCCAGAGCCCTGAAATGATTGGAGAGCGAGAGAAATCATTTTTAATTTTAAAACACGGACACACGCGCACGCGCACGCGCACACATGCACACAGACACACACACACACACACATCAAACAGATCAGCACCAAATGCTGACCTTGAGTTAAAAGGAAGTGACAGGGTGTAGAATTAATTTTACATGGCAACCACTCCGGATAGATTGCCAGCTTGTACGGCAATGAAACTGTTCATGACATTCAACTCAACTTCTTTTGAGCTACTGAACCATGATATATTTTGGATTAGGATTGACTATATAGGAGAGAATAGTTGGATGTTAATTTATGAATGTATATGTGCGATAAAGGGACACATACTCAGTTATGGTGTCACGGTCTGTGATACCGCCAAGCACCATGCGTTGAATGATGGAGCCGTGCTCCTCTTCCGACAGGCTGCGATGGGACACCAGAGGAGTGGACAGCTTGGTGGCAGGAGAGGGGTCGACCCCTTGGAGCCATTCGTGGGCCTCGATCTGCTCTAGGGTCGCTCGTTTCTTGGGGTCCCTCTGCAGCATATGGCCTATAAGACTGGAGGGAGTGACAGCGGAGATTAATATTATAGACAAACTGAAGACACATCAAGTCATACTATACAAAATATAAGCTCTCAGCAGCTTAAATACTAAAATACTGTTATTATTAGTCTTTGCTTTGATGCAAAAATACAGAACAGGGAACCCTCCCTTGGGATAATCAAGTTGAATTCAGATAGAAACACCACATTTGTAGTTACAGTCTGGTTGGGTAGAGCTACAGTACTAACTTAACTGAATAATGCCTTTTCCTCAAGGCCACAAGTGTCGCTTTGTTCAAAGATGCAAACAAACAACATAGGAATAAGGTTCATATTTGAAGTACATTATAACCAAATGATAATCCAAAGCTACAGCCATTCAAAATGTATTCAGCACCTATTTTTCCCCGGCTCTGCTTTGATGCATCGTTAAACCCTCACAATGTTAAAAATAGAGGGCCGATTTTAAAGGGTGCATTAGATACACTTAACGCAGCGCTGCATCTACGGTGGTGCGGCTGACTGCAGCACTGAGTGAAAGCAGGACAAGGAGCGGCAGAGGAGAAGGGGCCTGGCTTCCTTTTCCTTCACACATCTACAAACATGAAATATGCAGCACCTGCAAAGTTCTCTGTCCATCTGCGTGGGGATGCGTGCGTGCGTGCTACTCACTCTCTGCATGCATGGGAGATGTGCGGCGGCACTGTGTATTTACAGTCCATGATCATAGTGAGTGTCTCGCTGTCGTTGGCCTCCTGGAAGGGGGGCTGACCACAGACCAGCATGAACAGGATCACCCCCAGACTCCATATATCTGCAAGACACAGCGAGTTTTTGTTTATACAATTAAATTCCCCACGTTCAAAGAATTTGAGAAGAAATTGTGAGGTTTTTGTAAAGGAAGGCAGCCACAGAGATGATAAAAGCGAGGATGACAGACCAACAGAGTAAAGCACGTATGTCCTTTCTGCTTAGTGACCTAGATAGAGAAAACAAGAGCCATCTCCCCCAGAGTTCAAATGAAGCATGAATCAAATTCGATCAGAGACATTTCCATAAATATGTACTAGCTTAGGACGCATCTGTCTAGCTGCCTGCCGCCAGCGTCACATAAACACGTGTGCACTCCCACACAGACACACAGGCCTCACGAAAGTGGGTTTACGTGTTCATCCCTCACAGCCTACAAATGCTAATTTGTTCTCTTGGTCCGATTAACCATATCAAAGACTTTTTGCCCTGGGCTTTCACCCCGAGCACTGGACATCAGGATGCTCCACTGACACACATTCTGCACTCATGTGCTGAGGACAAGCAGAGAGACAGGGCTGGAAACGCACAGCGCTGCAGTTCACTGTTCCCTTGAGAAAATGTATTCTTCCCCTTGTGTTTCAGCAAAAGTCAGCTGATTTACAGAGTGACACTTCTGTACAAAATATAACAAAACTAAATATAAAACACATTACAACGTTCTAATCCTATGTTCCTATGGTTCAAGATATCTCTATGTATATGCCAAATATGTCCAAAAATCACGAGTGTGGGTTTATATCAAAATCTCCCCTTTTTCTCTCGCTGTTAAAGATTTAATTATTTTAATCCTGGGAGTGTTCACATTAAATTATCTAATCAAATGTGATTTGGGGGTACTACCTAACCCTATGCATCATAAAACTGTAATGGACCAATTCTCTAGCAGAGCATTACAGCAGGAAGTGTATTAGCAAAAACTGATATTTAAAGAATGTCTCCCTGATCTGATAGTGTGAGGGAGGCCTCTCGTAACAATACACCACCATTTCCTTTTATTTGATCTCAATCAGAGAAATGTCGAATGACGCTCTAACTACTTTGAATGTTTAAAGCGGAACAGGCAGTTCATCAAACCTTTTTTGCTCACAAAATAGCTGCCAGTAGCTAGAGGCTAATGAGAGTAGTGAGAATGCACTAAAAACTTAAAGCTGCAGGCCGTTAAATCACACCAGTTAGCTAGAAACGCTAAATGGCTCAAAAGAGATGGTTGTAAACTGCAGAGTTGGGCAATGTTTAATATCTATAAACACATTCTACCTGTTAATATACAGAATCTGTCAGCGTGGGACAACATTTTGGGGCTGAATAACCTCTTGTTTCTGTTTCTAGTTTGACCAATCCTTTTTGAACAGGCTTTGTTTGCCCACAAATAAAGATTGTGTGAAGACATAAGAGGGTGGAACACACTGACCGAAAGGCATCGGCTGTCAGCTTTTATTGAACTTAAAGATAGAGATTATTAACCCGAGTATTTCTGATTTTGTTTTGTGTGGACATAAGGTCCGACTTGTGTGATAAAAGACAGGTCGCAGTGTAAACAGTGTACACAGCAAACGGAGGACAGAGTCTTGGCCCAGATATTTGCTGTCTACACCTAAAGCCCCAAAATGTTGGCCGTTGTGGGTTTGTCGGCCCCATCACCCCTTGATGATTTACTTCATATCGCTTGAGTTTGCCAGGAAACGCTGGAGATTTCAATCTGGTAAAGTAAAAGTGCCCGTTTACTGTGGGTGGTGAGTATTTATTGCTGTGAGGCTGTGAAGCAGCGTTTCATAATGCTGATGGAGGCAGCAAACACTGCTGCAGTCCCCACCACCATCTTACCCCTAGCCAACGTATCCTAGCAACCTCGACCCTGCTCCCTCATTACTTGCGTCAGCAATCCGCCAAACTTCCTTCCTCGATAACTTTATTTATAAACCAGATGGCTGACACATGGATAACACCATTCACATCACTGCACATTAGCATCACTTGGGCTAATGACGCTGGCTACTTAGTGTTGACAGCTGCGAGTGTAAACATCCCTTTTTGCTGCCCTGCATTGCATTGTGACCCCGATTGCCTCCCTGAGATAACCAACAGCCACTCCCTCGTGTCTCGCCACTGTTAACCTCCAGGTTCAGTGGGGCGAGTTCAGCAGCATTATGCAACAACAAAAATCCTCCACTTGTGCGTGTTCACTATGCACAAATATGCTCTGAATTATGCATTAATGAGCTCAGGATGTGTTATTAGTGATTGCTTTTGGGTAAGTTGCTTATTTGGTTGCATCCTGTGTTTGAAGAGGAAGCATGAATCTATATTTAACTTTCTATTTACTGGGAACAGAAAAGGGGAGCCCACGCTGCATAGCATCAAAAGCACAAAAAGGAGTCCGGCATCTTTTCAGAGCTTGAATTAGTCCATCCTCTGCTCCCAAAAATGTTTGCAGTGAGTTAAATCTGGGATTTATTTTATTTATCTCTTTTGCATTAAAAATAAAATGTCCTTTGTGTGGTTATTCTGTCTTTAACTTTTTGTCTTTTAAGCATTTATTTAATTCTAGTCTCCACTGATAATTATCGTGCATAATAGGACCCTAAACACCACAATGGTACACAAGTGAGACTGATTAGAGCTAAAATGTTTACTTGATTCAATTATTATTTAGACTAAACTAACATTAAACTAATATTTTGAGCAACTATTTGTAATCTTGTTCATTGTTTGGCTCAAGAGATGTGCTGCTTCTGACCTCTCAAATGCACATTTCCATAGTCCTATATTTTATTACAGAGCTATATTTGATTGTAGAGATACATTTTATGACAGGGCCATACTTTTATACTCATATTTTATTTTTTACTTTATTATTCCATTTATTTATATTTTAGCCTGTTTTAGTATTTGGCATATCCTTTAGAATTTTGGGGGGGATTTTACTCACTTTAATGCATCTATTTATTAGCATTTTAATATTTTATCCTAATTTTTATATTTCAAATTTTCTTCTGTTCACTTTTCTTCTTTATTTTGCTGTGTTCAATTTTAGTCTTAGTCTGAAATTGGTGAGATGGTGTTTCCTCAGTTCCTGTTCTTACTGAATGCTTTTTTAATTTCTTAGTGGTCTATTAAGCCTTTGCTTTCTGTGTGTCCTTGTGAGTAAATGTGTGTGTGGACATGTTTCACTGTTTTTAACATTTTATAGACAAGATTAAACAGAAAGAAAATTCATGTATTATTTAATTATTAAACAGATTTATTGATAAGGAGAATCATCTGATATAGTCCTGATATCTAAGCATGTAGGAAAAGCCCTTAACACTTGGACTAATAAATAAATGGACTTTTCTTTTTGCTGTTTTGCAGTTTTGAGTGTTCAGCTCCTGCTAATTGGCTCCTTCTGTCTGCCTGTGCAGCACCGACTGTTGGGGCAACGTTGTCCTCTCTATTTTAGATCACTTTTCATCTCAAATTATTTCCAGCACTTCCTCTAAAGAGCAATAAATTCCAAACAGGCCTGAGCGGAAAGAGCCGAGCGAGGACAGCCTCTTTATCTCTGTGCAAAACTGCAGCGTCACCAGTAAAACCCAGCTCCCTCCACACTGCCAGCAGGTGCCTGGGTAGCAGAGTAATCCTAGGCCAGGTTACCTCAAAGCCCCGGACGCCAGGACTGTTGGCCTCCGTTCAGCCTGTACCACATCCAACTGCACTGGTGATAGAATCGCACAATATTACATCCCGGCTGGGTGGATAATCCCCGCAATCAAAACATCATCATCTCAGCTGAATGAACAACAGCGCACGGGCAGTATGAACACTCCAGAGGGCAGAACACACACACACACACACACGCACATACACTGAAAATATCCACAAACATCTGATTTATCATGTGTGTCAAGGGTGACCTGACGTATCCATCTACTCACACCATCATACAGACACACACATTCAGTCACACAAACGGGGCTGTTATTACTCCCCTCATCTGCTTGGCACAAAAGAGAGTGAGCGAAGGCAGACAGAAGAAAATAGCCACTGCAAATCCACTCAGTCAGAAAAATAGAAAGTGCTTTTCTCTGACGCAGTGGGTTCTGGGTAGACAGCGGGACAGCTGATGCTTTCTTTTTTTTTTAGCTATGTCTGTTTTTCTCTCGACTATCACCTCACATTTATTTTTCCCTCTTTTATCCCCAATCTGCACGCTTCCATTTCATTTCTTTTCCATTACATTTTAATTTAATATATAAGCTGCGGCTCAGGAAGGATTGGGACCGCTATCGATCTGAGAGACGTGGGGGTGACGGCGACAATCACGGCAAAGATGTGTGTGCGCTGAAAACACACAGAAGAAGAGAGTGCTGAGGAAATCAATTTTAGCCAGATCAGTTATCAGATTTGATTTTACACAGAAAGGATAGGAGTGGTAATGAAAGTAAACTGCAGACAAGAAATAACTGCAGGTGTGTGAGTGCAATTCTGTTGGATCATAGTCTCATTATCAAACTGACTGATAGACTAACATGATCTTTGAGCAGTCCTCCAGCTTTTATCAGCAGGCTGATAAAAGCTGTTAATGTGCCAAGTTCCCTGCAAGGTCCATCTGAAGTGCTGTAGGTTATAGTGTGGTCAAAGTGTATGCAGAGCTATCAGTAGGTTATATTGGCAGAGTGTGTGTGTGAATGTGAAAGCATCAGTTAATCAGCCTGATATCGAGTGGAGGACAGTGTGTACCATGTTCTGCTGCTGGGGGCACACTCCAGACTAAGGACTGAGACGGTGTCCCATTCCTCTGAGGGTAAAAGCTGTAATATCTCACGCACTTTGATAAAACAACAAAGATATCTCCCCGCTGTGTAACCAAGAAATCACTCTGTCATTTCTGCAGACTTACCCACAGCGGGAGCGTCGTACTCATCCCCCAGCAGTATTTCAGGAGCAGAGTAGGCCAGCGAACCACAGGAGGTGGTGAGTTTTTTCCCAGGGTGAAAGCGGTTGCTGAAGCCAAAGTCGGTGAGCTTCACGACGCCCTGCTTCTCAAAGAACACCACGTTTTCCGGCTTCAGGTCCCTGTGCACAACGTGTAGCCGGTGACAGTAGGAGATGGCGTGGACAATTTGGGCAAAGAAACACTTGGCCACCTTGAGAGCGAGAGACCGAAAGGGAAGCAAGTGTTAGCAATGCATTTCAGCACTAATGTCAGTTTGAATTTCACTACTATAACTATATAAAAGACTATACAAACAAAATGTGTCTGGCTGCAGTATAGGTCATAAATCCTCCCTCCTCCATGCTAGGGAATGGGAACAAACAAAAAAATCGACATGCCCGACAAAAAAGTTTTTCTCCAAGATGCTTTCTGTCAGTTTAGGTAGTTCTTATCACAATAATGTCCAAGTTCATTTTCAGGCATAAGTTTTGTTTCAATTAGTTTTTTGTTTTTTTTAAACAGGGTAAAACATCATGATTGACAGCTGAGACTGACGCAGATTTGGTCAAGCATGTATTGGCAGGACCTCGCTACCCTACTGCACAGAAATTGGCAAGATGGCAGCTTTTTTATTCTGGATATTTGGGCTTCATTTCTGGATAGTGGGAGGAATTGGAGATGTGTTGTACAGTCTGTAGTTTGAATGTACTCTTACACGCTAATAGGGTAATTTAGGTCAGGGCGAAGGGTCCCTGGGGAAAACACTGGAGTCCAAATTGCCTCGGACCACTGTGCTGGCAATGTATGAATGATGTATGACAGACAAGCGCTGAACATAGATGCACTGTATGAACGTGTGTGCATGGGTGGATGGCAAAACTGTCTGTATTCCAAAGAAATACCGACCATTTAGCAGGCTGGTGTTTCCAATAAAAAAAAAAACTCTCAAAGAAAACCCCATTGTACACAACCTTCCCATCACCAAACTACTGACAGACACAATTAGCAGTTAGCTAGAGAAAAAGTTGGAGAATTTATGGCTTAACGGACAGATTTCTTTTCTTTCAAGAGTTGATAGAGACCAATAAAAAAGCTAAAAACTGTGAACAGATTGTCGACAACACAACTTGATATCAATGCTTATGTTGCTGATAGGTGTTGGATATCTAAGCAACTGTTAGCTTGTAAAGTTAGCCATTTTAACGTAAATGGTGGTGATATGGAAGCTGCTGTCCACAAGTACTCAAAATACTCAGTATTACAGGTTTAAATTTGAAGCTACAGCCAGGTGCTGATTAGCTCAATTTAGCATAAAGACTGGGAGCAGCGAGAAACAGCTAGCTAACTCTATTTAAAGCTTTTTGTCTTTTTTGATACCTATGTAAAGACTAGGCTAGCTGCTGGCCCTTGTTGTCAGTCATTGTGCAAAGCTAGGCTAACCGCTTCTAATACCGAACACATGTAGAGTGGCATCAATCTTCGTTTTTCTAGCAAACTTCAACGTGCTGATGGTTTCCCTCAGTGCATGGTGAGTGTACATCCAGAGTCAATAACACGCCACTTACCATTTCAGTTTCAGAATGTCTAATGTTTACATCCTATTATAGCTTTCAGTGTCCAGCATTTGCTTCCTGGTATCTGGAATATATTGACTTTAAAGAATTGGTATGCACAATGCATTGGTGAGCTTCTCACTACCTGTCCTTCACAGCATTTTCACCAAACGGTTGCCACTAGAAATGAACACAAACGAGACCTACAGCTCAATTCCTTTCCCTGGAGATTGTACTTTTGAGTTATTCTCGTCCATTTCCAGGAGAATTCAATGAATTCAAAGTGCAGGTGCAGATATAAAAGAGCACTCCTAGAGATGGAAGAGACTTCAAGAGTTAAAGACACTTCTGCTGGGAGGATGACCCTTCCACCTGCCAGTTAAAAAGACAGAGTCAAGGCCAATGAATCTGAATGGCCGCTGCGACGCCCACGGTCTCCCTCACCTCTTCACTGAGGCCTCCATCGTGCTTCATGATGCAGTCGTACATGTCTCCTCCGTCTCCCAGCTCCAGGATGAGGTAGAGCTTTGTGGCCGTGTCGATGACCTCGTACAGGCGCACCACGTTGGGGTGTTGCACCATCTTCATGCATCGCACCTCCTGGAAAAGGTGACCCCGTGCCACCGGGTCCAGCTTTGTCTTGTCTATCACCTTTACTGCAACCTGGACGAGTGACAAAATATGAAAGCTAATGATAGCCATCTTTCCCACGCCAGCAACAATGGCGAAGATATTTTTTTGCTGTAGCTGCTAATTATGATGAATATCTATAATCATACTCAAGCAGAACCTTAGAAGTATTGAGTGATTGGACTTGTCATGTTAGAAAGACCTTTAAAATGTGATGGTAAAACATTGAAAAAAGCTAGATCAATACCATGTTGTCAATCATTCTACTCAAACCTTACAATACATAACTTAAATTGTTATTAGTCACCCTTGTGTCTCTGAGGGAGTGGCTGGAATTTTCAACAGTGTGTTGACACTGGCTGGTTAAATGAGGACATTCCATCACTACCATTAAAGCGTTGCACTTGCATGTACAGACATGGACAGGCATACCTTTTCCCCAGTGAATACATGTCGAGCCAGTTTGACCACAGCAAAGTGCCCACGGCCTAGAGTCTTGTCAAGGTCATACAGCCCAGCAATCTTCCCATCGTGGTGGCGCTTGAGCCCCGCCATGCCGGCTGGCGGACGGGGGAGGGAGGAGCTGCCTTCTGTCGCCTGCTGGTCCTCGGTCAGTTCTCCATCTCCTCCTGAGTGGGTTGAAGTTAGGTGAGGGCTGTGGTGGTGGTTCGGTTGATTCTAGACAAGATGTGCGTCTTCTAAGAGGTAGCCTCAGGGATTTGAGGGAGGTTTACTTGTTGGTTGGTAACGGCAACTGCTCACAGAGCTTCGTCCAGTCCACTGTTGATCTGACTGAGGGTGGAAGAGATAAAGAGGAAATCTAGATTCACCCATTTGTATTGACAATATAACACAGGAGATTCAGCTGAATCTGAGTCACCTTAAGACAGCATACTCCCACCATTACTGTTCTTTTCTGGCACTATAGTTGAGGAAGTGTTCCTCCCACTTTGTAAATGCAGACAGAGTTCCAACACCAGACACTGTGCAAAAATAATATCTGGGTGCATTTTAAATCACTTAACAATTACATTAATGTTTAGGTATTTGGTCCACAACCAAGGTGGACATGTGTAAATTTCAAACGAGTGATGGCAATTAATAATGATAAAAATCTATACTCAATTATTGTAAAATCTTGGACATGAAAATGTTCATTTACTACTACAATTTCAAAGTTTATTTAAAATTAGAACTAGCATTCACTGAAGTGTACAACACAACACATGAGCTTTCATGAAATATACTGATGATTCTATGTTCTATATGAATGTTTGGGGATATTCACTGACTTTGGATAAAAGACTCTTTTATGGAAGTTTGACTCGTACATAGACGGTAAGAGTTGAGGACACATATCTTACTTTATTATAGAAACTACCCATAACCCTATAGGGTTAATGTTGGATTAGATATATTGGCTCAGGAATGCAGCTTTAAAGGATAAATAAGAAATATATAAGTATGGTTACCATTTGGGCTTCTACTAACCACTATCTATATTTTCTATTAATCGATTACTTTAATTTAATTTGTTATGCTTTATTTTAAAATACAAGAACAGGGACTAACACAACTAATCTGCAATTATTTTGTTTAAATTACTTCAAATGATTGCATTAATCTTCTAACAATCCATTAATCACCATCATTAACCAATAATTGACTGACCTTTTCAGCTCTAGTTCGTCATTACCACATTCTATTGTCAAATGTTATCTGCTATGTTTTGAAATCTTTATTCATAATATCAACTCATATTGTAGATTATATTCTATTTATTTATATGTTTTGACATTATTCAATTTATTCTAGTTCATATTTTTATTTAATTAATTCTAGTTTAGAATTTGTCACTCCTGGGGGAAGACAAAACTCTACTAATCTGAACAAATTTATCTCATATGCCACCTCGCTCACATGTCCGACCAGCCGCTCTTTTCACCATGAGCTACTGTCGTCATAAAATTTTTTGTTTCACAGCCATGATTATGAAACAATGCCTCCAGGGGAAGCATGCCATTCCTCTTCCAAGAATCTACGTACGTGCCAAGAGCACAGAGACGCCAAAATAAAACCCACATAGTGTACAGACAAAGAACATTCCTTAAAGGTGATCATCGCCTGGGTGTGTTCCACTCACCTGGATTCACAGAGACAACAGGAAACCAAATAGGTGTTGCCAGGCAACACACCTACAAACACAGCTAGATGCAGTAAGATGGCAAAAACGTCTGACCCACCAACAGTTTGTGGTCGCTTAAATGAAACTATAAAAGCCTGTGGAGCTCTTTGGGCTTTTTATGTGAACCTCAGTTTGAGGACTGAACCTGTGAGACAAGAGTGAGTAATTTTTCCTTATAATAGGAGGCTGACATCTCTATCTGTCTCTGCTCCATCTCTCTCTAACACACACACACACACACTAACAGACACAGTCATCTCAACTTTTCTGAAGTCTTCGCATCACATCAACACTGACAACATGTAGGTGTTGATGTTTCAGAAACCTGCCATGAAAGGGGACACACACACACACAAACATTTGCTGCACGCACATTCCCAGATGTATTCACACAGACACACGCACAGCTCTGACACGCTATAGTCTGGCTGACAGAGCAGGTTAGGTGAGATCAATGAGGGCTATAGTGTGGTGATGAGCTGGTGTGGTAGTACCAGTCAAACATCTACTTAGCCATGGTGTGTGTGTGTGTAAGAGAGAGAGAGAGAGAGAGAGAGAGAGAGAGAGAGAGAGAGAGAGAGAGAGAGAGAGAGAGAGAGTGTGTGTGTGTGTGTATGTGTGTGCATGTCTATCTATAGTAATGAGGGCCAATTTTGGTTCAATACCATCATTGTGAGGACATTTTGGCCGGTCCTCACAAATTCAATGAGCTGTTTGAGGGTTAAGACTTGGGTTAGTGTTAGAGTTAGGTTAGGGTTAAGCATGTGTGCGTGAACTCACTTCAGTCGATGGGTGAAATTCAAAATTGAGAAAACTTTAAACTAACACACTAAATGGCTAAATTCAGTTTAGTATTGTAATTACAAAGACAGGCAGGAACATGTTTCGTCTTTCTGCCATGTGTACGTACAGTAGAGCAGTGTATCAGTGTATGCATGCTTTCAGGTTGGTTGTGTAAGTGTTCAAGGTATTGATTTACAAGATGGTAGGGTCTGTGTGTGCGCACAAAAGCACACAGACACATATGAGGTCAAGGACCTTTTATAATAGCTGCTACACTCACAGCCTGTGAGATTCAAGATAATGAATATGAGACAATAAAAACCCCTGAATAACTGGAACATCTGTTTACTGATACATTTGATTGCGATATCAATATATATGAAATGTTGGAAGACAAAGCCTATGGTAATATTTGTAAAGTCTTGCATAGCTAGTTGTACTATTGTAAAATGGGTCCCAAGTTATGTCCTCTGACAACTTCAAACAACCCTACATCACCAGTTGTTAACCAGATCACTCAGAGTTTTAAAGACTTAAGAAAAATATCAACCTGATTTTTGAGCAGCAGAATTTTTTGTATCGCCTTGAATTACAATAAACTTATAACCTCTCACAATTTACAGATCCTGAACCACTGCTCTAAGACATCTAGATAGAATATTGAACAAATGATTACGGTGTTATTACAATATTACAGTGATACCACAGGAGTTACAGTACCTTACACTATAAACTGTGATATATAGGTAAATATGTTAAATATTATCTAGTAACTTTTCTGTAGGATTCTGTATTTTAATTTTTGCACGCATTTTGTGCATCTTTAAAGAATGTCCTTGATATGCACAAGGAGTGCAATACCATCATACTGTCAGGACGGTGTTACTGTAGGACTATGTTAAAGTCACTGTAAACTCAGTCCCTAACCTGGATATCATAGTAATAAGATAAGAGGTCGACGAGAGAATAAAAAAGGCAATGCAATCAAATCAAATGAAAATTGCAGAGAGTATGTACATCATCTATCACACTATACTAATATATCTACAAATATAATTGGTAGAGAAATGTACTTAATGGATACTGTGTTTGTGTATTAGCATAATACAGGAGATATTGAAATAGAATAGTATACAAATGCCTATATAGATTGTTTTAAGCATAAAGGCAGGTATGGTAGACAAAATGAATATGAGTATAACAATATGAGTATAATTTCATCATAGTATACCAAGTAGCAGTAAACTATATAAAGATATATGTGTAAATTCACAATAGCATACAATATGACATGAATATAAAAATGGTTGTGAGTATGCATATAAATGGTTGAATTTCACAATAAGAGGCATACATGTGGAATACTATTATTGGTATTTTCTTAACAGGTACAAGAGGACACTAATGTTCACTTTCATCAAAACTAGTGCAAGTAACAGTGTGTAGTTAAGATGCCGCATGTATTTTATTATATGGTGTTGGAACAGTTAGATATGATAAACACATCACTTTACTACTGTGGCAGCGAAATCCAATATCATAGTGTTAAATCTGTGAAAGGTTTGTTAGTGAGACTGTCACTGCATAGGTGCTGCTGCCCATATGGGACCCCGGCCCCCGGCCCCCGCCCCCGTCCCCTGTCAACATGCCTGCTGGCTGCAGACACATAAACACGACGGTGCGGGGCAGCCCTGTGCCAACACACACACACACACACACAGACACACACAGACACACACACACAATCACACGAAGACACGGGGATGCGTCCCCCAGAGAAAAGCTAACTTGCCACAGACTATCACCGGGTCCTCACCACCACCACATCCGCCTCTCTCTCTCTCTCTCTCTCTCTCTCTCTCTCTCTCCAGCTCACGGTCCCTCTCACCTCTGGGCGCCTCCTCCCCTCTGCTGCCTCTCAAACTGCGGGACAGTGCGGGGCTCCGGGCCCGGAGCTGGGGGGGGGGGGGCGGGGTTCACCGCCAACGTTCCCTTTGACACTCGGGACCGACTGATGGTAAAAGCGGAGATTATTCCACAGTGTCCCTGAGTAAATGTGTTACTCTGTCAACTCAACCTCTCTCTACCTCTCCTCCCCTCTCTCTACCCCCCCACCCCCCCTCTCTCTCTTAGTCACGTCAAGTGAACGTAGCTGGGACAGGAAACATGTTTCAAAATAAAAGCAGTAAATGAATCATCCACTATAAAAGCTCAAGCTGCAACATGCATGTTTTCAAATCAGAGGAGCCTTATTCTTATTAGTCATGGATTTGATTTTGTATGATCATTTATTATGTACTGTGTCATTTTGATTGGGTTTTTGTTGCGTTCTTCACTTGTTGATGAAGAAACATTTTCCACACAGATGTCTGATGAAAGATGACTGAATTTCTAATCAGAGTTCACAGTGGTGAAGAAAATAATCACATTAATAAGGCTCACTTGTCCTTACTTGAAAATATGACTTTATAAAAATGTCAGTATTATACCAAAAGGGAGCGAACAGCCGCCTAAGTCCAGTATCAGTCATGTCAAGATGTCCATTATCCTCATGATCACCTTATCACAACATCAGATAAATGATGGCAACTCCCAACACAAAACATAAACCATCTGATCTGAAGCAGAGGTCGTCAGACCTCTCAGGTCAATGATCTATAAAACAGTCATATACGTAACATTAAGGTATCACAGTGTGTATAAGTAAGACATTTTCTGATCATATCACTCACCGGCCACCAGGCTTCTAAATTCAGTTAAAATTTGCATCCAACAATCCTCTGTTTATCTGTTACCTGCCTGTTTGCACTCTTTGTTTGCTCACCTCTGGAAAATATGCAATAACATCTATACTTGTACTTATACAATACACATATGTCCCTTTGGTTTTACACTGGCACCCACTAATGTATATAGTACTATAGTATTATACTTGATTTTTCTATATTGAACTCTTTTTTACAGTTTTATTAAAATGATTGCTCTTATTGCATTGTTGAGCTGAACACTGTTGACCCTGTATTGACTTACATTTAACAAATACAACTTGAAATATCTTTATGAGTTAATACCTATAGTATTTGCAAGTGTAAACATATTTCACACACATTGTGAAAAAATATTGAGGATGATTAGTGATTTAGTGCAAAAAAATCATATTTGATTTAATGCATTTATCATCATCAATATCCTAACCCTCCTGTTACCTTAATATTTACTAACATCATTTATCCTTGGCTGTTATTTCACCCCAGCAAATTGAATCTCGGCAAAAATGATCATAATCAAAGTTGTTACCCAAGTTTATGTTTCAGTTATTTTCTTCTTCTTCTTTACAGTGAGAAAAGATTGGGAATATAAAAAACACTTTAAAAGTTTTTTCCCAAGAATAAAATAAAATAAAATAAAATTAAAAAGCCTTGTAATCATCCATCTGTTATCTATACCGCTAATCCTTTGAGGATAGTGAGGGGAAGCTGGAGTGTACTACTACTACTACTACTTCTACAGATAATATTGTTATTTGTAGTAGTAGTAGCACACTCCAGCTATTAATAATATTATTATTATATCATTTTAATTTATATGGCACCTTTAAAAACGAAAAAACAACTAATAATAAAAGCAATGAGAAGCTCAAGTATAAAACAGTAAAAACAAATACAAATAATGGGAACATTGAAAAAGATAATAAACTTCAACATGTTTTAGAAGGTCCTAAGAGATACATGAACAATCAACACAGATGCATACATTTAGCCCTTGTTTATTTCATTGTTTTGTACCTCAATGGTAAAATGGGAACACTTTAATAAGCTGAAATAAGCTTTTATTGTGAAGGAATATTCACCTGTTTTCCGGTATAGCTAGTAGCCAATGACAGCTGTGTCATCACTGCACCTCGCTACCATTCATCTCTGACGTCAGAGCTACGCTGAGAGAACAGCGTGTTTTTCAGGCCCAGTGATAATAACAACACTGGTTCCTCTGCAGCTCAGCTGATGACAGGCCCATGCTCTCAGACACTAAACTACAGAGAGGGGGGGACTTTACATTCATGTTGGTATTGCATGGATCAGGCTGCAGAGGAACAATGGCTCATTATCACCATAATCAGCACTGACACCACAGACAGACCACAGGCATCCTCCACCACTCAGCCATCCTCAGCTCTCAGGGAGGAATCCACTCGCTGTGTGTGTGTGTGTTTGTATCATGTTCCAACCTGTCCCTGTCCTCTCTGCACCAGCTGGACAATGTTCAAATGTGATGTTATGTAATATTTACCAGGCTTCTCTCTGAGGTGGAACCTGTTTGGCTGCTGAAGGGCTCTGCCTCCACACTGGTCAGGGCAGCAGGGACTCATGTCTCCAGTTGAGGTCTTTGATGGCAGGCAGCACTGTGTGGTGGTGAGCTTTAGTGACACCTGCTCTGTTAGGTAATTTATTAATTTCCCTCAATCACCACAACCTGGCAGCAAACAGCCTCCACGTGTTATTTACTCTGTGGATCTGCATCTAGCTCCAGACATGTGAGAGGCTGTTTTATGGTCATTTTCAGCAGAAAGACAAAGGGGTCAAGCGCCACTATAAGCTGAGACTGCCATCTAGTGGTAGTATGAGGGTTATTTGTACAAAGCAATGATTGAAAAACAGAAGAGGAAAAAGGTTTTAGTAAATAAATCAGATAAACAGCTCTTAGCCAAAACGCTAGTGGCTACTGTAGTGACAACAAATTAATGTATGTCAAGTCAATTCTGACTCTTGACTAAGTTAAGGCATGTGTCAACATGGGCTTAATAGCTTTAGTTTATATTTGTATCCTTATTGTAGGAGCTATTTCATAGTTTGATATATTATATTGTTATTTTTGCATCTATATTTGTAGACACTAAGCACCAGACCAGGTAGGATTTAGAGTAAAGGTAGCAGCTGTGTTAAGGGGAAGCACCAGGAAGGGACATGGATTTTTATCAAAGCATGAAAAGAAGCTGCAGGATGAGCACGTGTATGTTTGCCTCTGAACTGGAAAATAACTCAACCCAACAGTGAATCTTGCCTAGACAATAGACTTAATAGCCTGAGTACAATCCAATGAACTGTTGCCTCAGTGGCTTTTCGTTAATGTAGTTTTTTAACAGATATTCACTACACTTGCCAATATTAATGTGACATGTTAATAGCCCAGTAGATCTGTCTGCACTATTTAAAGGTTCAATATGATTTAAATATACTTCATATATTATATCATATATTTTGCTGAACATATTCAGAACTAAAGATAAACTTGGGTTCAGCTCACAAAACCCTCCTGTTCCAACATTAAGGCAAAACCACTCAAATCCATCAAGATAACTATTGTTAAAACATTAAAATCTAACAAGATATAGGCATTTAAAAAAAACATTTTGCAATGCATGATGAATAGTTTCACTTCAGATCTGAATTGTTGACCGTAGGAAGACTTCTGGGTATTAATATGAACAGAGACATTGGGGGAGTTTGGGTATGAGAACACAAACTCCTTTTCACCTGTTCATTATTATATTATTTAACTTATATCATTTGATAATACATATTCTTTGGCGTCATAATTCTCAAAAGATTAACTACATCACTGCTGCATCAGCGAAGTGTTTCAACAGAAAACCACAGAGAAAGAACAGGATGTGCAGTACAGTGCTGATGGAAATGAGAAACCAGGTCCAACAAGACAACTGACTCAGTCCTCAGTGGAGGTGTCACATGATACCACTTCTGTAAGAGGAAGTCATATAGAGCGTTGCAAGCATTTACTTTATCAATGTTCAAAGATGTATTCACAGGTGGAGAACATGCAATCGAGCTACTACATGTTTTACCAAATAGAGAAAAGAGGAGACACAGATGGAAAATTGAACAGAAACATTTATTTAGTGAAAACTGTTCACTTCTTTGCTGCCACCTTCTGGAGCTTCTTCACCTCATGCTTGATGATCTTGTTCCTCTGCAGAAAACAAGAACAACTCTCAGTAACTGCTGCAGGATTAACACACACACGAATGGCCACGTGCCACTGGTTGTGAAGGGAAATGAAATCACTTCATTTATCTGTCACAAAGTGACAGTGGCATCAAGCTGTTACAAATGCTGGCCCAGTGGCACAATTACAGTAAAACTAAGTGAGCCATCATTTATTTTACTTGTTTGGTCTGAAAAGGCTGATCACATTCAACACAGCTTTAAAAGTACAACACAGCCTTTCACACAGGGTAAGTTCATTAATAGTGAGGGTTTACTATAGAGAGCTGTCCTCAATAAACCAACCATGTTCACCCATTTAATAAAGTGGATATGAACTACAATATGTCTACGCTGCATTTTTATATTCAACTTTAAGGGTGTAACTATTGAGAACAGTGTTGTTTTAAACCAATTAATTTGTCCATGTGGGATATTTTGATTTTTGCATTAGCTACAGATGATAAAGCTCATCTTTCGTACCAAACCAACAGAACTTGGGTTCGGTTACTTGGCTGATTTGCTTAACAGGTGATGTGTTTCTGTAGCACTTACCATCCTCTTGGCCTTCATCACCTTGTAGCGGTCAAAGTCAGACATCTTGGCCCTCTGCAAAGAAAACCAGGGAAATAAAGTCAGTGATATACATTTAAGTTCTGGATACATTTCATTACAAAACATGATAACCAGGATATATGATGATTATTAAAGACAGTAAAAAGTGTCGACCACCGATAAGTTTCAATGACCAATATGTGTTAACCCAGTCTAGTTGAATTTTACTGTAATCAACTGTAATAACTTAAATTCCATCACCAAAAAAGGCCAGAAGCCACCAGGGCTAATCACCCAGAGCCCCAGGAATAGATAATGATTGATCAATCTCAAATGTATTTATGATAATGTAGCCAACAAAAACTTTGGGAAACACAGCATATTTCCATCAGAGCAAGGAATTAGTGATTCCAAAGAGAGGAAACATAACAGAACTTGAAAAAATCCAAACAGTGTTGCCATTGACACTAAATGACGCTGGCGACACATTAAGTATTGGTTCACAGATAGCTTGTTGTGTAAAGGTGATACGTTTCCATCTAGCAAATAAAAAACAGTTGCAGCAGATTTTGAGGTTCACTTGATCAAGTGAGAAACATCACCCAGCAGCTCAGATGACTGGCTCAGGTGAGATGAGGACCCACAGCTTCACCTAGCCATTCTAAGCTTAACCAACATGGCTACTCTGGTTTAGTCAATGATATAGTAACATTTCCAGAAGACAGAGCTCAAATTCAACGTGTTTATGATCCACTCCCCCCCCCAAACAAATACAACCTCCCATGTTTATCTACAATCTGAAAAGTGAACAGTTAATCTACAGTCACAAAAACAGAATAAACCCATATATGGACTTTAATTATTAATCCTGAAGCCAGATTAAAGAAATCTCCAATATCAGCTGCATGGTGTCTTTGATCACTACTATATGAGAGCCAATCATTTCCACAGGAGAACAATGACACTGTTCCTGCTCCTCTAATAACACTAAGATCTAAACATTTATAATATCCAACTCGGTGTTAACAATGACCAGATGATGAACACGGCTTTACCTTCTGTCTAGCCTCGATCTTCTTGGCCCAGTTGCTTTGTTCCCACTTCTCGTTGACTTGGGCCTTTTCCCAGGCTCTCCTCACAAACTTCTGACGGGCACTGTGAAACATAACATACAGTAAGATCTTGTAGTAAAAGCATGTGTTGACACTGTAAAACATATAGATGTTTCCATTGGGTCAATTTAAAAAGCTGGCTCTGGGTAACGTCATGGGATCACTGGCGAACTACATTTATTAAAACAAGGATGTATTATATCCAAGTTGGTCACATTTGTACAAAATACAAAGTCCAATCTTCAATTTACTTCAGATTACAATGCTGAAGCTGTGACTCCAGATGGTACTCTTATGTACCCTGGAATTTCAGTAGTTATTTAAACTTTATACATATTTACAGACTTTACAGTCCAGTGCTTGTAGCTTGTAGACCTGAGGACACATTCTTTGAGAGATTCTTAGTTTTTTCCATCTCATCCTATCATCTATTATAAAACAACTACATGTTAAAGGATAGGACAGACATTTGAAAAGCTGATCCAAGTACATGCATCTTAGGTGTGTTCATTTTCTGTGTGTGGTCACTGCCTCCCACTCACCTGTGAGGTACTTTGATGACGTAGTCTGTGAGCTGCATGCACTTGAAGGGCATAGATTGCCTCTTCACCTCCTGTGCAGGGACCATCAACCAGAGCCTGGATAACACGGGGCACAAAAAAACACAACACAATCATTATCAAGTCCGAAAAGAAAAAGCTGCCAATGATCAATAACTGTACTTCAGGGGGCTCACCCTATTTTGATCGATGACTCAACGATGGCCACCAGCTTGCCAGCATGGGGTCCGAAAGAGAGGTAGGCGACGCGGCCGATCTCAACGAAGCGCTTGAACACCTGAGAAAAGACAACGCACACGAGAAATGATCAGAAACGGCTGGCGGGCGGACGCGAAACCTGCATGTCAGCCAGCACGGAGGCTGGGGAGCTAGCGGTCGGTAGCACTGAACTAGCTAGCAATCAACTAGCATATGTCCCTGCTAACAACTACACGAAACGGGCTACGTAGAACGATCATGTTATAAGATACATTAGATGTTACACAGTCGTACACGCATGATTTGAGCCAGTGTTGTGGAGACAAACCGAGAGAGACGGGTTGTTTCACCGAGCTGTTCTCGGCCCTCTCAGCCCGACCGACCACGTTGCAGTACGGCAAGAGCCGACATCTTAACTAACGCTCATTTAAAGGCTAAACCGTGTTTTACCATTACAAACACTCGACCAATATGTGAATGGGTGTGTTAACAACACATGCGACTCATATTGCTCCAGTGAAACCACATATAGGAGAAGAAATGCATCTTGTAAATGCCAAAACCCTCATGGCGAACTCACCATGATGGCAGTCCGGGATCAGAAAGGACGTCAGCGCTTCCGCCTGCCGCACATACAGCTTCCGCTGATCCGGCAACGCATGCGCAGTCTGACTGGTTTGAGCGTCAGAGTAAACCAGTGTTAAAATAGTCTAATATTATAAAGCTGTTTACAAAGTTTAATAAGAAGCGATAGTTATAATAATAATAATAATAATAATAATAGAAGAATACATCCTGTGAATGTAAATTACATTACATCCCATTAAGTATTTTTGCACTCTCAATCCATTTTTGCACTATTCCGGTTTGCACTAGTCTATCCTATCCAACGTGTCCCTTATGACTGCATACTCTGTTGTACTGTGTACTATGTTTTGAGTGCTTAATATGTTCCGCACTTATATGCTCTGTCTATTTATATATGTGTACACTGGGGATCAGAGAGAAACGGCATTTCAATCCCGTCTATGTCCTGTACATATGGCAGAATTCACAATAAAGTTGACTTTGACTTTGACTAATACTGTGACTTGATCCCAAACATGAATAACTTAAATCTGTGCTGGTAAACACAGCAATGAAAGCCATGGTTTTGCATGGCATAATAATATAATCACTATCTATAATACTTCAAATTTAAAAGTATTATATATATTTTTAAATGTGTATTCATCGTTCATGTGAGTGACATCAACACCAACTCGTCACTAAATAGTGTATGTAAATACAACTTGAAGGCAGGGGAGTGTGTGTATGCTTAATCAAACGTTAAATACAGCTATTGTATCATCACTAGGATTAATTAATGTTTTAAGGATATGATAGTTGTATGCTAAGATTTATTTATCTGCACTTCTGCACCTGAGCCCTTTCCATAAAGGCACATATTGTAAAATGTTACTGTATTTGAAGTTTATTACATATCTAGGCAACATATTCAGTTTATTTATACTGTAAGACACGGAAACAGCAACTTATTAAATTCAAGGAGCTGTAACCATCACAATTTTTGGCATTTTTACCTCAAAGATTATATTAGCAAGTTTTCTGCACATTGACTGAATGACGGATTCACCACTAGAGGGCAGCACAACCATGTTACGTTCAAACCTGCCATGGCTCCCTATCAAAGTTGCTATTATCAAGAACTGCCAAACTTCATATTTCGTCCATAATCTATTATCTAGAGGGTCGCAAGGGGCTGGAGCCATTCCCAGCTGAGATGGGGTGAGAGGTGGGGACAAGTTGGACAGGTCGTCTGCAAGTCAATGGACAGATGTAGAGACAAAAAAATATATTTCAGACAGTTCCAGCAAAATTAATTAATTTCTCTCATCCCACTCTGATTTGATTGGGCTTTGCAAATAGTGTATATGGTAAGTAGTTAAACACTATCCTGGCTCTTTTGTTGTGGTCCCTCTCTTTGACTTCATTGGAGTTCTTCCACCACCTTCACCTCTCTCACTCCAAACAAAGACAGGAAACACACTGTGGTCCACAGAATAGGTTACATCTCTTTAAGAAAAGTCAAGAATGAGAGTTAGATCAGAAGAGCAATTAGTTCACATTCATCTGAAATTTGGGATTCACTTCGGGGGAAATACACTTAATGAAAAACCACGCAAACAAAATAACATAGAAATCAGTTTATACAGATGTGTTTGGCTGGTCAGTGGAACTCAGTCATGAAAAAACCTGATTAATATTGCTGTCTAATGTCTAATATCCATCACTTCATTAAAGCTAATTCAAACAAATCTTTCATTGCGTAGGCCACTCTGTACTTGTGTTGTGATTTTTGCGTTGCCATGGAGGTCGTTAGTTAATCGGAAGTCTTGAGAACCAAACAAAATGCCATTCTTCAGGAAGGCTGAGTGACGGAAAATGTGATTTATTTTCAGCAGCTACGTCACAGATGCTTTGTCTGGCTCTTCCTGTGGCCCTCTCCCCAATAACATGTTTGTTTTCAGGTCTATATTTGTGTAACCAACTGCTACCGGTGGGGGAAATCCTGTCTGACCTCCCTGATGAAAACACTGGCACCTAGTGACGTCCAGGAGACGGAATGTTAAGTTTTCTTTAAACTGTATGTAATTCATGCCTCTAATCTTTGTTTGAACAGGCAATCCTCAGTATCTGACCGAAATACAAGGAAGCCTGGAAGCAGAGGTCATGGCAGGATTTGCAAACATCCTTTACTATGACA
Source organism: Hippoglossus hippoglossus (assembly GCF_009819705.1). Classification (NCBI taxonomy): domain Eukaryota; kingdom Metazoa; phylum Chordata; class Actinopteri; order Pleuronectiformes; family Pleuronectidae; genus Hippoglossus; species Hippoglossus hippoglossus. The sequence continues at coordinate 15,607,120 of NC_047161.1, forward strand.
TCACACACACACATAGTATGCACATTAATGATGTCTGCTGCATCACACTCGCGTGCGCACACGTACAAACACACACAGATGGTTGCAGTTAGGCTGTAATATTTTTGCTGAAGTTGCCTTTGGTGTTTCATGTCTGGAAAATCTGAGTCATGCTCATTTGACAAATCATCTCTGATCTAATGTAGATCATGGCTTTGTTTAATCACCCTATAATGCATTAGACCATGTTTGTAAGTGAAACAGATGCTCAGATAAATAACACACGTCGTCATCATGGAACTCACTCACACAGGGTGCAAACACAGTGGGATTAATTGTCCAGTGCCCACTAATTCTATAACAATCTTAACAAACTTGTGCATTTCCTTAAGTTAGGTCATTCTCAAAGTTTCACGCTTGTGGAGGGAATTTAGACCAGAGGAGATAACCGTGAAACTGCATGAAAACACAGGGGCCCTTTTTGTAGGACTGTTGACTGCATGTGTGCCCCATCCAAAACATTCAACACAAGACTTCCTGAGGTTCCCACCAGTTCACACGCAAAGTTTGAAGTTGATGTGGGCCACTTCAGGCAAGGATGCTGCACTTCTGGTCTTCTTGTGGACCGGACAAAATGGATGTAAGCCTAAAGTGGCCCATGTGGTAAATGGTGAAAATGGTCCAAATAGCACAAAACAAATTCAGGCCATGTTTGTGACATGGCCCAGATCTGGATAACAGGAGCGGACCGCCTAGTGTCATCATTCCACGCAGTACGTGGGCTGGATGACAGTGCGGGCCAAATCTCTTAACTGCTGAGCTATGCTAACTAGCTATTGGTGGTATAGCTTCACAATTACCTACAGACATGACCGTTGTATCGATCTTGTCACCTAATTTCTGGAAAGAGAGCATTTATATAGGCCTGAGTTTATTTCACAAAATGTGGAACAATCTCTTAGTTTGTTCTCATCATTGTGTAGAGTGACAGATGAATGAAATAAACAGTGGCTAAATACCCTGACCAATCCATGACCCTGATTTCTGAGACGTTCTTTTAATTAAATATAATAAATATTCCCTAAATAAAAACCTCTTGCATTTCAATTTTTCTGTCCCTTCGGATAAGCTATGCAGACTACTGTTAGTGGTTGGTGGATTCTGTTACTATCGTGTACGTGGCTCTAATGATAAGCTCTTCTGACCCCCCAATCAACACTATGATTGTTTGGGTGCAAACACACCAGAGGAGAAGCTCAGAACTGTGTTTTGAGAAAAATAGTAGCAAAGTAAGCTATTTGTTGTTGGGACATGTTGAAACAGGCCAAAGCTTGGTACACACATAACAATAGCTTTTGTGAATGAGTATTTTGTATGTATGTGTGTGTGTGTGTGTGTGTGTGTGTGTGTGTGTGTGTGTGTGTGTGTGTGTGTGTGTGTGTGTGTGTGTGTGTGTGTGTGTGTGTGTGCGCAGTCCTGTTGCATTTGTCTGCAACCACTGATCCAGACTGCCAGGCAGTCCCATGCAGACCAGGCAGCAGCACAGCAGGGTGTTGTGCCACCGGGTCACCACTTCCCATCATGCTGTTCAGTGTGGCCAGTTCTGAATAAGTGACTCAGCAAGCCCTTGATGGACATTTTTATGTCACTGGTCTTTCACAAAGGAAGGAAAGTAACACAATGCTCCCTGTGGGGTGTGTGTGTGTGTGTGTGTGTGTGTGTGTGTGTGTGTGTGTGTGTGTGTGTGTGTGTGTGTGTGTGTGTGTGTGTGTGTGTGTGTGTGTGTGTGTGCCATGCCAGGCCTTCCCATCCAGCTGCTGCTTTTACAATCCCTAATGAAGACTGAGTGTGTGTGTTGTGTATTTGACTGATTGCGTATGTTTTCCTGTCCTGATGCCACCACATGCCACATTCTCACACTTCACATTCACTCTGGCATCGCCTATGAAGTTTGATTTCCTGAGAAAAATCCTTTTTCCTTTTTCATGCGTCGCGGTTGGTCAGCCTTCCCTTTAGGGCCGACTCCATTCTTGTCACAGGGATAAACAGAAATAAAAAGAACCATGTGGGTGTGGCTGTACGGCGCGGAGTGGGAGGATTTTTTTCTCCTCTCTGGAACAGAAACCTGACGTGAAATATTTTATAAAGTGTTGCTGCTTCAAATACAGCAAGCCAAAGAGGGAGCAGTGCATGTTTTATATAACAGGCCATATAGAGAGAAAATTGGCCCCAGCCTTAGTGAAGCTGTCATCTGCTGGAGTAGTAAAACAATGGGAGTGAAGGGTGAGAGATAACAGAGCACTGCCCCTGCTGTGATAATAACACCGTGTGATGGCTATATTTAGGGACTCACTTTGCCAGAATTGCCTTGGTGCGGGCGTGTGTGTGTCACAGCTACGCAGCGCCACAACAGCTCATAATTTAACCTCACCAGTATAATCACTTTCAAATGCACTTCTGACTGAAGTCCCCCTTTTCCCTTGCAACAGAAAGATATGCTGTCAAATTAAAAACAAAGGCGTGTTGTTTTACTTTACAGCAAGCAATTCATTTGTATATGTGTCCCTTTTATATCCACCGTCATATAATATATTATGTGATCTCTACTAGGAGTTGTCCTCATCGCATTTCATGTGAAATAGAGGGGGGCTGCACTGTTGCTGTCTTCCCTATCAGGCACACACACATACACGCACACACTTGAAATTTGACCTTTTCATAAACGGACATTGCAGCCTTTCTCCTGCATTCTCGGGCCGAAGCACACGACTCATTAAACTCACAACAGAGCGCGCTACCAAAGACCTGCAGTAAAAACAGCTCAGGCCTGGACGGCAGAATAACAACTTTTCACTGGATTTGTTTCACTCGGGTTTGAGGCCAGCTGATGCATTTACAGGAGCTGTAATAAGGCTTCCCTCCTTTGCCGTCTTATGAGCTGCACACTCGGGCGTAGATTTTGTTTGAACAATGGGGGTGCAAGTGTTATTTCCTGCTTTCTGGTGAATGTTTATGCAAGTGTTCTTCTGTCAGCTCATAATTCATATTCATAATTTGGGGTATAAAAAAAAGGCCTTTTTTCAAAATATAAGTCCTCTGCCTCTTTCACGTTTTTACACCGGGGGGGATAATTGTTATGTATCCTGTAGCAGGATGATCTTTGGATATTCATGGTTCGATCTCCTTTTGCAATCTCTGTTTATTCCGACAGAGCCAAATAACAAAACCCTCCAGTCAGTTGTGTGTATAAATGAAGTCCATACACAGTAATATGTCAGCATAACCTTGAGGTAGGGAGTTAACTTACAAATGTAATAACAGACAGGCTAACATTTTTGAATTTGGATGACAAAAATGTCACACACCACTCCCATGGAGTACAACAGCAAAAAGGGGAGATGTGAGGTGGAATACACACCTTTATGAGGAGAGGTCCCCCAGAGGTGAACATAGGGGTATTACTCGTATTGACTGTGGAGGTCTATAGTTTACACAGATTTTTGTGTAATAGTAACATCAAATATAAAAAGGTATATTGGACTCTGCTGCACATATTACTGCTGCATTATTGTCAGTGTTACACTGGCTACATTAAGTCTTTAAGGTGCAGTCAGACTGGGTTAACCTTGGTAAAAGTTACTGTTCATCAGTGTTGAGAAACAAGTAGGACAGGAAATAGCATTTATTGAGTTGTAAGCATCAACTGCTGTCGCTAATTTGTCTGATAATTTTTATTTACAATTTACTGATGTTGATTAATGAAAGTAGGTGAGTATGTATTGTCCCATTACTAACAGAAATGAATGGAGAATAAAATCAACATTATTATTATTATTACTGCACCTGTATTATTAGTACATGTAGTTTTTATAAAACACCTGTATGTGCATGTGCATGGGTTTTAATTAGCATTTAAATCTCTTCAACCCTTTGTTAGTTTATAAATGTTAGTTTTGTGTCACCTGTAGTATTTGTTCCTTGTTTATAATAGCCAAATTTTGTATTCCCCCAGTCACTATATAAACGGTCTATAAAAATGGACGAGGTGAAATGTCATGATTGACAGCTGAGACAGACTCAAGTTGTTAGTTGCTAACATTGTCTGATCTTTCTCTTTGTTTTCTTTTGCTTCCCAATACATTATGTTGTATTGTTAAAGTTGCATCATATGACTAAACCCAAAAAGCTTTTTGCATCCAAAAACAGGGAAAAGGTATATTTACAGAATATCACAAATAATCATATAGCACATGTTATGAGGTCGCACTGAGGCAAGAAACCAAAGTGAAAGCAGTTTTAGAATTCCAGAGGGACTCATTTAATAATAAACTAACGGGTGTCTTATTTGCTGGTTAATTATTTTAACCCATTAATGTTTTTATGTATTTATGTTATTGTAACATTTGAGTAACAGAGCTTTATGTTTGAATAAATACAGCTTCTGAGGGCATGTGCAGGTGAGGATACGTACAGGCCATATGCCCTGTACGTATCCTCACGGCTTCACTCTTTTCCTGTCAGCATAACATGTTTTCTCTCCACTGAGTGGGCCAGAGTGTTCCCTGACCTGTTTCTATTGGCCGAGAGCCAGGGATTTTGGAAGACATCACGACGAGATAAGCCAATCAGAGTGGCCAGGGTAACATCAGGGTTATCAGTGCTACTGTTTACCTAACCCAGTTCTCCAAACACATCCAACACGTGTGGAAGCCTGTGCACGTTAGCAGCTGCAGCTCACCTTCGGAGGAGTCTACGAGCAGTTCACTGTTATTATAAGAAACAAACCATCAAGGGAGCAGAGGTATTACAGGAAGTCCCAAGCTATTAGACACTGACTTTACACACACACACATACTGTGTCTTTCTTATGCACGCTGCTCCCCTCCTCCCTTTCTTTTTGTCTTCAGATTCTGGACAGATGTGTCAGGATTTGGGCACAAGCCAGTTCCAAAGATACTAGAAGTTCAGACACAGCCCTGCAGAACAGACTCTCACACACAAACACACACAGAGCCACACACACACACCCACACACACAGGGAGAGACATAACCCCCCCCCACCCCCCCCCCCCCCCCCCCCCCCCCCCCCCCCCCCCCCCCCCCCTTCCTGTTGAATTTTGTTCCCACTGTTCTGAGAAAACTGAGGCTTGACTTTTATGAGGGAATGTTCTGGTCTCTGGTCTTTGTCAGCAGGGTTTGATACTGGTCATCCTGCCATGGTCATCCATCACAAACACACTCTCTGGGTTCGCTCCTGTTTGACCTTTCCCTGCCACCTTAGATGGAAAGTCCAGCTGTGCTCAGCCAAAGTAATAATCTGGACTTTTCTGAAATTACTGTGTTGCTAAATCAAAGAGGTTACTATTCTAACACGAAGGTTGGAAGTGGAGTTGTATTACTGTGCAACATGACCACCTCATAGTCAAGGTGTGTTAGTCTGCAAAATCCCCCACCCTCCCACCTGGCGTGCACTTTGATCAGGAGCCACATAATATCGGAATGGACAATGGCTCCTTCATTATCTCACAACTCCAAGGAAGTAGCTGCCACCGAAAATGACTGAGATTGTTGTTGTAGCTGAAAGAATTAGATGTGCACATAAACATGTTCATGTTGGCTTGTGCACTAGATGTCAGTGTTTTACTCAGGGAAACCTCCTCTGTGCGGCTCCACAAAATAACTGTCCTCGCTGTACAGTTCAGGAGCTCACAGACGCCACAAGCATAAGCACAGGGATGATCACACTTTAAATGAGGAATTGCATGTTTAGTTAAAGTTGGAAAAGACAACATCTTGTTGAATGCGAGATTTTAAACTAGAAACGGACCCAGAGAGGCGTAACTTGAATCCAGTATGAAGTGATAAAAGTCTCTGATCTAAAGTGGTTGTTGGAGATTAAACGGCTCAAAAAGCTTTTGGCCTCTTGATCTCACAGTTTATCTTGTGCTGCAGAGCTCACAAATCACCCTCAGTCCAGCTTGGCTGGCGTTCAGCAGCGAGACTCCAAGTCGCTGGCTGACGCATGTACAGTGCACTCACCCTCGGGAAGTTTAAGTGATTAACCTTTTTCGATTGACTTCTCCATCTGAAGCAGTTAGAAGCTCAGATATCTGTTTAGTTTATCTCTGATTCCTCTTCTCTGTGCTGCCAGAGCCATTTGCGTTTCTGTGTATTGTTTAATGGACGTGGAGCTCAGCCTTGACCTAAACAAATGTGGTTTCGATTCTGGCAGTGTTGCTATTAATATCCAGTCAGGCTTTTGGCAGCAGACAGCTGATACTTAAAGAGGGAGACAGGGCATGATGGGAGGGAGCTGCCTGTCCGCCTGGTGCACAGGGGAAAATCTTTGCATAACCTAAGAATACTTTGCTTTAATCCGTTTCACAGTCAGTAGTTTAATACATCAGGAATCTGCAATTACACAGCCACATTTCCAGGGGCACGGAGTGTTTTAAGCCACAGTTGGGGTTGATAAGCTTTTAATGGGGAGTGGTATCTTTGCTTGTAAGGCTCCAGGGAGTGTGTAGTCTTATGTAAACTCCAGGAAAGTGTTGATTTCTGTCTGTTATCATTCAGTGGGTAAAGATTTCAGGTTGTAATCCAGATGGACACTCATGGTCTAACAACGTGAGCACTTAATGACAAGATTAATTTAGAAAAGGAACTTGTTGTTTATCGCTCCTAAAATACTTGTGTTTGTTGTATTTCTCTTGCACTCAACAGTTTTTTTTAAATGCCAGCCTCATTCCCAGTGCTCATTTGCCCTGCTCATAATGAAAATCCCTGGTGCCTGGACGGACTCAGGTTCTGAGGTGCAATGCAAACATTCCAAGTGATTTAGCCGAGGCAAAATTAAATTCCTTGGATGATTATTGCTGAGGTCTTTTTTTTTTTCCTTCCTTCTGCTGCGCTCATAAAAGAAAAGACTTGCAGGTGCAGGAAGAACATTCCTCTATCGTGCTATCGCTATTGAAATGGGAGTTGTGTTCCCTGCTTTCTCAGTGTTCTATTCCTGTAGCTAACGGAGCCAGAGCCAGATGGAAGGGTGGCGTTCCACCACATGGCGATCCAACCCAAACATCTGCCTGGCAACGATGAGGCCTCTCGCTGAGACAAAACACAGGCCAGCTCTGAGCGATACCTTTACAAATGATTATTCTGCTTGATTGGGAATAGCTGCTGTGCGCTGCTTATGGGAGACGAGATGTGAGGTTGGAAATACGTATATTTCTGTCTCAATTTGCATGAAGCAGGAGTAGATGTTTCACTTCACCCAGCCTTCACCCAGTTAACCTAGCATTACCTCCACCCTCAATCAACCTTCACCCAGTTCACCCAGCCCTCTCCACAGACTGCAGAAAGATAAGAATGGAGCTTCTATGGCCTCACCTACACATTTGTCAAGGAACTTTTGAATCTTGGAATCACTAGACGTGTGTATTCAAGTCACTTGACTTGGACTTCAGTTCGACTTCAGTACTGATTCGAAACTTGGTCAAATCAAAGAAGACTTGTAATTTCACCTTGTTTTCCAGCATCTGTGACTTGAGATTTCACTTAGAATTTGGCCACATGATATTAATAATATTGATAGTGCTATTAAAGTCATAAAAAAGGAGCTATTCATTTTCTTGACGAATATGTAGAACTTGACAGCAGCCAATCACATTGCACCCATGATCATTTACCTTTAAAGGGTGCTCTAATCAATATTTTTATATTGGAAGTGCTTCAAATCACTATCTGTGGAAGTGGTAGCTCCACAGCGTCTCAATCACCACCTGGTGGATAATTGCAGTATACATCATAAACCCTGCCTCCCCCATGTTAGTGGATGGGACATGGAACAAACTGAAAAGTCAAAGTATAAGTCAAATACATTTTGATCAAAGATGGTTTCTGTCATTTTAGGGAGTTTTTATCACTGATGTTTGCTCAAACGGACATTTTTTCTACTTAGTTTGGTTTGAATTAGTTATTTTATGCTTGTATAAATGAGGGGAAAAGTCATGATTGACAGCTGAGATCGACAATTGGTCGAGTGTGTGTTCCTTCCCCTGATCACACAGACTCTGGCTCCAAATGGCAGCATTGATATCCAAGATATTTTAGTTCATTTCTGGATCAGCTCATTGTTTTGGTTTTACAGCCTACACTCTTATTGTTCTCTCCCATTTCCCATCAGTGTTTCAGGCTACTACTGTATTTCCAGCATACAAGCTCTGATATGGTGATGGTATCGGCTGCCTGACCACCTACGCTATGAAAAATCCAAAACTGAGGGAGTCTCATGACAGTGAGAAGATTTTATCATTATAGTGGAAATTAAATCTGCCCCAGTGAACTTACACAGTGAAGCACATGAATGTTCTCCAAACATGGTGTTGAGACTTTAACGCTTGCTATTACAGTTAACTTATTTTAAATGTACCTCTCTGTCAAGGGTCACTAAAGATTGTGCATTGTGTGACGTGTACAGTTTCCAAATGTGTTGGTGCAACTGTAGAGGCTCAGTGGCACTGACGTACCAGGCAGCCAGAATGAAAAGAATGTTCTGTTATTAGTGGAAAAGCTCCTATTATGTGGATTAATCTACAGCTTCGACTTTGATCTCCTGACTCACTCTAAGCGACTTTGGTGGGGAGCTGGGGCCAGCGCACATTTCAGACACATACACGCCGAGTGAACATGCTGCAAATAATGTCCCCGATGAGCCACATAATCCTGGTTGAAAACGAAATTAGGCTCTTTCAAAACAATTCAAAACAATCTGTCAAATGTCTCAGTGTTCAGTTAATTTTGTTAATCAACAAAAATGTTGGATAATGCTATTGAGCAAAAACAGCCCCTCACCCAAGTAGCAGGAAAGAAAAGGTCCTTTGTTAAAATAAAACAATTACAATGTAGTTGTCCGTGTGTGTGTGTGTGTGTGCATATCACATTATTGAGACTTTTCTACCTTAAGTGGACAAAAATCAAGTCCCTAATAACATAAATTATTACATTTTAAAGTGAAGACATGTTTTAAAGTTAGGTTGACGTGAAATTTAGGTTATGGTTAGTGTGTGTGTGTGTGTGTGTGTGTGTGTGTGTGTGTGTGTGTTTTCAGGATTTTTCTCGGCACCAAAAGGACCAAAATCTCGGAGTCCCACCACAGTGTTCCAAGCTCTTAATAAGATTGAAGTTTGTAAAGTAGATGCCTAATCATTTCCCAATCCCATGTTGAGGTGAAAGACAGAAAAACATTTTGTGACTAATTTAGATTTAATGATTACCAAGGTGTTAACAATATACTCTGTACAATATAAACTCTGAAAGAGAAAGCTGTGAATTTATCAGCAGATAAAATATTAAAGAAGTGTACTAGTATCATTTATTTTTATCATAGCATAAATGAGATAAATGGTAAAAATGAAGCAGACACATCAATATAACATTCAAACTGGTAACTGGTTTTAATCAGTGTATAATTAAAGTCCAATACAGAGTAAATCACATAAGATTAGCCTTTAGGATGACAATCAAGAAAACTGTATGTTCAAAAAGAACGTGAGTCAAGTTTTAGATGTGGTGAGATTACACGTAAAGTAATTGCACAACACTTGCACATTTACCTGGGATGTCATCCGCTGAGGGATCCGTGGGAGATGAAAATATTTTAGCTAAAAATCTGTGAATATTCTTTAGGGTTTCATGAATCTACATCCTAACACTAGTATATCACTCAGTAGAGCGCATACCACCGTCAAGGCCCAATAGTCACTGTTTAAATTCAATCAAGCTGTACCAAATTACACACACTCAAAGTTAACAGTCCCCTAAATCCACCTGATTTAACCAGAAAGAATTAATGAGTAAGTAAGTAATAATAAGTCATCTATTTTACAAAAAACAAAACCAACAGGTGTGAAAACATAGTTCTGTTGGTGAAGGTAATAAAGAGAAGGAGAGAGGCCTATTGGAGGAAAACACTGAGTTCTCTGAATAGTTTACAGCTCATGGCGTAATAGTTAATCTGGATTAAACTGTCAAAGATCTGCAACTGATGCACAATCTGCTCTGCCTCCAATCTAAAACTAGTGTGAGGCTGCACTGAGGCAGAGCTGTGCTTTGAGCTAAATGTTGTCTTATGTTATGACTCTGTGACATGTAGGTAACATGCTGATATTAAGCAGCTATAATGATTAACATGTTCGCCATCTTTAGCAGTTTAGATTGTTATCATGAAGTACTCCACATTATCTTTTCTACTTGAGTAAAAGTAAGTACTTGCATATAAAAACGTATAAAAGTACTTGTCGAGGTGCAGCCTTTTCCTTAATGCAACAGTCATTGCAAACTTTATTATGGCCGAGTCTCGGCCTCTTCTGAAGCCATTACAGCTGTTCCTTGTCCACCAGTGATGCTGCTGCTGCAGGAGGCGGGGTCTAATGTGAGCTGAACATGTAACACAATGCATAGTGAAAATCTGGTGCAGTAGACGATACAGACATTTGCTTATTTATGTAATGAAGTTAATGTGAGAGCACCTGAAAATAAATCTACTAAGTACAGCACATACAAGTGTACTTAAGTACAGTGACAAAGTGAATGTACTTTGTTACATCCCAGCACTGAATAACATTTGCTAATTTGCAATAAACACAAGGCTGAGAGGAAAGTCATTCGTTTAATAATGAACCAATATATTGAACAAAATATATTTTAGAATTTCAGGTAATTATCAAACCATGAATGGCAGATTTCCTTCTTTGTCATTCCGTTGCATGTCATTTGCCATCTAATAATAATAATAGTAACAAGATGGTATGAAGTCAGAGCATCATCAACATTGTTAGAATTCACATGAATTTCTGCACAAAATGTCTTAACAATTTGCCCAATAGCTAATAAAACAAATCAGGGGATCACAAACATAAAGGATTTAAGGATTCATCCTTAACTCCTGTCTAATTGTGAACGTGAACGCTCCTCAAGTCGGAACAACAACCCGTCAAGTTGCAGAAAATCTTTGGTACACGAGTTGCCGAGTTGCTGATGCTGAAGTGCCTAACACCAAACTTTTAAGCTAATACAGACATGTTTACATGTACACGTTTTAAATTGTTCAAATGCATATGTCACGTCTGATACTTTTTTTGCTCTTCATTACTATGCAAATATTGGAAAGTGATGTCAAGGTGTAGTTTAAACGCTGTAAACACATAAATACAACACAATTTTAAACAGCATCCATGTTTTTTCCTCATTCCGACTTCAAAGCACATGAACACAGTGAAGTCGGAACAATGACTTCACAACTTGGAAGATAGAACCTTCTGAGGAGCATGGTGAACACACAGTTACCGTCACTACTAGCTTATTTCACATTGGTCTTTACTCTATCAGCCACTTCTCCCAGCTCTCCACACCAGACACCACTTCTATATGATATTATGTTTGAAGAAGTCATAGCATCCATAAAAAAACAGTAGGTTATCAACATCTGCTCTCAGACCACCCAACCACAGACACGTTGTCCGCACAGACACACCCACAAACACAAACACACACACACACACACACAGTGACTCACCTACAAAACATGGCACAAGCAGAAATGTTGAACCTTGAACGAGATCACACACACACATACAAACACACACACGGTCAGGGTGACCCAGTTCCATGTGGTTGGTTTTGTTTACACCGCAGCGCCCTCAGAGGATTCCAAATGGTCACAACACACTCAATCTGCGACCTGACCATTTATGGCATTTTAATTGTGCAATTGTTTCACACATCAAAACAGCATTCAGAAAGGATGTTGTGTGAAGTTACTCTTTAGCCTGTTATGCATCACATATAAGGATACTGTAGGCCTGGTGTTGTGAGTGGTGGTGTGGGTTGTGTATCTGCGTTTGACCTCCCAAGGCCTGGAGAGACTCAGCTTCCACCACATCTGGGGATGCCGAACTATTTCCCAACAAGGGTCAGGGAGGAATTTTTTATGTAACAGCCACTCTTCTCCTGTGTTTTCAAAACACGGTTGTATGATCATGGGTTTGTGCGAATGATCCATTTCAGTGGGAAGCACCAAGCTGTTTCTGTTGTCGATTGCGTAACTCTATTACACTTTAGCTCGGACTGAAAACAAACAGAGCAGTTGGACTTACTGGTCATCAGACCAAGCCAGACCCCAAGCCTTTAAAGTCTGTTATACCTCCTAGAAGACACTGTGCTTTGTAGTGGTGGAGGGTCTCAACCCTAGTTTTTAACAACCAATTCTTGATGTTGGCGTCTATTCGTCTGTGAAAGAAATTAACACAGAACCTCTCTGTGTACCTTATTTTGTTTGGGTTGTCTATGAGAGTGTGTTGTATGCTTGTCAGATACAATATCCGTGTCTCAATTCAGGGGCTGCATCCGCCAGGGGCTGCATTTTAAAGACCGATTGCGTCAAAGCGACGTGACTAGACTGTCCCATTTCGAAAGGGCTCCTCCAAGAGAGGACGACAAATGCCTCCTTCCATCCCTGAGAAACAGAGGCTCCAATCCATGGACATCCACAAACTATTGCCAGAGGTTCATTGCAGTTCAGTGATGAACCGTTTTTTAAAGAGGTAATGTCGCCAGCAAGAGAATTGAAACACGGCTACAAACGATTCTGAAAAAAATGAAAGAGGAGCTGTAACTAACCCATTGAGTATGGCTGCCAGCGAAATTATCAACACTAGGCTTTCATTATAAGCGATAAAGAATTTCTAATTTTCTTCCGCTTCACCGATCTGGTTTGAAGTTGGGGATCTGCTGTCTGCAATGTTGTCTTATAAGTGACGGTATTTTCTGCTCCAGCTGCAGTAAACAACAGTCCACTGCAAGTACAGTCTAAACTACAATGACCATCGCACGATGCTTTAAATGTTCATTCATATCATGTTAATTGCAGGTCTGATACAAAGATACAGGGAATTTAATTGCCACAGAATTGCTACGGATGTCAAAAAGGTTTTGCCAAGTTCAGTAACTGAGAATGAGCTCTCCCATGTGATGGTTAGGTGGTTTGATACCACCCATCTCACCTAGTTTTGTAAACAATGCCCGATGTGGAGGGCTGATCCTGGAAATATATTGTACCTTTGACCTATATACAGTGCAACTTTTTTTGAAGAAAAAACTGACAAAGCCTCGTATACATGTGGCCTTGGGCGAATGTGTGTTCAGACTCATATTGGATCTTTGGCAGGCTTTCGCATGTGTTATACTGGCTGTCAGAGGCAGGAGGATGTCTGCCAGGAGCAAGTGTGAACCAGTTGGTTGGAAGACTCGGCTCCATCTGGGCTGTCCTTGGGTTGTCTGGGTTGCAGAGGAGGTGCCACCTTAGCATAGAGTATATAATAAACATCCAACCTCAAAATATGTGAATGTTGTCGAGTGCAGTGCTGTATTATGAATAGCTGGGTTCAAATAAGGTATCCTGTCTCCTTACTGGGTCCGCCTCTCCAAGCCTCCCTCTCAACTGCTGTCAACCCCAAACGTGTGTTCACATACTGCAGGTCTGAAAGCAGATAAGGACGAGAGTTAAGTTAACCTGTGAGTGGGTGAAACCTGAGTTAGTGAATGGCTGCTGTCTGACGGAAGAGTAAAGGGGAGGAGGTGTCAAAGATTGTTTAACAGTACAACGTATGACCCGCAGACGAAGTTAAACAGCATTAAAGCCAGCATGTATATGTAGTATTAGTTGGAGCTTCAGTGGTTTGGGATATGACATTTAATGTTCAGCCATTTAGGGGGACACCTGAATTCAATGTGGAATTATTAAAGGGGCAATGTGTAAGAATTGGCTCCATACAAATAGGGGGCAGCATATCACAGCAAAGCTCTGTGTCCACTCATATTAGGAAACAAGGAACTGCACGAGGCGCCCAATGCTTGAGTATCGCTCCTCAACTCAACCGAACAGCTAACGGCACACGCATTAAAAGGAAAACAAGGGGCATTTCATCCTTCATGGTATGTCCGACAGTCCTTCAGCACTGTTGCCACACAACAACAATAAGGGCGGATGAGTGGTGACGGCAAAAAAACGTAAATCCCCTGTAGACCAGACTGTCTCATTTTGGTTTGGCCTTTGTCGGTCCCACAAAGGAGGCGGTCTTCGTGGTGCGGCGTAAACAGTGTCCTCTAAAGGATGCAGCCCTGAATTGAGACAAAACTGTAGACTGAGGACAGACTTGAAGCTGTAGTTAGTGACTCACTGTGACCTCTTGAGGCAAAAGGTGGTCTTACAGGATGGAATGGTATGGGCCAAAGTTAGCCGGTTAGCATGCTAACTTCAGTAGATAGCTTTGTCTGCAATACAAACAATTTCTTTGATATAACATCAAAACTGTCATTTTTTTTTATATTCCTTCATATTGCCCCTTTAAATAAAATAAAATGTAAACATCTCTAGTGTGTATATTGTATGTATATTTACACAAACACACACACACACACACACACACACACACACACACACACACACACACACACACACACACACACATATATATCAATATTCTGTTTTTGAGAGGACTAATACCCTAAGAGCCCTAGCTGTGTCTGTGTAAAGACATTACAGCCTAATAATAGCATATTAACAGCATGCTAGCTTATGCATTAGCATTAAACACAACGATGCTATGGGAATGACATTAGCTTTACAGATATTTGGTAATAAGCCAACACATTTACAAAATCAAAATTTTGAACTCGTGTCAGCGCTAGATGAAAAGGTAAATGATCCTGAACAATTATTTCATTTCATCTTGTGGGGAAAAGGGATGTCTGCACCAAAGTTCACAGTAATCAATTCAATGGTACAAGGAAAGTATGTCAATCCAAAATCAATAGAATTCATCCTCTGGGGACCATGAATGTCTGAATCCAGTTTCATAGCATGCAGCAGTTAATAATTCATAGAGGACTGCTGCTGCTTCATAACTATCACCTTGGTGCAATTTAATGGTTTAATATCTGTGTTTTTTGTAGTCTACTTGCAACACTACTTTTAGGCATTTTATTCTGTGAAACAGTGTGTAGGCTTCCATGTGTGAAATATAAATGGAACAAATGTTATTGCTGAGCTAGTATAGTACAGGCTATATATATTAATTAAATCCAAATGTACTTACTGTAATGTGTGTTTATGATACTGAGATAAAAACCTTATCATATTTCTCTCGTGGTGCTGCTTTAAACAAGCCCACAAGGACTTTGAAATGTGTTTTTTTTGGTCTGCTGGTGATAGAGTGCACGATGTGATTTGACCAGAAGGAAACCCTCTGCAGGTGTCAGGGCAGGTACACGGTGCAGACCTGCAGCAGTGACACCAGATAGATGGGGTGACACTAATGGCTTTCACTTTAGCTCAGAGTCCAGGCATGTGGAGGCCTCCTTCTGCTGGAAGGGTTAAAGTCAGGTCTGGACCGCTGCAAAAGATGCAAGCCTCCACAGCTATTTTTCCCTTTTAAAAAGTGAACTCAAAAAGTAAATGTAAAGGAGAGTATAGCAACTACAAGAAAAGTTAGTCTTCAGGGATATATACAAATTTGTACTCTTTATTTTCGGACTTGTTTTTGGTTATTATCAGATATGCTTACTGACCTCCAACTTGAAAAAAAAAAAGGAAAGAGGGGGTCACTTTTTGCAGTGTACTGTTGTGAATAGGGCGGGGCGGAGAGAGGAGGTTTCCTTCAGTGAGAGAGACAGGGAGAGAGAGAGAGAGAGGGGGGGGGGGGAGAGAGAGAGAGCGCCTGCTTGTATGTGTGTGTGCATGTAAGGGTGCGTGCGTGCGTGCGTGCGTGTGTTTGTGTGTGTGTGTGTGTGTGTGTGTGTGCAGAGACAGAGCGAGAAGTGTCAGCTGGTCGGGGAAGTGCAGGGGGAGAGACCAGTGCATGTGTGCGTCAGTGGACGCGTGCAAGTGTTGGGTGTGCGAACAAGTGTGTGTGTGTGTGTGTGTGTGTGTGTGTGTGTGTATATGTGTGCGTGTGTGTGTGTGCAGGGACGGCACTCCGGGTTGGGGGTGGGGGGACAAGGTGAAGACAACAGATCAGCGGACGGAGGGAGTAGTTTTTTTGGGGGGGGGGGGTTGAAGCAGTTTTGTGTGGAGGGTCCAGACGAGGACAGTCGAAGGAGCGCGCCGGCTGCTGCGTCGTGCGTCCTGGACACGATCCCCCGAGCCACTGAGTCCTGGAGCTGCCCTTTCATTACCCGTAAGCACTTTGGTTTATTCGTGTGTGTGTGTGTGTGTGTGTGTGTGGAGCTGCTGTCTCAGTCTCAGATGTATGTGTTCTAACTCAATATCAGTCTATAGAAGCGTACTACGCACGGGAATATTTCTAAACTCATTTTCATTTCAGAGGTAAGAGTTTTTTATTTTTTTTCAGCCATGGCTTCACACAGTCACTGTGCACACCTCTGAGAATGTTGTCAAACTCCTGCAGGTACCACGGCTCATGGGGGACAGTGTCATTTAAAGGGTACAGAGTGTGTGTGTCTCTGGAAGTAAATGTGTTATTGTTTACAGAGCATGAAGCTATTTTTAACACTACCTCACTGCAGTCACATTTAGACACTGTTGCTGATGGTGTGATGGGACACATCAAAAAACTCTTATTACACACACAAACACACACCATTCACTTGTAGATGCTCCGCTGGAGTTAAGAAGCATCTGCGGTGACTGTCATCCCCTCACTGTACCTGTTTCCGCCACTAAATCCAACTTTCAAGGAGGATAAGCTGCCCGAGTGTGTATACGTGTGTGTGCTGATGGTCTGTCATAAAGCTCCATTAGCTGTGACTTAATGTGGGCTAATCTCTGCACACTGCTAAACTTCCTCCTTCCCTTCTCTCCTTGCTGATGCACAAAGAAGACTGCAGGTCCTTTTAGGATCAGGTGTCATCCGGGCCTTTATAGCTGGGATAGTGGCACACTAATACTGTGTGTTAATGCACAGGTGCTGCATGTTCCGAGAGGCTGCTGTTTCTCTTTCCTCTCTTGATGAGAAAGTACAGCAATAATCTGCCGGGGGGGAAAAAAAGCTCTCCATGTCAGCATCTGAGTCCTCGGAAAAAAAAGTAGGAGTGCGCGTATTATATCCACAAACACACACATACACACTCACACTCACACATGTGGCATTATTAAGTTGCTTCCTGATCCATTTAATTCTCTAGATCTCCCCGTATGACCAGTAAAGCTGAATTACTCCCTTTCTCTTCAGCAGGAACCACAAATGTCAGCAAATGTCAAGCACTCTGAGATTTGGCTTTGCTTTCAGGCTTATTAGCCGCACATATGATCTGCCCTGCTTGCCCTTTTGCCCAGCGCTTTGATTGGTGTGAACACACACTTAAGCCATACGCAAGAACATGAGATACAAAACCGGTCACAGTAGGGGAAAAAAAGTGTGCAATTACCAGCAGCGGAGAGAGGCTGTCTTTTCAGCGTTTGCACACAGTTGCACACACACACACACACACACACACATTTAAACACACATTCTCAGTCAGCAGAGCAACCTAAAGATAGCAGAGCCCCAGTGGAAACAGTAATTAGTGGGGTGAAAAGAGAGGGGGAGGAGAGGAGGGGGAGGAGAAGGAGGAAGAGATATTGTTTGAACCATCTGATATCTGTTATATAATGACCTGTACAATGGAGACACGCTGGGAGTGAAAGTGAAGAGAAACCAGCAGAGTCAAAGAGTGAGAGGAGCTATTTAGTGAGAGAGATGCAGCTCGGTGAGTGTGAGTGTGTGTGTGTGTGTGTGTGTGTGTCTGCGTGTGTGTAGATTCACTTTGCCGAACCTTTTGTCGGAAGCAGTATCAGTTGCAGCACTTGAGGGCTGCAGAAATATCCATCTTATCAAATCAGTTCTTCCTCTATTGAGTGTTTTCTTATTTTTTGCGAATCTTGAGAGAAAAGTTTATGAGGTGGACGTCTCCAAAATCTTAACGCTGCTTCCCGTGAAATTTGGTGGGCAGATAGTAGTTCTGAAAGGGACCAATGGATTCGATTTTTATGGTGATCTGGAAAATAAGCGAGGATAGGACTTTCCATTCAAAATTGATTTTAAAGGTAAAAAAGGGATTGAAAGTCCTGCTCCAAAAATAACATTTCAGCTACAGGGCAGAGGGACACATTTATCTTGATATCATAGTGTTTGGCATGAGTTTTGGGGTGTAGCCGCAAATTGTATTTAAAACTCTAGAATGCATCAATATTGTCCCTTTAATCAATAACACTGGGAAATAAATAGATTACATCAGTAGAGCTGAACATTACTGCAGTGTGTGTATCCTCTTTCCAAACACACATATGCACAGCTTCCCCCTGCTTACTCACAGCAGACAATGCTGCACAATGCAGTGGAAATAGCCGACTCCTATTTCAAGTTCCTTCAGAAATCCTCTCCCCCTCCCTCCCTCCCCCTCTCTCTCTCTCTCCCTCTCTCTCCCCCTGTTTGCCTTGTCCATCAGTCCCGCAGGTGGAGAGTGGTCATGTGCTGAGAGGAGAGAGAGGGTGTCCTATTTAGTCTTAAGCCCCAGGCTTTGTTTGGGAACTGACTTGTGTGTGTGTGTGTTGTACACAATGGCTGTGTTTACATTGGATTCGGTGTGCACATGTTCATCCATGCATGCACACTCATTCACACATGCAGGCTTTTGTTTTTTCTTTGGAAGAGTGTCAGATTTAGGGGTTTTGTCTTTTTTTCTGTAGGTTTTACAAACCAATAATGGTGCAGATGCAACAGCAACTTTAGGGAGTAAATGTATGTGTTATTTCAGGGATAGGTAGCTTTCTTTCCTCTTTTTCAATCGGTTTTCTGTGCTGTATCCTCCCTTCATGTGCAGGGTGCTGGTGAGACCAGTGGGTGTCCTTCCCTACAGAGGGAACACTGAAGGAACACCATGGCCTTAGCGGGATGTCCTGACTACTTCTTACGTCACCCAAACTACCAGGTAAATATTTGGTGTCTCGCCTGTAGGTGTGCTGGTCAGTAGCGTAAAGAATACGTCAAAGTAATGAGCTTTTCTGTTTTCGGGCAACAGAAAAGCTCATGTAAGGACAGTAAATGTCTTTCATTCTGGATATTCTGACTTGTTATATGAGGAAAAGTGCAAGTTTAGTTCATAACTTCTAATAATAGCTCCCGTCCATTCAGCTCCTGTATTTGTGAGCCAACATACACAATGATAATCCTTCCAATATTATTTTAATTAGTTTCTGACAAGTCAAAATGTCAGTAATCCTTGATCAATGTGGTCCTCATTGTTCACAATTCATCTGTGTTTTTAGTAGATAACGCTGTCATGCGTGCCTGCTAATGCCAAAGCATACTTTGTGTGAGCTAAGTAAATAGGATTATGCCTTGGTTCATCAAATGTTAGTTTTTTTATTTAATAGCACTTTCTTATTATCCCTACACAAAGTATTAGTAACATTTAGTCAAATTAACAAGTTGTGAACCCAGCAAAATTCAGATGGAAGCTAAGTTAGCTATTTAGTTAGCTAAGTGCTTGTGTACTTGCTACATTGAACAACCTTGTAGCAGTATCACCATTTCCCCTCATCTCAGTCATGAACTGGTGAAATGTTATAATATAATATAATATAATATAATATAATAAAACAACATTAACATATTAAAACATTTTTTTTTAACAATTGTATCTAACGCAAATGGTCGATTCATATAATCAGCAGACAGAGCTTAGTAAGCATTAATTTGGAATGCCAATATATTTCATGTTGGGTTTGTCAGTTGTTTCAAAAAACACTTTTGATCTCATTTGTTGAATTCCTTTTCACATCCCGATAGCCATCAATGAATAAAAAGTAAAAAGCTGGTGCCTATGACCCTCACAGGACTGTAATAAACATGACCAACAAGGTACGCCAGCCAATCATTTAATTGGGTCTGAATGAAAGAATTGGCTGGCGTACCTGAAATGTATGGTTCTTGCCTGTCTCTGACTTTGATGGCCGTGGCTTGGTTGACGGGAGCTTTAGGAACCAAACAGTTAATTTGCAGGTTGGATTTGTAGAAGCTAAAAGATGCTAAAGCCTCAGTGTTGGTAGTAATTCTCTGTATGACCAACACCCTCCAGATTGCAGACATTAAAGCATTGTTAATACAAATATTGATTAGTACATATGTAGTATAGCTGTAAAGTATGGTTATCCAAACCTCCCTCTCTCTCTAAGTACAGTGGCTTTGAGTTTACTTGCTTCACAGTGAATGACTCCCAGTCTAGTCAGGTGAAATATGGCATTGCGGCAACACAACGGACCCACATCCACTGTCCAACTCCTGCAGAATGAGCCCTTTGTTTGTCAGCTTGGATTTTCTACTCTCCAACCCTCCAGTAACCTAAAGAATTTGGCTAAAGAGCACCGTGGATTTCTATAAATAGGGCACTAAACAAACAGCAATAACAAGCTGTGGGCTCTGAAAGGATGCGATTGATTGTGTGACGTCTTACTGGGACTAATGGGACGACGGAGGTGACGTAGCCTCAGCTGCCTTATCCCTCTTAACGGCGGTACAAAAATGCAGCTCCCCGCTAACCCGAACCGTGGGACCGCTGAGCCCCTGTTGAACTGACATTAAGTTAGATTGGTTCACGTTAGCTTCCAGGATTCAAGGGTTTTTGCACCAGTAAGGCTGCAGTGAATAGTGAATTGAATCCCCATAGAAAACAACATTCCTCCACCCTGCATCCAAAGAAAAAAACAGTTTGATGGCTGGAGGGAGAGAAGTGGGTTACAACATTGCTGTGTGTGTGTGTGTGTGTGTGTGTGTGTGTGTGTGTGTGTGTGTGTGTGTGTGTGTGTGTGTGTGTGTGTGTGTGTGTGTGTGTGTGTGTGTGTGTGTGTGTGTGTGTGTGTGTTATGTAAAGCTTGCCAGTTGACATGACACAGCATGGCAAACACACACACACACACACACACACACACACACACACACACACACACACACACACACACACACACACCCCCCATGGAGTCTCTCTCTGTGAGCAGTGACTGTAGGTTTAGTGTATAGATAAGGAGCAAATTAGCTCTTTTCTGCATACTTACATAACACTATACATAACACCGTGCATGTTTGGGAATCTGGGCAGCATTCCAGGCATGTCTCCAAAGTGTGTGTGTGTGTGTGTGTGTGTGTGTGTGTATCTATCTCAGTGAGAACCATGGTTTTGTGCCAGAGACGTCTCTGAGGAAGCAGCCACCAACCCTCGTTTTCCTTCTCTCTCTTTTTCCTTCCATCTCCATATGTCCTGTATGAGTGTGCGTTTGTTGATGGCCGAGCGATTGCACCACAGAGTACTGAGGAACCACAGACTCGAAGCTCAACTGAGTTATGACTTTAACCAATCAGAAGAGCGGAAAGAATGAAGTGTTTAACAGATCCTCTCCCCCGAACATCAGGATTTGTGCCAGCGGTGCTGAACATGCCTGTTCCCTCAGAGAACATAAACTGTAGCTCTTTCTTCCTGTTCTTGGAGGTCAGAGGACAGCAGCTTTAAGCAGCAGTCACCACTGCAATGGGCTTGTGCTTGTGCTTTCGAGGAAGTATGATGCTCAAGAGAGAAAGTATGTTGAAATGCCTAGATGTCAATGCTGTGGGCTATAAGCTTTAGAGGTTTTGAGAAGTTTGCTCATGATGAAAGAGGTGCCAAGAGTAGTTCCAGGATATCAATCAGTGCAAAAGAGTAACCCTAATATGTCAAGCTGATCGAAACAACTGGCCAAAGTTTTCCTCTAGAAACATATGCAGTGAAATCGAAGAAAATCAAGAAGACTCCTCCTTTTCACGCTTGTTTTAAGAGCAGATACAGTCTGGAAATCACCATAACAATACAGTGGGACAGGGAATCCAAGTGAGCGAGGAAAAAAAATAGCAGGAGTAGATAACATCTTTCAAGCCAGCACTCCAAAAGTTGAATTAAGCACAGACTGTAGTTAATTCACCAGAATATCCTAAAAGTATGTTTGTAAGACGACATATTGTCCAAGATACAAAGCACCAGTTCCTGTCCTTCAGAAACAGAAGTATTGCTAACCTCCATTCAAAGGAGTTTGTCTCCAGCCTGTAATTTATAAGAATTAATGTGTTGGTCTGTCTGCACCTTTGACTATGACGGAAATATTTTTAACATCTATTGAATGGATTCCTTGGCAAAGGTCCCAAAAGTATTAAACTTACGGCCTTTCCAAAACAATGCAGATATATTGCAAATGGAAATATTCCTCTGCGCTTTGGCCTCTTGTCCAGACGCATCAAATCACGCGTCCACATGATGCCCATTGAGGTTTTACCTCCCCTAAAACATATGATGTGTCATCATCCAAGCCCCTGTCCACATTAATGCAGATATTTTGCAAAACAAACTTTTTCCTCTGTGTTTGGGTCTTTCGTCGACACACGCAATCAGTGTTTTAAGTCACTAAAACTAAGATTCTTATAAACGCCTTCCAGAGTTCAGATTTTCAAAAACTCTGGTTTCTGTGTATCCGTGTGTTTATGTAAAACGGAGTGTTTGGGAAACGATGACGTCACAGCTTACGTCACTGCTTTTTGTCACGAGCTTGTGTCAGAAACAAAGACAACAATGGCGGCTGTATTCTGGTCTCTCTACGTTTGGTTAGCTCTGCTAGTTCTAATTGCAAGTTTGCAGGTAAATTTAGCATCACTGCATCACATTAACAGACATCTGCCTCAACCAATATTACCACAGTAGAACCACAGTTCTTCTCTGGTAATTGACAGGTTGTTGATGTAAACTTTATTGCCACCTTCATGAAGGCCATCATGGAGATAACCTGAGCCTGTCCTCCGCCTGTGGCATAGCAGCACAACTCTTTAGAGCAGCAAGTATCGTACTCACTGTACTTTGCTGACACTGAATTAGGTGGATACCAGATGTTTCTAGTTTTTTGACCAATGGTTGCACTCCTGAATGCAAACACGTCATACACGTTAAAAACATTACATCATAAAACTATAAATGTTTTGCGCCAGTGACGAACTTAAAACAATAAATTGAAGATGTCAGAGAAATTCTCCCAAAGGTTACATAAAAAGATAGTTTGAATCATGCGCTTGTGAAACTTAAGACAGAAGACTGAAGGTCACCATCCACTAAAACTTTAAGAAGAAAACCTCCCTTTAAGTACTGTACAGCTTACTGTATACCCATAAGACTAGCAATATCAAGAATGCTGTTTATGACTATTGGCTTTTCGGCAAATTGTGCAAAACAGTCCACATCTGGAAAATACATTTACTGAGAAACCAATACCCTTTTTTAAGAAAGGGAGTCTTGACGTTCAAATTTGGATTTCTTGTCACTTAACCTCCTATTGACTGCAGAGGAAGCATCGGTGAGCTCTTCAGACTATAGAGTCAGAGGATTATGGGGAGGTCAAGATGAGGTTTTTATGGGAGTGTAGCTTGTAAAGTCAATCTTTCACTGCCCCGGTGCTGCAGAGGGGAGGTGGTTGTCTCTGCGTTTACTTGTAGCTATATACTTACAGTGCTGCTACTGATATCTGTTACTTGAACCAGGACACTGTCCTGTGTCCAACTTTACACACAGTCCAAACTTACACTGTGCAACTGTATGATTCTTACACCTCAATTGATGCATTCCGTCATAACATAAGGCATTTTTGCATAATATTATGCACATTTCCATGTCATACAGGCTAACACCTCATAGTTAGACTCTTTGGTGAATGGATTTGTACTTCCTTACATTCACCAGCAGCTAGGTTAGCTTAGCCTAGCATAAACTAAGGGAACGGGAAAAGGGACCTTGCCTGGCTCCATCTAACTAAATTCACCTCTCTTAAGCACATTAACTAACAACATATAGACTGTCTATAAAGATGACAGCTCCCCAAAAGTCAAGCCAAAGCATCTTGATCGCCACCTAGTGGTTTGCTGCAGGATAGGTAATACATCCTGTCTCCTTCATGTTAGTGGATGGGTGGTGGACCAAACTAAAAAATGAAAGTATATGTTAAATACCTTTATTTTCGCAAATTGGTTTTTATCAAGTTAGTACTTATCACACTTATGTCCAAGTGTTTATTTTTACGACAAATTTGGTTTTAATCAATTATTTGATGCTTTTAAAAATGTTGTAAAAGATCATGATTGACAGCTGATGCTGACTCTGGATTTGTCGAGTATGTGTATGAACAGGGCCCTCGCTACTGCGGCTTTATTCACCGATTGCTACTGCACAGACTTTTTTTTAACTTTTTTTATTTGCAAGTAAAAGACAATTGCTGTTTAACGAAATTATGTGGACTGTTTCTCGGCTCTGAGCTATTGCCTAGCAACCAGTTGAGACTGTCGTAGTCACAGTGTCACAGTGACATCACAGTAGTGTTTGCATGTTGGCAGACATGCAGTCTGTCACATGATGAGTAAGGTATATTATATGTGAGAGGGGGTTTTGTAGGTAAGTTGTTGTATCTCAGCTTGTCTGCTCGAGCTGAAGCCTGCAGACTTTCTCTGTCAGCCCACAGCCCTGCAGGCAAGTTGCCTTCCTTAGAAAGCTTTTGGCTGTTTCTCAGAGCCCTAAATCTTTCTCCGGGCATTTATGGATGTTTTCGAAATGAGTGTGTGTGTCTGCGTGCATGCGTGTGTGTGTGTGTGCATACATGCACAGCAGGACCTCTGACCATGAGCAGTTCCTGGAAGCAATGCTTCCGCGTTCTTCTTTTTCCTGGAAAAGGGAAGATTGAAAATTTGGTTGGCTTTTTTCCCTTTCTTTCTCCTCTACAGCTTTCTTGCCTCAGGGCTGCTTTAAATTAGACAATGTGTGAGGAACTTGGCAGCATGTGCGTGTATCTCCAGACATGTGAGATTGTATACGTTTGCCAGAACTAGTAGGTTTTTTCGCTCTAAAAATGATTTATAGTTGTTTTTTTAATGAGTACCTGAGAGTTTGAGACAACACATATGTATGAACGTGTGAGTGTCTGAGAGAGAGAGAGAGAAAGGAAGAAAGGGAGAAAGGGAGGAAGGGAGGAAGGGAAAGGTCGATGCCACAGGGTCAAAGGGTGACTGGTCTCTGAACTTGAAGCCTGATGTTTCCTCGAGAGTAGACACAAAAGAGCCACCCTTTGTCTGACCTTCTGAACCCTGTGAAAATATGATGTTGTCTCACTCTTTACCAAAATGTCTGAAGTGTTTTAATCCCACTGAATGTCTTTTACCGGACAGTCTCTCTCTTTTTTCAACAGGAAAGCATGGACCACACTTCCTCTCGCCGGCCTGAGGAGCTGATTGTTCCAGGCTTCCAGCATTCAGCCAATCAAAATTTGCCACATCACCATGGTAACTCTCCTCATCTCTCTTATGTACATGTATTTAGTTTGTTTATCCTCAGTATCTATATCTTTAATCTTCTCTCGGTGACACAACCATTCTCTCCATGTGCTTTTCCCCTTTTCGTCAGTTTTTTAATGGGACCTCTACAACCCAAAATCTATTTGCTGGGTCATTAAATGCTCTTCCTGTCTTCCTAGAAATCTCCCTCTCTCTCTATCTCCCTCTCCATCTAGGACATTGTCTCCCTCCATCACTGCAGGCTCTGCTTTCCAGATGGAGAGGATATAGACAAGTGCTAAAGTGTGTTACCCTCCCTCCCCCCTTTTTTAGCACTGCTCAGCACTTTTTTCTCACCCCCCTCCTCGCAATACACATACACACGCATCAGCCTGCTTCCAATGGATTCCCAGAAACCCCTTCAACTATCATGGAAAATCTTGGGAATCCTTTTGGAAAAGAGCCAACCCAAGGAGAGGAGAGGTTTTAAATTCACTCTCCTCAACCTCTCTTTTTTTTCCTCCTTCTCCCTATGGGTGCAGGGTTGTTCAGCGGCTTGTCTGCTCTGGTGATGTGTGGCGGTCATGCTCGTGTGAGAGTATTGTAAACATGGCTCCACATGATTGGGGTGAGTGGGTGTGGGGTGGAGGGCTGTAGGTCACTCAGCGTTGGAGACCAGAGTTAATAGTAAATGGTCTGAGGGGCAGATGTGGAGGTATGCAGGTTCATACTTGCACAGCGGCAGTGACAACCCAAGAGTGAAGAGTGTAATTGTACTCCAGTTTTGAGTACTTCTAGGAAGAGATTATTTGGTAGCGTCCAGTCTTGTCTTTTTCTCAGAAATTACTAGATCGTATTCCTCGTTGTCTGCACCACTTCAGATAGTTTTTTTAACTGATATTATTTCCTCCATTTAAAAAAAATAATCCACATGAAAAAATATCTCCATCATGTCAAGAACACAAAATGACTTCAAACGCTCAAACAAGCACACTGGGCCAGCATGTGGCGATAAAACGTCCATCAATGATCTGTCAAATACTAGAGCAGCCTCAGTGAGCTTAGTCTCCTGTCGACTGCTGTATAGCATCCTTCATCATCATCATTTCCCAAACGCTCACGTACACAAAAAATGGAGTTGTTGAAAATCGGCACGTTGGAAGGTTTGTAAAGATTCAGTTTTAGCGACTTAAAACACTGTTTGCATGTGGATGAGAGGCCCATTGTTTTGCCCATATATAATATATAATTTTTTTCAGAGTGAATGTTTCCACTAAATATAGTGCTGTGACTTTCTTTTTCACTCGTGGAAAATGTCCTGCTCTGACACGACTTCCTTTACCTACTCATAAAAAGAAAAACTGATTGCAGCGATTTAAAATCCACTTGGTGGTTGTGAACCTAACCTGGGAAATGGAAAAGCACGAACCGAAGTAGACGTTGTTGACTCAGGTTGAGTGGAAAAGGAAAAGTACATTTACAATCCATGATAATAAATAACTTATAGACTGAACTGGAGTAGACCACAGGCTGATGATACTAGAGGCACAGACACACAACTTTGTTCTACTTTTGTAACTAAATGTCTTAAATTGCAAATGTCAGTGTAGTATTAAACATGCAAGAGGAAGTCTGGAAAATGACTTCATTGTTTTCAAACGGACATGTGTAGCCACCAATCGTCAACAAAAGCAGTTTTCCATATAAGAACTGACGGATGTCTTCAGTGACCAAGCCAAAGTCACCCAGCTATTGTTTCCTTCTGACTTTGCACTACACAGAAATATCACATCAACCACTCTGATGGATGTGTTGTATATTTAGACCACGGCTCATGTTACCTGCCCTTCATTTATGCCACTCCTGTCTTTCTAGTGATCTGGTGACGTGTTTTGTTTTGATGCTGTCACCTGCATGCAATTTCTTGAGTCAAGAGAAGTTTTCCCCTGCACACACTTATAGAGGGGCATATGATTTATTTTGAGAGGGCTGATTTCCTGCACCACAAAAGAGATCAAGCGAGCATTGTGGGTGTTGCCTCCTACTCATCTGTTGCCTTGCATGCACGCCAGCAAATGTACTTTCCCAGATTTAGTGTTCTGCTCATAATTTTTATTATGAAGCCTCTTGTTTGATTTGTGCACTCTCCCCCAGCGTTGCCCTGCTTCACTTCAATAGAGGTAATTCATTGAGCTGCTTGGTGAAACCACAGACTTGTGCTGGTTGTTACTGGTAGTTGGATTTTTTAGACTCTAAAGCCTACAGCTTACTCTAAAGTTTAGAGTAACTTGCATCACAACAATGATTATTAGGAGAAAATATTATTACACACATATTAACATCTAATGTTTGGAGAAATCCAAGACCCAACTAGTTTAACTTTCAGATTATTGCGCACAAAGCAAACTATGAACTAATTAATAACACAAATACAATGCAAGTATAGAGCATTGAGTTCTGAGTAGTTGTTCAAAATGTACTTAAAGGGATTTAAATGCTGAATGGAGTATATATATTTTTATTGTCCATAAAAGAACGTGGTTGCAATTTGCCCCGGAAAACCTGAACGTCCAGCTCTGTTTTCTGACCTCTTGACTGCTGTCAGAGATCGATGATTGTAGGTTGTTGTGGCCAGGGACAGAGAGCGCTCATTCAGTGTATTCTGGGATCTTGCAGGAAGGATTTGGCCACTTTTGTATGGTAGGTTTTGTCTTCAGATGCAGCCCATACATTTCTTCTACTTTCAAAGTCACAGTTGGAGAGGGAGGAGAGGATATATTTATGCTATACGTCCTCTGGCTTCCTCGACTGAAGCCAACAGCCGCGGCCAAGTGGGCAACAGCAGGAGGGAGAGGAAAACTCCAGTCGACTTATCAGCCTGAATCACAATGTGGAGCTGCAATAGAGACGCGCTCTATGAGAGAAAACTTTCAAACTGGCAGTCATTTAGACAAAAAAGGATCTTCCTATTTGTGCACATCAAATATTTATAACAAGTTTTTTGTCTTTTTTTGCACAGATATTTAATGACCCTAACCCTAATGACCCTAACCGTGAAACTCACTGCCTTCCTTGCACTTGGAAAAGCATTGTGTGTGTATATATATATATATATATATATATGTATACATTCTTAACACAAGTTCAAATGCTTATATTTTCCTGTACTCCCAAACTCTTGCTGCAAATGTGCAGAGTTTGTATCCTGGATATTTTGGCTTCATTTCTTAAAAGTAGGAGGAAGTGGACGATCACACTGACAATGCTAACATGCTCACACTGACGATGCTAACATGCGCACACTGATGATGCTAATCTGCTCACACTGATGATGTTAATATGCTCAAACTGAAGTCTGTTTGACTCATCACTCCCAACATATCTATGTCATCATATCTGGGGGAGTGATTAAGTCGGAGCCCAGCTGCCAAACACTGACATGTGCTACTGTTGCAATAAACATTTAAACGTGAGTTGTCTAACTGAAATCAAATTATTGGACAAACTGCAATGTCAACACAATTATGAAGGAAAAGTAGAAGATGAAAAGGGGAACAATGTTATTACAACTCATCTGAGGGAAACATGAAGCGCTGTGCCAAATTCTGTCAATCCATCTGTTAGTTGTCGAGACAGTTACTCAAAACCACAAATATGAACTGGTAAGCATAAGAATAAACATCATGGGGATCACCAAAGTCATTAGGGTTTGTCTTCTGGTCAAAAGTGGTGGACTGAGTGACCAACTTCACAGTCCCCAGAGCCGTGCAGCTAACATGGCCATAAAGCACTTGGCGACAGTCGGTACCCTCCCATCAATCTGTTTTTTACTGCTCCAAACATCTTTTATTTATCATTTCTGGAAATAACAAAACGTAGATATTTAAGCCCAAATCTCTAAAAAAAGGCCTTTTTATGTGTCATAAATGTCACATCACAAGATTTGTGAATACTGATGTTCTGAAAAGTAAAAATGTGTTTTCCATGTGCAGCTATTAATTTGTAACAGACATTTTTTACAGAGGACATTTTGGGAAAATCACGGTTGTAAATACCAAAGTGCATGATGGCTGAATTTCATTTGTCGGTCTCGCTTCCTGGTATTGTGCACGCTGGCTCGCTGTCATACTGCCGTGATGTACTGGGACACTTGAACAGAACGGAGCCACTGTTAATGTTTTTAATGGTGTCGGTGCTTTACCTATTTTAACAAATCAAAATGTCTGCTGTGGGAAAGTCCTTCAGTTCATCACAGCTTTACATAATAACCGTCTCTGACTGTCCTCATGGGCTCTCTTTTTCTTTTCCAACTGTGTGCCCCCCTCTGTGTACCTCAACCTATGTTCCACTCATATACCCTAGCATCACATGACCCTATGTCCCGGACAGTCCGTTCTCTGTGCGTATGTGTGTGTATGGATGAGTGTCATGCATACCTCTGTGTGATCTGAGATCAGACGGGCCCACTGCTGGTTTTGGTCCAGTGGCTTCTTTTTATCTCGGTGGGCTCAGTGTGTATCTACACTGCGTGAATGTGCAGCACAATGCAGTGCTTTTTAATCTTATTTCTGTATAATTACATACACATGCTCAGCACTGCATAGCAGTAAATGGTGTCCTTGGCTCCTCTGAGTGTATGTGTGCTTCTGTGTGTGTGTGTTTACGTGTGTATGTGTGTGTGTGTGTTTTGGTGCCCTACTTTGTCCTGTTCATTTGGTCACCATGTGCCATGAACAGCCTGGTGAACGTTTCCAGAGTGCTGTAATTTCTTCGTACTGGAATGTCAGGAATTCTGTGTGTGGTGTTGGGGTGGGACACATAGGACCAAAGGGCTTAGGACATACACACACACACATACAGAAACACATGGAGACATACTGCACTTGTCATGCACTTACTTTACTTACTTACTTTATTAGTGTATTTTCTGGATATATATGTCTATCCGAATAGAACAGTTTTCTCAGTGCACGTTCACTTTTGAGAAGTTAAGATTTTGAAATAGCTGTAAGCCTGGGAAATGGTTAATAATTAGCACAGTCTGCAAGTTAACTTTATTGATCCCTAAAGGAAACGTGAATTTTTTACTTAACACTAAAGGAGAAGATTAACTGCAAGTCATTAAAGCATGTAGGGTAGCTTACACTAGGCCTTCCAGACCCAGGACGGACTTCAGTTAATTAGTAACAGGTCAGGTTAGAGAACGAGTGCTGACAACAGCCTTATTAACTGTCCTGCAAGAGGAGCTCTGGAGACCCTTTCACCTTTGGTGTGGTCTGGTCGGTCATTTGGTCTCTGGGTGACTGTTTGGTCTCAACCTCCAGTCCTTGATGGACATCTTAGCCCCTTGAGTGACAGGTTTCACATAATCTGACCAATGGCGAGCCAGCAAGTCAGTGTACTGTATATAAATCAAGACTCTCTTTCTGCTTGATGTTTTAGGACCACAGTGTACATTTGGATATATTTTGACTGTTTACCATGTGAAATTATAGCTAATGAAAAGTGCTAGTAATAGGGCACACAGTATGTACAGTAGGAAAAGGGCCAAAATGCTGAGCTGTGTGTTTAGAGGCAAAGTGAAGCATGATGCCTGTTCCCTCTTTGTGGACCACAAACTATTCACTCCAATAATTTATGACAAAATGGCTTTAACAGTATTTACTCCATCTTTCTTCAAATACAAAAATTCAAGAACATCACATTGCTTTGAATTTATTTACATACACATAACCAGACTTTGTGGTTTTCTATTTTTTTTTTTATTACTTTTGACAAGTTGTTTATATCAACTGTGAATATGACAGCGACAACATGAATAATTGTGTAATGACACATCACTAAATGTGGCTTCAGTTAAATGAGGCTGATTTACTAAAAGTTGAATCTTACCTAAAAGGAAAGAGTAAGCGCTACTATGAAGGCTGTTTTTAATAACTATCATCTGGATATTGATGGTTTTAATATGAATTTTTCTCACTGTTACCTATCGAGGGGACACCTAGTGGTTATTTTCTGCCCTGTCACTCACTCCTCCCTTCACCTGCCTCCACAGACGACGATGTGGACCTGGAGCAGCTGGTGAATGAGATGAACTCCTCCATGGAGAGCGTGTACTCAACACACTCCGACACTGCGCTCCTCTTGAACAACGGACACATGCACACGCCGCACTACCACCACCACCACCACCAGCAGCATGTGCACGCCGCCTACCCGGGACACGGCCAGGCCCACCGTCGTCACACCCCGCCCCTGCCCCCGCCCTCGCCCTCCAGGGAGAAGCTGCGGCACTCACAGCCCATGCACATCCAGGCCGTCAGGTAGACGCACACGCCCTGCCCTCGGTGTTGATCTCAGGGATTTATGTGTGAGATAAAAGTCAGCTGTGTTTAGGACAGGACTGTGCTGCCTGAGGAGGAACAGTTCTGTTTATCTTTTGCTGTCTTTTTTTTTCTTTTGTTGGTTTGTGTGCACGAGGCAAACAATCTGTTTCCTGCTGTCTGTATTCTCTCTCGGGCTTTAACTCTTTGCCTTTCACTACATTTGAGGTTTTATTTTATACTTATTGACATGCAAAATATTAGATGCAAACAATTGATCAATTGCACATGATTGTCCAGATTGATTGAACTACAGATCTTGATTTAGGGTGGTGGTTAGCACTGTCTCCTCACATCAGGAAGGTCCCCGGTGTGAATCTCAGCTCGGCCGGGGGTCTTTGTGTGGACTTTGTATGTTCTCCCCATGTCTGTGTGCGTCTTCTCTGTCTCTCCCCCAGTCCAAAGACATGCAGACTGGGGTTAGATTAATTGGAGCCTCTAAATTGAGTGTGATTGATTGTTTATGTGTTGGCCTACATTGGCGACCTGTCCAGGATGTACCCCCCCCCCCCCTTTGCCCAATGTCAGCCGGGATTGGCTCCAGCTCCCCCCACGACCCTCAAAGGATAAGTAGTATTGATAATAGATGGATAGTTGGGTCGTGATATAAGTAAAATCACCATGTCAGTTTGAAAAGTCATTATCTTTCCATACCAAAATGATTCCCATGACCATAGTATCAGTCTTTCATTGGTCTGCCAGTACATTCACATAAGAGTGTGTCTCCCTCTGCAGGTGCCTGCAGGAACAGCAGCAACTGCGTCCAGCCTCCCTGCCAGCCATTCCCAACCCGTTCCCTGAGCTCTGCAGCCCGGCAGGCTCCCCTGTCCTCAGCCCCATACAGATCTCTGACAACCATGTAAGCATACTCACATCACCTGCACTAATACACACTGACTGGAATTACACAACAGACTGGAGTAGGCAGGTTCACTCAAGTGTTTGCTGGTTCCTCACTCAGGGTCTACCTTCCAGTGCCATGACTGGAAAAACTTACCTCACCTACAGTCTAACACTTTTTACCGTTAGTAAGTTTTCAGTTAAGTAGTTACATAGACATGACATCACATGTGGCAGCATGCAGAGAGAGAATAAACACACATGGCTCGCTGTGATGTTGTTTTTTGAAGTTTTTCCCTGTCAGTATTTGTGTGGTTGAGCTTGGTTTTAGATTCCTCATGGTGTTTGTTGTCCTTTACTTGACCACAATCACAAGTGATGGAGTGTGTGTGTGAGGGTGTGTGTGTGGAAACCAGCTGACTGGCCTGTTATGTTCAGGTCACAGCAGCATGTGTTGACTTTGGCTGCGTACAGCCTTTCCTTCCATTACACAAGAGTTCATCCTGGGTTATCTGATGTGTATATATACGTGTGTGTGTGTGTGTGTGTGTGTGTTATAATGGAAGCATCATTATCAATCATACACCCACCCACACCCACACACACACACACGTAGTGACAGACATGTTTTGCTGGGGAAGGAGGTGAGCAATGTCTCCAGGATGCTGCAGACAGAGTGCAGGCTTCCGTATCGGAGCTGGGAACATCTGTAGGGCGGATCGCTCTGAACCTTTTGAATCTGTCTGACGACTTAGGCAAGACAGGCACCCATTTCCGGTTCACACGCTTCAACCCTGGCTCTTAGCTTCATAGTGTGTGTGTGTGTGTGTGTCATAGCCTTGCCCTTCCTTCCCCACCAGAGCCTCCTGTCCTAGGAATGTTCCATCCTTCTCAAAGATGTTTTCAGGATGCCCACCCTGAACAATAAAAGTTATTTTAGATTCTCACTCACTCTCTTGCTCCCTCCACACACACACACACACACACACATGCGTGCCCACAACAATACACACAGATACACACACAGGTGGCATTATTAATTTCACACACACGCATACACATGTGATAAGGGAAAGCATTATTTTCTGCATTTGGTTGACATCATCTCACAAGGTCTGGAGTCAGAGAGCGAGCTTGCAGTTTGCACAAAGAGCCTTTGTGAGGGTTTGAATCTGTGAGAGCTGATGTGGCCTCATTTGTGTCTTTCCCAGAGCATCTTCACTTTGTTCACATTTCTCCAGCTGAGAAAAACAATCGATCTGTGCTTGTTATAATAAAGAAATACTTAAGTACGTTGTGGTTAGTGTATTGTAACTGCACTTTGGGTTTTCTATGTGCAATATTCTCAAGGCTGCTTTGCATATGCTCTGTATCTGACATCGATGACCCCCTTCAATTTTTCAAACAGTTAATGGCTCAGGGGAATGGCAGCATTTTGCTCCTTCTTCATTGTATTTTTCATGGAATGTCACCAGGTTTGAGTAGGCAGGAATATTTTTCAAGACTGCTTTATGGCACAAAAACAGGAAGCTTGTAGTATTCCTGCACGGACAGTGATAAAGCCCATACTGGAAGGAGTAAAAGGACCATGGAAAAATCCATCCAACATTCCATTGTGTTTTGCATCGACAGCAAATGAGAGAAACTTTTAGGCTGAAGAAGCAGAGGAGGTGGCTAAGAGACTGATGGATGTGTGTGTCATGGGAAACGTAAAGAAACAAAGCAGGTCATGAATTAATGTGTTGTTACATTAATGCCAAGAAATGCAAGGTTTTCATTGTTTACTGTAGAATTACGGCTCCTGTACACCATTAGATAGACATTTGCGGTTTTGATTGAAATATCTCGGCAATTATTGGTCCAAGTCATTCTAACGTCCCTCTCATGATGATTTGAACAGGTGATAGACAGCTATTAGATAAAACGCTTATATATTAGCTTTCCTCATCTTGTAGCATCATCAGGTCTAGATTTTCAGTTCATCCTGTGCTTTGGTTTATGTGCAAACAATGACATTCCCTGTGTTTAATATTACATGCTAATTAGCAAATGTTCCCATGCTGACACAATAGCCACAGATGCTGAACATGGTACACATTACCGACTAATCATCAGCATTGTCATTGTGAGCGTGATTGCATGCTGGTGTTAATTTAGCTCGAAGCACATCCGTGCCTAAGTAAATCCTCACAGAGCTACAAGCATGGCTGTGTGTGTGTGTGTCTTGGTCATGACTCTGTGTAAGGAGAAATGATACGTCTGCACTTCCCCCTGTTGAACGCAGATATAGCTAAAATATCCAAGTTACGGGTACCGCCGTCTTACGCAGTCGACGGAGTGGAGGTGTGTTATCAGGGTGCCGCGATACAGGAGCTCAACCAATCAAAAATTGGTCTCAGCTGTCAATCGTGACATTTTCCTTGTTTTTATATCATTAAATAACCAATTCAATCCACACTTGAAAAAATGAATACTTGAACATGCATCAGTGTGATACGAACTACCTCAAATGAAAGATACCATATTTGAGAAAAATTGGACTTTGACTTTTTAGTTTGGTTTAGTCCATGTCCCATCTAGTAACATGGAGGAAGTGGGTATTTCCTTACCTATACTGCAGCCAGCTACCAGGGGGCGATCAAGATGATTTGGCTTTAGTCTTAGAGAGCCGTCAAGTTGTACGCCTCAGTAGTAACTGGACTCTGTCAGTGGAATGCGTGTGGAAAGAAATGTTCCTTAATTTGCTCTAATGCTTGAAATAACACGTGGCCAGTCTTCGGGTGATTGACTGAAACCGTCACTGATCAAATCACTTAAGTTCAGCGAGACCAATGGCAGACTGGCCATAACGTGGCCTTCAGGTCCAGACATCAGTGCTTCATGCTCTTCTATGTAATGTCCTGTGTAAGCTAGCAGAAAGGCAAGCGAATGCTGTGAAGGTGTTTGAGTCTGTGTACGTATATATGTGCAGAGTGGTTTGTTTATGAAGTCTGAGGAGCATTGAGCGTGGCTTATACAACAATGCAGATGAGATTCTCAGATGTGCAGTGCATTGGTCCACAGACACTGGCCCGGTTTTATCGTAGGATCTCTCTCCCTCCAGCTGTAGAGCTGGAATCTGAACATTCTTTACCAAAATTCAGTGTTTCTGGAAGGGATACACAGCTTACTGTACATTATGAAACAGTAAAACTGTTTGTGACATGACAGGTTTATGGTCTGCGTTGCCTTTGATAAGAAAAATGGAATTGTCCTCAGGGTATTCTGAATGGGCTTCTATAAATACATAACAGGATGGTGCTCTCCATAAGATTTTTAGGGAACAACTCATTTAATGGTAAATGTCATTTCATTCTTCAAAAGGTTTCTGGAAGGTGCAGAGCTATTTCAGTAGTCTGATTTGTAATTAATGCTCAACTCTGATTGTGGCCGTCTCCCATGCAAGTTGTGGTAGTCTTACACCACATCGTTCAATCATGTTACCCCGGCTTTCACTAGGATTTGGTCAGGTCCTGCCTGTCATCTCTTGGCAAATGGGTTTGTTTTGGTATCAAGACTGCAGCTGTAATGCAACTCCTGCTTTTATTTGTGGCCTGAGAGGCAGTGTTACGTACGTCAGGGGCGGCAGGGAGCCCCAGTGGCTCCAGAGAACATCTCTCAAACATAGACCTCAGGCTCAAGCCCACTGGGTTGGCACACATCCATTCTGCTTAATTAGATCTGAGCAAGACACTGAAACCCTTCCATCACTGGGTTCGCTGCTCTCTAGCTGAGTTTGACCTTTAACCTCCCTGTGGATGGAGGTAAGAGAAAAAAGAAAAAAAAAGGATGTGAAAAAGTCAGTTTCTCATGGTTTGTTATACAGTGTATAATCTGATTATTAAAAAAGTAAGAGATTATGGGCAAAGATTAGTCATACTTGTGTTTACATTCTGATGAACTCTTTTTTTAGTCATGTCAGAGTTTGTCAGTTGTTCTGCCATTTTGAAATAACTTTTTAAATATAACAACTATTGGATCAACTGCCTCGGAATTTTGTATTGACATTCATGGTCCCCAGAGGATCACTTATGATTATTTTGGAGATCCTCAGATTTTTCTTCTACTTCAACTACGAGTTGGACATGTTTTCACAGCTATTGGATGGATTGCCTGATGGTGATCATAAGGTTGACTATTAATTCATTTTGGTGGTCCCTCCCTTGATGTTTATTGAGTGTCATCATCAGGTCTAATTAAAAACAGTTTGCACAGTTGGCTCTCCTGTAAAATGTTAGTGTGCTATCAAGGTAAACAATGGTGGTGAACATAGTTATAACCACTAAGCAGCCCATTGACATTGTGCTGGGTAGCATGTTAGCATTTAGCTCAAAGCACTGCTGTGTTTATGTGGCTTTAATGTGAGTGTAGACTCTTGTTTTCAGATTCTTTGATGTCTAATACAAGCCTTGAGCTAACGTTGTGATGGTATCGTCAAATTTTTCATTTTGCAATGCTTGAAATGACTGGACGCTTTGTTGTCTTCGAGCCAGTTTGTGTGTGTGTGTGTGTGTTAGGCATACTGAACCTCACACTTAGAGAAATTGTCCTTCACTTTCTCCAAGTTAACTCCTGTTGGTTGTTTTGCTCTGATGATAAATGCCTGTTATCATACTGTAAATAACATAACATGGAAAATACTAGTTTGTTACGGTCATTAGGTTAACTTTAGGTGCTAAGTGCGTCTTTCAGTTTTCAATTGTACATTTAAATAGTTGACACTACATCTCAGCTCACATACAAATGTTACGTGCTTATAATTCAGCCTCGTAGCAAAGTAAGACATGATGTGCTGCAGCAGTGTCTTAAAAACTAACTTAATACTCAGGCAATGAGCACTCTGGGTTTAGGACTCCCACCTCCTCCCCCTTATCTGTGGTCAGCTGATGTGCTTCGGCACGCTATGGTCTGCTGACCCACTGCAATCAGATCAGGTACATGTAAGTTTGTGTGCAAAGATGGCAGAGAAAGCCTGTTCAACATTGTAAGCTTATAATGTCATGGATATGTAAGCTCCATTGTTAGGCAGACAGTCGCTTGCAGTTTTTCCTCACTCAGATCAAGATACTTTACTGTAGAATTAAATTTAATCACTTACCTGGGAAGAATCCCAAAGAAGCAGAGAAGCACAAGTCTCTGAGTAAACGACTTAGTGTGTGCGTGCGTGTGTGTTTGTTATGAAGATTTACAGGACTTTTGAATTGCTGCCATGCGATAAATGGTTTTCATGCCGTTGCAATGTGATGACGCAAGCTTGTAATTTCCCAGGGAGGATTTGCTTGTTTGACACAGCAGCGACATTCACAGCAGCAACGTCATTGTGTACACTGAATATCTCATTGGAAACAAATCTGAAATGTCAGTAAAATAAATAATGTTCCTGAGATCGCTGGTAGAGACACACAGGGGGGACACTTGTCTGGGGTGATCTGATCACAAGTTCACACCTGGCGTTGTACTCCATGTGTCTCCAGTGACCACTTGTGATCGGAGCTCAGTTCACTGCTCTGTATGCAAATATTCACGCAGATCCTTTCTGTTTGCAGAGATCATCAAATGTGTCTGAGAGGGACTGTCAGATTTTAAAAGAAAAATTGTTGTGCTTCTTATGCCTTGTCAACACTACTTACATTTTTTTTTACAGATATGTTCTCCCTCCGTTTAAGAAAACCATCTCTACCCACACAACATTCTTTAAAAAAAATCGTCTGTCCAGATGGGAACACAATAACGACTTCAAACGCTCAAACAAGCATGCCGGGCCAGTAGGTGGCGATCAGCGAGGTTCAAGTAATATCTGGTGAGGCATATGCCTGTGAACGATGGTAATCTGGTGCAGTGATGCCATATTTATCTGCTTGTAAGTAAACCTAACAGTGCTTACCAGACATAGAGAATGTCTGGTGCATGTTCATTACACTATGTATCAGTGCGTATGCAGGAAGTAAGCTGTGACATCATCGTTTCCCATACGCTCAGATTTACATGTACACGAGGATAGAGATGTGTGGATGGGATCTTTGCACGTTAAGATATATCACTGTGTAAACTTCTCTGCCAAAACAATTTGATTTCAATTTGTTTGGTATCTGGCTCATCAAAATTTTAGTTGGGCTTGATTTCTCCTACACCCGCATGACTTCATTTTATCACACCTACGAGTGATATTCAAACCTGAGGAGATTCCTAGAAGTGACTGCTATGTGCCCGTCAGTCGGTCGCTGGGACTTTGTCTGAATGTGTGTACATGTTTATCTGTGTGTTTGTGTGTGTGGGACAGTGGCGTGTCAGTGTTGGGTCGTGGGAAGGTGGGGAGGTGAGCCACTCAGTGAGGCTTTGTGGTGGCGCTCCAGAGAGGTGAAATTGAGTTTGGCCTGTCTGCAGAGCTAATCAGCTCTGTCTGGCCTGAAACCCGAACCACTCACAGACATGAAAGAGGACTGATACTGTAATAGACCAGGGTGGGAAGTCACCAGCAACCAGCATTCAAATGCTGACATTAGATATGGGTGTGTTAGTCTACTGGAGCAGCCTCTGCCAGACAGCCAGCTATCATTTGGAGATTTGTAGAAGCTCGTATGATATTAACTGCAGGGTAATGTGGAAATTTGCCTTTGGTTTCACCATAAGATGACATCATAAAAACCTAAAAATACAAAACACTACACTGTGAATACATCATCCCAACAAACACATACAACAATACATACATCATCTCAGCATTCACATTCTTGAAAATACAAATCACAATACACAAATCTAGGCTCCTTTTCACATCAGCCCTAATCGGATGACTAATCAGGAATTGGCGGACAACCTCATCATTGATGGGGAACGAGCTGTTTATGGAGAATCACCTTCAACAAGTGACTCATCATAAGATCAAAGCGAATCAGTAAAAACAAAAAGGACTTATGTGACCAATAGTCACATAGGTCTGTCTGTGTGCTATTCTCAGACGAGGTACACACTAGAGAGTCCGCACTAATGGAATCTCTGTTTTGCGTGTGGATGAGAGGCTCAAATGCAGAGAAAATGTTAGTTTTGCAAAATATCCACTTACATTAAATGTGTATCCCTCCAAGAAAAAGCAAGGACCAGGATTCAAGGCACAATAATGAAGGTGAAGATGTAGCACAGGAGAGTGGTTCAGAACAACTACCAGTCCTTTGACATGTTGTGTGAATTTGTCAACAAACAGGAGAGAATCATGTGGCAAGTGCCACCAGAGAGCCGCTGCAAACCCTGAGGAAGCAGCTGTAGAAATACTCCCCTTTGCTCAGCGGACAACACAGCTGGATACAGAATCTGTGTGCCCCCACGTAAAGAGGATACATCAGTTCTGCAGAGCAGGACAGCCCTGGAGTTACACAGCCTGAAATACTGCTTTGAACCTGATCTTCACACAGAAGCACTTGGCACATTCCTGGATGGATGCTCACTCAGAATATACTGATGTGTCCAACAAGGCATTGTTGTTGTTGGTGGTGATTCTGATGCTCTCACTCATCTGTGACTGTAAAGACAAAGCACAGGAATATACCTGTTGCTGGGCCTGATCTCTGCCTAAAGCTAATGTAGCTATGCAGCAACATAAACTGTATTATTAGATGAGGTGAGGCTGATGCAAAGCAGTGTTACCCAGCATGTGATTCGTATATCCAGTACATTTAGATAAGTAGTTTGCAGGTGGTCCCACAGAGACAGGAGGAAATATTGTGCTAATGATTTAATTCATGGCCTTGAGTGAGAATGGGCGTGCCGTTAAAAGCCTTAAATATCTCACGACAATGAGCCCAGTTCTGATGGACTGTGATAACTGCATTGGAATGAGTTTCCCTCATGTTGGGCATGCATATTGTCAGTTCTGTAGGCCCATGTTCATATGGAATTTTTCATTGGAGAGTCACTGCTGTTAGAGAATCAGGAAAAAATAACCGACTTTGACAACAGAGAGGAGCATCACCCCTGAGGTTTTTGGTGTTTAGCATCTTTCAGCTCGTTGATTTGACTTTACAAGTCACAGCGTTAGTTTGGTTCAGTCTCACTGCTCTGATTAGCGTCATATCAAGCAGCAGTAGTCTGTTGATTTAAGCATAAAAGCTGATAAACCCACTGTGTGCCCCTGACTCAGCACAGAACAGCAGACAAAAGCTGTGTCTCAATTCAGGGGTTGCGTCCTTCGTGGGCCTCGTAGACTGCAAAGGCTGAACCGAAATGAGACGGT
The DNA here is from genome assembly GCF_009819705.1 of Hippoglossus hippoglossus. Classification (NCBI taxonomy): domain Eukaryota; kingdom Metazoa; phylum Chordata; class Actinopteri; order Pleuronectiformes; family Pleuronectidae; genus Hippoglossus; species Hippoglossus hippoglossus. Next base: position 15,647,968 of record NC_047161.1, read on the forward strand.
CTGGCCTATAGAGGATTTTCATGATTGGCGTCACCAGCTTGCCCCGCCCTTATGCTGTTGCCTAGCAACAGAGCTGAAGTTGGAGAAAGTTTTAATGGCCCTTGGTTTTTACCATGTGTACCGTTAGCTGTTCAGTTGAGATGAAGTGTGACACTCAAGCATTGGACATCCCGTGCTTGCCGGCGCCATTATCTCTTTGAAAAACCGTTCCGTCACTGAAGCACATAGCACAAAGCACGAAAGGCTCCACCTGTTGGAGCCTTTGTTTCCCGGGGATGGAGGGACATTTGAAATGGGACAGCTTAGTCACGCCACTGTGATGCAACTGGTTTCAAATGCAGCCTTCGAAGTATGCAGCTCCTGAATAGAGACACAATGGCTTATGGCTAGCTGGTAAATGTAGTGGCACACGTGTTAGGGGTCAGTTGAAAGCTAAACAGATCTGAAATGAGCATGAAATATATACCTGCATTCATCAGCATGCAACAACAAATCCTTTCTAACTGCGATATAGTCTAATATAAGTCTAACCTGCCCCCCCCCCCATAGTCTGAATGAATCAACGTTTGCTTTTACAATCTGCGGGCCGACTGTGGAAGAGATCTGCTCTGGCTTAAAACAACCAGATCCCTTGTGTGTATGTGTATGTTAGTTTGTATACTTACGAGTGTGTGTGTGTGTGTTAGCATATAGCCTGATAGGTTTAGGGGCCCATAAACCTCTTGGTCAAGTGGGCCTGACCCTGGCGCAGATTATTGTGTTTGACCTCTGACCCTGTACAAACTCTGCTTGGGTGTGTGTATAGTGTGTATATGTGTGTGTGTGCTTGTGTGTGTTTCTGTGTGTATATATATATATATATATATATATATATATACAAACACACACACACAAACAAACATGTATATGTGCAGGTGTCTGTCCATGACCCTTCAATCCAATATGCTACAACTCTAAGCCCCTTTTGTGTGTGTGTGTGTGTGTGTGTGTGTGTGTGTGTGTGTGTGTGTGTGTGTGTGTGTGTGTGTGTGTGTGTGTGTGTGTGTGTGTGTGTGTGTGTGTGTGTGTGTGTGTGTGTGGGGACTGTACTTTTCCACCACTCACCCTCCTCTGGTAGAGAGAAAGAGAGGGAAGTAGGGGAGGGGTAGAAATACACCGAGGTGCGTTCAATTTCATCACGCAAAGGGATGTATAACTTTTTAGGGTCCAGAAACAGTTGTTGAAAAGTTAAAGAATAAGTACATGAACACATGGTAATGTAAACAGAAAAAAAGAAAGAAAATAATTCTCCTGGCTCCATATGTCGCACAATGTGAGCTAGGTATCTCTTGCTGTATAGCCACCCTTTCTTTCACATGTGCTCATCACATACCAGAACATGCATTATACGCATAAACACACGAACAAACAAGTAAACACACTCAATAAGAGCCGGTGCTCCCCAGATGGCTGCAAAAGTGCCGCCTGAGACTGCAGGAAAAATTCGAACAGTATTGTCAAAAGAAAAAAAACTGCTGGAGCTGATTGTCAGAGTTTACATTTTGTCTTCCTCTTTTGAGTGTGTGTGTGTGTGTGTGTGGCTCACAGTTCTCATGCACATTGTATTAGGGGCCAGCTGGGTTGGCCTGCACGCTACACATGAGCCTGATTATGACTCAGTATTGCATTACTGACATTCCTCCATAGCTCTCCCTCTTTTCTCTTTCTCCATTCCTCTCCCCCCTCCCTCCTCTTCCTTTATCTCTCTCTCTCTCTCTCTCTCTCTACCTCTCCCGAGGCTGGGCAGATTTGCTGAGCAACCACCTCCCCCCCTATCCCTACCTTCCTCCCTCCCTCCCTACCCCTCCCTTGACCCCCTCAGCAAAGCCCAAACGCCCGACACGTGATCCACACAGCTCCAGATCAAATCACCGCACCATTTTCTCTCTTTCTTTCTTTTTTTTTGTTGCGAAGACTTTCAACTGCCTCCTTTTTGGGAACCTCGAAGCCATCAGTGTGCGTTACACATGTTGCTCTGGTCCTAACACTCTCTCATAGTATTTCACATACAGCTGAGGAGGAGGAGAAAGAGGAAGAGGAGGAGGATAAGCGGGAGGGAGAGGGTAGAAATTGAAACCGTCAAGCGGCTCAAAGAAAATGTCAGTGGATGCATAAGAATAAGGTGTGTGTGTGTGTGCTTGCATGTATGTGTGTGTTCAGTGATTGGCTTTGTAGTTTGAGCTCGTTCTTTCTATCCGTGTGTGTGTGTGGGCGTGTTTTAGGGAGAGGGACTGTTACTTTTTCTGTGGCACCGTTAGTAGAAGAAATTTGACCTTGCAATTTTTTTTGGAGGGATGAGGGGATTTGAACGCAACCTGGAAGATAAAGAGTGCAAAGTACGTGACAGGTAGGAGCTCACCGTTTTCAAAAATCCCACACTGGGTTAATCCAGTGTGAGGAGGAGAAGGAGGGGAGGTGGGGGAGGAGCGGCGGCGGCTCACCACTCCTCGCAGCTCAACCTTTATGCTGCCCGGCAAAAGGAAGAAGGGGCAGCGCTGTCTCTCTTTTTCGCTCTGTCTGTCTCTCTCTCCCTCAGTCTGTCTCTCTTTCGCTCTCGTCCTTCCTCTGTCACTTCCTCCCTCCTCCCCCCTCTCTTGCATTCTCCTTGCCGATCTGTCCCTCCCTCTCTCTCTCCCTCTCTTCCTGACTTCCTTCCCTCCCTCCCCTCCCTCTCTCTCCCTCTCTCTCTCGCTCTGTCTCACTGTGTCACTGGAGAGCGTCTCAGTGTGAAAATGCCATCCTGCTCTCCAGACTGTTGCCTCTTTCAGGCTGTGGAGGTAAGAGGCTGTGTGTGTGTTTCTTTTCTTGATATCTGTGTGTGTGTGTAGATGTGTGTGTGGTTACCAGTTTGCAACGTTGAGGACCTTTGCATTTTCCTTCTGTGATGTTTATGAAACTTTTCTCAAACAAAGCTCATGCGCCATGAATTTACTTTTTTTTGTCACGGGGGCGTGTTGGAAGAGGAGAGGGAGTCTTCTGGCTTTGCAGGGGTAGCGAGCAATGTGACGTTGTTTCTTGTTGCATTCAGAGTCCCTCTGTCTTCGGGTCGCCTCGCTGGTGCTTCTGGTGTTTTGTGCCATGTCCTAGGCCACTAATGTTGTTGATGTGTTTTGCGTGTTTCCGATTATCGGTGCCATTGTTCAACTTAATTTTCCTTATGTCCATCCTTCCGGGCCCTAGCCAAACACTAGCTTCGTGTCTCGTTTCATTTTTGGTGGTTTAGTGTAAAGTGCGGGGCAGCAGAATCCCCGCTGTGGACAGAAGATGTTAAGTACATGGCTGTGTGAGAGCACACAGAAAAACATACATGCACATACAATGTCTCTCTATATATGGAATAGAAGCGCAGTCGTCCATGTGGTTAGCGGCCACTTTCCGGTGTTCGTTTTCTCATATTTATTTGTGTGGTTGTGTATTATGCTCCATGTGAGAGCGAGCTCACTATGGTGTTTGTGAATCTGCTCTTACAGTGGTGTGAAGCAGCTGGTCTGTGGTTATCTGTGCAGCAACACACTGTGAAAAGGCAAAATTGTTCCCGTCTTAAATGTTGCTTTGGGCACTTGGCTGAAAATGGTTCAAAATGGCGCAACAATGGAAGTTGCTCCGTCTTTGAACTGCACCCGTCGCCTGTTCCCAGTGGTGATATTTTTAGTGACAAAACGCAACATGTGTAAATCCACTGTGTTATTTCGATGTCCAAGTGTGAATGTGTGGTTTCTACTTTCCTCAACGTGATTATGCCTGCATGTGACAAAAAAAACCGTGTCATTGTGGGTTGTCCGCAAGCAGGTTTACATGCGTATTCGTGGATGTGCGTGTGAGTAAGTTTGGTTGCACTGTGGACAAAAGGCTAGAGCTGAGAGTGCCGCAGTCGACCTATCCTGGACGTCAGCCTTACTTTTTTTTAAGCACTTCCCCATGTTGGATGACAGAGCAAAGTAAAGAGGAGTTTTTAAGTGTGGACTTGACAAAGCACCTGGTGATGGAGGTAAATGTAACTCTAGATCTGCTCCATTCTTCATTTTCTCTACCCATTCGAATTCCCGAAAGCAACTCGGGACCTGTCACGCCTTCTCATTGTTGCAAGGCTTTTTTTCTTTCAAAAGATTACCTTTGCAGCTTTATCTTCATATTGCCAACATTATTCCTGTGTTTTTAGATAATTAAGGTGTGGAGCGAGGATGGGGCCGGAAAAGTCGTGGAGATCCCAGCAGACATGACGGCCAGAGACGTCTGCCAGCTCCTGGTCTACAAGAGCCACTGTCTGGACGACAACGCCTGGACGCTGGTGGAGCACCACCCCATCCTCGGCCTCGGTAACGATGCCTGTGTGTGTGTTTGCGTGTGTACATGCGTCCAGGTGTGCTGTGATGATGTTGGGAAAAGGTTAGGCAGCAGGGTAACTTCAAGTCACGCTGAATCGGTCACAATATCAGTCTTATTTTCCTGAAGAACACACATATTTTATCGCTTTTTCCATCAAAAACACGTCTTTCTGTAGCAAACATGATTTCATGCCACAAACATTTGATGCATACCATGAAAATATGTCTTGATTGTTTATATCAGCCTTGTGGAAGTGGAAGCTAAAAGATTGTAACTAAAAGGAAATTAGTTACATCCCAGTATGTTAGGCTGAATATTTAGGATTATCTTTAGGAGTGTTTTTCTGCAGGTGTGTTTCAGTCTTGTATGTGTGTGTGTCTGTGTCTATACCCCTTTTGTGCGTCTCTGCATGGGTGGGGATACTCTCTTGTGTGTACCCTCAGTGTGTATGTTCACTTGAGCATGGCACAAGTGCTTTTATGTTTTCTATACTGCTCGGGGAGGGAGGTGTGCTGGTCATAGGATTAATTATTTTCCATGTTCTGCTCACATGCCTGTTTCTTTCTGAATAACTCACTTTGGAAGGAAGGAAGAAAAAAAAAAAGTATTGTGCTTTGCTTCTTTACTTCTGCCGTGCCTCTGATTGACGCTCTATTTTTCTCCGGGTCTTTATTCTCTGTGAGGCTTTCCTACAGCTGAGTTGTATTTTTAGAGTCAAAGGATCACTTTGTGTTTTGCTGCTTGATCTGCGTTTCTGGAAAAAAGTGCATTGGAGAGATGGAATGTGAGGTGAGGAGAGGGAGGGAGGGAAAAGAGAGGGAGTGCGAGAGAGCGATGGAGAAAGAGAGGAGAGAAGGAAGGAGGGAGAGGGCTAGCAGAGAGGTCTGGACTAAAGCGTCATACCAGAGCAGCAAGGAACCAATGGTGGCTCTCCGTCGGACGAGCCCCTAGTCTTCCTAGCCAATCAATCTCTCCTTAACTCTCCACAGGAAATTCCCCTGATTGCAGCCAGCATGCGCGCACACACGCACACAAACACGTGCACACACGCACACACACAGCCTAGACACTTTCACCACTAAATACAGAGAGAGTACTTTTAGTTTAAGTCAAAACTTTCTCCAAAATGTGTGTATGGGTGTGCTTTGCCTCAGAATAGCAACACTACGTGAGTTCATTTGGAAGGGCGAATTAGTGCTAAATCCTGCTTGCTATCATTTTGTGTGTGTGTCTGCAGAACTGGAACATCCTGTCATAATCAATTTCTAATCGGCCTCACTGAGATTATATGCCCTCAATTTCAAGAAAGAGTAGAACACACACACACACACGCACACTCACACAGACACACAGAAAGTGAGCGGGCCTCTGTGGTGCACAGTAAGCAGGTTAGGTCTGTGTGAGCTCTTAATGTGTGGTTGTGTGTTTGTCTGTGGCTTGTACTTTGCTTATGGCTTCGCTGCAATCAGCCCTAATACATGACATCATCTTCCTGCAATGAGCCCCCCTCCCCTCGCCATCTCATACCACGTCTCCTCTCCACCATCAGCCCCCACCCCCACCACCCCCGCCTGATTCACAGTGCTCCTTCTTCTTTTCACAGCCCCTCCTCATTTAACCTGCTACTCTCTCTCGTCTCCTAGTAACAACCGATTTTTCTTGCTGTGTCATAGTTTAACCACTGGTGTTGTGGTAAATAAAGAAGTCGGTGAGACTCCACCCTCAAGTTACTGATTGTTTTAAAAGACAACTACAATAATCATCTTATATCTATTTTCAATAAAGCATTTGGTTATCCTTAATTTCAATCATTATGCATTTAAGGCATGTACTGCTAACTGTGACTCTGCGATATACTAAGAAAAGGCAGCAAACTCTATATTTACTTGTCACAAGATTTAAAGCACAAATAATTTCCCAGTTGTACCCATTTCCACTCATAATACAGATTTATCTCTTCAGTTTAAACTGATTTTCATTGCAATTTCATGTTTTGACACAACGAAAAGCTGTTGTTCTCTCCTTCCAGAGGACACTGTTCAAAACAGTTTATAGTAGACAAGGTCCCATTGTGACGAGGACATTTCAGAATGAAGAGAAAGGAAATGCAAAATAATCGTGACCTCAAAACTTAGGTACGTACCTTATCATGACCTCAAAACTAAAGTAGGTACCTAATCGTGACCTCAAAAGCGTGACCTTGAAACTGAGGTACATAACTAACAATGACCTAAAAACTAAGGTACGTACTGTAACTAACGTTGACATTAAAACTAAGCTACCTAACCGTGACCTCAAAGCTAAGGTAACTTAGGTGTGTACCGAACCGTAACGTCATAACTCGGGTATGTACTGAACTGGGATCTCAAAACTGAGGTACCGTGACTTTTGTGTATCGTTACACCTTATATATATATATATATATGCATGTACACTTACTCTATCCCTGAGGGCAGCTCAAAGGCGACAGAGCTGAGGTGACTAACTGTCTGTGTGTGTGTCGTCATACAGAAAGGTGTCTGGAAGACCATGAGCTGGTGGTTCAGGTTCAAGCCTCCATGAGCAGCGACAGTAAATTCCTCTTCAGGAAGAACTATGCCAAATATGAATTCTTCAGGAACCCCCTGGTGAGTCTCTCACATCCCTCAAATGACCTTTCAGTGACTTCATCAGTTTGACACACACACACACACACACACACACACACACACACACACACACACACACACACACGCACACACACAGCCTTGATATATTTTTTTAATTGGAGCTACTGATGTTGCTCTACATAAAGTTGATGCTGATGAAAATGTCTTAAATAAAGTGCCACTTAAAGGTAGGGTAGGTCATTTATTTCTGAAAAACTTTTTATCACATTTCTTGAAATCCTCTCACTGCTCCGATTGTGTCTTCAGCTGGAGAGACATACACCGCTGAAGAAGAGATGATAGTCCGCAGTTTTTTTTAAAGTGTAGCCTGTTGTTGCTAGATTTTCCTGGATTACCAAACCTAGTTTACCTAGCTAATGAAATATCTCTCATATCACCCAGGAGGGTACATGAACATGATCCCCAAATATCACAGCAATTCTGCCATTGAAACGTTTCACTCTAAACCACAAATGTTGACGTCTAGTTTAAAAGTAGGAGATCCCCAGAGTCAAGATCCAGCCTCTTGGGACCATGAATGTCCGCACGGAACTTGACAGCTGTCTGTCCAATAGCTGTCGTGATGAGCGACACACATTGCCAACTGAACACTGCTAGTGAGCTCAATGTTTCTCTTCTCTTGAATCAAGCTCCATACGGTAAATTTGTAATACACAGATCAATTCTATAGCAAATACATTTTGTATCCCTCATCAAGACTCATTGCTAGTCATATTATGTAAGAGCCCACATCAGTCTAACTTTGTACACAAAGCTCTCTTTGTGCCATCTCTCAATATGTTTGGGTCTTCTCTGGTCACAGTTCCTATCTTCCATCTGCAGATGTACGAGCTGTGGCTCAGTCTATTTTTACACTCAGTCTGACTCTTTCTGGGTGCGATGGTGAGCTACAATATAAAATGCAAAGCTGTTCATCGTTTTTAAGGACACAGACCTGCCTCTGAGAGCCAGCGTCAGAGGCAGCCAGATTGCGTGGCATCTTCTGCTGATGTGGACTCAGCGTGGGGCTCTGCTGTTATGTGCTGGCCGCGTATACAGGGACATTATTGCTGTGGTGATTTAGGTGTGTGTCAGAGCCAGCAGGTGACCTCAGCTCTGTGGTAATGAGTACAGTAAAACACCAGAGTGCTGGCCGCGGCCTGTCAATCACGCTAAGAGTAGCGCTGCTGGCTGAAGGGGATTACATCAGTGGGTGAGATCATACTGCATCCACTCCCAGGCTGGAGTGCCCTCTCTCTCTCTCCCCCACCACTTTGCTGCTGAGTCCTCATGTGCTCGTGTGCTCATCAAATACACACACACACACACACACACACAAACACACACATATACACAGACAGAGAGAAGGAGACATATATTCTGTATAGAGACACACTTCCCCACTCTGCATATGCAAGTGTTCTTTAGTTTCCCCTCTCTCTCTCTCTCTCTTCTCTCTCGCTCACTGTCGGACTCTCTGTGTGCTTTTCCATCCAGAACTTTTTTCCAGAGCAGATGGTGGCTTGGTGTCAGGAGTCCGATGGCTCCATCCCTCAGTCACAGCTCTTACAGGTGAGGCAATGACTAAGTGAAAAGACACACACTGTACATCTCTAACAGACTTGATTCATTACCTAACCCCTAAGTCTGGTAATCCAAAAATGTACACACGCACACACACACACATTCTTCTACTTCTCTCTTAGTGAGGACACCCATTGGCATAATGTATTCACTAGCCCTAACCTTAATCATCAGAACTAAATGCCTAATCTGGACGTACCTCATTATTCTACTGAGATATCTGGACATTATTGTTTTTAAAACCATGATTTAAAGATGGTAATGGCATGAACAACACAAACATTTGATTTAAATTCACTCCACCTGCAGCCATGTTCTCAACACATGCCGTTGTGTGTTTTCTTCCAGAACTTTCTGAACTCCAGCAGCTGTCCAGAGATCCAGGGCTATCTGCACTTAAAGGAGCCTGGACGCAAGTCCTGGAAGAAGCTCTACATGTTCCTGCGACGCTCGGGTCTCTACTATTCTACTAAAGGAACATCCAAGGTGATGAATTACTGCTGCACTGATTCTGAACCTGGTGCAACACTGGACTCACACATATGCGTTGCATCAATGCTTGACAGTGGGCGTTCCCGATGAGTTCAACTTTCGTGAACTTAAATCCCCAATATTCGCTTCCTATTCGCATATGTGGGGCGATGCCCTCATACTTGGGACACACAACATAGCCAAGCTCGCTATCAATACAGAGCTAAAGATAAGTACACTTGAAATAAAATCCACAACCAGATGAACACACACCAGCTGACTCTGCCTCCGCTTGAATTAGTGATTTAATTGGCTAGCGCCTGCTCTTAAGTGTTTGAACACAATTTGATTGGCTCCTGCTCTGCTCAACTTCTGCCATACGCAGCATGAGCAACTCAGCGCGGAACCACGATCAATTCCTTCATGTTGTTGCTGCTAACCTCGGCCTCCTCCCTCCCACATCTATCTCTAACTGAACAGGAGCCCCGGCATCTGCAGCTGCTGTCAGACCTGGAAGACAGTAACATCTTCACCATCATCACAGGCAGAAAACTTCACAATGCCCCCACAGACTACCAGTTCTGCATCAAGGTAACACACACACACTGCAACCTAAGTAAAGCTGATTGTGCAATAATGACACGACCTATGAATTCCCAAATCCATCCTGGTAGAAGAGGATGAGGGGTTGTCATCTGATATTTAGTAAAAATGGTAAAACCACCCAGTGGGGTTCAAACACACACTCAGCACAGTGTGTCACACTCCAGGAGTTATCTGTGGTGTGTCACCTGCTGATCTGGGATAAGCCCAGTGGGATAAGCTGGGATGGTACAGGGAATCGCCTCTATTTTACACACACACACACACACACACACACACACACACACACACAGGATTTTACCTTGCTACTGGGGGTGGCTGGATTGTTGCTATGGCGACATTAATTAATTTATCAGTAGGGGTTGCTTTTAAGGAGCAGTGTGTCTAATGGCCTTGTTACTGACGGAGGAGCAGGGAGAAAGTGTGAGCCGTGATGTTGGACTTGAATAGTCTTTGCTAGTTGGGGTGATATTCAGATTGTAACCATATGTCATTCAGTAACCTTGTACTGTCATAGGCATCATCTGAGTATCATCCAGAACTGTGAGCTGACTTTATTGTCACAACACTTCTTGGAGCATCATTGAATTGATGGCTGATTGGTTGGTTGTAATCATATTAAAGCAGTTGCTGTCAACCCCCTAACCATAACCTTTAGAAGAGGAGATGTGTAACTTTTTGATATTGAATGTATCCGTGTCCAAATCGTACCAAGTTTGACACTGCACTTCCCTTGGCCCTTAACAATACACACGCCAAGTGTGAAGTCGATAAGATGAACGGTTCTTGAGATATGTGATTCACATACAGACAGATTTCTGGAATTACTAGATAGGTTCCATAATTATTTATTTTGGCCACAGTGGCTTTTATTTGACAGAGATCATAAATACAACTTCATTGGTGTTTTTTTGTTGTTGTTTGCCATCCTCTGTGTTTTATCTATGATTGCATTTAATGTTGTATCCATTATCAACACAGATGACAAATCTGCGATCCAAGAGATAACAGTGTGGCTTAGTAAAACTAAAATGCCAAAGAAACACAACAGAGAGCTCACATGTCACATGAGTGTCTGTGTCATTATTGTAACGTCCCTCTGTGTGTGTGTTTGACAGCCCAGCAAAGGGAGGAGTGACTGTAAGGAGTTGAAGATGCTGTGTGCAGAGGAGGAGCAGAGCAGGACCTGCTGGATGACGGCCTTCAGACTCCTCAAAGTACTTTCTTTACTTGTACTACTCCACAGGTCACACACACTGAAAAACGCTGCCAGTTGGCATCCGACCTAGCATTTACTTAATAAATTCACTTTTCCTGAAGTGTCAGCATGAATGAATTTGTCAGCACTTGGAAGCGTGAGTTAATGTCGTCTCTCCTGCCTCCACAGTACGGGTTGGTTCTGTATCAGAGCTACAACATCCCCCAGCAGAGGAAGTCCAACCTACTGCCTTTCTCTGCGCCTGTGGTGAGGATCCACTCTCTGACATCACTCTCTTACACTCTAATGCCTCCACTCTGCCAAGACCAATCCACATTGATCCATTAATCAGCTGATGGTGAAACCAGCTCAATAGAGATCATTTTTTGCAGAAGAAGGATTGGTTATAAACTGAAGTGAACTTCTATTCAAATGATCACTGCTGCTGGTGACCTTTGTTAATGAGGTGAAAGGTTCCCCAGCAAAAGGTTTATGGTCAAGATTCAGGTCAGGCTGCTCATTTAAACAACAGGAGTCTGTAACAAAAAGTACATCCCACACATAACCTCTTATCCCAGAGTTCTTTACGAAGGTGAACATTTACATAATGCTCAGACATACGTTAGGCACAGGAAGGAATGCACATGCAACAGAAACCCACATATTTGTATGCTGTTTTACACTAAGACTAATCACCCCACACCATGAGGTGTGGGTAAAAGTCTCATAAGCTCCTTTGGAAATAAAACAGTTTGTACTTTTTAAACATTAGACTTTTGGAGGGAGTTTTGTTTAAGCACTTACGGTCATATAAGGGTACCCTACTGTGGGACATTATGGTAAACACTCACAAATACTCATACATGAAATAACTTATTTTATTATCAATTAATTGACTTTGACATCTATAAAGAGGATGTCTTTGGATGTCTTGTTTTCTCCAACCAGCAGCACAACACAAAGGATTCACAATGAAATATTGCATTTCAAAATCTTACACTAAATTCAATTACTATAACTTTCAGATTATAAAGACAAATCGAGTAAAAAAGTCATGGTTATCATGTGCAATTCAGCCAACATCACTGCCAACATCTAACTTGAAACAGGCCAAATTTAAGGGTCCAGATTTTTTATGTTTAGGAAAATTGATCAACTTTGTGGCCCGGTGATTGTTTGGATTTGGTTGACTTTATTTCCAGCCAGAGAGGGAGGGGTTTGAGTAATTAATGAAAAATAAACCTGGAATCATTTGAGCAGGAGACACAGAGGAAGCAGGAAGGAACTGTTCTTTTCCTCAGAGCGACATTCTGTGGATTGACTGAAGTGGGTCTGTGTGCAGACAGGATTTGTCATGCCCCAGTGAGTGTGTCTGGCTTGTTTGACCTCTGACCCTTGTCTACCCCCCCTTCACCCAACTACTTGTGTACCTTCTCCCCACCCTCACCCTACCCTCCCGCCCCTGCCACGTCTCCCCTCACAGCGGAGCGTGTCTGAGAACTCCTTGGTCGCCATGGACTTCTCTGGACGGACCGGCCGCGTCATCGACAACCCTCTCGAGGCCCAGAGTGCCGCCCTGGAGGAGGGACAGACCTGGAGGGTAAGGAGGAGGGGGGTGAAGCTTGGCCTATGGGATGGATGAACATGGATTTTGATGGTTTAAAGCTCCAAATGTGTCATGATGAACCAAAGATATTAATGACTTTTCATATAAATACGTTTTGGTGAAGGACCCTCACTACCTTACCTCCACCAAGGAGGTTATGTTTTTACCCCTGTCTCTTTGTTTGTTTGGAAGATTACACAGTATGACTTCCCACGAAACCGAAAAGATGCGTTGTGGGTCAGGGAAGACCACATTAAATTCTGGCATAGATACGATCAGGGGGTGGATCCAGGATTATTTTCACACTTTCTTTAACCTTGCAAGATAAGGCAACTGATATCTATGAGTGAGTGAAATCTGATGCGGGTTGATAGCATTTAAGGGGTCTGTTGGGCCTTGGCTGAGGTGGGCGCTCTACTTTTACCAGATTTTGTGTCCTAAATTAAAAACAACAACAAAATGGAGGGTTTTGACTACATTAGGCTTTACCAACATATTTGATCCCTGGTTTTTTCACTTTTGTCTTTAAATGTAAAATTTCATGGAAACAGTCTGCATGAGCTGTCTACCATTTTGAACTCATTTATCTTTCCCCTCCAGCCCTTTTCTTCGTAGACTTAAGTGAGCAGCAGCTCCACTTATCTGTCGCTGAGATCACAGCTCACAGAGCGAGAGCAGAACACAGCTGCTCCCTTTATATTCTCTTTGTGGATTTACCATGCGCTGCAATAAAATATATGAACCTAGAGATACAGAAAAGTTAAGCTATTGTCAGGGATTCTGCTTTTACATGATGTTATTTAAAATGTCAATTCTTCCCCACAGAAACGGAGCCAGCGTATGAATGTCCTGGGAAGTCCCAGCCCCCTGCACCCTTCCTCCCTGAGCACAGGTAATGTCACTTCTACCGCTTTACACCTAAATTAGCAGGCATACCGCAGGTTATATAAACACTGATAAACCCTAACCTGAATTTGCCCGGTTCTTCTTGTTCGCTGCAAAAATGCACCAAAAACAGCCTGTTGCCAAATTAGCGCATTAAATTGGGTTTAACATTACAATCACTGCTGATTGAAGTCGGAGCCGATTAAAACCGGTCTCTACTGCAGAGTCACTTGATCCAGGAGTGAATGCTGATTGTATCCATTCCCATTGCAGATGAAAAAACAGATGTTTGTGGTTGTAGGTGGGTTTTTTGACCAGTGGAAAAGAGGCTTTCACAACAACACACTGATTTTACAAACCCAGCAACACCACAATGAACAGTGAACTCTATGAGGCTGGTTGATGCACTGGTTCTGACTTTGGTGTTTGTCTGTGTGTTCAGTGATCCACAGGACACAGGTATGGTTTCATGGTCGCATCATGAGAGAGGAGGCCCACAGAATGATCATACAACAAGGCCAAGTAGACGGGTAAGAGAACAGCAATGTTGGGTGGGAAAAGGTTAAAAGGCTGATTCATGTTCATGTGAAATTGAACTGAAAGCTTCTGTAAATGTTCGAAAGTGAAGATTATTTATATATATATATATATATATATATATATTATATGAATAAAAAAGCAAAAAAATTGAGATTGAACAGCTGCTGAGCAAAAAAAGCTTACTTCTGTCAAATATGAGTCTAAATTCGTCTTTTTGATGTCTCAGCAGCACATTTTACCTCCACCCTGCGGATTAAGATAAGGTTCTGTTAGAGTCACACTTGTGCTGCAGCGTATCATCAGTCATTTTAAATTCCATGGTCACTGAAATAGATTTGAGCAGTGTCATGTACAGCATTTCTTACTTTCATCAGCATACCTTTCTCCCAACACTTGAAACATCTCTCACTCATGTTGTGTGTGTGTCTCAGGTTGTTCCTGTTACGGGACAGTCAGAGTAATCCCAAAGCATTCGTGCTCACCTTGTGCCACCACCAGAAGATCAAGCACTTCCAGATCCTACCGGTCAGTCACATGACACACTGCTGCAGGAAATGTTTCACACTCGCTGGTAAAATCCACTGGAGTGAGGCCCAGAGGCAGATCACAGCACTATAGTCTCCTTTTTTTAAATAGGACATTCAAATCAGATGATGTTGGATTTCATGATCTACAGCGATGAGCTTTAAAAGCTGGATCTCAAAGGTTTTCACGCAGAGCTTTTTTAAGATATTGAAATTCGGTTTTCCTTCCTCCCCAACATATCATTTATTTTGTGAAATACAGAAATCCACGTGAGTTATTTTTTAAATAAAGCCGTGGAGATACTTTTGGTTTAATTTGGAGACATCGTGTGATATCTGCTTGATATGAGATTTCTAATACTGTGACGACAAACTGCATCGGTGCAACAACTGCATTTGAACACTGGAAAATGGTTTTGAAAATGTCAATAATAAGTCATAAAAGAATAGACCCATTCTAACATGTGTGTCTACAGCCAGGCTAGCAGCTCTATGAGAATATACAGTATGTAGTGTATTTAGGCACAGCATTGATAACAAATGTTTATCATGGCCGGCTTCTATCGATAGCATGCAAACATGTTCACGATAGTGCTAAAATGTTGTTAGTTTTATAGTTATTTATAATGCCAGATGAAAACTTAAATTATTCCTCGGTGGTTAATGGGTATCTGAACAATATTTCACTGCAATACATCTAATAGTATTTCAGTCAGAACCAATGTGGTGGACTGACCAACAGGTCTTCATCCACATACCTAGAGCCACACTAGTAGATTGGCATTGACAGTTCATTACACGATAATAGGCTGTTGATGTGGATTTTACATCTTTCCATTTGCTGCCACCTTTTAATGTCACATGTTCTTTGAGTAGCTCTTAGTGATAAACATATATGTGTTTTATTGTAACTTGATGGCTAATTGTCCCCTCTCCTTCTTTTGGCTGTGGTCTGAAGTGTGAGGAGGACGGTCAGGTGTTCTTCAGCCTCGACGACAGCGCCACCAAGTTCACCGATCTGATCCACCTGGTGGAGTTCTACCAGCTCAACAGAGGAGTGCTGCCCTGCAAGCTCAAACACCCCTGCACCACTGTGGCCTTGTGACACTCCAGCCCCTCCCCCCTCACACACACACCTCCACCCTTTTTTTGCACACCTATCTTCCCTAGACCCTGCCCCCCCAAACATCTGCCCCTCCCTCACCAACGCAATGAGGTCGAGGAGACAAAGAAAAGTTAATGTCAAGTTTTGGGGATGTGAACAACTCAGCAGAAGCCGCTGGTTCAGGTTCGATGTCCCCAATGTGCCGTGCTTTTCTCTGCCTTGTCGCTGTTTGGATGTTTGAATGGGAACCGTTCGGACGGTCCAAGTGTCGCAGATTGTGGACCCGGCAGTCGCCCAACTCCTGCGATTTTATCACAGAGACTTGTTTGTTTATGTCAATACAATGTTGACCATTGAGAGAGACCATTCATTGTGAAAACACAGGACCGCTATGATCTGTTCAGCTACGGGTCTCTCAGATGGATCCCTCCTTTTAAAGTCCCCCAACCTTCCACCCCCATCCTCCAGGCCTGATAAGCTGTGGTTCCTGCCCACCCTCACCCCCCTCACTACCGAGGCAGGCAGGAAGCGCCACCCTCTGACTTCCTCATCAATCATCAGGGATGGACAGGAACCTCTCTGGGTCTTATCAAACTTGATCCAAGAGTTTTCTCAACCTGTGCAGTCCAGTCTGGATAAGCTGACCCCCCGCCCCTCACCCACAACCCGAGCAGACTTGACGCAGCGTCTCTGCTGTGTCTTACCCCAAGATCCCAAAAAACCCTGGTGCAACCCCCGATCCCCGCCTCCACACAAGCTCAGACAAAAAGTCGGAGGAGAAAAGAGAAGTGGCTGAAGGCTAGATAAGCAGAGCAGTGGCGAGGGTTTGCTGAAAGGGCAGAGGAATGTTTATCAGGGAGGCTGTAACAAGCCTCTCTTGTAGAGTTGATTACTTGATGTCATTTTAATGCTGTTTAATTACTGTTGATTCAATGCAGAACTAGTTTTGCACTCCTGGGCGGACAGACGACAGCTGTTCTCTCTAGCTAAATGAAGCTGGCTGCTCTCCATTCGTTGTCCTCCTCTTCCTCCTCCACCCCGCCCTTCTGAATAGCATGCATGTAAATTTCCACCGGCTCAGATTGGATTACAGTGGCGTGGGAGCAAAGAGAGTCGTGGCTGATTATGCAGTGCCTTTCAGAAAGGTTTGGGAACATCTTGGACCTACGTGTGTCTTATACCGACATGGCTGCACCGTTACAAGACAGTGAGGAGGAGGAGGAAGACTGTTCAATAGACTCCTGAAAAGTGTGTTCACCCTCCAGCTTCTACCATTTCAGTCAGTTTTTAAAATCGAAGGGTTAAATCTGTTGTTGAATTTGTCTTTGAATGTCATTTTCTTTTCCTAAGTCTGTTCTGATCTCACTGCTTGCACATTTTAATTCTCCTAATTTGACAATGATGAGTTGGAGCTGGCGGATTCTGACCATTGGTCCCTCACTCCAGAGAAGACAAATCAACAAAAGCACTCCCATGACTTTTTTGTGTGCTTGAATTGAACAAATGACTTGAAATGTGAACTCGGACGACTGGGTGTCCAGACAGGGTCGAATGAGCTTCACTCGCCTTAAGTGAAAATCGTGAGCTTTGTGTATGAAATGGAATCTGTATAAAAATGCACATACAGTAACACATTTAAGACTTTAAGATTCAACAACATCGAGAGTGTTTAAGGTTACGTTAAAGAAGAGGTTTCATATTCGTGGAAATGCTCTTTATATGTTTCTTGCCAAGAGTTTAACAAGGGTATGGATACTACTCTAATGTCTGCACGCTAGAGAAGAAGCTACTGTCAGCAGGTGATAAAACCCACCTACCAGTTCCTCACAGGTTAACATGTTGCGTTTAGCTTGTTAAATCTGTTTAAAAGCCTAAGTGTAAAAACAAGAATTTGTGGTTTTACTCCAGGCAATGTAAGCTAACCAGCTGCTGACTGTAGTTTCATACAGTATTTAGTGTACAGAGAGTGGCAATGACCCTATCATCAAACCCCCAACAAGAAAGTATAATTTACACTCATCTCAACGGGCCCCATTTTCCTGTCTGGTGCTGTGTTATTTCTGCAGATATTTGACAAAAGGTGTAACTTAGTTTTCCAGCAGCTGCGTGGTCGTCTGGTGGTGTCAGTGGTTAACGTCGCGTTGTGGTGTCAGTCCCTCTGAGGCAAACAGTTAGGAAGTTTGTCGCTGAACAATCACACAGAGAAATCCTTTATGGAAGAGCAAGTCCTGCACCGTTTTGAGGGATGATTCAATGTGGACAGAAAATAAAGTGGCAACTATTTGGATAATCAGTAATTATGATTTGAAGCAAAATGCCAAAAAAATGCAATTATTCCTCTTGCAAATAGGGATTTGTTGATCATAATGAATATTTGAATATGTTGAGTTCTAGGAAAAAAACTTATTTTATTTTATTTTATTTATTTATCAACACTAAAGAATTTCTTATTGGCAGCCCTTCCAGCTCTATCTAAAAACAACATGGCGTCTGTCTGGTAGTTTGTGAAAAGCATTCTGGGAGAGGAAGTGATAAAGAGAAACTGTAGGTCTTAAGCTAAAAAAGTTGGTCCTCTGCTGAACAAAAACTTCCATCTTAAAGCCAACATGTAGAGGATTTAAAAATGGCGCTGAGTTGAGTTGGTTGAAAGCAGCCTGCAGGCATGAAACATGAACTTCAGCAGAATGGGCTCATTTTTCTAGAAACAAATTATTGCGCTGTCAGAATAACCAGTTTCACATGCTACATCAACATAAGAGACCCATACATAGTGGCTTCAACAGATCATCTGAGGAGTATAAAACAAAAAAACAGTTTCTAACGTCCTGTTGTCTGTTTCTGGCCTCTCCTGCTGTTGTGTTAGCAGCAGAATAAAAAGCTGCAGACATGTGACATAACACCTACTTAGCCTCCTCCTCCACCCCTCCTGCTTTCACCTGCAACTGCCCTCCATCCTGTGCCAGATCCACAGTGAACAGGGTTAGCACGAGGCCGTCAGACTCCCTGCCAGGCGAACTAAACTCTCTAAGTACTGTCATTGACACGCAAGCCACTGCCACACGAGTCCACCAATCGCATGACCTGACCAGAATCACTAGCGCTGCGCATCGCCAATCCGGCCTTTTGTAGTCAGCCAGGGCAGACTCTCTCCAGGGATTGGATAATGCTTGAACCCCCCGCCCCCCTGTCCCACCTGTGTCCAGCCTGTAAGCTATGACCCTGTGGTGAATAAGTGCGTGCGTGAGTGCGTGTGTGTGTACGTGTGGAAAGCCAGACTGTTGCATTCACTCATCAGGATTGCTATCTGCTGGTTATCAAACTTGCCTTTTTTAGAGACAGTAAGCGGAAGGTTGCTGATCAGTCGGGTTAAGTCGTGGATTTAGAGGAGACAGGCGGTATCTGGAGGTATCTGGAGGTATCCCAGCATTCCCAGTCCTCAGCTGAGGAGTCTTTCCTGTCTGTCAGAGAGGGATGCAAAGCCACATCGCTATGGGTCAGCTGGGGGGGAAGGGGGGGCAGACTCTGTCCTCTCCTCCCCTCTCCATTTTTAATCACTGTGCTACAATGCAATCCTATACACACGTAAAGTATACAAGTATATGACAATACCAGTGTACAGTATCATTTGTTTTCTAAGTATGTGAAGCTATGGAGAGGACGTAGATCTAACACTGTACCTAGGTCACAGATCACTATGTATGGGGCGTTATGCTTTTGCTCATAACGCCATGTAAAATGAAGAATGATATATTTTGTCCTTTTTTTTCTTCTCCATTATTTGATTGTGTGTATATTGACATTATTGTGTTTTTTTTCTTTGGTTTGCCACAAAATGACCTTTTATATATATATATATATAAAAAAAAGAATATACCACATTATATACAGTATTAAATTAAGCTGTTTTTTTTATTTTAAGAGATCAAACTGGATTTTTGACTTGTGTCAAATTTCTGCACATCAGTTGTCCATATAAGCTGACAGGCTGACAGAGTCTACAACTCTGACAGCATCAAATGATGCCATTTTGTTTTCAGACTACGTCTTTTGAATATCCCCTCTCCGTCTGTCTGATTCCACTCATTTACTTCCAGGACAAAACTCCAGTAAATGATGGCGATCAACACACACACACACACTAGTGGGTTTTAATCGAGAGCACACACACCAACACCTAACCCATGGGGATATTCTTAGCAGCTTTTGTACAACTTTCATCACAAGAAGTACAATTATACGCAGTAGCTCAAGCATTGTGCATTTCAATATGTCCATGTACTCAGATTTTAAGGTGCATAACAAAGTTGTTTTTTTGTTTTTTTTTAATTCTTCTTCTTAACTAAGCCTATTCTTGCAGCAGGTGCCTCTTGTTTCTGAATAGTAACAAGTCCTTAGTTTCCGTCCATCCACTCACTGTGTTCTTTTACAGTCAGCTGTGAATGTGAAACATAATCCTACTGGAACTAAATCCTTGTGTCAGGTCAACGTCACATCCAGGTCCCATCGACACAGGTGACTCACAGTGGAGGTGGAAGTGAAACTGACTCGGTTAGGTTTTATTTTGGGGTTGGAGTCATCATAAGCTGAAGGCAAATAAATATTTCAGGGAAAGAAAAAAAAAGAGCAAGTGAACCGAATCTTTTTTTTTTTTTTTGTTTGTTTGTTTTTTTTCTCAGATCCCCTACTGTGCTTTGCTTCATTCTGTCTGTAACGGCTCCTGGATCTACATTGTATCCTGTTCAGGTATTTTTGTACAAATAAGGGACTGATATATTCTGTGTTTATTGGAAATTAGAATTAAAGACAACATTGCTATAAACCAAAACAGAGCTGGACTGCTGGTGTGTTCTTGTGCCCGTTCCAAACACTCAGACCTGAGTTTCCTCCTCAGAGGGTCTGGTGTCACTCCTCAGTCAGAGCATCAGACGTGACGTGTGTCTAAGTTATGACACAACACCTGCTGGTATTGGTTGCTAAACCACTGATAACAATGCTGCTGGTACTACTACTACTACTAATAATAATAACAGAGTAAACATAGATCAAAATCAAATTAATTGTGATAATGCTAATAATAATAATAATAATGCTGCTGGTACTACTACGACCACGACAACAACTACTACTACTACTAATACTAATACTACTACTACTAATAATAATATAGAGCAAACATAAATAAATATAAAATGAGTTGTTATAATGATAATAATAATGCAAATCAAACGCACCCTTGCTCGGCGGGAGGAGGGAGGAGGGGGGAGGAGGGAGCGGTGGATTTGAGTCGTCACCGCGGCCTCACACCTGCAGCCTCCGGCCTGATGGTGACCTCCACCTCCTGCCGCCATGTTCCCTCCAGACAAACGACTCAGCGTCGTGTGGTTTACTTTGTTTCGGCTCCTTCTTCCTTCCATCAGCCGCCGCTCGCACTGGGAACACTGGGCGGTGCTAATGTGCTGCTTCGTGCTGTGTTTAGAGTTCACTTCACACAGGTAATATATCAGCTGTTTGTCCTACACTGAACTGTGTCCGTCAGAACACAAACACCATCATGTAGTTTACCTGCTGTCCTACACTGAACTGTGTCCGTCAGAACACAAACACCATCATGTAGTTTACCTGCTGTCCTACACTGAACTGTGTCCGTCAGAACACAAACACCATGTAGTTTACCTACTGTCCTACACTGAACTGTGTCAGAGACAAAATCACCCAAAAGTTCAAACTTCATTTGCCCATTTCTCCTTCATGTGGTTCTCATTAATGCTGATTTAAGACAAACTGGAAAGTGACTGAACTGTGACTGACGAACTCAAGTCCATTCTGTCACAGGATCAACTATCTGGATGTCAAACTGCTGCCACTCTCTCTGTCAACTTCTGTTTGTGATAAAATGTTTTGATTCCACTCAGAAACACCCAGTGTTGGAGGAGGTAGCTTCACGTCAAAGAGGTGAAATGAAAAGTAAGAACAATGAGTATCTGACTGGTTTCCTCTTCTGCATCAGAGAATATTTACTGAGGTTTATTTTATACAGGTCGGTAAGAGAGATTTAAGAGGCTGTGAGGAGGAAAAGGAAAATGTTGTGATGGACAAGGCAAGAAGGATGAGGATGAGGATGTCATTATGATTCCACTTAACGGTCATCAGATACAATTTGTAAATATTCCGATTATTTTTGCATCAGTTATCCTCTCGGAGGCCCGAAAATCTTCTCTTAATTCCAGCAAAGAGCCACTGGAGGGCGCTGCAGACCATATTTTTGACTAGAACTTCATGACATTGTTTTGATGTGACCTTAGTCAAGAAAAGCTAAAACAGGTGCATCTCAAAAGAAATATATAACGAAAAAGTTGATTTTATTTTGTTTCGTAATTTAATTTAAAAAATGGAACTTTAATATATTGCAGATTCATTACAGATAGAGTAAACATATTTCGAGCCTTTTTTTGTTTTGATGATTACAGCTCAATCAAAATCCAGTACCTCCACATTTTTGAATATTTCCTTAGATCAATCATAAAAGGGCTGTAGGCAATTTATTTTATTGAGATGTAATGAATCTAAGATGTTACATTTTCACAATATAATTTTTTAAAGATGCACCTGTAAATATTAGTTTCACTGCCACATGTCACACGAGCGGTCAAGTCTTTTATACCAATAACGGAGTTTAAAAGATCTGATGCTACATCGGCCAATATCAATGTTTGACACGAACACTTAACGTAAGCTAACATTTTTATAAGGCTCTTCTTGGACAAGATACAGAACCCCTTATTGCTATCATGACAGAAACAACACGGCAGACAGTAGCAGAGTATGAATGTGTGTAATGTGACTTGTACTGTAAAGCACTATGTACTAGTCAGAACATTTCACAATTGAAAAATAGGAGCATCGGTGCCCTCTGGTGGACAAAATATGTAGCTCCATTATTGCTTTCTTATCTTTTCTTTAATTATCTGCAGGAATATGAACCAATCGTCAAATAAATGCTTGAATGACATTTTTTTAATATAATAAGTCTTGTTTATATGATTCCATGCTATAGAATAGAAGATCAAGATCAGGTCCACTGGAAGTCAAAGATATTTTTAAGACAATATTTCCTAAAGTAAAATCTCAGTTTAAGGATCAAGAAGTTCACATCTCGCAGAGGGGCTTCTCTCACTGCCAGACCATAGATATAAAGTCTTCGTGTCAATGCATCATAATTATTTTTTTAACTCTGTAAAATCATGACTGATATAGACCTTTTAATATCCAGTATCAATAATAGGTGTGAACGAGTTCAATCCACAGCTGAAGTGATCACTGAAAACGTCACTTAAAATAAATTGTAGGAAAACCTGAATATATCTTTACAAGTATTTGGTTGCACCACCTGATATGTTTTACGTGAAGCTAAAAATACTGTTAAATACATAATTTAAGTGGTTTGAAAACTTATTTACCAAATGAGACTTGTTTAAAGACAATTTCTGGACTCAAAACTATATATATCACATCTATAAGGAAATGACTTGTTAGAAATACCTTTTAGAAACTTTGTCATTGACCCTACTCTCATAAATATTCAACACAAACAAGGAAATCATAAATAGGACTTGAGGAAACAAAGTGTCAAACAGCATACATGTGTTCATTATGTTTAATTTTCAAATAACTGATGGCAAAATGAGAATATTTACACGAGAAAATATGTATGAACTGTACAAAGAAATATACATGCAAAGATAAAAAACATAAAAACAAATAAACATGTAATTTATGAAACTAGAAACAAACAAATAACAAACATGTAATTCATGAAACTGAAACAAAACAAGACAAACGATGAAATAACAAAAAAAAACAACTCTAAACTGAGGTATCCAGTCCAAGTTTCTTTGTTTCTAATTGTCTGTGCACGCCTTTAAAAATAAATAGGAAGGTAACAGAAGACTGTGACTTGTGTTCCTGGTAGAATCCATTTCAATGTGACACATCCTCACACTGGATTAAATTATAGTCTGGAAAAATTGTACCATGGTAATAAACTAATTGCACTAAAATCCATCAGTTAATCACGGTTTTTAGTTTTAGTTTTTTATATTAAGAACAGAAAACGATGGAAGAAATCTTTTAGAAACAAGTATCTGTACATAAAGTTACAAACACCATTTAGGAAATGATGCGTTCAGCTCCTGCTCCGAATCACAAGAGTCGATGTTTCCTTTAGTCCCACGTCCTGTCCTGCTCCTGTAAACAATCGTTTCACATGATCATAGATGACCTCACTCAAGTGACGCGTAATCACATTAAAACATGTTTTGCTAAGTACTATAAAGCTAGAGTAACTTTGGTGTACCAATACTACAGAGGCGTACAGTAGAAAACGTGTTGAATCCATTTTGATTAGCCCATGATGATTTTTAGATGGTGACCTTTTGCCTGGAAGTCGTCACGCTCAAAGACCAAATAACCACAAACTACCAGCAGTGCTTGCAGTACCAAGTACATGCTTTTCTCTAGATTTATTACAGATACAACAGATGTCTTCATAAATAGTTGCATAAAATGTTAAAGCCGCAACATTGCACATGATAATCAAACATAACATACAATGAGTGCATTTACAGTAATTTGTCTTCCTCTGCCTCCACATTCACTCCCCATCTACCCGACGACCACCTCCGACGCTCTCTCACTGTGAATGTGAGTAGAAAGAAGAGGCAGACGTCTATTTACAAGGTAAGGCTTAAACATCTCACATCTGCGCAACACAAGTTTGTTCTAGGAAAAGCAAACGATGATGTCTAGTGTTTCTTCTCAGATTGGACAGTGCAGCATTGTTACTCGCAACATGGTCATCATGGTATCTTAG
Organism: Hippoglossus hippoglossus; assembly: GCF_009819705.1. Lineage (NCBI taxonomy): Eukaryota > Metazoa > Chordata > Actinopteri > Pleuronectiformes > Pleuronectidae > Hippoglossus > Hippoglossus hippoglossus. Next base: position 15,672,366 of record NC_047161.1, read on the forward strand.
ATTAGGTACGTAATGTAAGCGCAGCCACCAAAGAGCTCTGATCGCACGTATAAATGTCTCAGTAAAGTCAACAAGCTCGCTCACCGTCTACAGAGTCCAAGTAGCACAGCAACTTTCAACTGATGAGCATTTTCTACAATTGATTTTTTTTTGTTGGTTTTTTTTGGAAACGTAGAGACGGTACTTTTCCTTTCTATACATAGTTTCTATAAGAAAGGGCTGCTCCTAAAATGTCGTTGAGTTACAGTTTAGTGTAAAAGAGCAAAATCGCACCATGTCCGTGTCGCTCTCTCTCAACCGGAGGGAGGACCGTTTGCTCTCAGCGCTATCACTCACTCTGTTGGCATCACTTTCTCCTGAAAGCTCTGCGGCTGTGCAGTGGTGTCAAGGCTCGATCAACTGGCTCCTCTGATCAGCTTTAACTCTCGCAAAGGAAAATAAATTACCTCCATAAAGTTTATTTTTATTTTTTTTTAGATTTTTGTTCACTTTACTACAAAATCAGTTTTGAGTTGAATCCAGCAAGCAGCAGTAGACAAGGGGATACATTAATTTACGTGGGAAGTGAAAACTCTGTTCTCTAGGGCTCTGATTGGCTTGAGACCTCAACAGGTCTCAGATTAATTGAGAAGAGGACAACAGGACTTGAGTAAATCAACATTCTGTGAAACAGGATAAGATCAGCATTCATGGTTTCTCCTTCTTTTACATCGAGACAATCGAGATGCTCAGTTCCAAAGGAATCTGCAGCCCCTGTGGTCTCAGCGTTGGACAACAAACGCAGGTGTGTCTGGTCAAACTGGTGAGGCGCTGTGAGGGAGTGGGTTGACATTTGTGAATCCTTTCTCAGGCCTCACACTCGGGGCTGAAGGCGACTCTGGATGAAGCTCCTGACGCCTCCTATGGGCCGTGCGTCAGTCTGATGTTTCCTCCTGTCTATGAAGGAGATGAGGCGGGAGGTGTCCAGGCAGCTCTCGGCTCTAGCTCGGTCGTCAGCCAGACCAGCCTGCAGCCATGGCTCCTGTAGGCAGAGCCCGGCCGGACACCTCCTGCTGGGGTCGGTCCTCAGAAGCAGGCACACAAAGTCCCGGGCCGCCTGGCTGACGCCCTGGAAGTAATCCCTGGGGAAGCTGAAGTCCAGCCGGCAGATGTTCAGGCAGGTCTCCTCTGCACTCTCATCGAGGAAAGGGGAGGCACCGCTCAGCAGCACGTAGGTCACGACGCCCAGGCTCCACAGGTCAGAGGTCAGCGATACTGGCTCTGCAAGGACCAACTCTGGGGAGGCAAACTCAGGACTGCCCAGCAGGGGGTGGATATAGTGGGCACTGTTTAGCTGGACGGCATCACCGAAGTCTATGAGTTTGACCGTTGGCTGGCCGTTGGAGCTGTGAGTCACCAGCAAGTTCTCAGGCTGGAGGAGGAGCAGAGGAAAAAGTCAGGTATCTCCATTTAATTGATTACTGGGCTCAATCCATCAGTCAGGTTTCCAGTCTTTTACTATGAGTAAATACACTTATTTTTGCAGGTGCAACATAAGTCGAAAGTTTGACCAGTTTATATTTAATGGGGAAAAATACCTTTAAATCGGCCAGATGACTCTTGACAAACCAAACATATTGACATGGAGGATAAATCTAATGAAAGTAGTTCTGTGTTTTGTGATTATTTGCTTTTCAGCCAAGAATTAGACGGGAACATTGATACCACTCTGATATCTGTCTGTTAAATATGAGATGGTTTGATTAGATATGCACAGATCTGGATCAGGGGGAGGATCCTGGATAATTTTTAAAACTTTTTTTACATTGTGACATTTTAACCTATTTCCCAGGGAATAATTCTGGGATATTAATGAAAGAAATCTGGCATATTAAGGGAACTGAAATCTATGAGTGTATTTAGTTTGGTGCAGCTTGATTGAATTTAATGGGACTGTTGGGCCTTGCTGAAGTTATGCGCTCTACTGAATAACATTCTAGTTCAATCAAAAATGAAAGTGAAAATTTGCTGCTGGCTATAGCTTCATTTGTCAAACAGAAATCATGGTATTGATCTAATTCTCAGCAAGAAGGAAAACAAGTGTATTTAACATAATGCGGAATAGTTAATTTAATACAGTCTTGCAGTAGGAGCATGTCATGGTTGAAGTACTTACTTTTACATCCAGGTGTGCTATCCTGCAGTTGTGCAGGTAATGTAAAGCTTCTAAAACGTCCCGAAGGTAGCAGGATACTTTCTCCTCCGTCAGATTCCCCCAGCTCACTATGTAGTCCAGCAGACGACCTTGGTCAGCCCTGAAACACACACATAGGAAAACATCAAATGAAAGCACAGCAACGTTTCGCATAACGTACCTATGGTGGCTTGTAAGGTCAAAACACATACAGAGTGAACACTCTGCAGAGTGATGTGCTCAGATAAGTATCAGACTTCATATACCAAGTTTTATATTTGCTCCTGACAAGAACGTAACAAATTTTCCTTTTTATTATGACGTTTTTAAATGTCTATGTATTTTAAGTAATAGTTTCTCCACAGGTCACTACTCAGTGTCCAGCTGCCCCATCCCCATTGGTATTTAGCATAGCAACCAAGGTTGAGCACAGACCCTTAGATAAAGGACAAGACAGAGTGTCTGTGAATGGTCATAACACTACATTAAAGCACTCAATGTCATGACTTGGATAAATCTTCTCTGAGAAAGACAAACGTTTGAGCAAGCAGACATTATTTGGACAAAGTGACTTCACCTTAGAAACATCAAATGGTTTCTTTGTTACCTCAAAATAAATAGTAAGACTTGTTAAAGGGTTAGGTGCATAAAGCCCAGTGGACTCTGCTTCTCCATATCGAGTCCATCACTCCCCCTAGCATCCTGGAGGACCTCAAGTGGACTAGTTCCTGTGTCATTTTCCCTGTTTGTATGTTTTTTAGTATTGTTAGTGTGTCCTTTTAGCATCTGTGCTTTCACTCCTGCATGTGCTTCGTTCTTAGAGACCACCATACTCCATCTATCGAGTTAATGAGCTACACATGTAAAATTAAATTCTTCCTCTAGATCTTTTTCTCTCTTGACTGTACTCACATCTCCAGGACCAGGACGTAGCTGCTGGGGGTTTCATACGTGTCTATCAGACTGACTATGTGGGGGTGCTGGAGCCTCTGGAGCAGATTGAGTTCCTGAGTCACCCGATCCCTCCTCATCAATTTCTTGTTCACTTGTTTCACCGCCACCGTACGTTTGGTTCCCTCATGGTCACAACGCTTGACAACGGAGAAACGACCCCTGGTGGTGAGAAAACAGAGGATGGGACATTCAGTAGTCAGTTAGTGTACGTCACACGGTAGCTATGGTTGTCATGTTATTACCAAAGACTAAAAGCTTCTCCCCCCCCCCCTATCTTTATTCAAGCACGTTGTTTAAAGTCACTCAAAACCCTCACACTCAAATAGTCCCCGCTTGGATTTCCAGCGCTCCAGCTTCAGCTCGTTTCACTCTCGGAGTTCTCTTCTGCTCTCTGACTTTTTTGTGCAACAAGCCTGTCAAAATTACCCAACCAATAGAAAGAGTGCAGGGTTTTGAGTGAAACCATTACAAGATCAGAAAGTGAAATCAATAGGTCCTGCTCTTGAATAAAGATAGGACACTTTCCCATGGAAGTTGTGCGCTCCATTTTTAACAAAACCCTTGCTTGAAGATACAGTAGATTTTACCTTCCCAGTTCAACCACTTCAGTGTAGTGAGCCTCAAAGTTGTCCTTCCAGCTCACTCTGATACCATCAGTGGACACAGCTGAGACAAACAACACAATCCATCAGTTCACGTCTGTACGTAGCAGCAACATCACCACACCTCAGAGGCAGAACTGAATCTGTGCTCTTACCTAACACTCTGAGGCTGGCGGAGGATGTAACACTGCCCAGCTCGTTTGTGGCAACACAAGTGTAAACGCCATCATCGTCAGAGGCTACACCAATTATCCTCAGTGTAGCTTCACCCGTATCACTGAAAGAAACACACACGTTCATCTAAGTCTGATTTCAACAAACAACTTGTTGACTATTCTTGTTAAAATGGTTAAATGTGAGAAAAGAAAATCTACTCTGCAGTCTGATGGAGCTTTGTTGAAATGAGATGGTGTTTTCTTACCTGTAGGTTATGCTGAAGTGTCCATTGTTGGCGAGGTTGCTCTGGTTGGGTCCCTTCCAGGTGACAGCGGCCCGGGGTCGACCACAGACCTTGCACCTAAGGGTGACGCTCTCTCCGTTGTCGCAGGTCACATCACTCAGAGGTACGAGGAACTCCGGGGGAACTGAAAGAGGAAAAGGTAAAATCCTGTCAAATGCTGAGATGATTTTTAGAATTCAGCCCTAACTGTTAAAAGCGCCTTTGATAGTATTGAATTCATTTTATCTTTATGAACAGAAACACAAAGTTCACACTTACCATCATAGATGTAGTTTGGATTTAGAAGCTGAAAAGAGAAAACAAGTCATGAGTGACGCACTGTGGAGCAGAAGCATGATGTGAAAGTAGTACTAGATAAACTCACCTTTACAGAAACCTTATTGGCCAGGCCATCTCTGGACTTCCTGTAACCGTTTTCCAGCTTGGTCTCTTTCTTTGCCTCCTTCTTCTCAGATTTTTTACGAATGCGCAGGGTCGTGTGCCAGGATGAAGACTTCCTGCTGGAACAACAAGAGGACTCAAGTCAGATCAAAAGGTTCAGTTTAACTAGTAGGTTAATGTAGGGACTTTGGCACTTCAGTATGCTGACAGTCAGACACATTGTAACTGTACAGTCTTCGCACCTATAATACACTGTGTATTTAATACATTGAAAATGTTGACTTAATTTAATAATCTATTCAGAAGAGCTTCCAACCACTTATCTGGAGAAAGCTTAACATGCTATCCCATCTATCTGTTTGTTCCAGATCTTCAGACTTCTCAGTTTTATTTTAACTAAAATAACCGTGTGAAAGGTGCCTCCGACCACGATTTGGACCAACCAGATGGTCTCTTTCCAGATCAAACTGAACCATGGCTTGGTTTGTTCGCAGTGTGACATTTTTGACTTTCTGACCAATTGCAGGAAGTTGAGACACCTTATTTTAGCATTAACTAAACAGAAGAAGAAAAACAAAAGGATATGACTTGCAGGATTGCTTACAGTCTTTGCCTCTGGCAACAGAACGTTTGAATACAATGGCGTTCATTTTGCTGATAGTAATACCACGATGGCAGCAAAATTAAAATGAACAGGTTCATTCATTTTCTCCATTCAACCAGAAAGACTCATTTTTTTCCTATGCACTTTATTGAAAAAGGTTGGCGAATAAAAAAGACAACACAATCACGTCCAACACGCATACGTCCACATAGGTGATGATAACAGGACATATGTTACTCATTCAAAAGTCTTTAGTCCACAAACAGCTAAGCAGATCAAATGTAAACAATATAACAAAGACATGAACCTTGGTTCAGACTTTCAGGTGTGAAAACTCCTTTGATAAAGATAAAGATGAGACTATAAAATAATGATTCCTTAAATCTTTCAGAGCTCTTACTTGATGGATCCCTCGGGACAATCAGGGACGATGGCCGAGGTGTGTCCGAGCACAAATCCGGGGATCCAGCCCTCGGCAGCGGGGCCCTGCTCGGTGGCCGCCCTGAACACCAAAAACATGTTTTGCTGGTTGCTGGCCAAGATCTGGACGACCTCGCCCTGAATGACGCTGATCTCATCCTCCTTCACAGCCATGTAGTCCTGGGTCACCAACATGGTGGATACGCTACTGCTGCTGCTACTTTCACTCTGCACCACAGGATGGAGACATGGGAAACAGTATTAATTGATATGGTTCAATACAGGTAAATGTAAAATATTTTCCAGATTTATGATAACATCAGATATTTTCAAACTGTGGAATAATATTCAAGAGAAACACTGAAATAGTTTTGATTAGATAAAGTGAGAAAAATAGAAATCAGATACAAGTGGAAAAACAAAGAGGATTTAATAGTTTAGTAGCCACTGAAAACAGTCTTCAGAAAGGATTAGATTGAAGCACAAGAAAGATAAATCAGTGATTCGATTTTTTTCTTCTTGAAAAAGTAAACTGGATGAAGGAAGGCAGGTAGAAGAAGATGGTTTCCATTTCAGTCGTCTTTGCTTTGCAGCTCCAGGCAAAGACGAGAGGAGGAACGTTAGGTTGTATGAGATAATCTTGGTCGAGTACGTTTGTCTTGGTGCCACAAACGTTACGTTGGAGGTTAGTTGCAGGAAAAGTAGATCTGAGTAACAAACCATGAAGACAGCAGGAGGTGAAAGACGGCCAAGAGGAAGTCAGGTGTTAGTATAAGCTTTGTTAGAAGTCAGAAATCTAGAGACAGCCTTGAAAAGGGAGTCACTGAAGAGCTGAACAAGTTCCATTAGAGAGGACCTGAAAACATGTTGACAAACTGTTGCTAGAGAGGATGATGTTGAAGAGCAGTGAAGGTTGTCAGAGATGCGTAGTAGGGGACAGATTAGTAGCGCTGGCTGCAGCAGAACAGGAGACAGAGTGCAGAGAAGACAGACCAGGCCTCCCTCTGCCTCGGTGTTAGTTGGAGTAGCACTGTGCAGCAGGTAGTGGTCTTACCCCGTTACTCTGGGTGGACTGGATGGACTGCTCGCTGGCAGACGAGCATGTGCTCATGCGGTCTGCCTCCTTGCTGTGTGTGGAGTGCCTGTGTGTTTGGCTACCAGATCCAGAGCCAGTCTGGATCTGGTTCGAATTCTGGCGGACTGGACTCTCTCCTGCCTCCCCAGGGAAGGTGAACGAGCCAGGCCGGCTGGCTGGAGAGCCTGGCATAGAGTTCCAGAATCCAGATCCAGACTTCTGGCCGGGGCTGGGTGGGGGAGGAGGGAGGATGTCTTTGCTAAAGCTGGGAGTGGCCAGGGGGGAGGCCACAAGAGCCACGGCTCCAGGCCGTGGTTTGGAAGTGGGTGTTGACGGCAGGGGCCCAACTGTGGCACGGGGAATAGGGGCTACAACGCTGGCAGGAGTGGGGGTCTGTGCTTGCTCCTCGGGGGTCTGGCTAGGCCGCTTGCCCTGTGGGCTACCCCCTGGAGGGAGAAGGGGAGGAGGGACAGGACGAGGGGAAGAACCTGGACCATAAGCGAAGAAAACTTACACTTCAGTCATGTCTGTCATTTTGCCTCAGAAAACAAGTTTCACAGAAATGTATAGATGCTCATACCTGACATCTTGTTGGGGCCATCGGGGTCGGCCCCGGGGTGGTGGCGTAGGGGTTGGGGCAGGCGGGAGGGCTGGGGGATTCTGGAGGGCCGACGAGAGCCACCCTGGGGTCCTGAAGGGGTGGAACTACCCTGGGAGCCTCCAACTGCAGGAGGCGCACTAGAACCACTGGTACATCCGCCTGGAGCTCCCATGCTGGGCACACACGCGCCACCACTTGCCCCTACATGGTTCCTCTGATACTCTATTGGTAAAGTCAGAGCGGTGATTAGGTTCAAAAGAGACACGTGCAAACATATATCCAACAATTCCTTCCATAGAACATGCGTGTTTGTGTGCGTTTGTCAGTGTACCATTGAGGAAGTTGCGTTGGCTCTCGAGTATCTGGCTGATCTGAAGGGTCCAGACCTCACGCACTCCTGCATGTGCGGAGTGAAGCACAAAGGACTCTACGGTGCCGTTGGTCGACCGAGACGTGAGAATGAACTTACAGGGATCGCTCTCCACATTGTCCTCCAGACCCAAACAGCTGACCTGCAGGGTAACACAGAAACACGAGAGAAGTGTGAGCTGATTTCTGAGATTTCATTGTGCTAATGAATAAATTAGTAGCATTTTTTAAATCAATGATTCATCTCTTATACTTGCATTTTTACTTTTATTCTCTTTCTACAATTGCCTGCATATGACATATATATATATATATATGATATAGAGTAAGAACAATGCTGTTATGAGCATTTATACATATTCTATATCACTGTATTTGATTCGATTGACAGAAAGTTAGCTGATCATTTTTTAATTGGAACTAATAAATGTTTAACAATAGTTTTACTGACTTTTAATAACTGCAGTTATTGCAACGCTTTTTTTTTCATGAGTTACAAGCATCGGTTACTATCATAATTGATAAAGTTACGTCTTAATCTGTTTCAACTAAATTTTCATTGTCTGCTGCCAGAAATACCCATTGAGCTGAATAAACATATTAAAAACGTAATCTCAAAAACAGGATTTCAGCTATTTAATTATCTAGTAGAAATAAAGGTAAATAACCTGGTCTTGAGGAATACGCTTAATAAAAATAAAAAGTGGTTTTGCCTTATTGCCTTTTTTCTGCAACAGCTCTGTCACTGTTGTTTCTCACAAATAGATGTGGGTTGCCACACATTAATCTTTCCAGTTCCACTGGATTATACTGGATGTTCTGCATTTTAATTAATATGTTGCCATGGTGAATCGCAGTATCTGAGCCCCATTGATGGAAATGTTTTTATTTACCAGGCACGTGCTTATCTCAACATTCTCAAAGATGATGGAGTATGAGGTCGATTGAACTCAGATCAACTGATGTGGAATTTAAAACTCTGGGGTTTCCCGTCTCATGGTTTGTTTGTTTCTAAACCTACTTTCCTCAACATGCCCCTTTGATTACATCTTCAAAATAAAACCATCAAGATTCTGTTAATGTTGCACAACATAATAATTATTTTCTGAAAAGAATGATTTGTTTGATTCAAGTTTATAAAACTTTGAATCATTCTCACATGCTGATTAAATCTGAGTATTTCCACAAGAGGGAGCAGTAGGCACTGAGAGCTTGGTGACTGAGTCATACATCCTTAAGCCCAGTTCACACTACAGGACTTTCAGCTAGATGAGCAGTCGCTAATCGCTATTACAGAGGCTTACGGACGCCTCGCAGACTCTGATCAGATTCCCAACCTGCTGGAAATCTCTGCAACAACTCCACCCAATCAGAGCGAGGTGAGGATACATGTAGTGGTGAGGTGCCCCCTGATTTTTCACACTGCACTGGCTGTAGTTTGATTTGTACATCATAGAGGCATTACCTTAATGCTGTTCTTGTAGAGAAAGCCAGGCAAGGAGAAACCTTTCTTCTTGTCGAGGGGCTCGCTGAAGATGACCAGCTGCTCAAAGAGGAAGACTCTCCTCTCCTTCATCCGGCCAATCAGACTGCCCTCTGGGTCAGAGACCATGAACGTGTCCTGCAGCAGAAGACGTCCCTGTGCCACGATCTTCCCCTGGAGACAGATGAGCAAGATGGAGGATTAGATGTAGGAGAGGAGAGCGACAGAATGTAACAGAGGTAAAGTCTGGGTTACTGCATGAAGGCTGTATTAGTGTGTAGCAATATTTTCCATCAGCATTTAATGTCATTTCTTACATCAAAGTCCTGAAGCCGGCCAACATTCATCATGTCATTACACTTTTTTGGCACAATGCACATGACCTCCACGGCTTTCTGTAAGAGACAGAAACAAGAAGGTTGATGAGGTTCCCGAAGATGATTTGCTTGACTTTATATATTTAAAGAGTTTAAAGATATTTCTCTTTATCTCACCTCCAGCTCCATAGACTCCAGTCCAGCCTTTTTAGAGTGTTTCAGAAAATCCTACAACAGAAAAGAAAAGTTATGCACCTAAATATAAACACAACAATTTACTTCGTTTGACATCTGTGTCGATATTAAGTAGCTGATGTGTGTATTAATGTGTCAGTTTTGTCACTTTCTCTAAAAATCATGTTTGAATGAATGAAATGACACGCAATCCATTTGACTATATTTGAATACTCCTCCCGCCCCAAGTCAGAAAAGGATGAACACTTGAGGTTGCTCCGCTCGTCTGTGGTGCCTCCTCTGCTGCCTCACTTGGACGGAACTCGAACAGGTGAGCCGGCAGATTGCGTGGTACAAAGTCGACAAACAGTCTTACCTATGTTCATTACTTTGCTTTCTACAGTGCAGAACCCAAAACACTTCCACACGCCGCTTTTCTGATGCCCTTGTATCACGATTGTCCGCACAGGACGGCTTTGCTTGCTGGAGTCCTCCATTTTCATATGAAAACAACCTAACATTACTGACTTACTTTAATGATGGATCAAGACAGCATGCAATAGGTCAAGCTCATAGTGAACGCCCTCTGCTGGATCATGAGGCAAACTACTTCAGACGCTCTGATGTGCTTCTAGACTTTTTTGAAATCAAAGAGGTCGTTACAGTTCAAATCTGAACTTTTCCCCAACGTTTGTACGAATGTCAGAATTTGGAACAGAAAGTGACAAACCTAGGGTGTATTTGTAGATAGCAGAAGATGAGATGCTGTATAATGACGACAGGAGAAAGGGGGAACTGAGCAGTTATTGTGACACGCTCACCTTGAGCAGCAGCTGGTACTTCATGATCCTCTGGACTGGCTTGATGAGCAGGTCTGTGATCTGCAGCCTCTGTCCCAGCCGCTGCTTCAGGTCCTAGAGAGTCACACGTTACTTCAGAGACTCAGCTGGATGGAAATGTGTCACATCAGCTAAAATGTTCACCATAATGAGCTCATACCTCGAAGTAGGTGTCGATGTACTCTGAGACGATGTGCTCGGACTTGGGCTTGTTCTGACAGTACACCACATACATGTTGAGTCTCCGTTCCTGGATATAAAGAGCGCAGATAATTACAACACGATCAAATGTTGTGAAGTAAAGCAGAGGTTAGAATTTCACTGTGGACAGACCTGCTTGAGAAAGAGTGGTCCCAGTCTGTCAGGGTCCTCCAAACATTTCTCCAACTCCCCGAGGAAGAAACTGAGATAGACAGGGGGAGGAAAGAGAAGACGTGAGCGTCTGTGCGAGTGACTGCGATCTGAGAAAGTTCTATATCATCTGTACACGTGCACCACATACTCTTTGTGCCAGTCGTAGATCTGGTGGATGTTGCCAAACACTATTTTGTCTTTCCCTTTCATATCATCAGGGACGCCCTCCTCCTTCATCCGACTCATGTAGCCCTTGTGACAGAGACACACATTATGACTCATTTCTTAGAGAGAGCTACAGCACCGTGACGGTACAATAATGTGTATAAAGTCAATAAGCAGATCCACTGTTTATAAAGCATCAACTCACTTCCACCACCAGACCAAGGTCCCTGACATAATCTCTCTCCGTCTCCATCAACTCCAGCAGAATGTGACTACAGCACAGACAGGGGAAAAGAAGAGATGGCAAACTTTTACAAATGAAAACTCGCAAATCATCACTGTGCAAAATGTAGGAGGAAGCAGACGTACTGTCTTTTCTTGAGGATGCTGTTCCTGCGTTCATCCATCTCTTCCATGGGGGAGGAAGAGGAGAGGAGGGAGTTGTCCGAGGGGTTGAAGGAGGGCGAGCTGCTGTCGCCCTGTTCCACTGACAGAGAGCTGGGTCTGTCCTCCAGAGCCTGCACCAGGACAACAAGGTGAAATAAGGGCAAATAAAACATTCGTAATCATGTATGCGTGACCGTGCCCAAAAGCTTGGTGCAATAAAGGTAAAACTGTTCTCTGTTTAAGAAGAGTGACATCCATTCATCCACTAATTCCAAAGATCTCTGTCAGTATGTATGTGGCTCGCATATCTTGAGAACCATTCTTTTTATTGGCCTCACACTTGGTGCAAGTATTGATAAGGGTCGAAGGAAGTGCAGTGTCAAATTTGGTGTGATTTGAACAAGTGATATGTTCAGTTTTAATAAATTCTGAATAAAGAGACAACCAGCGGTGGCAGGGTTCTGTGGACTGACTCCTGCAGCAGTCTGTGGCTCAATTCCAAACAGGCAGGTGTAGAACGGACACTGCACTAGTTTACAAATGAAAGGATTTGGATGATGTTTATTGATACAGATTCACTTCAGCATCTTTCCATCTACATGGATTTGACAGGTTTTCTTCAAATAAATGAAGATTTTTTATTGAGCCAAAACAAAAACAACAAAATTTATATATTTTCTAAAAAAAGGCAGAAACGTTTACAAATTCTAAGGATTTTTAAAAACATATATAATTTGAAATGTGTATCTGTAAGATAAAAAAAAGTCCTTCTGATTGCCACAAATTTGAGAAATTCAGGATGTCATACCATCTTGCTTTTGACCAACTCTTCGATGGCGCTCACCAACTCAGCCGCACTGGGCGTCTCCGAACTGGACGGACGCACCGACAGACGAGATGAGGTCTGAGACGAAAACGGAGAAATGGAACATTAGAGCTCAACAATCCATGCAGCACCACGACCTTTTTCTGCTAATGCTAATCCTGCTCTTTGACTCCTGTCAACACAACTTCTACAGAGAAAATGGTGTCGAGAAAAGTTGTAGTTTAGAATTAATACTGATCAATAACTTAATTTGATATTTAAAAATAGCAAATTCTTCTTCTCTCAAACAGATGATAAATATTTTTGATAATTTATGTGAAAACTTCAAGACTAACCAATTCATGAATATAAAGCAACAGTCCAGGGATGAAAAGCAAAAGAAATAGCTTCTTATAATTATAATGCTTAAAGGCCATGCTTAAGTTTTGGTTAGGATTAATTGTTAGTAGCTTATTTAATTTTATTATAACTGAATGTTTTACTTCAGTTATTAGCTCGAGTGATGACGGTGAAAATGTTTGTTAAATGCTCTCTGCTGTAAATCCACAGAACCGTCCTCACAGTTACTGAAACCCAAGACCCAGCGGTTTATAGCTGAAGGTTAAAGACAGTGAAAAGTATAAAAGTATATGAAATTTAAAAAAGCTGTCAAGTGAAAAAGTTAATAACATGAGGCCGAAAGTCGGGTGAGCGAAATGAAGCTGAAGAAAAAGAAATGTGAGAAAATGGTGATGGGGAGAGGTGGAAGGTCAGGAAGAAAGAAAAAGTGATGACTGAATAGAGGATGTTTCCGTTGCTTTCTCAGGTGATGATGATGATGATGAAGAGCCTCTGAAATAAAGAAAGGATGCTAACAGAGCGAGAATGACAGAGGTGTGTGTGAGAAGTATGTATGTATATATATATATATAGTTCAGGAGACTCTCACCCTTGCTGTGCTGTGCTTCAAGACTTTCTCCAATTAGGTTTCTGGGTGAGGCTGTGTGCCCTTCTGGCCTCGCCAGCGTTTAGAGATTCCAATTACTTGCATGGGTAATGAGGTTAACGCACAGAGGGTAAAAGGGAGATGAGGACGAGTAGGTGCGGGAGGGGGAACGTGAGGGTTTGGGGGATGATGGGAACAGGAGGGCTTTTGAATTTTCACCTCAGTGTGGGCTCGTACTCAGATTATTATCGAGGGGAGCTGCCTGCTCAGCTGACGAGGGGGAAATCGTACCGACTCTTGTTTGTTTCTTTTAAAGTTCACTTACCAACCTCCTCCCATCAAATGTGTGATAAACATGCAGGAAAAAAAGCTGCAGCCCTGCGGTTTTCTAGCCAGGCATTACGGAGTTTTCAAATTCTTCAAAATGTATAAAACTTGGCACAAATAAAGGCATGTTAGCATTAAAGCCAGAAAAATACTCATCTGTTTAGAGTAAGAGCTACATGCATCCTCTCTTTATATACATTTTCCTGTCACAGAAAAGTCAAACCAAGTGAAACTAAAAAAAGATGGAAGGAAAAACTGCACTAAAGAAATGCAGTAACGTTTAAAAGTTGAGAAAAATACAAAAGTCAGGGAGAGTGACTTTAAGGGGACAGAGAGGGGAAGTTCAAAAAGAAGAAAGTCTACAAAAAGCCGCGCGCTTCATTTGCTTTCGATCTAGAAAGTGAGTAGCAGTTAAAGCTGAAGAGTTGGAGGAAAAAAAAAAACAGAGAATCCAAGAGTTGACTGAGGGAAGAGACAGAAGGGGGAAGAGCCGGGCTTTTTATATGGAGAGGTATGGAAACTGAGACAAAGCAAAGACAGGACATAAATCAAGGTAATGCTACAGCATGGCGAACAGCAAACGATACAACCAGGAAACAAAACAAAAGAGAAACAGAAATTAGTGTCAGAGGAGTCTCCGCTTTAGTCGAGCAGGACACGTGGACTACCTGAAACGTTTCAGTGCTCTCTGCTTTAGAAGGAAAGGAGAGAATATGATGCAACATGCCAAGATAAAAATGTTATGCATAACAGAAACTAAGGGGTCACTTAAAACTGTGTCAGGAGATGTGCTTCTTTTTGGGGAAAAGTCTGAAATGAGTAAAAATGTTTCCTTCAAGAATTAAAAATCATAACAGTAATGAGAACAAAGAGGAGAAGCATAAGTTCTGGATTTATCTTCAACTTATTCATTGATAGTGTTTCAATTAGAGGGCAGTTGTTAACCTGCTCACCTTAATATTCCTTAGTATAACATTCCTTAATATTGGACCAAATATGATTATGAATTTGAAGTTTTGGATTAGTTACAAGAACAATAAGAAGAAGACACTTACATTTTTTTTTTGTGTAACTTCTTATGTAGAGAAAGTGAATGTTTATCTGACTTAAGATGCTTTCAGACCTGAAATGAACTCGGGTTAATCTGAAATTATCCGGAGGGGCTGTATGTGGGGACGCAAATTTCCGAGTGAGAGGTTCTGAACTCAATGCGCAGTTTCTCCAGACAGCAGCTGAGTAAAAACTCTGGATAATGTCTGATTGAGCTCATAAGAGATCAGGGCAGCAGATGCTCCAGAGGATTCACTGCAAGTGAGGGGACATGCTGATAATGTGACAGAAGCAAAACTCAAAGTCCAGAACCCATTGTTCAGACATTCTCCGGAGTTAATGTCTGAAAAACGGCTATAGATTAAAACTTAGATAAAAAATAAAAAAAAGGTAGTGTAGCCTTTGAAGTTTTGAAAACAGAATGCCATTTTCAGATGAAGAAAATTTCTGATAGCAAAATTGTCTCACATCACCACTAGATTCTCCAGAGGGAAAAAATAACCTGTGCCCATTCTAGATGTAGAAGTAAGTAAGTTGAGTTTAAAGAATGCTGTAAACCTAGTAAGTCCTAACTTCCTCCCCCTGACTCCTCTGCTTCTTCTTCTCTCCTCCTCTGTCTCCTCTCTCTGACCCCTCACATGTGTCCCCATGGTAACGTCCTCCCTCGGCTCACCTTGTCGTCCTGTGAGTCCGGCTGCAGCAGGCTGTGCTGTTGGATGGCCATGGGTGGAGGCAGTGGCACAGAGT
The DNA here is from genome assembly GCF_009819705.1 of Hippoglossus hippoglossus. NCBI lineage: Eukaryota > Metazoa > Chordata > Actinopteri > Pleuronectiformes > Pleuronectidae > Hippoglossus > Hippoglossus hippoglossus. The sequence goes on from NC_047161.1 coordinate 15,687,599, forward strand.
CAGCGCCTTCCTCGCCCTCCTCCTCGCCGCAGCTCTGCATGCCTGAAGAACTGGACTTGGACAACGTGCCGCTCGACAGGCCCTCGTTACGAACCCTCTGCAACACACATGGTTTGAAGGCAGAGATGAATAACACTTTACGGAAGTGCACAGGAACTGTTGACTGGACAGAGGTGTATTCACCCACCTCCTCCACAGTCTCATCCTGAGGTGTAGCGGCGCTGTCGTCAGAGTCTTTCTGCGAGCCCATTGTCATCTCCCCGCTCTTCCTCACCTCGCGGCTCTTCTTGTGCTTGTGAGCCAGCTTCTTCACGTGGCCATCTGCCTTGCCGCTGCTTAGCCGACGCACTGGGCTGGTGAGCCACTTCCGCAGGGTGTTACCTAGGCAACAAACCAAACACACCGCACTGAGTTTGCTGCAATGTGGAGCATCATTTTTAAAACCACACTGTACAGTGACAATTGAAGGTGAACCTACAGAAATGTACCTTTTATTTGACAGATTTCTTCTACATTTTCATCCATCATGAGTTCCATCAGTACACAGTGGCTTAGTGGGAATTTAGTTAGCTGCTTAAGAAGTACTGTATAAGTACTCACCATAAAACTCAAGCCAAAGTAACACGTGAAAAAAATATTTTAGTCAAAGTATAAAAGAAACGATTTTTAAGACAACTAAAATCTGATTAGCTGTGTCTTTGAGTTGATTAAGCTGTGGGTTGGGATTTTTTTAAAATGGTACAGGGGCCATACCTGGTCGTTTGGGCCCTGGTGAGGTGTGAGAGCCAATGCCGTGACCAGGCTGAAGTGTGGCCGACGACCCTGGCATGATGGAGTCATTGCTGCACACTGACAGAGTGTCTGTGAAAAAGGAAGCCACACAGTCATTAATTTGTTTTTCCTATGATGCAGACATCGACAAAGTATCTCCTCAACCACAGACACACCGACGAACTCTCCAGTCCACCCACAGCTCTGACCTTTGTGGTTGAAGATGCCCTCCATCTCCATGGAGGACCTGGAATGGGCGATACAGAGCATAGCGCAGGGAACCAGGCCCTCCTGGGCCGGGGAGCGGTCTGTGGTCCGGACCAGGCACCAGTCCGGCTTGTCGTGACAGCGCTCCAGGACCTCCACCGTCTGGCCGCGGCGCACAGTCAGCTCGTTGCTGTTGCTGGCCATGAAGTCGTGTATCACCACAGTCAGCTCACAGCCACCCGAGAGCTGAGGGAGAAGATAATCACTAAGAGTAGGGCCCTCCTTTATAAAACAGTGCAATGGATTTAAAGTGTGCCCAAAGGCCGGAAAATAATCAGATTTATAAAACTGTGCATCCTCACACAACGAACATAAATGAGGCACCAGGCGCAGTGTCGCACTTTGATGCCAAATGTGAAAGATGCTCAGAATCCTGCAGACAATGTGCAGTAAGGACATCACAGTAGTCAGTGAGCAAACTCTCACCTTGTCGCTGTCCAGTGTGTTCTGAGAGGTGCGGGAGGCCAGAGAGATGGTGTCTGGTTGGCTGCTGCCTTCACCCTGACTGTCCAGGTCCTCTCCATCCCTAACACACACACACACACACATTATCAGTTACAGGTCGAATTATTTCTCCAAGTGAGTGTAGATAAAAACAAAAAAAACATTTTCTCATATCTCTCAGTTCACAAAGAAATTCTTATACATCAGTTGAAACATGTTTACCTTCGTCCCTTGTGGTGCTTGGCTGTTGTAGCTTTAGGAATATGAATGGGCTCTTTGAGGGCTCCTCTCAGGTGAATGGTGCGCTCCTGGATCACCTCCCGGATGTGCTTGATCCAGTCCTGCTTGTTCTCGATGCTCGACGCCTGCAAACGACGGAGGGAGTTCAACAAGTCCACAGTTAAGAGATATCAGGAAATGTAATTACTTTGGAATTGTTGCTTCACTCTGTGTCACACAAGTCTGAATTGATCTCTCGTCATCTCTTATTAACTGAAGTCACTTTACAGATTTGATTTGGTCTTATTGTACGTGAGCCCTCTCCAGCTGTGGACGTCTAGAACAGTGATTCCCAACCTCTTCAGTCAGCCGCAGCCCCACAGACGTCTCAAATCAACTCAAGAACCTCTTCATCATTAGAACTCATCTGATTTGAACTGGACAACATTAGTTATAGGCTTTAAAATTGAATATTGTCACAATAATGTTTTCTAGTATGTATGTCAATTTGTTAAAGTTTGATTTTGTGTGACCGTGGCAGAAGCAGGAGAACTCAACTAACTTTAGTCTGGCTACTTTTAACTAGTACCAACTTTTTAAGTTATCTTCAACTACGCATGTCAGGCTTTTGTCTATGAAAGTTACTTTTAGCTAATTATTTTAAGTGTTTCTTAGATTTAGCAGTTGGTTATATATCCATTAGCTAACATTTTTTTCTAACGGTTTATCTATACTTATTTCAGCTTCAACTTTTTACCTGTCAATAAATTATCCAGTTATCCATAACTAGTTGTCACACTCACAACTCAGTCTTCATGAGACACAGCTAACTCAATGTGTGGATCATTTTGCAATAAATGCTATAATTCTTATTGGTTGTTCTACTACAAAATCTTCTCAAGTATTCCTATGAGGAACTGATGGTTCCCCCCTGAAGAACAAATACTCTCTGTCGGAAATCACTGTCCTAGAATAGTTTACGTGTGGAGGACCTGGGTCAGAGTGGGCTTCTTCTATGTGTGCTGGTTTTGTCCACACACAGTTTGTCTATGTGTTGTATGACACTGTTCTGGAGGAGTGAGGCTAAGAGGTGCTGAGAGTTTGTGTTTCAGACTTGTGCGAAGTGGCTGAGGGCCGTGTTGTGGGATGGTTTGTACTCACCATGGCTCCATGTTTGGATCCCTGACTTAGCTTTGAATTTAAAATATAAAAATAGAGAATTTCACTGATTTGCTTTTAGAAGATACACATGACATTTCTTAAGCTGACAAAACACTTTAACATGATAGAGACGCACAACAGAGACAATTTGCCTTGAAAGTGCACTGAAGGCCAAATATGTGTGTCAGAGTGTACGTGTGTGTGTGTGTGTGTGTGTGTGTGTGTGTGTGTGTGTGTGTGTGTGTGTGTGTGTGTGTGTGTGTGTGTGTGTGTGTGTGTGTGTGTGTGTGTGTGTGTGTGCGCGTGAGAGAGAGAGAGTGTGAGAACATGTGTAGTTAGTAATGAGTTTGGAAGTCAACATGTATCATGGAGTTGTTGGAGACATTCAGAATTAAATGCGTTAGGATTTTGGCTTCATGCTGTCACAACGGCTGACACACATTTCAATCCATCTGTGACAGTATCCAACAGAAAAACAGAAGCTGTTTGAAAATAGGGAATTGAAAGAAAAAAAAAATCACCCAGAGAAGTAATTAAATGGAATTTCTTAGTTCTCCAATGGCCACTCACATCATGAAAAGCTTAGTTTACTGGCAGAGAAAGATTGCTACTAGTCCCTCTGATAATATGGCGTCGAGCCAGGAGGGGCGATTGTGGGCGTTCGGGAGATGAATCAGTGTCAGCAGCGTTGGTGGAAGCATGTTAGCCCACAGAGAGAATCAGAGATACAAAGATCCACAGAAAACACAGCCACAGATATACAGATGTGCCCATGTTTGTTAACAGATGGAACAAAGCAGAATCCAACCAGAGGACAGAGGCTGACAAAGAGTCAGAAGACGGAAAGAAAGAAGGAAGGAGACATGTGAAAATAGAGAAAGCTTCTAGGCCACTTCCAAGCTGCTCATGCAAACAAACTAGACATCAGAGAGTACAATGAAAGCTTCGAGAAAAAAAACTGGATTCGACTGACATAAAGATTTCCCCCCCACATCTGATCTCCACTATCATTTATTGATCTGTGGGGGGGCATCTGACACTCTAAAACAAACAATTGTTTGATTCCATAGATTACAAACCTGTAATCTGAATTATTAGAATTGTCAGTGTTACAACCTTGGATTTCAAGATTGAGTAAGTTCAGAGTTCTTTTTAAAAAAAAAAACCCATATCAGTCGAAACCTTGATGTAAATTTGTGAAGGAAGAGGAAGCGTGTTTTACCTTGAGTACAATCTTGTTGTCTGAGGTTGGGGTGCGTCCCATCCATAGAGCAAATTTACAGGGGTCTCCTTCTACGTGCTCTGTCACCCCCAACTCTGATGTCTGGGGAGAGAGAGAAGAAGAATATGAGAGAATGTCGACCAAATGTTACGAGTAAACCAGATCGTCTTCTAAAAGCGTCACTGGGGCACAACAGCAACATCTGAAATACACTCAGCCCATATAAAGAGTGATTTATTGAGACAATGGCTCAAGAGCAATTAGATTTACTTGGATTTTGTAAAGTTAAAGATATGTTAAAGATATTTGGCATAAAGAAAATCAACACACAAAAGCCTGACTGACCCTTTAATTACACTTTTCTTAATTCATTTAAAGAAGTTAAATGAAGACATACAACCACACTTCACTACATATATTTTGCTGTCATCCACTTACAAAGAGTTTGCTCTTATAGATGTATTTGCTGCGGCCATTTGAGTCTTTGACCTCCTTGCTGAAGATGAGAGACATCTCGAAGAGGAAGAGGTGGCGCTCTCGACCTTTACGGATCAGAGTCTTCGGATCCCAGACCTGGAAGGACTCCTGGAGAATGAGCTCTCCCTGGGACTCGATGTTTTCATCGAAACCTGGAGGAGATTATAACATGTAAAATTACAATGTTTCCAGATTTATGAAGATTTGCTACAAATAATAAAAGATCAGAACAACATAAATAACAAGTAGCGTGAGATGATCACCTTCCAGCATAGAGAGGTGCATGGCATCGTTGGCTTTCTTAGGAACACTGAGCATCACCTCAAGCCCGTCCTTTATCTCTCCTTTACCTTCTTCACAGCAAGTCAGCAGCTCCTAAACACACACAATGCATAAACATAAACCATGACTACAGTAACCACGGACATAACAACCACAGCCGTGTGATTGGGTTCGGAGGGCTACCTTCAGCAGGAGCTGATACTTGGTGATTCTCTGCACAGGCTTGATCAGGTAGGAAGAGATGGAGTTGGCCAGTCGGTGCCTCTGTTGAATTTCCTGTTAACACCCACACAGAGAAGTTATGTGATCGAGTGACAAGTGACAATGAGCGCTTGGCTTCATTTTCATCACCGCAGGCGATACTCACATCAAAATAGTTCCCAGCATGCTCCAGGATGAGCTGGGTGGAGTCGGGTTTGTTCTTGCAGTAGTTCACATACATCTGGAACTTATCGGCCTGGAGGAAGAGAGAAACAGGTTCCAATGACTGTGACTGTAACATGTTTTAATCAACAAATTGATTGAACCCCCACTAGTGGACGACCCGCTCTATCTCCTGAGCCACAGCCTAACCCAAGATACAAGGTATTTTATTGAATGGCAGGGTTGAACATTAACAAAACAGGATTGAGCATACAAAACAAATGGTATTGAACTAATGATACATACCCATGTGACAAAGCAATGGCCAACATCCTCTGGAAGCTGCTCATATTTCTCCAGCTCTTTAAGGAAGATGCTACAAAACAAACAATGAGAGAATGAAAGATGCAAAACTGCAAAAGCACTAGAACTTTACCCTTAAGCAGTAAGATACTAAACTTTGTTTTCAATTTTGAGTTTTATTGTTTTAATACAGGTTTGATTTGCATCATGGTGTTTGAATCCTGCTGCAAATGTTAACTTTACACAGCATGACTCCAAAACTGTTTCTTACTTATGGTGAAATTCATAAAGGTCCTGCATGTTTCCAAAGATGATGTGTTCCTTGTTGATGATTCCTGGAGGAATCTCTTCAACTCCACTGGTCATCTCCCACAGGTAGGTCTGCATGGAGACCAGGTAAAGAAAAATATATTAAAAACATGAACCAAAAACAGTACATTTTCAAGTCTTGATGAAGTGCTTTACTGTAGAGATTTGCCATTTACCCATATATTCATACAGTACATCTATGTGCAGCACTTTATCACACTTCCCTCACTCACTGCTAGCACAGCCGTAAGGGCCATTTAGGGTTCAATGTCTTAACCAAAGGCACTTCCCCACACCTAATGGAGGAGCTGGGGATCGAACCACAGGCCTTCTGATTAGTGGACGACCCACTCTAACTCCCGAGCCACAACCGCCGACAAAACATTTTCAGATTATGTGTGAAATGTTGTTGCACAACTCAGTTTAACAGTGATGGGTTGTGACGCTGCACTCACATCCATGCACTCCCGCAGGTCTCGTACGTAGGCCTTTTCTGTCTGAATCAGCTCCGCCATGATGAACCTGGACACACAAAAAGACACACGTGCACAAAATTACAAATTGTCACAATGTCCTCATCCACCCAGAGATAAATCACCATGTCAGTAGCTCCCTTCCCGCCCGTCTGCCTCCTCCATTTACTCTAATGAATAATGAAAGACTTACAGGCCATAAAATGTGGCCATAAACCAGCCACAAATGAATGAAATCATGCTCATGATTTGTGCTGCTTATATAAAATGACAGTCTCCATTTCCTGTGCACTGCATGTTGACTGGTTGGTTCTGTAGCAGAGCACGACTGTTGTGTCTGCAGCTGACACAGCAAAGCAGAGGAGGAAGTTTAAATCACGTAAATCCATTATGTATGGTATACACTGAACGCACTCACTCTTATTCAGAACCACTTACAACTATTGAGAAGTCGGAGTTCAGTGCTGACGTGGCTGTTGACAAGGACACTGAAGACTACAATGAATCAGCCTTTGAAGATTTTTAAGCACTACTCAACTGTTCCTCCTTGTGTTAAACAAGAGGAAAAACGCTGTGTAAATGTTGGCTTGCCCCTTTCTATTAAATATGTAGGATTAGCATGTGCTGCCCAGAAGGGAAATTTTTGCAATGCTCAAGTTTTATTAAGCTCAACCTGGATCCTATTTTAATCTGCTGAGGAAGTTAGTTTAATGCAGTTTTGAACATTTATTCTGTACTTCTGATATCTGAAACTTTGAAATGAACAGGAATTGAGGACATACTCCTTTCTGCGGGCCGACTTGCGCTTCTCCTCATTTAGCTCATGAGCGGCATCCCTCAGCTTGACCTCTGACCCCGGAGCCGTGGCGGGGATGATGTCCAACTGGAGATCCTTACTCTGACACAGACAGAGATTAAGTTCAAGATTAAGGGATTTAAAGAGACAGACTAAGAAGATCAGAATGTGAACTGGCTTGTGTTGTACACCTGAAAACACACATGACCACTTACTGCCTTGTTAGAGTCCGAGGAGATGCCCAGGGCTTTCTCCAGGCTGCAGCGGTACTTGTCCATGCGCAGGGAGAAGTCTCTGTAGCGCTTGTCCACAGCAGTCACCCATTTCTGAATCTCTCCAGCATGACTGTGGCCTTTCTCACAGAAGCCATCAGCCAGCTGGATCAGCAGCTTCACACGTTCCTTAGTTTGCTGAAGAAAAGGAAAGAGGGTGTTAGATGCACGCCCAGCCATACACACACCAACACGCGTAGTTTACATAATGCAAAATATTCTACCTATTGAGCTTATTCAGAATAGGACTTTTGATTTTGTTAAGGATGTTTACGTGAGTTGCTAATAGATTATTCCATTCATATTCAGACTATTTTCTTTATCTGGTTAATATTTAAATATTGGTGTCCATGTGTATTGTGTGTGTGTGTGTGTGTGTCTGTGTGCGCGCGCAGCCAACCTTGGCTGTGATGTGGAAGTCCTCATGCTCCTTCAGCAGTTCCTGTGTGTGGTGGATACTTGAGCCAGTGGAGGTGTGTGTGGACAGGTAAAACTCCCCAGTGTCGTGAATCCACTCCAGAGCCTGAACACATACACACAAAGCAAACAGTTAATTACATGACAACAGAGAGCAGCGTGTCAACCTGTCTTGTCAGTAAAAATAGATGAAGTAAGTGAACTGTGTGCTCACGACTGTCTCTCTCACCTGTTTGGCGCTGCGTTCAAACACCACATACTGCTGACACTGGTCCAGCCGGCGTTTCCTCATCGTCCAAAAGTGGAGAACGCGATTCTCTCTCTGCAGCAGCTCATTGAGGATATCTGAAACCAACAGAAACACGGACAAGACTCTTTAATGTCATTCATATGCACCAATATCACTCATTTCAGTGCATCTATCATATGCTTGGGCTCCTAGTCTGACAGGTGTGCCCCGACATCCCTTTCAAATAATTAAAGTAACACTTCTTCAACACAATGTATCGGGAAATAAATCATGGATCTTGATGGGGGGAAAAAAATCAGTTGAAGGGGATTTTATACTGGTTGGTAAGTCTGGAAAAACTAGAAAGAGCAGGCTACACTTTGAATAAATGCAACGGATAAATCCCAGGCCCTCCTATCGGTCCTCTCATCAAAGCTATGCCCCCAAAACACATGTACGTGCACTGACTGACAACTGTGAGGAGATGACTTTTCTGTGACTTGCTCGCTAACTTCTGGCTATCGTATCTGCTTCAGTGTTGTACGTCTCTCCAGCTGAAGATCCCTGTTATGCGCGTTGAAAGCCCGGGCAGAGTGCGCTCAGGCAAGCAGGTCAGTTCCAGTACACTAGCTTTTTAGAAAAGAATTCTGACAACTCTATTGATAGACGGTTTTTGGGGTGTGAATTATTCCAACAAATAATATAAAACGTGTTTGAGAAACTACCTTTGACTTTTAACTAAATCCCTGCGTTGAGGTGTTACCCCCCCCCCCCCCCCAGGTAATGTGAAATGTGTTCTCTGACACTCACTTTTAACCTGTTGCTCTGGTGCTTTGACATGACTCAGCATCCCGGGCATGTTGACACTGTTCCTGTGCATGTACTTGAGGAAGACGTCTGCATTTCTTCTGGCCAGAGTGCACGCCTGATGGGAAAGATTAACACCCACTGAAATCAAACAGGTAACTTGAAACTGTGCACTGGTTTAATCCTGCCTTTTTGTGTGTGTTACCTTGAGGAAAGCCTCCTTCTGCTCCAGGTGTTTACTGATCATGGGGGTGACGTGGTCCGTTTCACAGTTTGGTCCCAGTTTGTCAGCTCCTCCGCACCAGTCCTCTTCTCGCTTATACTCCTGCTCCAGGCTCTCCAACACACTGCACACCTGACAGGAGAAACACTCTCAGTCAGATGTCTGGAGAACATACTGATTTCTGCTTTTTATGACATTTTTGGAGGAGAGAAAGTCACATTGAATCTGGTCCCCTACCTGTTCAGAGGTCTTGTAGAAGGCCACAGAGGCGTTGACTAGCTTGAGTCTGTCCTCCATCTTCAGCATGAGCTGCTGCCAGTGGGAGGCCACACTCTCTGCACAGTCTCTGATCAGGTCCATGTCGTAGTGGTTGGCCTGGAGCAGAGCCTCCGCCTTCTGCTGAACCTGCAGAGCACTCTGGTGAGTTTTCTTAAGAGGGGGAAAAAAGAAAGTGGTTAGAATTACCCCCCAAAAAACTAGCTACAGACTGGACAGAAAACTGAGAAACTGATGGGATAAACTAAAACCAAATCACCTCAATAGCGTGTTGGAACTGTTCATGTTCCCTCTGCAGTTGTTCCGCTTCCTGCAAGGAGCTGGCTGTTATCAAACCAGCATTCAGCATTGACTCACCATTTCGAATCCAACCCAGAACCTGGACAAAAAATGGAAAGCTGTAATCAGGGCTCAAAAATCTTTCTGAGATCTTGCATGTATGCTGGTACACTGAGGTTGCGAAATCTCAGCCTGCAGGTGGCGCCTTGTTGTCCTACCTGTTTGACTTCAGCCTGCAGGTGTCTCAGCTGGACACATTGCTCCAGGTGCCTGCGGTGCTGCTCAGCTGCCAAGTCCAGCTCTTGCTGTTTCTCATGGAGGAACTCCAGCAAGTCCTGAACTCTTGTGGCCATGTCGACATCCCGGTCGCACAGCAGCTCCACGCCTGGAGGGAGAACACATGGTGATGTTAGTTCTAGATGGATGAATGGGACAGACTTATATCAATGTGAGCTGAAGTTCTGTCCAACCTCAGCCTTCCTGCCACATCTTGTTTCACTGCTTCGATAAATTTTAGAGGGCAACTCTGCAAGCTTACTTGCTAATGGACAATGATTTAAGCTAAGATTTGTTTGGCAGGTCTATTGTCAGGCATGTTAATTCATGTATTAGACCAGGCCTATTCAAATTGAGGCCCGCGGGCCACATGCGGCCCAGAAGCAACCTCTGAGAGGCCCAGCCCGTGGAAAAACAGAGAGCCGAAATTCCTGCAATAGTACAGACCGTGAATGCAACATCGCCGGCACAAATCACGGATGTAATGACTGATTTCATTGCGAGGGTGAATGAGAACTTTGCTGGTCGATAGGATGGACTTGCTCTGCCCACAGGGGTGATGGGTTATGCCATAGACCCGTTTACTGTTGCAACAGAAGGGGACTCATCCGCCAGAGCAAAGGAAGTGCTCCCTTCCAGCGACGAGTGGAAACTCATACTCAAACTTGTTGACATGTAATCATCCGTTACCATGGCACAGGAGCTTCGCACTAACGGGCCTGCGAGGCTTTGGGGTGATGTCAACGTACACCAGTTTACTAACGTTAAGAAAGTAGCAATCACAGTGCTCAGTATGTTTGGATCAACATACACATGTGAATCAAGCTTTTCACACTCAATACAAAGCAGCTCTGGTTGCTCCCTGACTGACAGCACTCTTCACCAAAGCCTTCGGATTTCAACAGCCACTGCTCTTGTTCAGAACAAAAAATGTCGCTTCTCCCACTAAGAAACTCAGCAGGGTGACTGTAGTCTACAAATCAACATAACGTGGGATGTGTAACAAAGCCATGCCTAATCAGTAGTACAATTGTATTCACGTGTGTTAGTCCCTGTTATCACTTGTTATGGGTTTGTCCACTGATAGCTTTGATAGCATTGATAGTTCTTACTGTATTTATTCTGTTAAATTCACTTTGTGATGTGCCTGGGTATATGACCAAAATATTTATTTTAATTCAAAAGGGAAACAAGTTATTGCTAATACTGTGCACTATTTAGTTTTTTATGCACTTTGAGTTGTGCCTAGGTCAGTTATGACCAAAATGTAAATTTGTATATTTCAAAAGTGGAATAAAATATTGATACTACCTCAGATTCTGTTCAGTTATAGCATTTATTAATTGTTTTTGAATGCACAATTTTGAGTGATGAATAAACATTACTTGTTTTCCAATACATTCAGTTGTGTTGGTTTAAAATGTGTCATTACCTGCTGCTTACTGGCCGATGAAAAGATCTGGCTCAGCTAAATTTCTTGGTTTGAAAATCTGGCCCAACTGAATTTGTAATTGAATAGCCCTGTATTAGACAGTCGCAGCATGTGGCTCCTGTTCTTTATCACCCCGTATGAACAGTAGACATACAACCCCCACAGCCCAAGTCTGACATAATCTTATTCCTGATCTCATGTCAGCTAAAACCTACATAAAGTACAGAATTCAGATCACAAAGTCCTGCTACTTCACCACAAACAACCAGTTTAACAGCGAGTGTTACAAACCAACAAGCAGAGCCGCAGTTAGCTGTTCGATAAAGGGAAAGGCTCTCTAAGTATTCTCAGTATGGACATCATGACAGAGCCACCGTGCTCTATGAATCATATCATCAACATGCTCCAATACATGTGACATGATGTCATCGTGCCTCATGTGGTTTTTGAGAGCACCTATTAGCATAAGACCACAGGTGAGTTATTATGGTTAGTGAGTGGGAGCCTCTCATCACAAACACTGACCCAATCCGATCCTCGACACCTACACAGTATCAATATTGAACTAAAGTAACACAGAAATGTATGCAGCAGCAGTGAACATGAGCTGTATCCTTTAAACCCTGAGCTGGAGGATGACTGATGTCTGATGTGGCGAGCAGATGGCAGTCAAACATCTCTTCACTTCGCCACTTCATACCTCAAACTACTTTACAGCACTTGAGATATGATAGATTCTGACAGCAGTGTCACAAGAGGGCAGATGCAGAACAGCTCGATAAAACTGAATTTACCAAACAAAATTGTTGGTGAGACTCAGGGTTACCATGGGTAGAGTTGCGGGAATTCCTCGATTATTAAGCAACGTGGTGTTTTAACTTCATTGTTGCAGAAGTAGCGACGCCCCGTTTACACAGGAACATAAATATGAATTCAGCAGCTTTTTATAAAGATCAGTTCTAAGTGTGATGATTAGAAAACATCAGAGGAGCAGAGTCACTTGTGCTGCGAAATAATGCGCCTCAGTGCAGTGGCGCTGCTAGGGGGGGGGGGCCAGGCAGGGCCACCTTGATGCAGTAAAGGCTGTAATCAGAGTTTGTCCTTTTAAGCCTTAGATAGCCTGAATAAAAGACAAATCAGTGTGGAGAGCACTGACCACTGTCAATCACTTACTGTTTTGAATTGAAAACCTGATTTTGTAAATTACAGCACACTTGTAGTAATAATAATATATAATATTTTTTAAAGCCCTTTCTAAATAAAAACAGAGTTCATGTTTGTCTGACTGTATCAACTGATGAAAAAGCCGCCATGTGCACTAATATAGAAATTTGTGGATGTGATACATTTAGATGCATCGAGATTCGTAATCGCACCGTGAGGGTAGTGAAGATGCAAACCTCTAACCCTGGGTGGGGGAGTGTACTCACCAGAGGCCTGGACTTCATTGACGTACTGCAGCAGCTCCTGCCCCTGGTGGATGACGTCGAAGGTGAGGTTGTTCATGGTCAGAGCCTTGTCGGCGTGGTGCTGCAGCCGCTGCTCGGCCAGCGTCAGGTCCTCGATGTCAAAATCATTAACTTGACCTGTCAGCTCCTCGTTCCACGACTCCAGGTCCGAGATGATCTGAGGGAAGCACAAAAGATTTTGAGAGGTCACACACACCTCGAATATTAACTGATAATGCTAGAAGTGTGAATGTCAGAATAGAAGATCGTTTATTGTAGCTTCTACTTTTTGACCATGAATAACATTAATGTCTTGCTTCCAAATATCTCAGGGAAAATATTGCTTAATTTCAATTGTTATTTTATTTTTGAATTCCCACCACTAGTCCCTCAAAACCTCACTCATAATAGACATACAGTGAAAACACAGAGACAAGCCCCTCATCACCAGCCGACTCACGTCAATTGCGTCCCTCTCAAAGATCCGTAGCTGCAGGAAGAGTTCCAGTTTGATCTTCCTCTCCTGGAAGAGTTCCTCCATCTGCGCCTGCGCCTCATCCAGCTGCTGCAGGACGCTCTCAATGTGGTTGATGGAGCTGTTGTGGGGCGTCTTGTTGCTGGAGATGGCGGAGTCCCTGGAACAGAAACACACAGTTTAGCAATAAGCTGTAGGAGAAGAGCAGAGCACAAACAGCTATAAAGACACTGATGGGCATGATGCCTTGTGGATGTAGCTGCTCTTAAAGCTGCAGCATAGCTCAGCCTGCAGCGGCTTATTTAGCAGAAACATAGGAAACCTGCAGAGTAGAAAAAAGTGGTTGACTCAATTAAATAGTGGAAATATCAAGCTTGAATTTTAAATTAAAAAAATTAAACACATATATCAAAATATAACACTTTTTCCCACAAGCAACACTAAGTCACAACTATCAGTTCAAAATATTTTTTTCCAGATATATGATGATTACGTTATAGACAATCAGAATTATTGATACATCTGGAAATGGTTGAAAACTAAAAAAAGGAAAATCCATCTTATTGATTATTTTGGAGGCGTGTCTAATATTTAAATTAAATTAAAAGCTGCACATTGATCTTACTCACTGAGTCTCGAAGGGTTAAAGTGTGTGTGTGTGTGTGTGGGGGGGGGGGGGGGGGGGGCAGGGGGAGTGCAACAGGTCACCTATATATTGATTATATCGGAGGTGTGTCTAATATTTAAATTAAATTGAAAGCTTCAGAATTGATCTAACTCACTGAGTCTCGATGGATAAAGTGAGAGAGGGGGGGGTGAAACGGGTCGCCTGACTGATTCATCAAACTGACAGATGTACACAGGCATGATGCTCACACGCAGACACCAGTGAGCTCATGAGAGGCAAAATACAAGTGAGCAAAGACAGTGGAGGTCGGACTCATCCTGAGTGACTTTGATTCATCAGCGTGACAGATGCACTCCCGTACTCACATGCACATTCATGTACGCATGTGTGCACAAACACACATGCAAAGCAGTAGGTGTGTAGAGTTACAGTTGCCTCCCGGTAAGACTGCCGTACAATTAGACACATGCTTATAAAAGCGGACTTATGTAAGAATTCACTGTGGAGCCAATACACCAGGGAAAGAGGGATGGAGAGAAAGAGGAAAAGGAGAGAGAAAGAGGAAAAGGAGAGAGAAAGAAAAGGGGTTGGATGAAGAGAGACTGGAATATCCTAAGTAAAATAAAGTTGGAGAATGAGGGTCAACTGCGTCCACCTGTCCCAACACATCCTCCCATCCTCTCAGCTTTCTTTTTTAGGCTTCCTGAATCTCATTACTGTCTTTTCAGAATTATACTGACAAACTCTTTCCATGCATATATTCAGCTTTTTTCCCTTGTTTGCATATTTACACAAATTTTAATCCCAAATCTCTCAATGTCCAAAATACCCTGGTAAAGCTATATTTAACATAAAAATTAAGACAGAAAGTCGATTATGCAAGTAAACCTAAAAATGTTTACTCTTATCTTTTTTTAAATTTTCATTGCTACTTAATGGTTCACAGGGGAGCTATGTTTTTTTGTTTTTTTGTCACTGCTGTTGACTTCTCTCGCAGAAAGTAGTTTAATAAATATAGCTTTGAAGAAGAATTGAGCTCCTTTTTGGATTTTTCTAGATATTAAATAGATATCATATATATATGTTATTCTATGGCTGCTAGATTCAACTGTTACTAGTTTAGCAGAGGCTGGTTTCAGATCAGTGTCACGGTGGTTTTACCAGTTTTGGTTTTGCTTCCTTTTCTGAAATGTGTATAACTGTATTGTGGGTTTTAATTCCGGTTTAGGTTTTAGAGTAGAGACTGATCCACTGTTTAAACAGTACAACATATAGAGCTTGAGTTACGTAAAATACGTAGATATGGCAATGGATATTTTCCTAATAAATTTGACAGCCATTTGCTTTTTTTTAGGAATATTTACGAAGGTGTCATCAGAGCTAATCCTTAATGCTTTGCTGTTCTCTACCTGAGCTGCTGGATGAGGTCCTCTCCCTCCTTGATGACGTTGACGGTGACCTGCAGGGTGGTCTGCTGCTGCTGGCCAAAGCGTTTGATCAGATCTTGGACGGCCTCCACAGACTCGGCGTAAACGTCGTCCAGCAGCTCCTTCTGTAGCTCCTCCAGCCATGTCCAGAGCTACAGGAGGACACTTATCAGTATATGTTTTTTCAGCAATTTCATATGATTGAGTTACAGCACAGTGTTTTACATTGGGTTGTGAACATCCTGCTTGAGGGAAATAAAAAAAAACTCAAACGCAAGTCGTTGCATTGAGGCCGACACTGGTTTGCACCTCTCAGAGGTACAAAGCCACAGAACAGAAACAAATACACACACTGTGACCACACCATGACACCTGAACAATCAGTTACACACAGTTTCCGTCGCTTCTTGATAAACAGGAACTATTTACCCGTAACACTGATCTTCATCTCAACCCAATTCTGAATTTAATCATAAACTGCCTTCCTTTAAAACTGTCTCTATGTGACTGGATGACATTTTTTTTTCTCATATATTCACATATTTTATCTGGTAATTATGTCCCTCCTGCTCACAGAGCACGGTGAAAAGCGATCATCCACACAAACACACAGCCCACCATTCACTTCAGTATTATGTCATCCTCCCTGCCTACCTCTTTGACGTGCGTGTGGAAGGCGACAGACATGTCCAGCAGGACTTTGCGCTGCTCCACGCGGCGAACAAAGTCTTGGATTCTGTCTTCTAGCTGGTGGGCGGCCTGGTATATCTCCTCTGGGTCGCACTCTCCCGTCTGGGCCAGCTGCTCGGCCGCCTCCAGTAGCTTGTCGGCATTGGTGTACGTGTTCTAGGCCGAGGACGGGGACAGTGAAGGAGAGATGAATTAGCCCAGGAAGACAATGTGATACAGACTAAATATGTTTTTGAAAATGAGTAGAGAGAGAGACAGAGCAGAGGCAGGGAGAAAACAACAGGACATGCAGAATACGTATACACTGATAATAGTCAGAGATATTAGAACTGTGCAGAGATAAGAGCTGAGAGGAAATAGAGAGAGAGAGAGAGAGAGAGAGAGAGAGAGAGAGAGAGAGAGAGAGAGAGAGAGAGAGAGAGAGCAAGCGAGAGAGAGAGAGAGAGAGAGAGAGAGAGAGAAGGTGAGAGAAGGTGAGATAAAGAAGAGAGTGATGCTGAAGATACAATTGGTTATGTTAAGGTGGAATATCAAAAGGGTGATATTAATATTTTACGTTGAAAATACAACATAGAAAAAAGATAGCAATTTACTGTCGTAGCTGTGGTGGAGCTAATTTGAACTATTTTGAACTATTGACAATACATTTTATGCCCTCACCTGTAATGCATGCAAAATCCTAATCTGTAAAGTAACAAGTAACTGTCAAATTGATTTAGCTGATTGATCTTTTTAGGCCAAATACCTTTATTAAAAGTTTTAACTAATACAGCAGTAAGGCCGTAGTGTAAGTCTAAAATGAAAAAGCCATGAGGTTAGCTGTAGGGGCTTTAGTTTAAAAGTATAGTTCAATATTTTATACTAAAACTTTAACAGCAGCATACAAAGTGAATCATAAAGTCAGTGAACTGACACAGCTATGTGATCTTTAAAAGAAGTGTCTATCTATCATTGTCAAAATTATGAAACTTTAGCAAAGATGAAAGAGCAAATCAATTGTACTGCTGCATTTTACTGCTAATGAATACAGTTTTTCAGTTGTGCAAGGAGGAATTTAATATTTTTTATAAGTTTTGCGTAAAAACATTACTCAGCAATTAAGAGAATTGATGAAATGGGTACAGACTGTAGAATGTACTGTTGTTTTCCTGAGGTTGTGATTATAAGATTCTGGAAACTACCTGCCATTGCTACAGCAGTGACACATCAGCTTGATGCTGACAGAGAAGGACAGAAGGAGAAATGGAACTCAGCTACCTGTGCCACTTCCTCGAAGTCTTCATGTCGTTTCTGTAGGGCTCGGGCTCGGTGCAGGGATTTCCCCACACCTGTGTGTTTGCTGAGAAAGGCCTCGCCGTGGTTTTCTATCCAGTCCAGCACCTGTGCACGCACGCCCACAAAGTTAGACAGACGATTAAAAACAGTCCACCACAGGGGGGCGCTGTAAGGTGGTAGTTCAGTCAAGTGCTGATGATAATTAACAGTGTGTAAGAGAGGAGGAATGACAAACAATGACAGGTATAATACGAAGCGTAGCGATGAGCTTTCCTTCTCGTGCTACTCTCCCTGCTCTATGTCCTTCACACTGTTAAAAGACATCTGCATGGACATATGACCCAATTCCATTGCCATAGCAACAGTTGCCATGCCAACATTTTCAGTAAAGCCCGGGATTTTTGGACGTTATGGATCTGTCACATTATCATTTTGATCCATTTGACTATGGCATTCTCATTATTCTTGTTTTTCGACTGGATTTTTCTGCAGAGAACATTTACATTTCAGGCTTTTATCCAATATTCCTTTCCACAGAGGACATGATGTGTGAGGACGAAAGGTTCCAGCTACTTGCTCAAGGACATTTTGATAGAAAACACGGCTGCTGCTGGAATCAAACCCTCTATTAGGCGTACAATCCTTCTAGCCAGTAAGATACCCTGCTATTTTCAAATTACTGTCTAACCCTCTCATATTATACTGAAAACCCCTGGCATCAATTTGGTCCTGGAAATACCACGTGTTTGAACAAACATCTGTATGCATATAAACAAAAACATGTATACAGTATATATAGTGTATATATATGTGTGTGTGGGTGTGTGTGTACCTGCTGGACGTCCTGTTGAAAGACGCAGAGCTGCAGACGTTGGTGCAGCCGCACTTTGCGGTGCTGCCAGATGTTTTCCAGCTGTCTCTGGTGGTGAAGAACCTCGTGGATGATGTCCAAGACGTGGTGCACCGCTTTTGAGTAGTTTGCCGAGGCAGTCAGAGAATCAGCACTGCCTGGGGTCAAAGGTCGCTGCAGTTTGTCCAACAGGGCTTTGCCATCTTGGCTCACCTGAGGTTAGAAAAGTGATTGCATTGTTTACTCACAGCCACTACACAAACACACAGGGGTAGGTGGGTATAAGTAGGTATTTGATTTGACCTGCAAACATAAACATCCGAATACAAGCAGCCAGCAAACTGAAGGGATGAATGCATAGGAACACGCCCCATGATTTAATGTTTAGAGACTAAGTGAGTAAAAAGATAATTGATAAATCAAATGAGGAATAAGTGAGAAATAAACATGTTTATCTCTTGCACTGTACAGTAACACTGTCAATGTAAAAGTAGTTTTTTATTTCAAATTATATTTAAATTAAATTATATACATGATGCTACATTAAGATGCATTTTTAAGACTGTAAAAGTCAAATTCATATCTCCACAAACAGAGAGAAGTTACAACAGATAATAACCCTATCCAATGGATATGGATGGAATATGGTGACTTTCTATTGACATAAGTGTAAAGTGTGACGTTACCTCAGAATAAGCAGCAGTGATGTGTTCATACAGGCCTTGGTGATGGTGAATGGCGTCTTCGAGGTCTTGCAGCTCGGAGGGCAAATCCACCTCGCCGCATGCCTTACACCACGAGTCCACGTTGCTCATGTACTGCGGGGCAGGAAGCGCACTTACATTTATTCACACTGCCACTCAGACATTAAGCATTTCACCTGAGACGCAGCATGAGACAGTGCCGCTGTTTACATCCTTGTGATGATACCATCAGTCACATGTTAGTCAGACGTACCACAGCACGCGTAAAAATTGCCTGAAGAGCATTTCTGTTACTATTACTGGAGCTTAAAAAATGCAGGAATTTCTTTGTGCATGGTTACAAGCTCTCTGAAGACTGTTTCAGAAGAATTATCTCTGGCTGAATGCGTTTTCCTTGGCCTGTGGTGACATCCTGGAACATTCTGTAACCCCTGAAGGGAGGGAAATAAAATAATCAAGTGATCTCAATCTCATTATTGCCTTTTGAAACATCTCTCCCGTGATAACTGGAATAAGACACAGGGGTTTTAAGATGGAGCTTCTCTGTGTGTGTGTGTGTGTGTGTGTGTGTGTGTGTGTGTGTGTGTGTGTGTGTGTGTGTGTGTGTGGGGTGAAACCTCTGGGGAAAAAAGCTGTTCCTATTTCAGTTCATAAACACAGAAGGCGGATCTGATGACAGCAATATTCCAGGTCGGAAAAGGCATACCACCCATGTTTCCCAGTCGGGATTCTGTTTGTGTGCCTTTTCAGGCCATGAATCATTCTATAGTGGCCCCACTAATGAGCAAAGATAACAAATGCTTACATTGTGCTATGTTTATGTAAATATATGTTAATGCAATGCATATGTTGGGCTTTTGAATTTTGATTTAATGAAGCCAAATAGGTATTTTTTCAACCCAGAAAGCGAGTACATATATGTCCATGTGCATCTATTACAAAAGTGAGGCTGAGTAGCTCAACTGGTTCGTAAGGTGCATCACTGCAGGTTTGACCAAATCCAGTTTCCACTAATCCGGACTTATTCACTTTCTGTCCAAGTGTAGGAAGAGAACATTGATATTGTGGCATCAGCCTTCTCATCCGACGCTCAGCAAGAAAGCCAATTATCAAAGTGTCAATTGGTTTTGTTGAATAAGTAAAACCTGATATTTCACAGCAGTCACAACATTCTTCATCAATAGTTTTATGATATATAGACAACAATGGAGTGGATGACTCCTTCATATCTCAAGCTGTTTTCAGACATGAAAATATTTTATCGGCGTCTACTACATGTATGTTACTGCTTTATTTGAGTTATTTATTTTCTTTGTTTAGTTTTTTTTCCAGTTTTGCGTCTGTCCCTTGTTAGAAGCGTCACCAACACATCCATTTGCTTGCGGTGAATCCTCTGGAGGATCTCCTGCTGTATATCTGCTCATTCAGATATTAAACAGAGTTTTTACTAGGGGACTGGGGGCTAACCCTAGCCCCTTCAGAGAATGTGAGGAGATTAGCTGGTGTTCAGTGCATGTCTGGAAGCAGCTTCAGATTAGTTGAATTGTTCTTAAGGTAAACAGAATATAGTCTATAATAAAGACTGAATGTGGATGAAACTGTGAGCAGAATTAGATTTTCTTGAGGATTTTATTATCGTTAATAAATTGAAATATGTTGGGTACTGAAGAATGACACGACAGGCCCTTTGCTTTCATAACACATCAAATGTAATTACTTGTATCATTAATTCAGAATTGACTTCCACTTCCAATTATCCCTTCCAGCTTCTCTAGAGAGGTTTCCTGCACTTCTTTGTCTTATATTGTATGTAAATAAACCAAATCTCACTCCGTTACTATTTTATTCAAGCAAAACAAACAATTTCTAAAAATGTCAATTTGGGCTCTGGAAAAATTGTGATGGACATGATACATTTTTTTCAGATTTCATGGATAAAACTATTTGTCTGCTGAATAAGTTGTAAATTCATTGATAAATTGATAATTAATATATCTACATTTGTGTTGAACTCACCTGGTCACATTTCTGGTGGAAGCTCGCAGACATCTCCAGCAGCGTGCTGCGTTCATCCAGTGCGGCGGCGAACGCCTTCCACTCCTGTTCCAGCTGACCTGAGATCTGCTTAATCTGCTGCGAGGCATAGTGACCCGACTCCAGCAGCCGGTTACCGACTGACATGATGCGGTTGATATTCACATACACGTTCTACAAAATGGAACATAGAAAGGGGGAAAGTTAAACTGAGGGTTGTGGATGATTTAGGCACCAGTCCGCGGGCGGGACTGAATTATAAAACAGCAGATTTAGAAAAAGAAAAAAAGTGAAAAGGATTGAATTGAGTGCTGTGTGTAGAAGGGATGAGGTGAGGGACTATCGGGCTAACGCCATCGTTTTTTCATCTGCTGACAGAGACACTAGCGGCTGATGAAACAGTTTCATAATGGTTATGCAAGTTGGACTGTGGATAAAGAATAGAATTACTTAATGCCTGGTTGTGCTGTGCTAAGTGCACACAAGCAGAGGCACCTCCAAACAAACACTGAAACACAGAACTAAAGGTTGACACTAAGTGCATTAACTATATGATTAGAGAGTGCAGGGCAAGCATTAATACCTGCTGCAGATCAGTGTGTGCATGAGTGTGTGTGCATGTCTTACCATGCAGTTCATGGCAAAGTGGTTGTGCTGGGTTTGGAGCTCAACGGCGTGGGGGTGGTTGTTGCCAATCTCGGTGTAGCCTGCCAGGAACAAACCCTTGTTGTGCATGATCCAGTCAAACATCTGAGGCACGGGGATGACAGAACAGACACACACAACCAAATGAAAGGTTAGCCAAACAGAAGAAAACATACACACACAAGGTACGGGAGCACTATTAACTTTCACAGATCACTGCTAGAGCAGGTGAAAACAAACAGCTGGCACTTAGCAGTGTGTGTATATATGTGAGTGTTTCTGTGTAATGCTGCAGTGTGCTCATAGTTGTCATCTTTTCAGGCCAGAATACAGAGAAATGGACTGCCTCTATTAGGAGTATCCTCTCAGGCTCTCCTAGAGAACAACTCGTGGCCTGTGGTGTCCTAGCAACAAGCTCCTACTACTGCAGTGTATCCAAGACCGCAGCTCTCTCTCTGGTGCTGCAATCTGCTATTTTATTCTACTCTTTCAAACATGGATATCTGAATTTCTCTCTCTTCTATGTGCTGCAGCTGTCATCACATGAGTGGTCTCGAGAGGGGGCGGTGTAGGGGGGTGCATACCTTCATACACTATCCTCCACCTGAGGCGGTGCAGGAGGGTGAAGGTATTAAGTTCTTTCCTCCTGTTTTACTTATGAATTTAAGTTTAAGCCACCATTTAAAGGGTCAAAATACTGACATGAATTCATACAGAGCAGAAATCAATGCTTCTCTGTGGGTGTAATTAAGTTTGTTTCTATTGGCAGTGGCCTGCCCTACAGTGATCACAAACTGTGATTATAGATTACCGCTACATCACTGCTCGCACAGAACAACAGCCCTGCTCCCAACAACCATCCACCGACCTTCTCTGCGTCCTGTTCGAACAGGCGGAGCTGAAAGCACTGGTCCAGCTGCAGCTTGCGGACGTGCCAGGCCTGGTGGAGGTGCTGCCGGGTGGAGTGCAGCTTGTCCAGCAGTTGGGTGATGCGCGGCACCAGGCCCTGGGTGTCGGCGTTGCAGACCCCGCTGCTCCCACTGCTGCTGCCGCTGCCACCGCTGCTCCCGTTGCGGTTGGAGAAAGACTCGCTGCTCTGGATGCGCTGCAGTAACCTGGACGTGGCGGTGAAATATGTTGCATGAGGAATGCGTTGACTTGACAGCACAGATCGATTTCACTTCGATGAAGCAAAATACAATGAATCCATTCATAAAGTAACATTTACAGGGATTAGATGTTTGTGCTCTCTTTCATAAATGCTTGTTATCTTCAGATAAAACAAGATAATGTGGTATAAGGCTTGACGGAGTGAACAAGCACTTTGTTTGTGCTACATATAGCATTTTTTTTTTATAATTCAAAATGTAATGTGTTGGGACACTCATTGGTCACTGCTATTAACCCGAGTCTCTTTACACTGTTTTTATTTTAACTCTTATTTTGTAGTTTTTGATTTTATACTGTGCATTTTATGTGTTCTGCTTTCCTCAAACTGCTCTGTGACTAATTCAATTCATGATGGACATAGAAACATAAGCTTAAGAGAAAGAAGAAGAATCATACAACCAAGCCAATAAGAAAACATTTGCAAGAAGGCTGAAGTAAGTCAAACTTCGATAAAGAAAATCTGTGTCCTTACCTCTGACCCTCAGTGTCCAGCTCCTCTATCGGGGCTTTTATGACTTTCTTCTTCAGTGTGGCGTGCTCTTCTATCATCCTTCTGGCGCCATCCAGGTCTACGGGGAAATCTTTCCTTGACACAGTTTCCTGCATCTCCTCTAGTCGGGCCAGCATCTGTGTGGCGTGACCTGAGAACTCCTCAAACGCCACACGCACCTGCACGAACACACAGCATAAAATCTGAGCAAAGGCCCGTAAACCAATATTTAATGGTATCTTAAATATTACTGACTACTGCAAGAGTAATACATTTGTTCTCATAAGTACTTTGTCTCGTTCTCTACTTATTGACTATGGTTCTTCTGCAGTTGAATGTCATTGGGGATTACAGGATAGATTTAAAGATCCGCCTGAAGTACAACTTGACTGACAACATGGAAGAACTATCTGACCTCTATCCACTCTTCGTGGTTGTAGTCCAGACTGCCATCGAAGTCCGCCGTCAGCTGGGAGGGGTCCACGACTTTTGTGAGGCCCTCTAGTGACACCATGGTGGTCTGAAGGAAGAAAGGATGGAGGCAAAATATTAAAGAGTGAAAGAGATGGAAGCTTGAAGCTAATTTCAGTCAGTTGAGTGCAGAAGTCTTGTAATCTCTCCTCCTCCCCTGCCACTTTGTTTCCTTACTGACATTGCCCTTGTTATTTAGATCAGACATGAAAAAACCCCGGTTTCAAAAACTAGCAACACAGATTCTTTGCACAACAACTGCTTATTACAATATCATCATCAGAGAAACAGTGAGGAAATGCCTCCCTGTTTGGTTTCAGTGCATCTGTGTTTCTGCTAAGCCACCTCCGCACAACACCCCCACACACATGGCCAGAGATGGATGGAGACGGAACGATAGCTGGGTAGCTTTGTGTAGGCCAAACAATGCAGAGACACACTGTTGTCCTTGGGTTAAAGAAGCGCTGAGGCTCTTGCCAGGGGAAAATACTGATACCACGTTGTTCACCAATGCTGTTCAAGTTAATTGATTTCTACTGTGCTGAGTGCTGAGAGAAAGATAATTTGTTAATGCTGCATGGGTGGAGTTTTTCACCCGCAGAACCGCACAATTTATCAAAAATCAAAATTGAGGTTGCAGACGGATCTCTGCTTCCTTTCTTTCTGTCTCAACGGAAGGGAGGGGAAATTCTGCACGGATTCCCTGCAAGTACAGTCCGACCAACAGTCCTATATCAAATTTACTCTAATAACACAAAATGAAAACCTTTCTCCTCATACAACCTTTGAAAATCGACATAAATGTGCCGGGTACATATACGTATGAGGTCAGATGGTGATACATGAAGGCAGACACGCATACAAATGCACGTACAATGCATCCAATCAATGTCCATGAGGCACGGCAGGCCTGCTGGTGATAATTGTGGCCTGCCCCCGTTGCATCTGGCTTTTCTTTCTATCAAACAATCAATATGGTGTCATCAGGCCGCAGCGGACCTATTTTTGTATGTGTGGACATGTGAGCAATCAGAACAATTTCCACACCAGTGCGTGCACTCACACAGCTATAGTCAGAGCCGAGAGGGAAACTCGCAGAAACATATTGTACAGAAATCCAGGCACATTTTGTACAGAGAAACAGACTCGCAGCACAAATGCTTATACAAACCCAAGCTGATCATTATCATAATAAGTAAGGTTCTTTGATGACAGATGAAACAGGATGGTGGGAAATAGATGTCAAACCCTCATTAGGAGGGGTTTACTAAACAGTCTTAGAATCAGACGAAGGATTCTTCAACAGCGGAAAACGCACACAGGTTAACACACATGCAGTGGTGTTTTGTTTTTTTAAATTAGCACATTTTGATGCCAGTTTCTAACTATGAACCAGAACATATAAATAAGCCATCTGAATATATTATTAATTAGCTGTGAAAATGTGTTCTAACACTTGACACCATAGACACGTGTCCTCATGATCTGTTATGTGCCGTTTTTGGGTCACATGCGATGAATTCTCTCCTCTGGTAGACAGCTGGCTGGTGATGTGCGCAGCCAAAGCGGCGGGGAGAGGAAAATAATGAAATGTGCTGACAATGAGCAGCTCAGGGGGTAGAGCGCCCAGCTGAAAGCAAATTAAAGGGAAATGGTCGACTTTCTTTTAATTTTACAACACAATAAATGCCAAATATAAAACTGGGACACTTCATCTTTCTAAATCTATGTGCCTTTAAAATGTACTATCAATGTACAATCAATCTGTCCTAGAGCAGCTTTGACTGTTAAGCCTCAATTGTTAACTTCAACTCTCCTCTAGTCTGATATTTTAACTCTTTTTCATCCCCTCTAACAGAGGGTTCTGGCCCCGCTCTCATTCAGACCCATTTCTAACTGTCCTGAAACGGGTCGGGCCAATCGTTTATCTGAAATGGAGTTTGACACAATCACTGTCAGAGCAGCACTGTTGAAGTATTTTCAATAACAACCAAGATGGCTGGCAGTGATGTGGAGCTGCAGCAGTATTAAACAGACTGGACTCTATATTTTCCATAAAACAAGAACAAGAACAAGAATGACTGTTTCTGTTGTTCTGATTGGTTGGAGGTCTATCCAATTGTGTCTAGAGACATTCTGGTCCGTGACCATTGAAAATGAACTGAGAGGTTCCACAACCATTTTAAACTACAAATTGGTTTTGATGACGCAAGGCTGATGTTATTGTATTACCTAGTTTTGTGTGTTGTTACAAGTACAGATACAAGTTACAAGTTGATCCAATCTATAAAAATAACCGTTTTGCCTATTTCCTTTTGGTGCGGGTCACCTATGAACTGCCACATTTAAACAATTTGAAACCGTAACGCATGCACATCTGCGCTATAGAGAAACATGAACATATCTCCCAATCTCACCTCAAATTCGAACTTAGAGCTGCCAAAATTGGTCCTCTGCTTCTGCCAGAAGTTGTCTGGTTTGATGATGAGGGCGACGTGGATGCAGGACGGAAACGACTCCTGCAGGATCTTCAGCAGAGGCTTGATGCTGTCCCACTTGGAGCCACGCATATCAACGATGACCGTGAAGCCATGTTTACACACCTCCTCGCTGGGAATGGATAGGGATCGAGGTCAGCGAGAGTGGGAGGAATTAAAGAGAAGAGAGGAGGAGGGAGGGAGGCGTGAGGGAAGGAGGGAGGGGCAGAGAAGAGATTGGAGAGAGTATAATCCAGAGAGAGAGAGAGAGGAGACAGATGACAGGCGTGGGAAAGGATGAGAGAGGGATGATGGAGGGAAAGAGAGAGGAAAGGAGAGAAGAGATAGAGATGGCGATAGAGATGCAAAAGAAAATAGAGGGAGAAAATGAAAGAGAATCAAAACAGTGAGATGACGCATGTTCTACTGTATACTGTGAGAAGCCTACGCAGCAAGCACAGCCGCCCACGCTTCCACACACACTCACACACCCACACAGACACCTGCGACGAACGACGCACAATTGTGTACAGAAACATAACAACACAAATCAGCACATTGGTGCATCAGCAACCTCGTTGCCTGTGGTGCTCTGATTAGAACATAACTTTACATACACAACTACATCCACACACCTCACACTAAAACACGCAGATGATTTTTACTAAATCTAAAAAATATATAATTTGTCTTAATGATCTGAGGAGAAAAAAGATTTTGCTGTTAGTTTGGAACCATCTGTCAACATTTACCTTATATCTTTCCCACCAAAACTAGTTCACAACCCTGGATTGTTTTGTTTTTTAACTTCTAGTAATTTTATACATTAGAAACATCCTAAACACTCATCATATATTTAGACAACTATATAATATATTTTAGCATCCTTCTATTATTGAATCTTTTAATACCTGCATCGTTTTCCAACCCTTCCTCTCTCTGTAAACAGCCTGTCAGTAGAAAGTCAGTGTGCAGCAGTGTGCAGATGTTTCCCAAAATAGAACATCTTCAGTCACCCAAATCCACAGTTAAAACAGATTCAAATATGCAAAACGTGCCACGACGACTGTGAGGTTTTAAACGCCTGGAGAACATAAAGGAGTTCAAAAGGAGATTTTCTCCCATTTTAAACTGTGCAGACATAATGTGATGACAGACCTAAAGGGAGACGAGAGCAGACGGAGAGAAGATGGATGGATTAAGATGGATGGAGGGAAGAGGTGAAGCTGGATTGAAGCAGTGAGCCGAGGGGAGGAGAGGAGAGAGCTTTTACCTGCGAGGTGAGGAGCTACTCGTCCACACTAACTGCTGCTGCTGCTGCACTGCTCCAGCTACTGCGACACTTTGTTTTGCTTTCACACACACAGATTTGCTCACTCGCTCCCTCGCTCACACACACCTCCTCACACATGCGCTCTCCGTCGCTGTCACTTTTAATCCCCCCCTCCTCCTCTACACTCTCTCTCTCTCCTCACTGCTTTCCCTCTGTTGATACCTCCTTCCCGCTCTTCATTTGCTTTCAGTTAGACATCCCTCTCTTTGCTCAGGCTTTCCCTCTCCGTCTCAGCATCTCACGATGTCTCTTAAACGGATTTTTGGCAGCGAGGAAGCTGCAGCAAGCTAACTCTTCTTGAATTATTTCTCTCTCCACTCCTCTTCGGCCCCTCCCATGCTCATCTCAGCTCTCTCACGTGTTTGCTTACAGGGCCACTTGCTCCG
This sequence comes from Hippoglossus hippoglossus, assembly GCF_009819705.1. Classification (NCBI taxonomy): domain Eukaryota; kingdom Metazoa; phylum Chordata; class Actinopteri; order Pleuronectiformes; family Pleuronectidae; genus Hippoglossus; species Hippoglossus hippoglossus. The sequence continues at coordinate 15,715,400 of NC_047161.1, forward strand.
GGTGTTCTCTTGGAATCAAAGACATTGCTTATCGTCCTCTTGAGGAAAATAAACAAAAACAAGAAACACATACACATTTTGCACTCACACACAGATTACAGAACAAGATGTGTTACCTGGGGATGCCGGCGAGGTAGGCGATCAGTCTCCTCAGATCGTCCGTTCGTATTCTGTCATGGTTGCTGCGTGATGGAAACGTTAACACAGGACCACCACGTCTGTCTCTGCCACCTGAGGCGACACACACACACACACACAAGCAGCAGTTTCATACAGTGTTCTATTGAAAAGCAAATGTCAAAAAGCTATTACGACATTACCTTGAGTGTTTATATTTGCTTCACTGAACCAGCATAAATCTAACAAGTCGGCTAATCCAATAAATGAGTGTTCGGCTGGATAAATGTGAGATGCTGAGCCTGCTAAATAGAAACACCCTTGGCAACAGATGTATAATTGAATTGATTTACAATTTGCTCAAATGAACATCCAAACTGAATGGAATGAAGTCTAATATTACAAAGCAGACACTCAGAAACAATCACTAAGAATATTTTAGAATAGCAAATAACATCCTCTAAAAAAAGGAATGCTTCAATCCAAAGAAACAACAATACACCGTATCCTGATATTATTACCTCCACCAAGGGGGTTATGTGTTCGTCTGTTTGTTTGTTTGTCAGTTAGTTAGTAAGATTACAAAAAAGGATGTGAAGCCACTAAATATTGGTGTGGATCTGGATCGGGGGAAAGATCCAGAAATTTTTTCATCATTATTCTAAAAGAATATTTTATGGATTCAGGCATGTTTACGTGACTGATATTTATCTGTGTGTGCAAAAAATCAGGATCTAGTGAGTTTAAATTTGGTTTCAAGGGGACTGTCTTATTATTCGCTCTTTGAGTGCCCTTCTAGCCATTAAAATGTTTTCGCTTAAAGGATAATAGCCTGGAATCAAAATTTAAAAAATATTTGATCTGTGTGAATGTCTGAACAGGACGTAAACAAATTTAGCTTTTATAGCTTTTAGCATGACAACATGTTCACAGTGACAATGCTAACATGCTGATGTTTTGCAGATATTTCAAGCATTTTAATTGTAGTGTGTAACATGATAACATTTGTTAATTATCACTAAAAACAAAGTTTGTTGGAATTTAGTTTTTAATGTCATTGGAACCTTTAACCTGATGAAGGGGCTAAATGAAAAGTCAGAGGATCACCAATTTATCCTTCAGTGACTGTGAATGACTTCACCAAATTTTGATGAGGAATTTCCCCACATGACCAAAACCACAAATGTAAGATTCATGGTGGCACTGGAGGAAAAGTCGGGGGTCTTCAGAGCCAGTGGAATACATCGTCTCAGAACCATAAACATCTGTACAAAATGCTGTACCGGTCCTTCAGGTAGATGTTGAGATAGTTGAGTCGATAAGTAAAAACCTTAAGCTACTAATGGCACTATATAAACGGCAGACATTTACCAGGGTCAGTAAATTTCATCCCTAACACAAAAGCTTCTGAAAATCGCCATCCGGAGAGGCTGCTAACATAGCTAAAAGTGATAAATATAATCAATTTATAAAATGATTTGCTTATTCGAAACACATGCAAGCTGAATGAATGGTTCCTGTGTGTCTTAACCCTGTACTGGGAGCATTTTTTATTTTGCACATACTTCAGCCTTGAACAGCCTCCTAGCCTGAATCCAGTCTTTTAAATAGTATTTTGTCATTTTAATTGGGAGTTGGGTAACGTTTACTGTTTGCAGTATATCGTCTTGAGACTGAATTATGAATATCCGGTACTATAATAACAATATTTTGTTCGTAGTCCCTGACCAGTTGCAGAAGCAGAAAGCTGCGTCGCTCACGTGGGAACTTGTAAACACAGGCTGACTGTGCTCAGCCCACAAATTAGTGAGTTAAGTTGGGTTGCTGTGCGCCCGTAGGCTCAACCCGGCTGCGCAATGGAGAAAATCAAACGCTCACGTGGCATACAGGCAGACACGAGTGAGGGCGAACATAGCCAATTTATTAAGGGGCTGGATCTGGTATAATAGGCTTAGCTCATTCACCCTCTTTTTCACCAGCAGTCCCTCCTCTTCCTCCCACCCTCCTTTATTTCAAAGCCAATTACTCCACCACTGACTAATATGGGATGCAGTAGCTGACAGTAAGTCATCACCAAGGCAACTCCCCACTGCCTCTCCCCCTCTCAATTTATATCTGTTTGTCTGAGTCATCGTCCTCATCGTTTTGTTTCTGCCTGTGACCTTTGCTGCACACACAAGGGGACCAAAGAAGAGTGTGCATTGAACACACGGAGCGCACACACACACTTATTAAAACACATTTCACTTTGCAATTCCATTTGATACTGAGCCCAGCGCTCCCCTGTATGACGGTGTTTCCAATGATTCTGCATGTACATATGATCACACACACACACACACACACACACACACACACACACACACACACACACACACACACACACACACACACACACACACACACACACACACACACACACACACACACACACACACACACACACACACACACACACAAATGTTTTTGTGTGTTGTACAAATAATCCTGCTAGATGTTCTTGGCAGTCCATATCTGCAGCTCTGCCTCCTGTGAGTTTTCCCTGGCACTCACAGGGAAAGTGAGTGAGTGAGTGTGTGTGTGTGTGTGTGTGTGTGTGTGTGTGTGTGTGTGTGTGTGTGTGTGTGTGTGTGTGTGTGTGTGTGTGTGTGTGTGTGTGTGTGTGTGTGTGCCATTGCTGAGCTTCCCTTTGAGGGAGAAAAGACACAGGCAGCTGTAGCTCTCTATTATATAGTCCTGCTGATATTGACTAAACAATGGATGTCTGTGTGTGTATGTGTGCATGCGTCACAGTGTGTCTAATGTGTAATGTGAGCGAGTGTGAAGAAGGGTCCAGGGTTAAGTGCCTGGGTCCCAGTGTGACCCCATGAGTTTTGGTAGTTTTTTTTTTCAAAGTGCACGGCTTGTTTATATTTCTGTACTGTCCATGTATGTGTTTGTTTGCATGAGTGCATGCGTACGTGCGACAGAGAGAAAGAAACTGCACATCTGCACAGTTGAGAGCTGTGTATGGAAAGGAACTTTTCTTGTTTAACATGATCACAAACATACACACACGTATACGTGCGCACACACACTCACCTGACAAAAAGGCAACTTTTTCTTTGAGGATGGGAAGCACCTCCATTGCCCTCATCTCCTCGTTTCTCCTGAAACCTGGAGAGAGAAAAGAAAGGGAAGTGGAAATTAAGAGAAGGAAGAATACAAAAACAGTGTGTCCCTTGTTCTCTCACAGTTCATCAGCCATGACTTTCTATCTTGAGGGCAGATTATTTGGGACAGAGCAGATTTTGTCCACTCGTAATCTAGAGATCTGCAGCTTTTAAATACAGGGGATTGAGACTCATTTCAGATTGCTTGCATCATGAGGAAAGTCTCACACACACTCACAGACACATACTGTGTATACACTGCCAGAGGAAGCACAGAGGCTGTGGTCGGAGAAACAGTAATGAGGAGACAAAGTGGGGCCAAATTCAGGGGGAGTTCGGAGGAAACGAGCTGCTGTAACTCCTGCTGGAACTGAGGTGAAATGGGGTAAAGCAACGTTACACACCATAGGTCACTTCAGTTCCCATTAACTGGAGTCAAAGCTGAACTCCAGAAAATACAGACCATATTAAGAGGATTCTCACACGGTGAGAAGCTGGTGGATTTTCACATTTACAAGTGTTGAGGAGGGAAAAACGCTGTATTTATGAGGATTATCAAAAGTGAAAGTTAACAAGATTTAGAGTCTACAGCCACGCTACAGTCCACAGCAACTCTGTGAGGATGGGTTTAGGTACAATAGGGACTTTAAGCTAAATGCATACATCAGCATGGACTCATGATCGGAATGACAATATCAACATACTGATGTTAAGCAGGTATAATGTCTACAATGCTAACCATCTTAGTTTAGCATGTTAGCGTGCTCACATTTACAACAGGGTTTCTGAACATTTCAAGTTTAATTGAAGGCTTTTTGAGCCTTTTTAAGACCATAATGAGTTAAATTAAACACTTAAGTACAACAGATACAAATAAATATCAGGAGTTCTTGCCAGGACTCAACACCGGCATTGGACAATTGAAATGTTGACCTGATCAAAGTAGTAAAAAATATGAAAAGTCAGGGGGTCATCTGAGACATTCCAATTTATCTAACAGGCTCCATGAATGTCTGCGCCACATTCCCTCACTATGCATCCACTAAATGACAAGACATTTCACATGAAGCCAAAATGCAAGGGGAGCACCAAAGTCTATAGAGCTGCTTTCTTTCTCTAGAGGGGCTGTATGTGAGAACACAGCAGAAGATCCTCCACAGGATTCACCATGAGCGAGTTGATGACGCTCCTAACACGCGATACAACTTCTTGGAACCACAAATGAACATAATGGAAATCAATTGACCCACTGACAAGCAGGCATTGCAGTCTACAGAACAAAAAAATATTACCGCAATTATGCTAATGACTACATTTAATTGTAACTTTATAAATTATGGCCATTGTCAACTGACTGTTCTCATTTTAGAAATTGAGACATCTCAGCTTTCAAAATTTCCCTCCACCTCCTGTACAAACCGCAGTCAGAGGGTTTTATAAATGGCACCATTGGGGGAGGCCATCAAGCTGTCAGCTGAGAAAAATTAATACAAATATAGTTACCCACTTCAACTGTGTTTGCCTGCTCTTAGACTACTAATCTATGACATTTTCCCTGTTAATAAATGTCCACCAGTCCTACTTGCACGTATTTACTGATGAATCACACACAGTGGCTGAACCTTCAGCTGCTTCATAAAAGCTTTAACATTCACTCAACGGTGGATTTCTAAAAACTGTAGTTCCTTCTTGGGAAAAAAAAGGACTCATGTGTTTATATATTTAATTTCATGGAATTAATGGAATAATAAATGATAAATAGCATGGGAATTAAAGCAAAAATAAAACACACTAACCTGAGCTATAAACCATTACCCTTTAAATGTCAGTCTGGATCTCAGGGGTGTGATTGTGTGAAAGTTGCCCCATGTTGTGTTGTTAATATTCTGTCAGAGGTGAATGGATGGCTGTCAGGAGATATTCAATAACCTGTTCTAAAAACTCCTAAATATAGACACACAATTCCCTAAAGTGGTTGGACCCACACCTCAGCCTCAAAACACACAGGGCCTGACACTGAGACAGACGCTCACACAGGTGGACAGAATGGGCCCAGATTTTGTCCTTCAGACACAGCAGAGGTCTGCTTTGTGTGACTGATGACCCAGACAAGTCATATTACCCAAGTGTCTCCTGTTCTTTTTGTTCTGTTCGTCCTGCGTCCCACTGATTCTCACTCTGTTTTTCATCTGCAGCCCAAGTGCAAGAGCAAAACTCCTAACATGTTTTACACAAGTCAGAATGAGGTGACCGTCTCTCTGAGACATCCCAGGTCAATGTACATCACAAACACACAGCCACCATACTAAGAGCTGTTTAAATTCTCTAAATGATAAGGAAAGGAGCTTCAATGCATCCTATCTTATCTCCTCTAGCAAAGGAAACACTGGACCTGTATTAAAGGAAAGGAGAAAGTGACGCAACATCGTAGTTGCACCTCTGCAGATCTACGTAAATATATATATGTATTATTCTTGTGACACAATCCAGAACTGATGTAAAGCCTCACAGGATCAGCTGAGCTCCTGATTTCTTCTTTTTCACATCTGCCCAGTCAAGAGTCATATTGAACAACAAGCATATTGAACTTATAGTTCACAATATCATCATCCACACTACATACACATATAAAAGTAATTTCAATCGCCACTTCACATATAAGCTCAAAAGCACCATGACAGGAAACCATATGGACTTATCTCTGAATTTTATCCATTCTGGCTCGTTGCTCTGTTCATTATTTCAACAAAAAAATATTTAATGGCTCAACTAACTCTACTTATAATCCTTGTAATATTGTGGTATTTTAACATTTCAGTCCTATTTATTTATTATTATTATTATTATTATTATTATTATTATTATTATACGCACACAGCACAGAGTCAGAGTCCCTTCACACCTTTCCTAAATCCTTACAGATTCTTCCTCACATCTTTCCTTGACCTCATGACGTTTTCCATCGGGGTCAAAGAATAGTGATCAGAGAGATTGTTGACCCAGGATTGTCAGAGAAAAGACATGTTATCTAATTTCTGTCTTCCACTAGAGTACATCTACAGTGTCTTATAAGTGGTGGTGAACTGGTAACACACACACACACATTTATGCACACACATTTTCAGCATGCATTACATAATAGTACAATAAGTACACTGTAAGTAGGAGGGGTAACATCTCTGTCTCTCTGCCTGTTCTACTGTTGTGATGCAAACCTGAACAAAGACACACAGCCCTGTTGGGCACTTGAATAGTGAATTGTACTCAAGTCTCTGTTCTCAGCACGTCGCCGTATTTACGAGTGTACGCTAATGAGCCGCTTATTCTTTTTCCACCACCGGAGGAGATTGATGAGAATCAGGACTTGTCTCTATTTTTACTTTTCTCTCCTCCTCTCAATTTTCTCCTGACATCCCTCAGGGTGCCACAAAAAACAAATTACCATGATCAACTACATTTCCCACTGTGCTCCTGTACAGATGATGCATGACATGAGGTTGATGCAGTAAGAGAGCTCTTCCTCTAACTCGATTTCTGGGAACCGTGCATAGACTAGATTGCAATCTTTGTGGAAATAGCAGGAGTGTCAATTTGAGTATTTCTCAGCAGGATTATGCAAAAAGCACTAAATCGATGTGCATTAAGCTAGTTGGAAGGATAGAATGTGAGCCGAGAAAGAACATGTTCAATTTTGGTGGGTAAAAATGCCATCTAAAAAGGTTCTCAAAACTCATCCTGGGCTTTAAGAATTTGTGGTGGGTATTTAGTTTGACATGTTATGGTCACTTACTTCTATAAAACTATTAACAGTCCATTTATAGTTGCATAGAAGGTAGAAACTGACTTCTCTTTTGCTTTAGTTTCCAATCATGTGCCCTGAAAGAACAAAACATAACTGATTCCTGATGCTGTGGTTGCCATGGCCAGAGCTATATTTGTAGCAGCTGTCTGTTCCAACCTGCGTTGGGAGAAAATATAATCCCACACACTGTCCATCATTTGATCTCGATGCATTCTAATAAGAAACTGATTTGAAAAGAAGAATTTTGAAATTACAACCTAAAACCGCCCGCAGATCAATATACTAAAGAAACTGTATGTTCACCATTATACTGTATAACAGTATACTGTAATGTAATGTTTAGACGTATTCAACATTTATAGCAGTGCTGCTGTGTCAAATTAAATGTCCACTGTACATGTTGATTGTGAATTACAAGATACACACCACACAAATGGATAAGTCAGCATATTTTCATCATGTAATGGTTCATCCTCTGAACAAAGGACTATCTTTGAAGTTGCCCCCAAACTCATTGTGTGATTGGTTGGCTGCCAGTGAGCAGGAGGATAATCAAAGGTCAATGAAAAATCTAATCTTGACAAGATGACAACCAGCAACACAGTGTGTGTGTGTGTGTGTGTGTGTGTGTGTGTGTGTGTGTGTGTGTGTGTGTGTGTGTGTGTGTGTGTGTGAAGAGAGCGCACACAGTGAGCACTTTGTGGCTCTGTGTGAATTCGCTACTGTATAGTAAAATTGAACGGCTAATGGATTACGGTCTGCCCCGGCGCATATGACCCTCTGTAATCCCCCCCGAAAAACACACAGACGTTTGTACATCTATCTTAGTGAGGACGTCCCATTACAAGTGGGTCAGAAAGTGATGACCGGCCAAAATGTCCAGACTTTCCCAAAGATGGTCCTCACAAAGATATCTGTACAAGTACAGACACACACTCTTCTCAAGAAAGACCCTTCCCTGCATCCAGACCCCTTTTCCCCACTTTTGCAGATCAACCGCGATTTTGACATTTTATCTGGAAATGTCTGAACATAGTAACATATTTTCTATAACTAGTCTGATGATGAACACCATGGCAAACCTTCAGTTGAGCTCATTTAATAGTGCTGAAGTGGTTTCGGGTGGATCTTGTCCTATACCAAATACAAAAGGTACGTTTAACCACACAAAGGCATCACTTCCCTGTGCTCTGCAGTGTCGTGGGACTGGAGAAAGTGGCACAGCAGCTAAATATAGAGTGGACAGGTCACACCCACCCCACTCACACAGACAGACACACACACACAGAATCACAGTCACACTGGAGAAAAAGGAATTTCTGGATGAATAATGAGCAAAAACTAAAGAAGCGGACGAGGAATAAAGACACTACTAAATATTTATGACATAATGGGACGCGTCATTGTGTCGTGACTAGTCTGAGAGAAAAAGAGTAAATATGAGGGAGAGAGAAGGAAGGGCACAGACAGTGAGGGAGGGACAGCGAGCGAGAGTGTGAAAAAAGGAAGGCAGACAGGGAGCGGCTGGAAAATGACAAGTGGACAGCCACACACAGTGAGGGAAAGGACAGATGGTTATGATGTATGAACCAATCAGTCACAGTCAAACCTGTCAAACACATACTCTTCTCCTCCCCTGCTTCTTTTCCTCTATTCTGTCGATCTACAGACTGCTGGAAAGAATGCAAACATTTTATTCACTTCCCACTGATGAGTGGAGGAGGAGAAGTTTACAGCTCGTATAAAGGAAATTTCCTCATGGTGGATGTATACACATATTCATCCAAACACAACCACAAGATGTGGTATAGTACCTGTCAGCTGGATGAGGGCGGAGCCAGTCTGGGCATATAGCCACTTGTGATTGGTTGCCCAGCAAGTCATGCTTGATCATTCTTCCACAAACTGTAAAAAAAAAAAAATCCTTAAATTGCTGTGGATTTGGCTTCATCTGCTGACGGGGGAGCGTAGTTCGCTGCTACCATCAGCTAATGATAGAGTGACTGGCCGATGTGCTGAAGGGATCCCAATCCACTGTGGGCACAGTCACAGCAGCTGAGGCTAATCCTGGGATTCCTGAGGGGAGATATTCCAACCCAGCAGACAACCAAAACCGCTCATTCTGGTGCTGTCTACGTATCCATATGGAAAAGCTGCTGCAAACATTTCCAAGCAGAAACGGCGCGATCAGTGCACACCATTTTGATGGGCTCCAGCACACGGTGAGGATGCATGGCCTCTGGGTGCACTTCATGAGGGCATTAGGTGAGCTGCTTATCTGCCTGTCTATTGGAAAGGCAGGTTCCTGGAGGTAATCCTCAATGTGTAGGAGGAGTAATGATTATAATATGCCTGCACTGCATTTATGCACCCCGAGAAGCTGCTTAGCATTAGGAGAGAGACTCGAGATTGATGGGGAAACCCTAACAGTGCAGAAGAGGCTTAGGCTACATCCACCTGAATGTTTTATTTAAAAAACAGTGCATTTAAAAATAACCAACGAGACAAGCGTTTCAGCTCCATATTAAAAATCTCTGTCTATACTCACACAACTGAAAATGTGTATCTAGTGACCATTCACATACACAGCGTACGGCAAGCAGATTGTCTATTCGCAATTGATTGCTTAATTGCAGAAAACACCACAAAGGAAAAACTGTGACAGTAAAAAGTAAGTGCAGGAATGTATTTTCTTGGGCCGACAACAACAAGGAACGGGTTACGAACAGTGTTAGCGAAGTTTTGCATTCACCATTGGTTGTTGACGTAAGTGATAAGAACCAATCAGGAAGCGAATGGTGGTGACTGTGTCATCATTTCCAAAAGTCACAGTTTCTGCACGTCAATATTAAAACACAACTCCACAAAGCTAAAACAGGACCAAAGTTTTCAAACGTTGTGTGGATGGAACTATAGCAACAATGATGGGTTTAAAAACTCAGTCACGTTCACAATATTATTAATTACTATAGTTATTACTGCTTTAATGAGAAAACAATGTATTTCTGTTATGCAGAAATCTCAGATACTGTTGCGTCATGATTAGGCAAATGCCTCATTAATGTAAAACAGCAATGCAGATTGTTTTTACCTGACTTACAGTACTTAACTTGTAAATGACATTGAGTGTTATCTACTATATCGTTCAAAAAAATATGTTTCAGTGAAAGTAAACTGAAACTAAAAAGATTGTATGCGTCAATCAAGAAACCTCACGTGTGATAAATGATGAAATGGCTTAAAAAGATACGATTAGGGCTGGGCGATATGACTTCAAATAAATATCATAGTTATTTCAAACTGTGCTGTGTGTCTACATTACATTTACATTTCTCACATATAGAAAATATTTGGGTAGCCCAACCAAGCGAATCATGCCGTTTCATTACATTCCTCATTTTATTTATAATCAATAAGCAATTAGCAACAGCTAAGGAGGTTATTATTACCGTGTTGATGAGGTCTTAATTCAGGAATTCAGAGAAACCAATGCCCATTGCTGAAGCCGTAAAATACCACGGATAATCCCAAACTGAAGAGAACAGTATTTTCCAAGAAGTTCAACAGTCCCATACGACAGAAATAGACAAAAAAACGGTCCAAAAATATTCCTACACCTAAGTCAATCCCAATATTTTCGTCGCTAGTCCTGCATCAAGTGGGTAGTGCTGAAGAGCAAGCTAAACTGCTGCACTCCTCAGTGAGAAGGAGCAAGGGAAGAGTGGGAAATTTCAGAAATGTTCATTGCTCTTTCATCGCTCTTTGTGATATGGAAACTACCACAAGACACTCAGGGATCATTCCACTTCAGGACTGTTGCTGGGTCGTGTGTGGGTTGGTGTGAGCGTTCGTCAAAATATGTCAACACTCTACACACACCTCAGAGGTGTGAGACTTGTAAAGGGGCCTCCCAGAGGTCAAGTAGGAATTAGACTGGCTGATACAACAAAGCAGCACTCAACAACACCACTACAACTCTCCCCGGAGACACTGTCTTAAATACCTCGAGGAGGGGTTTAGCGAGTGCGATTCTGTGTTTACAAAAAAAAAATCATAGAGAATGCAACAGCTGCCTGGTCCCCGACAGATGGGATGGGAGCTGGAATGGGTGGCTGTGGGTCAGTCGGTTGAGGGAGGGGGAAAGTTGCCTACACACCACAAAAATAGTGCACACTCCCTAACAGCATCGCCCTTATCTGATTAAAGAGCAGTCGCATAAAGGCCTAATCTCATAATGGCTCCTGCAGCTGACTTGCACACATCGCTTCTGAACCAGCTGTTGCAGGTCAAGAGAACCCGAACTGCGCACGTGTGTACATCCCTGCATAGCTGTGGACTTCCCACATTCACGGCGTGACAGACATTCCTTGCTGAGGGATGTGTGGGAATGACAGGAATTCCTCGATGCTGAGGGAGAGGACAGGAATAGGGCGTCCATGATCTGGACCCCTGACCTACATCCTGATCAACAACGCTTTAAGAACCCTGTTTAAGAAACAATTAGGTACCGGCCAATGTAAAATTATCTGACAGCATCTGAATGCTTACTTTACTAATGAATACGACGATGTTTCATAGTCTGAAATGCTGAGATGTCAGTACTTCACTTATGCATGACAATTTTGAGTTTCCCATGGTAGTAAATGTTATTTCAGAGACATTGCCTTGTCCCTAATGTGAAAAACATTGTACAAATTGAAAATCAAATAAAGTGACACCCGATAAAATGTCACAATTTTATCGGGTGTATCCAGCTGTCAAGGAAAACAAACATTAGTTCTATTAGTTGGCTGAAAACCCTGCTGACAATACCTGACTCACAAAAGGGGTTGAAAAAAAAAAAAGGGATGGCTAATTATATATGCAAACAAATTAAAGCTGCATGTTCTGAGTCATCATCCTCAAGTTGTTGATCAATATAGAAGAAATGGAAATTAAGAGGCTTTGCTTTGCCCTTGTATTTCAGTGTAGAATTAGCATTGTGAGTATGATAACAAAAAAATACTTTGAGTAATTCAGACATGAACTCTGGAGACTTTCTCCGGAGTTTGCCTTTCACATATGAAGAACACAGCAGGAGATTCTCCAGTCAGACTCTTTCACAACAACACAGAAATCTGCAGAGTGTTCAGTTAGGGGGTCACACCTGGGTAGAGCATCCAGGAGGCAGGACGTTACGTATACATTCCGCTATGAAGATTGAATGATTTGTTTACAGCCAAACTTACTCTATGTGTATGGCACCAGTTTTTTCTTTCTGAGATATTGTATTATTCAGTTTTACATTTGTCACGAGTTAGATGCGTCATCACGTTCTTACAAGGGGGCCTGGCAGGAGAAACTCCAGAGCAACTGCCAGAGCAACTGATCGGACATCCTCCGGACAATCTCATGAAATTATCCGGAGTTTGGTGCATGTCTGAAAGTAGCTTCAGATTTTAGGATCCTGGTGTATTTGATCAGACTCTCTTTCTATTTCTTTTTAGCAGCTTAGCTTACATACTTGTTGCTAGTATAGGTAGCATGATAGTTGGCTGGAAAAGCTAACATTAGTGTGTGACATTCACAGTTTCTAAGCTAGGACTGGAGAATCACTTATCTCGATACCTGTTTTTGTCTACAAAGAATCATGGAGCTCTTATCTGCGACACTACATTCAATTAAAATGCTATAATCCGACAACACATTAATTACCATCAAGTAACAGATGCAGGCATCACTTTTTCTGTATTTGAGATATACTGTAATGAGGACACACTGATGTTCCCTGGAGAACAACAACATATTGTTCATCAGGGTCATTCTCTCATTGGGTTTCCCTATTTATTTTTCTCTCTTCCCAACAACTGACTTCATTGTTTGACACTGTACATCTCCTTCTTCTTCTTTTCGTTGATATTATAATTTCCATTTTTGTGACTTGCGTTTTTGATCTTCCTTTGTGGTGAACTGACATTACCCAGCTTTTCTTCTGATTGGGAGACCCAATCAGACTGTTCTGATTGGCTGTTGGGATCAGACACAGCTGTGGTACTTACACAATGCACCTACTGTGGGTACAGCTGGTACTGGTCATGCCACTGTACACACACACAGACAACAGTGGGTAACAACACCAGTCATGAACACCTCCAGGTTTATTCTCTTAAATTAAGAGTAAAAGAATAAAAGGAATCATGGGATCTTAAATCTAAAACTTAGTTTGAATTTGACTCATCCAGCAGCCAAATATGCTCATAGTGTTCTTATTTTACAAAGGAAAATAATCATTGTCTGTCCAGTTCTAACAAAACCTGCATTATGAAGTTTAAGTCTGGAGACTGTGCTGCTCTTCCATCTTATGAATCCTCCATCATGTGGGATGAACCGCTGACCAACCAGTCTGTCTTCTATTGTCACTTCCCTTTTCCTCACCACTCTAAAAGCACTACACGCCACTACCTCCTGCAGTACAATGCTGTCCTAAACATGCATGAGAGGGTGTACCAACACAGTTTGTCTTTGTACAGATGAGGGGGATTGCAAGTCAAAACCTAGGGCACCTTTTGGATTTGTTTGCACGAATTTCCAAGGCACTTCCAATGCTGCAGGAAAGCTGTAAAATAACCAAATTCCGTATCCATAAAAAGGCTTGTTTTTAATAAAGATTCTTTAGTGTTTGGTGACATAAACTTTGTTTTGTTTCTCTGTGAGAAGTTTACTGCTTACCTTTGCACTATTTAAGGTCATTAACAAGACCTGAGCTGCTGAAATGTCAATAAAAACTGGAGAAATTGGTGTGTTGTAAAACTTTTGACTGGTAGTGTAGTTAACAAGAGAAAACAGGCAATTACAGGCTATTGTTAAGTCTAATGATAGAGTGATATGTTCCCATATTTTTAGCTGTAATTTGTGCCAATTCACTACAATGTGGGACAATACATCTCGCCAATAGCAACTCTGTTAGGCAGAGGGAGGCAGGAATCACTGTATGTTTTACAAACACTCCTGATCCACCTCAAAACCACTAGACCAATGTCTGAGGCCAGTTGTTGTATTCAAGAGATTAAGTGTGCAGTGAAAGATACAATTTTCAAGAGGTCCTTCTGCAGCACTTATATCACGCTGCATTGAAAACCAGGTCTTGTTGAACTGTTACAAACATCAAGCTGACAGGGTAATTGATTTCACAGTGCAACCTGGGGTGTTATTTTCCTCTCAACTCAGACTGTCCGGGTCCTTTCATTCTCCTCTCTTTGTCCCCCAAATCTGAGATTTGGCCTGAGAGAGAGAGCAAGAAAAAGCACCACCTTCCTTTATCTCTGCCTCTTTCTGTTTTCTCCATCCGTCCAGACCTCTAATAGCAGGGTAGGCTAACTGAGCGAGTAACGGGCCAGGGTTACCCCAGCGACCCGAACAGCAGGGGAGGAGGGAAGAAAGAGGAGGGGAAAAAAGACAGAGAGAGACAAGAGGGAGAAAAGGTTGCTTGTTATTGGTGCCAAGAGTTCATTCGTCCGGGTCTTTTAACACCACCTGATCTCATTCTGACAAACCATGACAAGACAGAGAAAGTCAAGAAAGATTTGGAAGTACATGTATATAATTCTAATCCAGAGAATGAGTGAGAGTGAATTTTAGCCACTGACTAAAATTCAATGCACAGTGCACAGTGAGCTGTTTTCTTTTCACTTATTGACTCCTGCTGCAGTTCACTGTTAAGTCTAATGTAGCTCTGTCTGCTGCAACCCTTTCTCTGCTTCAGCTCCTCCAATCTGCACAAATACGCCACCTGGAGGTGACGCCAACATTCAATTTCAGCCTTCAGAACGCAACGATTACTGAGGATTAACACAAATTTAACTACCAGGCAGACAGAGAGAGACAAATAAGTAGACAGACAGACAGATGGAAATGGACAATCCCACAACATTCCCTCTGTGCAAAGCACACTTCGGCACGTCTGTCAAGGTCCTCAGGCCTTAATGTTATTACATAACAGGCACTGCCCCCACCTCCCCAGCAACCCACTCCTCAGCTGCCCAGTCAGACCAGTGGACGTGGATGTCAGGCCAAGGCCTAATCTCCTGCATCCCCACCTTGAAACCAGCAAATGATAACTGTCAAGCACCAGAAAGCTTCAGAGAAACGTCTCCCTGACAGCTTTACACAGACCGGCCACACAGCAGCAAAGAAGCCAAGTATTGTCTATATGATTGCATTTGTGTTGTTCCATCGCCTTTTTCTGCGGGCGCTGGACGAGTCTCCATCAAGCCCCGAGGCTTTGGAACAACCTGCCAACTCACTGTCCTCCTTTATATCTATGGTTAAGGAGGGTTTTGATTTTTCAAGGCCAATACTGCAAATGCTTTTCGACTACAGCTATTGAAAGTCAAAAATGTGCAAGTCTCTTCTTTTCAGCGTAGTCCATGAGGAGAGTAATAATCTTGAATATCAAAGTGGTCATATGTCTCCTCAAATGTCTCATTAAAGGAAGACGGCACTGACTGGCAAATAGCAACCGTCTGATATGACAAAACAAACCATCATCATAACATACTCTTAGGTTGGTCTAACCAGTGACAATAAATAATGGAAAATCAAGTATGACTGAGAGAAAGGGAAACAAAAGAAATGTCTTTTGGGTTGACGGAAAGGCAAACTGGGTGAATAAATCAAAACTGAGGAAAGAGCACAAGCTATGGGGAATATCAAATCTAAAATCAAACCATTATGGACAGAGGACAGGAGTGGAAAAAGGGACGAGGAACGAAAGCGACAGACAATGTCCATCTCAACTTATGATGGAGAGGCTCCTGTCGCTACAGAGATGGGTGCTAGGGACAGGTACCCAATCACGGCAGGCGGAGGATGGTTTGTGATGGTGGAAAACGAAAAAGGGGAACAGGAGTAGAAGGGTGGAAAGGAGGAGGGAGTCAGGCAGATATGATGGGGGGAAATAATGGTGACAATGACCTGTCTTTGTCACCGGGAACACTGAAATATTGATCGCATGCGTGCATGCGTGTGTGCATATGGAAAAACAGCAGCACCACTGGGATTTTCTGTGTACAGTGTGTCTGGGTTGACATACAGTATGTGTGAATGTTAGTTTTACCTGCAATCTGACTCGATACATCTCCTTTGGGCTCCTTAGGGAGGGATCCATCTGTAGGCACACACAAAAGAAGAGAAAATATTAACATGGGGATTTTCGGAATTAGAACCTGTCCAGGTTGTACCCCGACGTCAGCTGAGATTGGCTCCAGTCTCGAAACAAATCTGGCATATTTAGGAGAATGATACAAATGAATGTGTGCAATTTAGTGCAGATCCAAATTAAAATCCAGATCTAGTGAATTTGAATGTGGGTTCATTCTAACTTTCAATGTGATGGTCATAAAACTAAATTGGACAGATTCAAAATGTTGGCGCGATACTGGCACAAAATACAAAGTCCAGGGATCATCAAAGACATTGCAGTTCATCCTTAGGGAGACATGAACAGTCTGAACCAAATTTGAATGTCAATCCAGCTGAGCGTGGTTGAGACATTGCTATTTGGGCTAGTGTGGCTAAAAAAGACAATAAGACTTAAGACTTGTAACAACCAAGGGAAGACGGTGCCGTTGGTCCAGTACAAACAAAGCTGAGGCTTTCAGAGTAAGGTTTTCACATTAAATAAAGCCCGATGGAAAACTTCAACATTGGCTTTATCAGTAAAGCATAAAACCAAACCAAAATTGTCTCACTCGCAGGAAAAACTTTGGTTTATGACAAACACAGTTGAAATTTTCAGAAATCTGAGCGCAACTAATGAAACAAAAGGCTACTGCTTGTCTCAGCCATGTTATGGTCTGCTTACACTGGGCCAGTGCATCCAGGAGTCACTTTCTCATCACTATACAACTCATGACCCTGGCCCGCTGGTCTCCCAGCCAATACTACAATTGGCCTATTGATCCAGCCTATAGCCAGTGTGTGAGAGAGAAGCTGCTGCTGTGACTGAGGGTAAGATGCAGTCAGTGTCATGTGCTGTCGACATGTAAACAGGCTGGACGCTCGACTGGTTGACTCAGTGACACATGTTCCTTCTGTTCTGACTCAGGCTAACTCCTTCCTGTTTAAGCTCACGTAGTTCTGCATTAAAGCAGACAGCAGCTGGTGGTTGCACTGAATACGTGATCTGTACTGAAAGTCTAATTTCTATATATTTAGACCTATACTGCATGTACATTTTCTCCATTCTACAATGTAGACTTCCACAAGCTAAAGAGCACTGCGGAAAAGAAACATGTAAACACACTCTGATAATGTTACACACCTATAAAGAGGCTCAGTTATGACACATTTCATGGTTAAATGGAATTACCACACTATTATTTACTGTGAAATCCCTTGAATCAAGATTTCACTAAAAAGGTCTGTGTTATGAATTTGTGGATTGTTATTAAATTCTGGTTTGAGTCGACTGATATAGCAATATACATTGTTTTGTTGATACAAAACCTTTTGTTTCAAATGCCCTATTGTTTATTTCCACATAGTGTGTCACAAATTACACTCTTTATGGCAATATTATATGTGGAAAAGCAGGCAGGAAATTTGCATTAGGGTACCGAAATCTAATATGGAGGAGAAACAACGTGACAAAAGAATAGCCAAGATGAAATAAGGAGACACTGCTGTCCAATGGACGTGGTTAAGGTGTGAAAAGTCTTGGGACAGCCCAGAAAAAATTATTTCACTATACAACAGACTCACAAACCTAGTTTACCACCGATGCAACATCCATGTCAAACAGTAGGCTACATAGAGAGCCTATGGATGAGAGTCTCTAAAGTAAAGTTAAGTGCTCTGAAAAGACCTCAAACTCAAAAACGATATGCAACGATATGTATTGTTGTGTAGACATTAAAATGGATAGTTTTAATGTCTACATTTATTTATTATTTTGGTCATATTGCACAGCTCTATTACAGTCCCACCGTTACTGTACTAGGTTGTAAACAGCAGCTAAGAGTAATAGCAGTGACAGCTGAGAGTTTCAATTAAGTAATTGCTTGAGAACCTACAAGAGTGAAGATCTAATTAAAGTAATGGTGCTCTTTAGATTTCAGTTGACTATCACTCTTGCTCACCTGCTTTCAGTTGCAAACACACAGGACAGTGATCATTCAACTTACGCCATGTTCACATCATACTGCATTAATAGATGGGAAAGATTCCCACTGCTTGCATGACTGCTGAGTTGGTTCTATGAGGATTAAAATACTCAAGCTGTGGTTACGCTTGACGGATTGTCACCGTGTGCGCCAACTGTGATGTTGACACGGCAACTCTCCCTACTTGCGCTTGAGGCGTGGTGACTCATTGAAGTTTTCTCCTAAACGATTGGTGTCGCCGCTGAGAAAAATACACCACACCACCAGGAAAAAGCTTAGCAAGAGGAGGAAACACCAACAGAACAGTTTTGACACCAGCTGGTTTCCTCCGGGAGCACATCTGCTTCTTTGCCTTGACAAACCAGTCGGTTTTCTTTCCAAAATTTCCTTTTGAAAAATGGGATTTAGTTTATGCTACAACTCGATGTGATATCCCCGAAAGGTGCTGCGTCAGCCACACGGGCGAACCAATGATGCCCACAGGAAGAAGACTCTAGTTTACCATGAAGCAATGTTTCAGTCTGCTGTGTACCAAGAAAATGATAATGAAGGAGAAACTCATCGCCAACAGGACGATCTTTCCAAAGATGTACAACTCTGCCATGAAGGGGTACAAAGACTGTGCAAACTCTCGGTGTTGAATATGACCTCATACTTTTTGTTCAATTTCTCAGGCACTTCCACATTGATAACTGCCGAGGCGGATAGATCAAAGCTTTTAGATTTAAAAAAAAGTTTCCCCAGTTATAATTATAACTTGAATGTTTGTTAGCAGTCCCACAAATATGGAAAAAATCAAGACTCTATACCAGGAAGTATTTGACTTGCTAAAAAGCCCTTGAACAAAAAATAGATCTCTTTCCAGCTCCATATGAAACAGCCCATGACCTCTGACCTTCAGCCAGTATCATCATATTAAATGATCCCTGAATGCCATTGTGATATAATTATAAAAGCTGGTTACTTTCTGTAGGGGATGAAAGTGTAAACTACCTCACCCGACGGCTGTGATTTAGCAACACAGAACACATAAAACTGCACACGAGTAAACAGCCAATGCTCGGATTCACAATGAAAAGCTCTCGCACACAAACACAGTGTGGGAAAGCAGAGAGCGGAGCAACGAAGACACACGATGATCTCAAGGGATTTTCTTTAAAGCCTTGTACCTGGGAGAACTTCAGAGAGAATGAATGAGATGAAGGGGAAAGGAGGGGAAAGAGGAGGGAGAGAGAGGGAGAGAGGGACCAAACACCCACATACTTCACATATTTGCAATGCCGAAGATGTCCACTTAAGCCGCAGTGTGCAACAACATAATACCAGACTACAGTAGCGGTTGCCCACAAATTATCACAATCTAAACAATGAGACTTGAAGCCGAGCCAGAAATCAAACACGCATGGACATAAAGGGGATAAGACGTAACTTATGTGTGTATTATAGAGACACAGATACACGTGCATTCTTGAATGGAGGCTTCTTCTCTGAGATGTGGCTATCAGAGCAATGACCACACACCCAAGGCCAACTTTGTTACAGACCATTGTAGGATAAACACACCACTAAAACGTCAGCTGAGCTGTTTGGATAAAGTTAAACAGATGACACACACACCTCCAACAACCATTGAGGAAATGACAAAGCAGAAAAATGCAACTGGCCCAAACCCACAAAACATCCAAACTCCCTTTTCTGTGAAACATGCAAACACTCAGACATATTTAACTTACCTGGACCTCAGCTCTGTTGCACAGTGCCCACACTATATCCTTTACTGGGATCCCTTCCACACACGGCCCTCTCTTATCCCGACACACACTGTTTTCTGTCTCAGAGCCCGCGCTAACATGAGACCACCCTTTCTGTGGGCCCCTGTCTTCCCCTTCTCGGCAGGCACACTCATCGTTTGACTCATACACAAAAAGGAAAGACCCCTATTCATTTAAAAATACCTATTGTCTGGCTCACAACGACTGAAATGAGGTGTGAGGCACAAAAACAATGACCCTGCTGTCAAAGTTGTCGTGCAGAGTGTAGTGATATATATTGTTGTCAGGGTTTGGTCAGCATTTAAATGTCAAGGGCCAAGGGATCAACCATCTGAGCAGATTTTTGCTGCTTGGCACAGATCTGCGTGTGGCATGATAACAATGAGTGAAACTCGGGAGGACGCATAATGAAACGGACAGTGAAAGGGTTTGGTGTTTTTGTTATCTTTGTGTCTGTTTTTGAAGTCAAATGTTCATTGCTGTGGTTATCCACTGCACTACTCAGAGAAAGAAAATGTCTTAGTTGGACAATATGATCGTTAAGCCATTTTCATGTCTGGAAAATTAGGTCTGGACATTTTCTGGAGTTTGCCTTTCACATGTAAAGAATGCAGCAGCAGATTTTCCAGGTCAGACACGTTCACAACAACTGGAAAATCGAAACAGTACATTCAGTGGCGGGGGAAGCATCTGGATAGATGTAGAAATAGATGTAGAAATTCCGTAGAAAACACGTCTTTGTTTACAGCGCATCGACACCAGCATCGATTCTTAATCAACTAAAGTTCTCAAATCTAATTTTCCAGTTGACATCTTCGTCTGTGTCTTCACATGTATGACATCACCTGATATATTTGTATTCTATTGTTTTTTTTCAGTTTAAAGTCTGTCATTTATTAGAATTGTCACCAACACACCCACGCTTTCATTTTTAACTTTATCCTGCTGTATTCTCTCATGGGCCCACTCGGTCATTTTACTACGGCCTGGTAGGAAACGTTTTGGAAAACGTGTGGCAAAACTGACTAACTTTGCGTACTCACACACAGCCACTGTGGAAACCTTCAGGAAAATGACTGGTGTTGAGTGCATGTGTGAAAGCAGTGTTACTGTCATATGGCTTTCTGTGGATTTAAGAGTCTCTGCAGTTGGTGCTCTTTCCTTTGTTTGTTCAGCCATGATGTTCGTCACTGCTCTGCCAGCCTTCGCTACAGGAAGAAAAAAAGTCCCCCTCATTTTCTTACTCTCATCTAAACAGATTATTCTACTTAGTTACCTTGCACAACCTCACAATGGATAGTTTATCAGAATGTAGGTCACCGGCACCTAAATATCTTCCTTAAATACATCTGATTTTAAAGAGGGGGAAAAAATAACTTAACATGGTTAAACTCTGGGAGGATACTACAGTATATCGTTAGTGGGATCTTGTGGTAGTTAAAAGTAAACTAATCAGAAAGTTAATCAGAGGCTTACCTTCATCTGATTCCATCCATCTTCTACCAAAACATAGCCGCAGCGTAAACATGATCCCCATGAGATTAAAACCCTAAGTTTATAAGAGTAAATTGTATCCTTAACACCAGCGTCTACTTCGGTATGACACTCATAGTGCTTGTATATAAAAAGATGAACTGTGCAGAGATCAACTACCTAGCCAGTTCTTCTTCATTCCATACAAAGGTGAAAAGTTGGCCTGTAAACCCAAGTACTTTTACCAACACTCGGCTGAATCAAAACTATGTCTCGAATACATAAATCTACCAATAAATCTATAATCAAAACAAAGTTGATGAGCAGGAGCAGAGAAAATATATGACATGTAGAACAGTTTATTCATCAAACCAGTAATCCTCCGTCCTGAGGCTCAAGAGAGCTTTCCAAGAGTGCCAGCTGCCTTCAAAATAAACTACTCTAATCGCCTTCTTTATTGTATTAACTTTTGATTCTGTTCTGAATGTGTGTATAATTCACCATCACTAGCCTCCACTTCAAAAGCATGGTGAGAATGATGCTTGATAAACTTGCCTGTCTCTATCAGTCCCGTACCTACATGTTTTATATGATTGTGTGGGTGCGTTCGGCTGACAGGTTGTGTCCTGGTCTTATTGGTTATCATATCATTTAGTAAATTTTTCCTGTTTTATCTTCTATTCACGGCCTTATCTACACTACTGGGGATATTCTATTGAACGGATATTTTCTCCCTCCGTTATAGAAAAAAGTCTCCGTCCACGTGATCTTCATTTTACAAAATATCGCCGTCCAGAGGAGACCACAAACGCAACTACAATCACTCAAACAAGCATGCCAGGCCAGTAGGTGGCGATAAAGTCTACATCAAAGACCCATCAAATACCAGGGAAGAAAGTTGTGGTCCAAGTGATATTGGGTGCGACAGATGCACGTGAATGCTGGTAATGTAGAGCACTGATGCTAAATTTAGTTGCAAACTTGTAATAAGACCTATAGCAGTTCTAACCAAACTTAGAGAAACCGCTATATATGTTGTTGTGGTTTCTGGTGCACTCTCATTACATAAAGCAACAGAGGGCATGCACAAAGTAAACTGTCACCATTGTTTCCCAAACGTTCTGTTTTACATATACACACAGAAACCAGAGGGTTTTTTTATTTGCACTTTGGACGGCATTTGTTTAAATCTTGTTTTAGTGACTAAAAATGCTGTTGGCGTGTGGACCAGAGGCCCAAACACAGGGGGGAAGTTCATTTCACAAAATATCCGCATCAGTGTGGACAGGGCATTCATTTTCTAATTCCTAATTCTTCTATACAATTAACCAAAATTATTCAAATATGAAATAATTAAGATCAGTGTATATGATGGAATAGAGGCATTAATATGTGGCAGAGGTCACCAAATTTGGGCTTGTACGACCCAAACTACTCCATATCCTTGTGGGCATCCGACATTATTGTTTTCTGCTCTCGCCTGTGATACCAGGTGCTAAAATGTCCCCATTAAATACTGTAGCCAGGATGAATAAGCCTGTCGCCGCACTAAAGATCAGGACCATTGCTTTAGACTGTTTCCTATGGCCCTCAGGGACCCCATCAATGACCTCAGTAGTCTGTAGCCTTTTCTTTTATCACACACAAAAGGCCACTGACTGTGATGTTTACAGCGGATCGATTCCTCTCAGTTACTGGCCCTTAACAGGAGAGAAAGGGGGAAAGTGAGAAGTAGAGGACAAGAGACAGAAAGAGAAAGTGAGTAAGACGGGGAAGGCAACAGTGAGATAGCAGTTTTGAATGCACTGGAGACCCAAAGAAAAAAAAGGAGTACAATGGTCTTTCAGGACTTGTCCTAGTTCGGCTCACTCATTCTCTGTCTCTTTCTACTCTCTAAATCGGAGCAGCGACCATTCTGACAAATCTTTCACACTGATCCTAATCAATTGCAAGCCACTTCAATTATTTTATAGACTTCTTTCAGTAACCAGTAGAAGCTCTGTTAACACAGCTTAGCACACACATCTACACTTCTCTTCATTATCTCTCCAAGGTCTCGCTCTCTCTCTCTCTCTCCATCGCTGAAATTTCACAGCTCCTCCTGTTCTCTCTCCTCCACCTGCACAGAGTAGATTTTCTTTATTTCCCTCGAACAGGACAATAACGCCATTCACTCACTCCCGAGGCTTATTGTTTATGCTCCTCTTACAAGAATGCGTAGAGAAAATCTGCACAAGTGAGTTCACGGTCACTTGCAACCTGCACTCATCTCCCACTCCCCTCCAACCTACCTCCCGTCTTCTCCTTTATCTCCATCTCCGCTTCTCCATTTTTCCTCTTTGCCCCCTCAACTCTCTCTCTCTCTCTCTCCTTGTAGCTTGTTTTAAGAAAGAAGCAGCCGGGCGGCAAATTTTCCCCAAGCTCACACCAATTAGCTATCACGCCGGAGAAATTACAGAACGAGAGCACAGTAGATGAGGAAAAAGTGGGACAGGCTCCTTTTTATAAACACAGAGAGGCGAGAGGTTCGCGTGTGTGTGTGTGTGTGTGTGTGTGTGTGTATGTGTATGTGTGTGTGTGTTGTATATGACTTGTTCCTAAGAGGGGAATTAAAGAAGAACCAAAAACTTTTTAATTTATAAATGTAACAAATAACCTCAAACTTATTTTCCCTGGCTAATGGACTAAAAGAGTATAACTGACTTAAAAAAAAATTATGGTAAATTATGGTAAAACAGTTCGAGTGAATGCCAACTCACACTACCCCATTTCACTTCTTATGAACGACTCTGACAATGTTCTTAAATACTTGGTTCCGCTTGACCAGATTCATAAGTATCCTGATGGTTATGTCACTATATGAGCAAACTTCTGCTTTCTCATTTTGGTTTATTTTTCTATGTAGACTGGAGATGCACCGTAATGAATCGGATTGCAGCACGTTAGCTATTCCTGAACTCAATGGCCTACATCAAGATCGTAGACACAGACCATCACTATTAGCACTTATCTGCCGGCCTTTGCCCTTATAGTCCGTATCATGGCGGCCACCTGTGTGTCTGTGTGAGTGGTTCAGGCAGCGATAGTGCAGGCTTCTGCCGACCTGGTTTACAGAGGCCTGCTGGTAAAGACATAACGTAGGTCAGTTGGACAGACATGGTAACTGTTGTTACTATGGTGACAGACTGCAAACCCAGCCTTTTGTGGTGGGCATAAAACACTGAATGCAGCCATTGCATCGAAAGCTGTCCTAACTCAGTACATTGTGCAAAGTTGCAATATCTATGTTTTACATCACTGATATAGCCTAAAATCAGATTTGACCATGTCCTCGTCTGGATAGAAAGACAGTTGTTTTTCTTTAATCTTGCTTATAAAAAAAACAACGAATAAGTAAACAAACCAACAGGCGTGGATACATAACCTGATAAAAGGTCCATTATATAGACCATGTGGACAATATGACTGCTCCCTCAAAGCATCTCAATTGCCTCCTGGTGGCTGGCTGCAATATAAGTCCCACCTCCTCCATGTTAGTGGATGGAACATTGAGCAACTAAAAAAGTCAAAATACAGGTAAAATAGATTTTTCTGTTATTGTAGGTATTTCTTATCACACTGAGGTTTGTTCAGCTATTCATTTTATCCGGTAGTTTGCTTTGAATTGGTTATTTGATGCTATAAAATAAAGGGGTGAAATGTCACGATTAACAACTGAGACCGACTCGCGATTGGTCGAGTATGTTTATTGACAGGACCTTGATACCTTGCATGGAAAGCTGTCCTAACTCAGTACATTGTGCAAAGTTGCAATATCTATGTTTTACATCACTGATTTAGCCTAAAATTACATTTGACCATGTCATCGTCTGGATAGAAAACGGAGCAGAAGCTCAGTACTGTATCGGTACCAACCCGAGTGTGTTCATATCCTTATCAATGTAATCATGTAAGCTATTTTATGGCTTGGATTGGATTGTGTTTGAAGTCCGCTATGACTACTTTGACTATTTTTAAATGGACAGAAATATTAGATCTTTTGCCCTTATTCTGAATAATATTGTGATGATGTTTACATGAGTTGCTAATAGAATATTCAATTCATATTCTTGTTTATATGTTGCAGAGCTTAGCACCGGACTTAAGGCGACAGAGCCTTTTTCGAAACCTGCACCCCCACACTGAAACTTTCTTCCCACACAAATCAGAAATTGCACTGAACTGTCCACATTCAAAATATTACTCAAAACACACCTTTTCAGAATTGCTTTGAATGTTTGATTATAACATGTTTCGTATATTTCAATGTGTGATAATAATTCTAATTGTCATTGTTATAGTCTGATTATGGTTCACGTCAACATTAGGTCCTATTACTTGTTTACACTTGAACCCAGAGCACACATCGTAAAGAAGAAGACTGTTGAATGGCCATGTTGCAAAATGCTGTGAAAATAAGTGACACATTATGTTGTAATAAACTTTTATAGTCCTTCAACCAAGTTATCAAAAAGTATTGTGTTGGCATCAGTAGAGAAATTACATCATGACAATGTTATTGACAAATTTATCAAATTTGTTACAGCTTGTTTGTGTGTGTGTGTGTAACCATGTGAACTGACCTATCACTAATCCAGCTCCCTCTCTCCACCCCTACGCACGAACACACACACACACACACACACACACACACACACACTCACAGTAATCCCAGACAACAAACACCAGATTAGATTAGGTCAACGTGTGTAATCCAATGAATTGTCACCTCTAACATGGCTAATGCTGTTAAAGCTGACATCATCACAACATCACACACCTGTCCTGCTGTCACGCAGCTCTGCTGTCAAACACGTCATCTATATATCATGTGTTTATATTGTATGTTTAAATGAGCAGATTTGTTGTTAAATCTGTTCTTGGCCACTCTGCTTTCCCACACACTCCCTACCCTCTCTGAGCGGGTCTGCAATCTGCTCACTATATTATTAATAACACACTGACTTTCTGGTATCATGACACTGTTTATTTATATATTAATATACATTAATCAGGTTTTACTCTAAGCATTTACATTAATGGCAATCTTATTAAATCAATTTCTGTAATGACCTTACTGCAGCATAGCAAGTCATGCATGGTTAATATTATATATATATACTCTTTTTAAATGCCTCACTAAGCTTGCCCTCTCATTGGTCGGCTGTTTCAGGAAGCTCTCCACACGCTGCCATGTATGGCTAATACTGAGAGAGACAGAACTTGTTTACAGGCATTTCACTGTTGGGGAAGTGAAGGTTGTTCCCTCTGAAATGCAATCTGGTGTTTTTTGTTCTGGTTTAGGGCTTGTATTACTTGTATTACTGTGGTACGCCTAAAAGTTCACGCTGACATCATACATGCTTTGGGCTATGAGCAAAGCAGCGCTCCCATTCATTTTTCCTTCATGGCTTCACCCGCCGTGTTCTGATTGAAAAATTACAGTGTTTTGTCTAGCCACGCATCTGTGGGCTGGCTCATCCGACCATTTTTGCCGTGGACATCGATCTGTCAGGTCAAAACCTTATTGCCTCTCTTACTGTTTTGGTTGTCCCCAAAATCTTAGTTATGTATCAGTAATTTCAAGATGTAAATTAATAACCCGCACTTACATTGTGCAATACAACATTGTAATTGATTCCTTCCTGGTCGGCATTTGTAAGTGAGCTTATCAGATTTTAAGGCGTCGTGAAATTAACTCCTCCAACCTCCATGTGATAGACGTAAACCACTAAACCTGCTTTGGTGCAGACAGGAAACTGTTACTGCCACCATGGGAAATGTACATCTTGGCTCACCTCATGACAATAATTGTGGAAGCATATTGAACAAAGAATAAAATGAAGCAGGCAAAACCAGAGTTTTCACACTGAGAGTAACCATTGTTATGCCAAAGTAAACCTAACCCAGATGACCAGTCCTCACAAGCCCTGCGATATGATACATAGATCAGCAGCTCAGGCCTTGAGCAAGATGATGTATTGTGCCTGCTTGGAATCAGGTTTTCCCCCAACCAACATTTTTCCAGAGAAAGTTGAAGTTACTATTAATTTCCTGAATCATTTAAGCATCTTTCAACTAATTGTTTTGGTTTTCTGACCTACAACATTCCCTTTTTGTTTCACTCTCACATACCTAAAGGTAGGAAAATAGGAATGTGGACAATATGACTGCTCCCTCAAAGCATCTCAATTGCCTCCTGGTGGCTGGCTGCAGTATAAGTCCCACCTCCTCCATGTTAGTGGATGGAAGCATTGAGCAATCAAAAAAGTCAAAATGCAGGTAAAAATTAGATGTTTCTGTTATTGTAGGTATTTCTTATCACACTGAGGTTTGTTCAACTGTTAATTTCAAACTGTAGTTTGCTTTCAATTGTTTTTTTGATGCTATAAAATAAAGGGGTGAAATGATTAACAACTGAGACCGACTCGCGATTGGTTGAGTATGTTTATTGACAGGACCTTGATACTACGGCTCCTTTCCAGGATCACTACTGTGCAGACTTTGGCTTCAAGTGACATCACCAGTGCAAAACGGCAGTGTCTGTTAGATACGTTAGCTTCATTACTGGATAGTGGGAGAAAGTGTCATCCATCTTCAAACAGGCTTTGGTCTTATACTTTAAAAAGTGGTGCTGAAGTGACCCTTCTTAGTATTTTTTGGAAACTAGTCCCTCTTTCGGGCCAGTTTACGAGTGGGCAGGATTTCTGTCTCAGGATGTGGAGTAACAGTGGGTAATTTACAAGTTTATTTGCCAAACATAACATTGAATGTTTTCTTTAAATTCTGGCAAAAAAAGCAAGTACAAGCATTTGTTCTAATTCTGATCTGAAGTTTTAAAGTGAGAGAGAGGGAGAGAGAGAGAGAGAGAGAGAGAGAGAGAGAGAGAGAGAGAGGTCATATCTCTGTGATTAAATGCTAATGATTTACCAAAACTTTGATGGTTCTAACCTGGCCTCCAACAGAATAGAAAGAGGAAACAACAAAATCACAACCCCTACTGAATTCACAGCAGACTGCTTTGTCTGACATCTGTAAATCTGCCTTTAAAATGTAATGTAGCTGCACCTGTCATTATGGATGAGAAAGATTGTGTGTTTACTCAACGACTCGTGGGAAAATTAGGGCAATTTAAATAATTTAGACCGATATTTTCAAAATTTGTCAGCTATTTTCTCTGCAAAAATATGAGAAGGTGACAAACAGAGGTTGTTATTCAGGACATGAAGATAATCCTGTTAAAATAGGGCCAGCAGATTATGGTTAGTTATATTATTTGGAAGAATTCTCTGTCCAAAACAAACAATTTTATGTTGATGAAATCCACTTAAATGTCCATGTTTTCGTCTGTGCCACTAATGGTTTTCGAGTGCCTGAGCTGCTGGTGCTGTTACCATGTGTTTAGTGTTGCATTTATGTTTCATTTTGAGGGATGTTTCCTAACTGAAACATCACATTTTTAATGCCACAATAAACGGAACAGTTGGAGTAGAAAGGATGTGTTTTCATTCCCATGTTTTGGCTTATTCTTCAGGCCATTCTTAAAAGCTTTTTACACAGCCATCCATTTGCCCTCGATTGAAGCCGCCCGGCAAATAAAGGGATAAAATCTCTTAACCATCATCTTTGCCTCCAGCTGGCTTCCATTTATTATTTCTACGCCACTTTTTTGCACAATAGTACATTTTACATAGTTAAAATGGCCAATGGCTGTGGGGAAGCAGGAGCGAAAGTAGTACACTGTAAGCTTAACAATACAAAGACAGGGAGAAGATGAGATGGAGGGGACAGCGACAGGGTCAGTGAGAGCGGCAAATCCGAGACAGCGCTTGTGTGAGTAAGTGTGAAATGCAATTGAGAGGGAACAGCGGCTGCCTATCACAAAGCCCCTTGTACAGGGAACCACATGATGCCTGGGTGTCATAAAGCATTACCCTCGATTACTCAGCCTCAGCTCCTAAAAACTTTCTTCCTTATCCTCAGAGTTCTGTGCTCTGAAGCCCACGTTGAGCCAAATACTAATCCTACAGTCTTTAAGGCCCTGTTCAGACCTGGTAATAACATTTGTCCTCGGATATCCCATCACAAGTGGTAAGCGTTATGTTCGGGACACCTGGCATTAAAATGCGTCCTGAATGTGTCTCCTGTGACCACTTTCAAATCTCATACTCCCACTCTATAGGCAAACAAACACTGAAGTCATTTCTCTCCACCAAGACCAAGTTATGTAGTTTTTACCCGGTCTGATTCTACAGATGTGTCCGATGTCACTGTGTTTGTGTCTGTGTGTCTGCATTAGTGAGCGAGCAAACAAGCAAGAGTAAGAGGTATAGAGAGAGGAGTTAGGATGGC
Source organism: Hippoglossus hippoglossus (assembly GCF_009819705.1). Classification (NCBI taxonomy): domain Eukaryota; kingdom Metazoa; phylum Chordata; class Actinopteri; order Pleuronectiformes; family Pleuronectidae; genus Hippoglossus; species Hippoglossus hippoglossus. Next base: position 15,745,248 of record NC_047161.1, read on the forward strand.
TGAATGAATTTAAGTATCAATAATGTGTTGTTCAGTGTTGATATTGTGGCCGTAGATACAAACAAATCAACCTTTAGACACTGAGAAGCGTAAAAATAAGTTTGATTCATTGTGAAACTACAGCAGGTCAGGGACATCAGGTGACTGGGGTCCTTCATATGTGGCCCAGGACGCTTTTGCGTTCACCCAACCAGAAGATTATGGCCGCATGCGACCCAGACCACTTCTGAATGTGGTTTGGGTTATCTGATCTCAAGCGATTAGGCTGCAAACCTGTACTAAGCCCTGACTACTTGTGATCAGATCACTCAGGACAGACGTTAACACCAGGTCTGAGGAGGGGCTAAGAGTAACACCGTCTAAAGAAGAAACAATCATATAATATGTTTCATTCCACACCTAAACAACTGGTGTAGATTTCATAAAACACTCTTGAACTCTAACTGTAGAAAATGTTGCAAATCGATCAGCAGAACTGCTTCATCATGTGGTAATTTTATTTGTCAGAGTTTTATATGTTGCTGGAATTGGTCGATCACGAACACTCTTCAGTTTCTCAAAATTTCATTTCTGAAATATCAAAAATACTGCTGCTCTGATTTTTACCATTCTTTCTTTAAATCTCTTTCAAACACCCCCCCCCCTCAACTTTACTGAATTACTAAATCGCCGGAGTATCCTTTTAAAATCATAAGTGGGGTGGGGTTGGCAATTGGAGGCTTTGGTTAAAATACCATGTTTCATATAATGTTGGTTGACTTTGACCAACCTGTCAAGTACAAAGGAAAAACAAAATCTATTTTATCAAGACAGCAGCAGCATGAAGGACAACAAACACAGTTTTCATTCATTCATTTCTATTGATCCATGATGCACCAATCATGTGTCCACTTCGATCCCATAACACAGGATGATAAAAAAAAAATCTGCTTTGTACAGCAAAGGGCTTAAGCATTTGCTCTTCGTCTGACTTGGCAGCTTTAAGCCTGGAGGAAACCTTTACTGAGGAACCTCAATCAGTCTCCATCTCCTGGATCAATATCCATTAGTCTCCCAGTGCGTGTGCATGCATGCATGTGTGTGTGTGTGTGAGTGAGTGTGCGTGTTCAGACCTCATCCTGGGTGAATGGGCCTGAGTCATAAATGCAAGCTCCCTGGATCAGATTTCTCTCCGTCTCCTGCTGGTCTGTTTCACTCACTTTCTCACAAACACACTGAAGCTCATTCAAACATACAGACCAACCTTATATACAACATGTTGCCACCTCTAAACATTCATTCATAGCGGCCTGGCACTGCAGACGGCCGTTATTTTCTTTCCCCCACTGTGAATAATACCCTTCACAACCGGCAAGTAATAACTGTATGAAATCAACACTAAATCAGCCTTTTAGTCGTCAGTGTGGTGAGAGATATGTTTGACGCAGAATTGCTTGATGATTGACAACATGCCACAACAAAACTCCCCGCTTCAGAACTCTGAGTCCTGGGTATTAATTCCAGTCTGGAAGACGGGGGGGGGGAGAGAGAGAGAGAGAGAGAGAAAGCTTTTTTTTATTAGTTGTCATTTTGCATCAGGACAGAAGTGCTCAACATGACGCAACAAGAACGAGGGAGGGAGGAAAACATGAAACAGACATTGGCGAATCAATGCTCAGACGGCAGACAGAGAGCAGCGCAGAAAGTAAAGAGGGAGGACATTAGAAAGACAAAGAGGCCAACGCCGAAGGACGGAAAAAAGAGAAGGAGGATGGAGCTGGGGATTGGGGCGGGGGGGCTAGCGTGGCCTGTGGCAAGACACTCAAACCTGTGCATGTCGGAACAAGATTCCCAGATCTATGAGGAGGAAGTTCACAAGCAAAACAAAGAGGAGGGCAGACCGAACGTGACACTCAAGCCTCACAACAAGCATATTATACAAAGCCATTGGTGGGCCATCTAAAGTTAGGCCTACAGTGGTTTCACTACTGAGACGACTGATTCAGGATGTCTCCACTTAGAACTCATCTTGAGTCAATTAGGGTTGAGCTAACGAGTAACTTAACTGATGATTATGTACAATATGAAGTGGAAATCATGCTCAAAATGTGTTATTAATAGCATTTCTGTGTCCCCAGTAGCTACACATTGTTTGGGGACAAAAGATTTGATCGCTTTCGCAATGAATGCAATCTCACTTTTACAGTAAATATCTTGTCTATAGTCATCATTATCTCATGCAGTAGGTGGTCTTGTCAATCACTGTCCTGCTGTGTTCAGCGCCAGGAACTCTGTGGGGGGTAGAACAACACTGTAGCGGCATCTAACACCGAGTACAGACAGCACCTCACGTTTGTGACCGAAGCCCAATCAAGCTGCTTTTAGACATGCACTGGACTCCGCAGTTCTTACGTATTTTCTACATAGGAGGTGTGTGTGTGTGAACGCAGAGGTCCTGTATGAAGACGGCTTCAGTGACACACAACTCAGTCAGATCCGTTTACAATGACAGAAATCTTTGTCTGTGTCTTCTACTTGTATGACTCCTCTTTTTCTCTCTGAGGCATTTGTATTGTTTTTGTTTTTTTGACAGTTTTACATCTGTCTCGTGTTAGAAATGACATCTACAAACCTACTCACTCACGCTGAAACCTCCGTATAACACCTTGTTAATCGCATGTTGTCATTCACATGTTGTCAATAATTGTTGTTCACTTCCAGTAGGCCATGTTCAGCAATGAGTATTCAAAAAAACATAAACTTGGGTAAATGTCAAATTTGTTTTAAGACTGTGGTTAACATTAGAGGAAGTTCAGATTGGGTGAAGGTTTGTTGTGATGTGAGTTACTGTTTGGATGTAGCCAGGACCAGCACTGTGATGACAAAGAATGCTTCAGAGTACAGACTGGCCTGAAATTTTAATTGTATTTGTTTGAAAAACCTGTGATCAGATTTTAAAACTCGTGATTTTAACACGACCAGTGGCAGGAAATGCTCAAACAGGATCCTTCAACTGTGTTTATGTCCTCTACAGACAAATATTTGTATTCATTTCCTCCACATTTTCTACTGCTGCTAAAACAAAAAACATTATCCGTTATTACTCTGAAACAGACAGATAGAGAGTTAATGTGTTGGTTTCAGAATTGTAAATAAAAAGCTACTTCTGTTGGACAAACTAAGACTGCAGCGACAATAACAAAGGGAGACATATCAAAACATTTTAAATCCTACAACAAGTCAGCAACAGATCTGATTAGCAATTAAGCAGAATGGCTGCAGCTATACAGCGTCAACAAAAACACGCACAAAGTGTGGCGGCAAGTGAGTTACAGGATGCCTCTCTCCGCCGAAGAGGAAACCATCAGATTGGCTCAATGCGAATACTGAACTTCCCTCTGTGGCTTTATTATCTCGCTAGACACAGAACCACAGGAGCCAGAAGCTGGATATCAATACTCTGCATTCGCGTCCTTGTTTACACCCCGAACTGCACTTCAAAATCATCTCAGTTCTGCCACAATAATCTCAAACATGACAGTGTGTTAGAACAGTCAGAGGTTTGGCTTTTTGTCTCTCTCTTACATGCCACCGTTTAATATTTTAGTATCACACAACTATGAACTTTCCACCAGGAAAAAAATGAATCACTTATTAAAATCGCTATAAAGAGCAGCTATCAGTAAATGGAGCAACTTGATTAGAACACATACATAAGCAGTAATCTATGAGCCACCAGAGCAAGTGGGGCAGACATGACATCAGGCACTTGATCCAATTCAGTGCCTGCAGTCAGTGAACAGAGCTGCAGGCTTATCTGGCACATCCAAGTGCTGCCCACGGGCTCATCGGCTCCCTCATGTCAGGGACCCACAAACACACAGGCCTTTTGCCTCTCATTCGGCTGTATCACAGAAAGCTCCACTTAAAAAAATGCCCTCTTGATGTATATGTTTATACTGCAAAGAAAATGAACATCTAACAAGCCATCTTAATACTTGCTTTCACATACAATGTCAGCTATGTAGAATAAAACCTAACTATATGTGTCTACAGCTCTGCTAAGAGCCCAGGACTTCACAGTTTATGAGCCATTGTTATGAAATCACTGTAGGCCCGTGTTGGGACTTCAGTCCCAGTCCCTGCTGATCAAATGTGCCTACTTAGCTAATGTTAGCAATCTGCACATACAGCTGGTTAGCATGTAACCATGTCTACTAGCCAACAGTTCCGTTGTGTGTGAACAAATCGGTGTCATTGATTTACGAGGGTTTATTCTACAGCAGCCAGCTGACCGTGGTACTGATCAAAACCAGCAGCCTGCTTGGCCTTGATAGCTGTGTTCCTCAGCTAGCTTATCCTGCACAGTGCACACCCTGGCTATATGTTCCACGCCATGTATTGTTTACATAGCTTGCACGGTTGTGCCACATATTCTGACCGAGTTTGCGGTGAAGTGGATTTAAAAAACACGCGGACGGTAGTTGTGAGGGTACTTCACGCCAGCAATAAGCTGTTCAGACCCACGACAGCTTTGTCTTCTCACTGGCAAGCTAGTAATGCTACACTGGCTAGCGCTCGTTAGCAGACAGGATTCACCAAATCTGATGCAGGATTCACTAGCTTCCAGGCTAACATTGGAAGCTAATGTGGAGAGGAGTTAGTTGATCCGCAAGGTCCATTATCGGACAGCCCCGATCTGCCTCTTTACAGCACTAACTACAGCCACTTATCTCGGTTTGAACAACATTACATCACTTGTGTGTGGTGTTAACATTGCATCACATGTCGGGGACTTTGACAGTGTGCTTATCATGATGAAAAAGTCGTTTTGATCCAGGCGCCTGTGGCTTCGGCTGGACGGAGAGCACACATGAACGGATCCGGTGTTTTTCCTTCCTCCTCGCCTTTACTGGTTCTAGCATGAATGTCACATGCACGTTTTGACAGCAGACAGTGGTGTTAACGTGACACTGGCACGAATAGAAAATCCCAGGACGGTGCGTTTTGAAGGAAAGCATTAGGGAAAACCGACCGAGCTCTGCCACATCGCAGAGATTTGTCCGAAAATGGAACACGGCTAATTAGCGCTCTAGCTAACGTTGCCTAGCTACACAGCCTGGATGGGGGCTCTCTCGTGTGTAGCCCCTGAAATACATCCAAGAAACCAAATTACACACGTTCCAACAACTGTTCTGATCATTGCTGTTTGTTTTCCACCTCGTTTGTGGCAACCATTGTGAAATTAATCAGCTAAAACCGACCCTATGTGTAAGTAGCTGAGCCTCCAAACAGACTGCACATACGGGAACAATGTCCCTCACGTAGCTGGACCGAAAGGAGCAGCTCCCAGTGGAGCTTCAGTCCGACCTCTCCCACTTATTTTCGGGCGCTTACCGCTCTTCAAATACGGCGTTATGTCGCCGGCGTCCTTCGTCGTCTCCTCCGCTCCTTCCCCGGAGCTCATGGCTGCCTCGACCCGCGCCCGGAGCTCAGTATCTCCCGAGTAAATCCCCCAGAAAACCGAGAAAAAGATGGCACCAAATCACTTCTGTCCCGACGAAAGCGTCATTGAAGACACACGGGCGGTCGCGGCGGCGGGTGGACGCTAGCAGTGCCATCTGCAGACCTCCATCTTGGGGGCAACGTAACTGGAAGCGGTCGGCCAGGGGCACCGGGTTCCTCCTCGGAGTGGAGCCGAGGGGAGAGTCGCTGTGGCGCGGAGGAGGGGGACGGGAGGGGCCGGGTCGCTGCTCGGTGAATCTCCGTAAGCTTTCGGAAATGAGCAGACGGAGGGTCATCAGAGTGTGCGTGTGCGTGCGTGTGTGTGTGTGTGTGTGTGAACAGTGAAACGTTCAAACCAGTGAGTCATGTAGCAAACAACCACACATAAATAATAACAGGGCAAATAAAGACTTTCAGCTTCGACAATGAGCAGGAGTTGACGGTGTATTTATTCTATAGCCCAGTTATTTAAAACTTACACACCATGATTTATTCATCTCTCAGTAGTTTCTCTTGTGTTTCATTAAATGTGTTTGATTGTGGGTTCTTCACACTTTAATCCCGGAGCCTGGTAACGTCTCCAGCACACACACACAGAGGGTTTGATGTTATGCTTCACAGTCAAAGCTTCCGCCTCTTGTTCCTTTGTGATCTGAGCTGTGCGACCACTGCCATCTGCTGGTTTACACTGGAACCGACGCCTCCCTCCACTGAGACTGTACAAATGGTGTTGATCTCAGCCACCAGACTATTTGATCAGCAACAACCATCAGATTGTGTCCCAACGCGTTTGCTCTGGATCGGCCTTTTTCTTTTAGTGCATCTGACTCATGGAACAAAATACAGCACCTCCCTTAAATTCATTTCTAAACTTGTGTCCACCTTAAAGGGATAGTTCACTGAAAAATTAAAAAATGCACTCATTATCGTCTCACAACTGTGCCGATGGAAGGGTGGGTGAAGTGTTTGAGTCAACAAAACACTTTTGGAGTTTCAGGGGCAAACAGTGTTGCATTATCATATGTTTTACTTTGAAGAAGGAGTCACCCGATACTTCAATTGTATTGGATTTGGCTGCAACTCTGTTTACCCCCGAGACTCCAAAAGTGTTTTGTGGACTAATACACGTCACCCACCCTTCCAGTCCATTGGCATAGTGGTGAGTAGACAATGAGTGAATTTTAATTTTGGGGTGAACTATCCCTTCAAGAAAGAAAACCAGCTTCCTCTAAAACATGTTTCGCTTTGCTCTGCAGAAAGATGCTTATTGAGGCAGCTTTCCTTTCTGGTGACATCCTGTACACGCACGCTTCAGCTTCAACCCTGAAACAGTCAGACACTGTTTTTCACTCTGCTTTCAGATTCATTGATGATGATAACTACAGTTGTCATCATTGCGAGTTATCAGAATCGGGTTGAATTTCCAAGCAGTTTAAAACACACAAGGAATTTGCTGTGGTGTGTTTGTGCAAGTATAAATCAAAAAAATATAAAGAATATAAAAATAGGAAACAAAAATTAAATATAAAAAACACAATAAGTAAGTAAACACTAGAGACTGGATTGTGCAATGGATTGTTAGTTATTGTGTCAAAGTGTCAGGTTGGATGGTGCTCTCTCTCTCTCTGTTAGGCCAGAAACACACAGGGTTTAATTATCTTTAAGGCCCTTATCGATCTTTTACCCCCTCACTGCACCTCACTGCTGCCTTTTAATGTGGGTTCTCATCCAACACACTCAAATAACTGAATTGCACTGCAGCTGCCAACAGTTTTACTGAGCACAGCAAATCCAGATTTTCTCGTCATGCTCCTAAAACAGGGAATAACATACATAACAATCTAAAGTTCAACTTATTTCTATCCTTAGGGCAATTTAAGTTTTTCATCTCCCCTTATTTTACCTCCATCTCTTCTTGTTTTGTTGATTAATCTTTTTTGAATTTATTCATTTTCTTTAAAGAAAATTGTATGTAATGCATTAATTATTAAGGCTTTTACTATTTCTTTTGTTTTTGCTATTTGGCAAAATTTACTGTTTCTTAATTGTGTTTTCTTGGTGTCTGGGAAAGGTTTTGTTTATTTTTCTCAGCTATGTTGTAAATAAGTCTACATTTTCAGTTCTAATAGTTTTTTTCATTTTCACATTTTGGGCTTAGTTATTTTAACATTTGGCATTTCACAAGCCATGTTTATGTTTTGCATTTTGATCATCTTGACTCCTCTAGCTGTTCTAAACCAAAGTATTTTTATAACGTTTATTTAGGTAAATTGTGTTATTGTATATTTGTATGCCCCATGTTGGTGTTGATGCTTTTTCTTTCCTCTTTTTCTGTCTCTGTAATTCAACTCGATGTATTTGTAAATTAAATTCCCCTCTCAATGATTTCTCAAGATAAATAAAGGTTGGATGGTAGGAAGGAAGTAATTAGGAAGGAAGGAGGAAAAAGGTCAGGAAAGCCCACTAGACTTCAGAGGACGTTACATTTACTCACACTGATTTCCTGGAGACTTACTCCAACCTTAACCATGGCTACTACTTGCCTAACTTTAACTGTAACCTAAACCTAACCTAACAATAAACTTTACTGTCTTTACTTTAAAATAACGATTGCTTATTGTCCCCATAAAGGAGACAGCTGCCCATAATGTGACTGTGTAAATAGGTGCCCACGACACCAGTAATACCTGGACCACACTTACAGGTCCACAGTCTACACACACACGTTATTATTATGATCAATCAATGAAGATGGGATGAGGAGAACAATTATATTCAGTTTATAACATTTATAGTTGAAGCTCACACACATTGACTGGACGTTTTGAAAATAGATTAACGAAACATCAGGTGTTTCGAGAGATTAGAGTTGGGAGCCGACGGGGAAATTAGATGCATCAATAGAGAATATTAGAAAATAAATAAAGGTGTCACAGCATTCTGCATGCACTGGATGTGGTCACAGGGGGGCAGTGTTCTTCCAGTCTCAGTATAAAGGCTGAGGTAACGGTGAAGTAAATGCAATGTCGATAACCTTTAATCTTTATAAAGTTTCTACATGGATGAGTTCCGGATTAGTTGATGAACTTTCTGTGAGTAGCCTTCCCTTTTCCAATGTGATGAACAAGCTAAACTTCTAACTGGAAAAAGAAAGTGTGCTCACATTACACCAGTACTGGCCTCTCTTCAATGGCTTCCTGTCAAATTCAGGATTTATTTTAGGATTGTATTGCTTGTTTTTAAGATTTAAAATGGGCAGGCTCCACTTTATTTAATCAAAATGTTGTATCTTCATACTCCATCCCCAGCACAGAGGAAAATAGAGGTGGCCGGGCCTTTACAGTGGCTGTGTCTAATCTCTGGAACAGTTTACCTACTTACATCAAAACCACTTAGATACTTAAAAACATTTAAATCACTGCTAAAGACCCACTTCTCAATGGCTTTAAATCCAAGTGGAATTTGATTTCATCTGTTATTTTGCAATATTCTAATTCCCAAATATATATTATGTTGATGATTTATTGCTTTTGTATTTTCTATTATCTATATAAAAAAAAAGAAAATTCTCTCTTAAAGTTGGTCCTCTCATTGCTCACAGTATTAAGCTGACGGAGAAAGGGAGAGGTACCTTCGGTCATATATTATTTTCCTTTTCACAAAATAAGTTGTCTTTTATATCAAAAGTTTTCTCATTAAATAGATTTTCTTATTCTCCCAGAACATTGACGCCATCTGAACGTTAATGTGATCTTTTATCAGGGTTGTTATGAGCCATGAGGTTGTTTTAATTCAAGGAATTTATTTAAAACGGTCTGTCTGGCTTCATGCTGATGAGGACTTTGCTACTTTAGTGATATAAAAACATGTGCATGGAAGCCAGCACAACATTTAAATCCATAATAATAAAACATGCTGTGAAGCAGTGTCAAAATATACAGATGAGAACAAGGCTCAGGAACATTCGTAGTTTCCCTTTAATAACTCTGGACCCCCTGCCTTCGGGAGGTGATATTCCCAAGTGACTCCTGCCAAATAGCAACATATCCCTCTGAAATGTCAGCTGTAATTACTCCTGTGTGCTGGGACAACCTCGAAAATCCCGATCAATGCTCCGTCTCCTCTCTCTCTCATTGTCCACAAATCCCCATCGGTGAATCATTGGCAGTCGCATCAAAATCTGGGCTCCTCTGATCGCTTTCAGGTTCAGAGCTTTCTATTGTGATTCTCTCTCTCTCTCTGTGTGTGTGTGTGTGTGTGTGTGTGTGTGTGTTTGTGTGTGTGTTTGTGTGTGTGTTATAGTCTGGGCCAGCTCAAGGCACAATGTGAGTGTGAGTGGTGTCTTCCCACTGGCCACCCCCTGCTGCACTGTCGTAATTAAGTGGAAGGAGAGAACAATAACAGCAGGTGGGACACTCACACACACACACACACACACACACACACACACACACACACACACACACACACACACACACACACACACACACACACAAACACACGCAGAAAAACAAGGTGTGTCATTATGTCACTGCAGAAGACTACACCTTAAATTTACTGCTGTGGAAATGTTCCTTCTTTCAGGCCACTAGCACTGTGGAAGACGCACAAACTTTGTATTAGTTTGTGTGAGAGGCAATAGGCACATACATATATAAATACATACATTAGCATTTTCATTTGTTAGTCCTTTCTATCCAACACACTTCACTGTATATGTTTGCCACTTCCCATTCACTGTGCAGGTTTGTGATGTCAATCCACTTTTATGTTTCCTGGTAAAAAATGAATAACCCCCAAATGTCTTCACCTTCAAGAGGGAGACACAACATGTTTTGTCCCTGATTTTGCTGTTTCCTCCTTGTCAACATGAACTGCTGCTGCACCATTTGCATCTCTACCGTCGGCTCAAAGGGAATGGGAGATCACTTATTCTTTATCTGACGCCTCGGCAACTGGACCTTTCTTGTCACCCATAACTGAACGACATATTCCACACAGTGCTGGAGGCATAGTCTGTCCTGTGTCATAAATTGATCTCGCTATCAGAGCTACACGGCAGATCTTCAAAGAGACTCGAAGGGACAGGTTTATAGGTGTAACGACAGACACTGGTTGCAACTGTGCAGGGGCGTGCTCTCAGCAGTCTTGTTGCAGTAATTAAACTGTGCACAGTATCAACTAAGAGACCATTTATTGCTCTTTGAATAACAGGACATATTTAATCAGTGACAGAATTTACCCAGGTATGGTATGAGGTGTAAAAAGGTGTTAAAATTACGTAAACGTTAAACTGTGGCAATAAAAAACAAAACATTAAATACTAAATAAAAAGTGCTGTTAGCCAAATAAGCTAAATGATCCATTAAAGAATTAGGTGTGAATAATTTAAGAATTAGGCACAATAGTGATGTGATGGAATGTCGTGTCTCATCCAGGTTGTGGGCCGAGTAAAGTGACCGTCAAAGAAGTTTCACATACAAACTGCAAAATAGGTATGATCTAATTGGTTGTCAAGTGTAAACAAAAATCGAAGATGTATCGATATTACTAATATTAATACTAATACTAATAATTGCAATAATATCTTCTCCTGTGGTTCTCATCCTTGCTTTTTTCCTCACGAACAGTGCATTAGTACTGAATACCACCTGGTCTGGTAGTAAATTGTCAGTTGAAACTTGATAATTTTAATGGTAAAAAAGAAATGTAGAAAAAAAAAATATATATATATATTCAGGGTCAAGAAGTATCAAGGGAAAATATTCACTTCTCGCTGAGAGTTTGGTGACACCATAGTTTGTATATAAAAAATATATATACAGTATACATACAGATTTATTTATATATCTATCCAAACACCATACATCTGAATGGGTCACACTATAATTTCATTGTACCAGCCACTATAAAACATGTATTGTCTAGGAGGGGGACCATCAGGTAGCATGTACAGTAGCTCTGAAGCTCTGAAGTCCGAAAAACAAGAAGCAAGTGAAGGCAACACACCAGATATGACGTCGAGAGGGTATCCTCGGTATCCTAGCAACCACACAGACGCCACCTCTGTTGTGTCTCTTGAACTTTTACCTGAACTTTGCTGTGAAGATGGACGTGTCCCTCCAGGCTCAGAGCAAACCCCTGTCCACCCTGTCCGCCTTCAGCTACATCCCGCCTCGACGAGGACAACCGGAGGACATGTCGTACTTTCACCAGGAGTCCAAGGTGAGGCTGCTGCAGCTGTTTGCATGTAGCCGAAGAGCTAGCTCAGCTAACGATGCTTCACTGAACTATTTACATTCATAATGATATGTAATTATCATTTCTCTTAACATCACAAGAGATAACAAGTTCAAATAGTCTACGCAACAATAACAAAATAACAACAACAACAATAATAATAATAATAATAATAATAATAATAATAATAATAATAATAATAATAATAATACAACACTAATACTACTACTACTACTACTACTACTAGTAATAGTGTGGGGGGGGGGGGGGTATAAAGATGTGCGTGTTGCTTTCTTAAATAAACAACTATTTTATTATCATTATTATTATACATTTTTAGAGTTGTGTGCTCCGGATAAATGGAAATTGGCTATCTTAATGAAGTCAGGGAATATTCCTGAAATGTAAATGTGTCCCTGGAATATACAACAGTATACTATATACTACTAACAGAAAACCAAACATTTAAGGGGAATAAAAGCATGTAATAGTAATAATAATAATAACAGACAGGTTAAATAGAATACAATTTACAACACACATGCAACAAAATAGATGGATTTAAAATGAGTAATGTCTATAAATCATAACCTACTTCTATAAAGAGATAGATTTGTAGCTTATGTGTAAAGATTTCTGCACTCCTGCTCTCAGGTCCTCAGACAGATTGTTCCAGCGGCTTGGAGCATAAACGCTAAAAGCTTCCTCGCTAAAGGTTTTAATCCTTTTCTGTGGAGCAGCCTGCTGACTCATACCAGAGGACCTAAAGTGTTGCTCTGCTTCATGTACTTTGAGCATGTGAGACATTTATGTTGGAGCAAGACCAAAGTGGTCCTGAGAGGCGATTGCTGTGGTTGTAGCAATTGTGGCCCCCTGTCGAGGACGGGCTTATGACGCCAAACGCCTGTTCTGTGTCTCCCTCCTGTAGGTCCCTGAAGTCTCCATGTATGACCGAGTGTACCACCAGGCTGAGGGTTACGACATGAAACTGCACCGGGACGACAGGAAACACTCGAAAGGAAGAGGACTGGACATTAACAAGGAGGTAGTGGCCTCACATAAGTAGAACCAGCCTGATTTATCGGTTGGGTGATCAAATCTGCTGATATGAGACATGTTGGGGACAAAGGTTATGAAAACATTTAGCAAAATAAACAAATCAGTAAAAATGTGTGTAAATGTTTTAAACAATATTTCAATGAAACACATTTTCTTAATTCTATCTCAATATATTGGGTCTTAATTAGTATTTTTTTTAATTTATATTTATATATTCTATAAAGCTTATGGTTAAATTGTAAAATATCGAGCCTCAGATACATTTCTTGGTAATTATGGTTTGATAGTGACATCTTAAGAATCATTGCCAAACTTTTTCAATGTCAACATGTACAACAACTGCATTGGAAATGTTTTACTTCCTTATAGCAGTATCGGTATTGGAAAAAATCTACAATCCCAAAAAACATATAGGTCGAGGTCTACCTGTCTATGCTGACTTAACAGAAATCAGTTTTTTGTGTGTGATAAGCAGTCATGGGCCATTATTAAAAAATGTTTGTCTTGGAATTAAATTTATTCTGTCATTCACTGTATTTAAGATTTGTTTAAACTTTAATTGATATTTTCAACATGTATTCAGTCATATAGAACAAACAAGAGAACTGTTTTTGTTACACCTCCTTCAGTTCATCCGTTCTCTCAGTTTTTATTAACTCATCTTCTCCACAGTATTTGTCACCATTTTGGTTCTGAATAACGTCCATTTCTCCCACTTCTCTTCCAGCTGTCTGTCTATAGCCTTAGGTGATGTGCCAATTTTTACATTTCCAATTTTCTCTACAATCTCTATCCTCTATTCTTGGCTGCGAAGGTCCACTCTTCCCCATTTTCTTGGGAGTGCTTCTTACTATCAGCAATGTTTTAACCAGGCACCTATATCCCTTATTAGTATATATGTATTGTAGATTTTAAAACTCAAAACCATAATGACAAGGAACTAATTCACTAAACATGCCATGCAGGCTTGAATATACATTGTATGTCAATAAAATAAACTGTTTTATTGACATACAATTCATCATTCATCATCATCACTGTTTCCTGAAAACGAGCAGAAAGTTCTGCTCATTGACACAAACACGTAACTTTCTGAGCTTTGCAGGATACAGGCAGTGATGCTTTTCCAGTTTATTAATTTTAAAAGAGCATACATTTAAAGATGCATCATATTTCTAATGAGCCACTGCATTCTTTTTACCGTGTGGTGGCTGACACATGTCTTTAGGTTTTGCGACATTTGTTTAATTATCTCTGCGGAGTAATTATTCATGTAAGGAAAACTAGCTCACTGGGAGTTTCTGGGTCACTGAAAGCACAGCAGGTGGCAAACAAAGCAGCCGTGCACACACACACACACACACACACACACACACACACACACACACACACACACACACACACACACACACACACACACACACACACACACACACACTGCTAGGTTTATAAGTACAGTGAGTTGAGCGGTTGTCAGCTCTGGCTGAATTAGGAGGTTTGTGTTTCTGTTAAAATAACAATGGTGGTGTGTCAACCCGTCAGAGAATCGATCGCAGCCGGGACCAGGTACTAAGTGTTCTGAATTCAGAGTCAGTTTTCAAAAGTCTGTTGAAATGCTCAGAGACACTTTGCTGCTCTGTATAAGTTTCCCCCCCAAAAAAGGTGGAGCTACTAGTTTCATTTGTTGGGACTGTTTTCATTTCTGGCAATAATGCACCCTATTACACTTGATTACACATGATCAGGTATCAAAAGCTATAGTATATGTATACAGTATATATATATATACACTACCGTTCAAAAGTTTGGGGTCACTTAGAAATGTCCTTGTTTTTCAAAGAAAAGCACTGTTTTTTTCAATGAAGATAACATTAAATTAATCAGAAATACACTCTATACATTGTTAATGTGGTAAATGACTATTCTAGGTGGAAACGTCTGGTTTTTAATGAAATATCTACATAGGTGTATAGAGGCCCATTTCCAGCAACTATCACTCCAGTGTTCTAATGGTACATTGTGTTTGCTAATCGCCTTCGAAGACTAATGGATGATTAGAAAACCCTTGAAAACCCTTGTGCAATTATGTTAGCACAGCTGAAAACTGTTTTGCTGGTGAGAGAAGCTATAAAACTGGCCTTCCTTTGAGCTAGTTGAGTATCTGGAGCATCACATTTGTGGGTTCGATTATACTCTCAAAATGGCCAGAAAAAGAGAACTTTCATGTGAAACTCGGCAGTCTATTCTTGTTCTTAGAAATGAAGGCTATTCCATGCGAGAAATTGAGAAGAAACTGAAAATTTCCTACAACGGTGTGTACTACTCCCGTCAGAGAACAGCACAAACGGGCTCTAACCAGAGTAGAAAGAGAAGAGGGAGGCCCCGGTGCACTACTCAGCAAGAAGACAAGTATATTAGAGTCTCTAGTTTGAGAAATAGACGCCTCACAGGTCCTCAACTGGCAGCTTCTTTAAATGGTACCCGCAAAACGCCAGTGTCAACGTCTACAGTGAAGAGGCGACTCTGGGATGCTGGCCTTCTAGGCAGAGTGGCAAAGAAAAAGCCATATCTGAGACTGGCCAATAAAAAGAAAAGATTGATATGGGCAAAAGAACACAGACATTGGACAGAGGAAGATTGGAAAAAAAGTGTTATGGACAGACGAATCAAAGTTTGAGGTGTTTGGATCACACAGAAGAACATTTGTGAGACGCAGAACAGGTGAAAAGATGCTGGAAGAGTGCCTGACGCCATCTGTCAAGCATGGTGGAGGTAATGTGATGGTCTGGGGATGCTTTGGTGCTGGTAAAGTGGGAGATTTGTACAAGGTAAAAGGGATTTTAAATAAGGAAGGCTATCACTCCATTTTGCAACGCCATGCCATACCCTGTGGACAGCGCTTGATTGGAGCCAATTTCCTCCTACAACAGGACAATGACCCAAAGCACACCTCCAAATTATGCAAGAACTATTTAGGGAAGAAGCAGGCAGCTGGTATGCTGTCTGTAATGGAGTGGCCAGCGCAGTCACCAGATCTCAACCCCATTGAGCTGTTGTGGGAGCAGCTTGACCGTATGGTACGCAAGAAGTGCCCATCAAGCCAATCCAACTTGTGGGAGGTGCTTCAGGAAGCGTGGGGTGACATTTCTACAGATTACCTCAACAAATTAACAGCTAGAATGCCAAAGGTCTGCAATGCTGTAATTGCTGCAAATGGAGCGTTCTTTGACGAAAGCAAAGTTTGAAGAACAAAATTAATATTTCAAATAAAAATCATTATTTCTAACCTTGTCAATGTCTTGACTATATTTTCTATTCATTTTGCAACTCATTTGATAAATAAAAGTGTGAGTTTTCATGGAAAACACAAAATTGTCTGGGTGACCCCAAACTTTTGAACGGTAGTGTATATATTAGTCCAGTCCTTTAACAGGTCGTTATGCACATATGCAGCTGCACCATATTATCTAATTCATTTCACACACTAACACACAAATGCACATTTGTGATAGTCGGCACAAGGTTCTCAAACTAATTCATAGATAATGTTTGCAAGTTAAACCTCAATCATAGAAACGGTCAGAAAAATTCAATAGGCCTTTAAGCACAAGTGGAACAAATTCTGTTAATGGCTCTTTTCCATTAGCACAGGCCAGTGAGTGGACGTGCACAATACATGGAAATGACACATCTAATTGGAATGTATTCATCACTATTGTTATTACTAAAACCAGTGATTTTCCTCTTGAAAATACGTTTTATCATTAACATGACGCAATACATATTAAATTGCACCATTCAAAACCACAGCTATAATATGTATTCGGCATCTTGTGTCCCTGTTGTCCTTCTCACACCCAGGAGAAGTCCAGAGCCGTGCCGGTGCTCTCCTCTTCAGAATACGGCCATCGTCCCGTTCCCGCCCTCGACGTGACGGGCCGTCAGTACGCACGTGTGGCCTGCGTCAGAGCCGAGTTCTTCATGAAAAATGGGATTATCTGGAATGTGGCGGAGGGATACGGATCAGTGGCCCCCCTCTAAAAACCTGAAGTATATCAATGTATTCAAAGTGTTGAAGATTTCACTTTATGTGATTGGTATATATTTTAAATAAAATTATGAGATCACATATCTTTGTATAATGATAAATAAGAGTCTGTCAGAGGAGCTTAAAGATGAAATACGACAACAAGGCGACTGTTGACACTTCCCAAGAAGCTCAAGTTACATTTTCTACTTAGAAACTGAAATGGCTTCACATCATGTGGAGGGTCAGATGGTTTACAAATCAGAACATGTTCTCCACTTACTGCAGCGTAAATTACAAATGATGTTTACTTCTCTGCCGTCAGTGTGATGGTTTCTGTAAGAAACTGAACGTCCTGAACTACAGCGACGTCGTGACTTTGCTGAACTGACAGAGCCTGTTATTGAGGAAATCACTTCCTGTTCGAAAGTCCTGTGTGTGGTTGAAACACTGAACATTCAGGAGAGAGGAGCGATTTAAACCAGTCCCGGGTGAATATCTGGTGAAACTAACTTTTTTGCTGATTTCCTGAAGAAAACTTTAGCTCAAGTTTTTGTTTCTAATTTAATAAACACAGAAATAAAGAGGAACGGAGATAAATTTACATAAACTGCAAAAGTCTCATATTCACGCCTCAGTACGTTCCTCATGGTTGATTTCGCCTCTGTTCTCTTATGTAAATACACTTATTTTTGTGCTTCACTTACCTCTTTGATTTGCAACTTCTTTGATTCCTTTTTGTGTTTTCAGTTCTGAACCCATGCAACTGAGACCAACCTCCTCCATAACAGGATTGTTTGTGAGACTTTTTCTAATTTGCCGTTGCTTGGTACTCCGGCAGATCAGACCTTTTATTCTCAGACAGGATGCAGTAATTCAATTTGTTTGCGGTTTATTTATTAGGATTAGGAGCTAATGTGCAAAGTGTGCGTTTCACAGCTCACACAGCAGATTCATCCTCATACTTCCTGTCCGCACAGCCACTTGCTCACCTGTGTTTATTTGTATTCATCAGGACTGTGACCTACTGTATATCACCCTCTCATTCACTAACCCCTACAAACTACATAAGGACTTCTATGTAAAGGATTATATAGTGAGCTCATCGGCGAAGGAAAAATCACTTTCAGAAACTGCTCTGCACATTTTCTGTGCCAGTAATGACGTCATTGTCGCAAGATTATATTATATATATATATATTGTAAAAGGTTGGCCGGTGGAAACGTTTTAATGTTTATTTTAAACTTTACTATCAGCACTTTTAGTTGAAAAGCATGTTGAATGACTATGTTTAAATGTAGAAATAAACTTTTTTTGTGCTGTATTTTACCGCCACAACTCAGATTGTCATGAAAGAAAACCACCATGGCGTTGGGAATATTTGGGACATAAACAGACTGTTTTAAAAATCAATCTTTGTAAATATATTGAGAACATAACCCTGTCTCTTTATCCTCACCATTATTCCGATATTCTTGATAAGAATAAGAAGGAGCAGAATCACCTGAGAGACGTGCTGCCCTCTCTCCTCTCTGGCATTTCATCAGCGCAATGCATGATGGTATCTTGTACGGTTAGTGACCATCGGTTGTACACTACTTTCTCGAAGCACTGTGGGAAACGAGTCCACTATATAGTGTATAACATTTTTTACTAAACATTCGGGGAGCGCTACAAAATGACAGATTCACTCTATAGTGGACGATATAATGATAAGTGAGTGATTTTGGACACAGCCTAAGTCAGCAGCTGTTCTTCATAACTTCCATTGCTGTAATTCCTGTTCTGGTGTGTTTACCATCACAGTCTGTCGAGTTGTTGTCAAGTGTCAACAAAACTATTCTGTAAATAGACTCTTTCACAGCTTTTCCCACACGCTACGTCTTTCTGGCACCTGCTACCTGCTTGCTATTTCTAGTGTGTCCTTGACCACCAGCTTCCCGCCTGTTAATATAAGCATGTTTATTCATTATTAAAAGCAACTTCTGTGGATTTATTTTCTGAAAACAATCGTTACCTCCTTGTCACTTGATATTTGAGGCATTATTGTAAAGAAATAGTTCAGAGACTGGAAACAGCTCACCTGGAACAGTCAACCCTCCTCACAGAACCCTACAAATCGTAGTCTTTTTTCGCTAAGCTAACAGAATACATGTTCTCATCTCACCAGCAGTTTGTAAGTGTATTTCCCAAAATGTTGAAATGTTTGTTTAGAGTTTAACGTTAGAGATACTGTACACATTGTTAACAGAGCCACTGACTCTACTCATTCATTCTGTTCTGTTTGACGGCTACAATTACAGAAAAACCTGTTTATCGCTTATTCTAACTGTGACAACATCTTGTGAACGTTGCACTTGGATGGAAAGCACAGAAAACAAAGACAGAGAACGTTGTCATTTATATACAAATGTTTAATGAATAACAAAAGAATGGCAGTGAACATGTACACACGTCGCTGTTTGTTTGGTTCCGGATGGATCGTAAAAAAAAGAAACCTCTTCTTTCCCCTTGAATCCTGTGGCTGAGTCCACCTCCTCCTCAGTGGGGACACGGACACAGCTCGGAATCTTTAAATACAATTCACAGGTTCTGGCAAACTACCCATCACGCTGACAAACTGTTGGCATCAGCTGCTCTATACAACAATAAACTATTGTAACATCCATTTGGAATAAAATGGAAGAAAACTAGCCCACAGTGCCAAACAGCCGTATGTATATATATATCATAAAAAACAGCTTGGCATGGCTAATCTAATGAGCCCCACACCACTACTATAGTACAGATGGGCGACTGCAGTCCTTGAGAGCTGCACTTATTTAGCAAACCTCTCTTTAGTCAGGCACTCCCTTAAGAGAGTGAACAGACTCCTCAGAGCAAAGTCCTTGTTACACTTGAGATGTGGAAACGCGGCATTGAAGGACCTCGGCGGCGAACCTCGGCCCGGCTCTACGTCGAGGTGCTAAGGACAAAAGTGTTTTTTTTCCGACAATTGTCTATCCAGGGCGCTGCAGGCTGCTGGTAATGGGCTTTAGTTACAGCGTATGACAAATCACTTCTATGGCCACTCTGTGTGTGTGTGTGTGTGTGTGTGTGTGTGTGTGTGTGTGTGTGTGTGTGTGTGTGTGTGTCAGACTAATTGTTGGGTTACTCAAGGCATCACAGTCCCTTGTGACAGAGATCGGGTCATCTCCGTGTGAACAAAGAAGGTCTTCAGCTCCCCTTTGCCCTTCACATTGATGATGCCTCGACACGAACACATGTAGCCCAAGGTTGACAAGATAAGACTCGTCTCCTCTGTTACCTGTGGGGACACAAAGACGTGACTGCTTCACTGACACACTGTCAGACACACACCAGTGTTTTTATTAGACAGCTCACCTGTATTTTTCCCAGGACCCCGGTGGTCTCCATCCTACTGGCCACGTTTACACTATTCCCCCAGATGTCGTACTGAGGTTTCTGGGCCCCGATAACTCCTGCGATCACTGGGCCGTGGTTTATCCCTTAAAAAAACCCCACACACATCACAAATGAAATCCTGAACAATCGCTGACTCTGAGTTTTAATCTTTGTGTGAAAAAACTTTGTGTAAAAGCGTATGTGAAAACATGTTCTCACCAATTCTGAGTCTGAAGTCGTTGAAGGAGTGTTTGTTGATGACGTCTAGTTTCCCAACAAGAGCGAAAGCAAACTCCACCATTGTGCCTATGTGCATGTACTGTCTGTCGTGTTCCTGTGGGGAAATGCAGAGAGAAATAAAACCCGTTGAAGGAGCTGTTTGAACCATATCTCTGACAATATCTAACTGACAAATAAACAGTAATAACCTGGGATGACTAAATACATAGGAGTATGATCACATGAGTGACAACCTCATGCCCCGTACACACCTGGTATTAAAATGTGTCCCCACATACATCTCGTGATCGGACCTCAGATCGAACCTCACCTCCCTGCGCTATATAAACCAACATGTGTGAGCGAGCCAAAAAGAGATAGAGAGATGAGTCAGGAGAGTCTGAATGACTCTTGTGCAGCTGCGATGTGAAGACAGATTTAACCAATTTAAGGAAAGTATCGATCGTTATGTGGCGGTCAGTGTTGATATTGTGGCAGTTGTCACAAACAAATCAACGAATATGTTTTATTCATAGTGAAACTGCAGCGGGTCAAAGGGACGTCAGCTGAGTAGGAGGTCCTTCATATGTGGCCCAGACCTCCTCCGAATGTGGTCTTGCGTGATCGTATCGCTATTCGACCTCAGTGCATTCACACCTGTACTTAGAGCCGTCCACTCGAGATCGAATTCCGAAAACCACATGTTAATACCAGGTGTGTACGGGGTCTCACTTTCATGAAGCGTATTTACTATTTTAGCTGTGCGTTTCCCCAGAACATAATTCATGGATCTTGATGAATAAAAATCTGATATCTATGAGTGTGTTAAGTCGTGGTGCAGCTTGACTGAATTGAAGGGGACTGTTGGGCCTTGGTGGAGGTTCAGTTTATGCTGTACTGAGTGCCATTAACTTCTTCCTTCTCCGGGAACTGAACAATGTTCCTGTGCTGATTGAACTGTATGAAGTTACTGACGCAGGCGTCAAGCCTCCATTGCCTCCATGACATGTGTCTTAACGTCACACTATGAAAAGCAGCGTGTCCAACCAGCTGGTGGGAGCTGGGAAGTACCCAAGACTGCAGCAGAGTCACTTGACCCCAGCTGCCGTACAAACTGCAGTACATGTACAAGTGAAGACTGGACTTTGGGGTCAAAGGTCAGATCAACGGTCATTGTTTGGCCACTTATGAAAATGTCCATCTGGTGGGACGTCTGTAGAGAGCTCCCATTGACCACTGCTCAACTGACTTTACTTCTCAGACATTTACCATGTTTCATACGTCCGACTTTTTGAGCTCATCCTCTGTGACAGATGTCAAGAATTGAAAGAATGTTTTCCAGCGAAATGAATTTCATGTCCTCAGTTTTGCGTCATTTCCTCTGTGGCAGCACAACATGTTAGAGCAGCCTTTATTCCATACTCATAATATTTCCTCTAAATGTGACACACGTTTATGAACCATAAAGCAAAAACAATCGGTCCATTTAAAACCATACCCAGTATTAGTTTTCAAGCTAGCTACAGCTAATATTACAATCTGTTACAGTTGTCATCCTGCATGGCAATTAAATTAAGTTAGAACAAGAAGCCTGAGTGAAATCAAAGACCCATTGTTTTTAAAGATGATCCTCAGTGTAAAGTGTTAATTCTACCAACGTCATCACTGAAACATATGTGATGTGTTGCGCTCCAAAGCTTGGCGGTATAGCAACAGTAACCAGGGAGAGTGGGACGTGGTGAACGGTGAATTAAGCAGATTTCCTACCAATCAAGAAGATTCGTTTTTTTACACCACAATGTGCTGCCCCTTTTCTGAATGATGATCTCACCAGCTGCCAGTGAATACACTGATGTATTCAGATGAGTGTCGTAATGAATCACTAACGCTTCAATCGTATGTGTAGCACATTTTACAGAGCAACCCACACACAGCTTCCAAATGTATTTGGACAGTGCCAAATACCTCGTCCGGTTTTGTGACCATAAACGAAAAATGACAAGTTTTCTGAATACAAGCTCAGAGCTGCCAAAACTGTGCTGGCACTCCGAAATGGGACGATCCTGAAAAACAGCCCTGGTCTTCTGCAATCAAATCAAAGTACAGCTGACGGCAGGAGCTTTGACCCTCAGACACTAAAATATGTGTGGCTGTCCACATGTGTCTATGTGTGCTTGCGTGTAGAGGCGTGCCTGTGCGCACTCGGGTCCTGGCGTCACATTGAGTCCGGTTGCAGCCATGTAGGTGCTGCCGATGGTCTTTATCTTCTCCACGCCGCTGAACTTTGGCTTGGACAGCAGCTGAGGACAGAGCAGAACACGGGGAGGAGCAGAAAAAACAACATATGATGTCAGTCGATACTGATGGCCTCTCCTCAAAGCAGCAGGAAAAACACTGTCACACAGCCGGGATCATCACTAGGCGAGGAGTTTACCTCATCAAAGTCTGCTATGATCTCGTTGAGAAGACGGAGACACTCCAGTCCTTCCTTATTGACGTCAGACTCCGTATAAAACTCTTTGAAGTCCGGGATGGAGGCGAACATCATACACACCGACTCGTATGACTGATGATACAGGTCCTGATCAGTGAAGGAAAGTTATAGGGTTGCGAGGTTATAACCAAGTTTCCGCCACAGAAAGAAAATCCATCAGCACGCCGAACAATGACTCTTTAAATGAATGAGATAAGACTTTGATCAACTCTGTGGGGACACTGCAGAGGCAAAATGGTAAAAAAAAACATCCATCAGAGGGAAAACTGACGTAAGAGAAAAGCAAATGGGGGCAACGAGCACAACCACCAAATTTACAACACTGGAGCCAATTAAGGAGAAATATAGGAATGGGAAGTATGTTAGTATGATAGCAAATAGGCTACATCAATTACAGCATGTATATTGGGACAGCAGGCGACAGTGGCAGAGCATGGAGAGGGAAAGAGAGGAAAAGAAAAGGCGAATGTGTTTGTGAAACTATGGTGGAAAATGAAGTGATGCAAGTTGTGTGTAAGAGATGAGGAACTAAAATAATGAGCTGACAAAAGACATGAATGGACGAATCAGAACAGGGACCTTTTTCTTCCTTTCGTGATGAATTTGCACATACATTTTTTTCTTTGTCGTTTTTGTCATTCAGTATTTTCAATAGACCATATATAAAGATGGAAGCCAAAGTGTCTTGATCGCCCCCTGGAGGCTGGCTGCAGTATAGGTCATAAACCCTGCCTCCTCCTTGTTAGTGGATGGGACATGGGCCAAACGTAAAAGTCACAATGCATGTGGAATAATAATAATTATTTTAGTTAGTTATTTGATGCTATAAAAACAGGATGAAACGTCACGATTGACAGCTGAGACTGACTCGTGATTGGCCAAGCGTGTGTATGGGTGGGACATCCACACCGCGACTCCATCCCTGTTCGTTGGTGTTCGGGAACTTTCCTCTGCTTTTGTCGCGTGAGCAACACAAGATCATCATTCTCTGAAGAAGCCGACACAAATCTATTTGAACCTTTTATGGAAAAAGTGCTGCAACTGTCACAAATCTGCATCGCTGCCAGTTTGAATAATTTGCAAAATGCTCGCATGCAAAATATATGCAAGTCATATTGTTTCTTCAACATGCCCCCACTGTGTAAAGGCCTCGAGGGAATTTAGATCTAATTATTGAACCATTAGTATAATTTGACATTCTGGTGAAAAAATTTACTGTCTTGGCTATCGTCCACTGAAAGCACTAATACTAAGCAGCTAAAACTCCCAGAATTAAGTGTAATGCTGAACTGTAGATCAGTAAAAAAAAAACTGCGTTCATTTCCGATATTCAGGATGTAAACTTTTAAAATACCAAGAATTATAAACAGTTTGTCAAAGCAGCAGCTCTTCTGTATCTAAAAGCCTTGGAGCATGAGGAATATACATTATTTTGTGAGCGTGACTACACAGTTGGTGAGTCAAGAACGAGCTGGGGAAAAAATAAACTTTTGAATGAATTGAACTGATTCTCTCGATTGGGGTCACTGAACAGAACTGCTGAAGCACATCACTATCAGCTCAACACAAACACTGGAAACAGGAGCAAGAGACGTGAGGAGATGATACTGAATGAGGTGAAAGGGAAAAGGTGCGTCAAAACTCGTATTCCTCCTCTGAGTCACACCCGAGCACACAGACATGATACGTATATTTTTCTCACAATTCATGAAAATGAAATAAAATTCATCTTTTTTCTGGAACTCACCTCATTTTTCCAGTTGCGTCCCAGGAAGTGTTCGGCAACGTGCGCAGGCAAAACGTTCTCCAGCAGAACCCGGTTGAGGTTCTCCATGGTTTCGATCTCCTCACACTCCCTCTTGAACTTGTCCCTCCACAGGAAGTCCAACCTACAGTAATATTCATTCTGTTACAGGAGGACACAGAGTAAAGAGACACCTGCGTCATTCACACCCGAGCACTCCGCTCCACAGCTACAGGCCACAGAAGCAACCGCCACCGAAGTTAAGTCAGTTTTACTTTACAGTGAAGTTCTGATATTTGATTTGGTCCGGAGGTTGACTGGAGAAACAACAAATGCATCTACATGACCACGTCTGTAGTCCAGCCACAAATAAAGGAAAACAAAAATAGTATAAAGTATAAACAAATAAACACATTTATACATAATGAAAAAAACTGTTTGCAATGAAAAGGCTATTTATGTATTTCTACATTCAGTTATTTATTTATACATGGATTTATTTGTATATTTATGCATTTATTTACTTTCGTATTTTGTGTCCATATGCTAGTAAGGTAGATGGTCTAAACTGAGTCTACAACTTGATTGGTTAGGAAGATGTGGTCGGTACATGGGAGCTTTGCCTTTAGCTCAGTATTAGCTTAGCGTAGTTGAACGAAGGTTGTTGATGCTCAGTTCCCCAATACACCTGAACAGTTAATGTCAAGGAAAGTTGATTACAGTGCTGTAACCAATCAGGGTTTAGACTGATTTAGGCCTGTCAGCACATGGACACAGAATATGGAAATACACAAATACAGCAAATACATTTGCTTGTCCTTCATAGCCACAGAGATGTGTCCATGATATCACAGCGTTTCCTACAAACAGCCTGTCGGAGTTCTCCTCTTATCATCATCGCCAAATTTAAACTGTTTATAGGACTTCTAAAAACAGCAAACCAACTGAAACTAAAAGACATGCTTTGCATTCATAGAGCATTCAAGTCCCAATAAGACGACACTGAGAAGCTCCAATATCGGTGCTTTAGGAAAGAGCGAGCAGACAGGACTGTTTTGCATAAAAGATAGCCACCGCTTGTTTTTTCCTGTTTTGTTTATTCATGCTTACGGGACTTACAGTGAATATGTCAGCAAGACTCATCTATCGGGGTCAAAACATCCCGGGAGTGTGAGTGTGATCAGATGGGGGGGGGGGGGGCCTTGAACACTCCACCATTATGCTCATATATATCTGTGAGAGCTGCAGGCTAGCTGTGGGCCGGCCCCTACAGTGTGTGTGTGTGGATGTGTGTGGGAGCATTTTCAGTCTCCCGTGACATATCTGTCATGTGTGTGGGTAGCAGTCTGGGTGATGTATGTGGCATTGTGTATTTTTTCCTTTGGGATTGAAGTATGGTGCCAATTTAGAGGACTCTACCGGTACGGCTCTATGCTGAGATCTGCTGCTGTACAGTCGATAGCCTGAGGCTCACGTAGAAATATAGATTAGCTTCCAGCCTTGGAGGAGGATAGTCGTCTGAGCCATCTGTGTATGTCTGCATGTGTGAATGTACAGTTTGAGTGTTGAAAACAGGAACTCCAGGAGTCCACAAACTAGGCCAGAAGAAACTGAGCTCATTCCAAATGCCGTTTAGAAATCCGCTAACAAGCTTGTGAATGAGCTTTGCTCCATCGTGCAGCAGTTCTCGTGAGATAAATTACAGATGCCTCCGTTCTCCTAACCTGCTTTCTCCTCCCTCTGACTAAATTGCAGGGAAAGGACTCATTAGAGTGGATGATTCAAATTTTGTCAGGCAAATTTTGTAACAGCAGGCTAAAAGCATGTGAAATTGGAAGCTGTTTGACCCTGCGTCCTCATATCCGGCACAGATTTTCACACTTCGGTGTCAAGAGCCTAGGGTGACGCCACTCTAAACGCCCTTTATACCCTTGAATTATTTTCATGACAACTGATGCACTAATTTATATCCAAACAGCATCCGGAACGACAAGCCCTGTTGCCCCTGAACGGAAACTGAGTTTTACACAGGAAAGTTGTGCATCAAAAACAAATGCCTCCCCTCCCTCCCGGTGACGGTGACCCAGAATGAGAACAACACATGGAGCTGTTTGGATCAACTGTGGCTCTCTGGGGAGCCACAGTTTTGGGTACAGAGACTCAGGGGGAAGTCTTCCTGTCCAGAACATCTGTTCTGGGGTCACGTATGATGGATGGTATCCCAATGCACAGCAGATCTGTGAGTCTGGGTCTCATACGGAGGCAGTGGGCCAGGCTGGCTGAACAAAAAGTATTTTGATCATGTAGCATACTGAGCCAAATCTTTGAAAGCAGGTTCACTTGCTGTCACTTGTTTTTGTGGAACTGGGTGAAGATCATTTCAAATCCTCTGATATCAAGTCTCTTGTCAGACAGAGATTTTCTGTTAAACAAGATTCTGCAACAGCCCTGAATGACCTAACAGAATGGACACAACTGTAGTGACCCAGATAAACTTCTAACCTATAGGCTAGAAAATGTAGGCTGTTACTTTATATTACTGTCATGTAGTAATGTCTGGTTATATCATTGTGCCGATTAGTTAGGAGGACTACTGACCTGCCTGGCCAACACCAGCAGGGTGATAAAGAAGATGAAGAGCGACACGGAGCCCATTGTCTTCAGGTCCTTCAGGACTCCTGGTCTGTAGAGAGAGAGAGAACAATCAACACACTGTTGATCATTGGCTGTCAAAGTGTGGTGATATCATGTAATCCACAAATCCTGTGAAAACAAAGACAACAACAACGATTTCATCATAATAAGTGTTGTCTGTTTAATGAAAGCCTGATCTATCTTATTCCAATTCTGCCTCATAGTTGTGACAAAATGTCTATGACAAAAATCAGTGAGGGACATAATTGCACAGGTTAACATTTCGAGTCAGTCAAACATACGACACAGTGGTTGTATGACTCCGCCAAACATTGCATTGTTTCTATCTACATTTTTTTCCCAGACTCACATGAGGTCACTGTGACCTTTGAACACCTGAAATAATTCCCTGAAATTCCCAAGACAGACTTGAGATATCATGTTCAAGAGGCCAAAATGCACTGTGACCTTGACCTTTGACTACCCAAATCAAATCATTTAATCTGTGAGTCTAAATAAACATGTGTACCAAATTTCAAAAGATTCTCTAGAGGCATTCTTAAGATAATGTGTTCAGAGACTAAAAAGGACACAGTCACAGTGACCTTTGACCCCCAAATCCTAATCAGGTCATCCCTGAGTCCAAGTAAATGCTTGTGTCAGATGTAGTAAAATTGCATTTTGTTGTTCCTGATGTATCACATTCTCAACAACATTAGGTCACTGCGACCATGACCTTTTAACCTTTGACCACCAAAATCGAAATAGCTCCTCTTTGATTCCAAGTGAACGTTTGTAGCAAATCTGAGGAGATTCCCACAAGGCGTTCTTGGGATATTGTGTTCACAAAGTATTCAAATGTGTTTTGTGAGTTCACAGCAACTTTAACCTTTGACAACCCAAATCTAATCAGATCATCCTTGACTTGTCTGACAGTCAAACGATGTTCATGTTCAGCTTGAATATATAAGCACAGTGCTACAGAGAGAAAAACTAAAATGTTAGCACACAAAAGAGGATCTTTAATCCACCTTCAGTTTATTAAATGAGCCCCAACTCTGGCTGTAAGTGTGATCACTCCATAATGATTGGAAGTCAATAACATTTACAAGGTATACAGCTTGGTCTAACTTTAAATAGAACGATACTTCCTATATATTCTGTAAAAGTAATGAGAGCTTAACCAGTTCCCACGACACAACATTGTTTTCATCACGGTTTCAGAATCATTGCACCCTTAGTAATAAAGCCATGAGAAACAAAGAGTGGAATATTGGCTTGAGATGAAAAGAATTTCCACTCGTCCCTCCTGCTGCTCTAGAAACTTTCAGCATAATGGGATTTTTCTGCAGCGATACTCCAGCTGTCAGTCAAATGTGCAAAAATGAATTCAGCTCAATCAACACAAAACCGCTGTATCTCATTCTGCCACTCGTAATCTTCCTCTCAGTGGTTCCACTTGATCGACAGTCATATCTTGGAGAGTGCTACCTCAGCAGTAGTCCTTCCCTGAAGACTGACGTCCGGTCTCATTAGTCATTATAATAGGCTCTGCTCGACTGACGCGCGAGCAAGCTGCAGGGTCGGAAGGTGCAAGAGGTTTCAAACAGATACCGTTTGAAACTGTTTCGTTATTGCTTAGGACGTGCGTGTGTGTGTGTGTGTGTATGTATGTGTGTGTGTGTGTTCTTTCCAGGTATACCTATCCAGCTCATTCGTGGGGTACAGTGCTTTGCTAAATCCGTCCAGTAGAGAGGAATGCGTCTGCAGGATGATGATGTTGTAGATCACGACGGCCACCAGCATCACCACCATCTTCAGCTCGTAGTTGATCCTCAGGAACACTGAGCAAGACACCAGGCCCAGGATACAACAGTAGATGAAGTACTGCAGACAGAAAGAAAGAAAGAGAGTGATGCACAGTGTGACACGGTGAGATAGTAGATAAATAAGATGGGGACGGGGCTTTATTGCTGCTCAAACAGTCGTGAGTCAGTTTGGAAGCAAGAAGAGGACTTTGTGTTTGCTGACAGCAGAATATATCAGTATTCATATACAACAAACACATTTTGTTTGTACAACACCAGAGATGAAGCATGGTAATTCTCTATATCGTGTCTATGTGTGTGAAAAGGCGTCAACCGTGCTTAACAAGAATTAACAGGAAAACAGATCAAAGCCATGAGCTTGAAGTATTCCTGTGTCAGACGACCCGGCGCCACTGATGACTAATAGAAGCTTCTGGCCCCCCCTCCCCTGAAGTGACTGTTTTTTTATTGCTTGGTGTGGGATTTGAAACGGTTTAACAGAAGTTTGGATACAACTGACACAGCTGTCTCTGTTGACTAGGGGACATCGCTTCAACAGAACACAGATGAGCTTCATTCTAATGTTCACACCAACATTTCCCGCAAAATATCTAGATTTAATAATTGAGATCCCTTCCCCGAAAGTTACTATACATGTTGTAAAGAAAGCAAAATTAGTGCGAGTGTGAATTTCAAACACACACATCAACAGCATTGCAGCCAAGTAAATGGCGACCATTTCTTCAGATGTAAAAAAGGAACAGAAAAAAAAACTGAAAATGCCTCCACACTGCTCCTGTGGTGTCATCCATGTGTCCGTGAGCCCCGACATTCAAATTCCACTCAAAACCACCATGTTGTTAGCCAAAATGTCCTCTCATATCCTCGTCCTAGTTACTGCTGCAGAGACGAGATCAGCGAGAACTGCAGCAATAACTAGGACGAGGATAACAACAGACATTTAGGATAAAAACATGGTGTAAATGATGAGGTTTCGAGTCAAGTTTTTTTTTCCTGTTGGTTTTTACGTTTTAAGCAGTGGTCCCCAGTTCCTTCAGTTGTATTGGATTTGGCTGCAACACTGTTTACCCCTGAGACTTCAGAAGTGTTTTGTGGATTCAAACACTTCACCCACCCCTCCATCGGCATAGTGGTGAGTAGATAATGAGTGAGTTTTTATCTTTGGGTGAACTATCCCTCTAATACAAATTGAATAAACAAGCTACCAGCGGTGTGTATCGATTATTATTAGCGTTATTATTTGGCCTGTGAATAGTATGTAATGTAAGTATGGATGAGGTAGAGTGTAGGCGTTATAAGCTCGGCTGCAGCCTTCACCGTTTTGGTCAATTCATTTATTAATTGTTGATGTTGTGCACAAACATTGTTAGCAAAAATAAATATATCTATTAATCAATTAAATCTATTACATTTTGCAGTTTTAGATACATGTCATCTCATTTAAATAGTTTTTGGACACTGATGATCAATAATTTGTCATTCACATATTCAGCCCATGATGTTGACCTGTCCCTTTTGTACTTACTGGCAGATAAAATTTGTTGTCTCCTGTGTCTTGTTCCTGGTAGTCCAACAGGCTGTCATTACTTCGATTTACAAGCGCAGTAATTATTTGAAGAGCAGGCGGTGTGGTTGTCAGGACTTCAGGGGGAGCAGTTGTCAGGACGTCCTCCAAAGATCCTCCGGGATCTTCTACGAAGAACTGACAAAAGGAAGAAGGTCAAGGACTCGCTTGGGGACTTTATTAGGTAGTCAGCAGTCTGTATATAGAGGGAGGGGGGTATGACAGGAAGCAAGGGTCCCCCAGGCAGGAATCGAACCATGTTGTTATGTGGTATGCTTTAACCACAAGGCCACTGGATGTCCCCTGGATGTCCCAGAAGGCAATAGGTTACATCCATGGCCGGCATGTCAGACAGCCTCAACTGCATTCCATCCTATCTGTGGTGTGAAGATTTATATGAGCTATCTCACTCATGACTATCGGCCGATCCTAATATATACATCCTTATATAACAGAAAACCTAACTAAGACTAAATGATTGTGTTAGCGTGGCCCTGCACATGATGATCATAAGACTTAATGATGCTCCATGGTAAATCGGTACAGCCATTATCATAATTGCAATACTCATCCTTTATGTTTATGACCATTATACTTTCAATGCCTTGTTATGAAACACTATAATGCATTATTCACACTTATAGTAATTGTTTCCATCCATTCGTCATGGGCACTGATCTATGTCAGGAATTCTTGGAAAATCATGATATATTAATGTTTGCATTAAAATCATACAGCAGCGTTGGATTAAAGAGACATTTGACAAGAGCTTGAACTCACCTTGTGCTGTTAGTGTCGTATTTATCATCAAAATCAACTATGTTGAGTGGGTTCATATTTTTAGTATGAACAGTCTATGTCTTAGGACGCTTAGAGGGCCTATTAAACATCTAGTGATAACTCACTACTACTCTTCCACTGTTGGAAAAATCTCCAGCTCCGATGCTTTGTCTATGACTCTGACAATTAATTCGCAGAACTTAGTACTTTGTAGTTATTTAGTTTTAAAAGAGACATATTATGCTCATGTGAAGGTTGATGATTTTAACTTGTAATATTACTTGAAAAGGTTTACATGCTCTAATGTTCAGAAAACATATCACTTTCATTAAACTGTCCTTTGCTGCAGCTCCATGTTCAAGATAAGCTCCTATAACTATACATTTATAGTTGTGCATAGGTGTGTGTGTGTGTGTCACGCTGCAATTACACTGCCGAAACGCTAGTGGCTGGTTTTTGGTCCGCTTATTTACAAATTCTCTGGCGTCTCTGTTTACTTCAATGGCGAATAGATTGTGTTGGAGTTGTAGCTGAAGAGCAATTACTTTTTCTTAAAGAAAAGCAACTAAGAAAAAAAAAAAGACCTGTCCACTGTGCTACTGCAGTTGGGGTCATGACCTGCAGTGACCCACACTGTTCCACAGTAAGAAAAACATTCAAGCGTGGACAAAGCACAGGTTTCACCATGTTAACCTCTCACCATGTTGAAGACAGCCATCACCAGGATGAGAGCAGTGGTCGTCATGGTGAGCACCAAACGCAGCCAGGGGTTATTGGTGACAATGATGCGGGAGGAGGTGGGGAACCAGGTGAGAGAGCAGAGGGACCCCTTCCTCCCCTGCTGAGGACGCACAGAGAGAGAGAGAGAGAGGGAATGAATGGAGGATGATGAAAGAGGGTGAAGCAGTGGATGGACTCCACTTATTTCCGCTCATACTAATAGAAAGCTGGCTCTCTTGAGCGCGGTGGAAATTCCTCCTTTTTAAAAGTCCCATTTGTTACATTTCTATAGTTCAGTTGATCTTATTATATTTCAGCAAATCAAACCAGGACCAAGGCTCATCTATCACACACATGTCAAACTCTGTAGGTGCTTCTCCCTCTTCTGTTACTAGAATGTTATCCTGGATATTGTCCCCCATGTTCGCTCTACGTGCTCGAGCAGGGACCTCACACCAGGAAGGAGAACTTGGCTTTTGAATATGACTTTTCAGATGTAAAAAAAAATCCACCTGTTAAACTTGTTGACATTCTGTGTGCAGATATTCCCTCTGATCCTCGTTTAACTGAGTGGATTTTACGTCTTACATTTTTGAGCACTTGCATATTTTTTATTTTCGCTCCTTCTACGAGCAACAGTTCCGCTCATTTGACCTAAAAAGACACGGATTAAGAAATGGGTTTGATCACAATAACCCGCGCAATGCACAATTTCACAGATGAACAGAACGCGTCCTGTAACTTTAACATGCCTCGTTAACGATGACTTAGGAGCATCGAGCTTAAGCATGCGCGCACACACTCACTGAGAATGTAAGACACGGCCTCTCATTAGACAGTGGTGTGCTCCTTCACCAGTGACCACACCAGTGTTTACTGAGAACACATTGAGTGTTAAATTGATGGTTAGTACAAACTCATCAAACATGATCTCTCTCTCTCTCTCTCTCTCTCTCTCTCTCTCTCTCTCTCTCTCTCTCTCTCTCTCAGTGTATGCAGCTGATACCTGGGTCAGGACAGACCCCTGGTTATTTATATACTCCCACTTAATTAGAGGTGACCCACTTACTGGGTGTCATGACTCTCTTGAGGAGAAGGAAAAGAAAAATGGGTAAAGGGGGGAGAAATCATTTATTGATTGTCCATAAAACACTGTAGCTGTCACAGCTCGGTAACAGCTCGGTAACAACCCCCATCTCTCCACTTCACAGAACAATGCCGGTGAATGGAAGAATTATCTAGTTGAGCTCATTAAAAAAAAAAAAAAAAGGGTTTTCTTTCCTGGATTGTATTTGGTGATATATATTAAAGTTAAGTGATAACTGATACACGCAAAATTTCAAACACCTGAGAAAATTAGCCCATAAATAATGGAAAAGAAAAGATTTTAAAAAAAAAATCTAAATCTAGGCAATACAACTATAAAAAACATACAAAACAAATAAACAGGACAATGCAAAGTTAGGGCATCCAATATGACTTGAAACCTCGGAGCTGCTCACTACTGCTGCTCAGTTATTTCCAGAGGTGAAAGAGACCAAAAAGGCAAAGTAAATGTAGATTTCCTGAATGGCTTCATGGCCGATTGAGCAAATATGTGTTTCTTCTCTGAAAAAAAAGGTAACTTTGATGGATAAGTAATTAATGTGCACATAATTCTACATAAAACGTGTTCAGGAGAGAGGTTGCTGAAATCTTGGAGCAAAGTAAGTGGAGTAATGCACAAAAGTATAAAGACAGCTACACTGAGCTCTAAAGAATGAATGGTGTCAAATGTATTGACACTTTGAATAACCTGATGTGCTGTGTGTGAAAACGCTTTATTTACTTTTTTTACTTTGCATATTCTATCCTCGAGCAGAGATTCAGCAAGGTCGCGCGAATGCAATTGTGTGTGCGAACCCACTGCATGCAAACCCACCAGAATGTGACCAGCAAAACAAAGGAGCAGGATCAGAGCCAGCAGCAGGAATGCCAGGCCAAAGGAGATCCCCAGCACAGCAGTTCTGTAACACACACACACGCACACGCACACACACACACACACACACACACACACACACACACACACACACACACACACACACACACACACACACATAAACACACTACTTTAAATCCTCTTGGCCCGCTGCTGTTACATCCAGGCTAATAAATGTAAAGAGGGTCCTAACATGTTCTACCTCAGACCTGTAATCCATTTACAATGACTAAGCAGAACAGTGGATTGTATAGTAGTACAGTGTGTGCATGTTTTCTAAAGAGGAACACAGCACATGTGATTTAAGGATCCCTGCCATAAAACAGATGCCGTAATGTCTGAACTTGCACAGCGATGCTGCGACAAACAGAGCAAAGATAAAGAGAGTGAGACAGAGGTGAATTAGAAAATCAATGGCCTCTCAGATGCTGAATTACACCTTTGGTTCCCAGGAGCAGTAAATTAGCATGGCCGTGAATTTCTCCCTTTGCAATTAAAGAGAAGGCAACACTTTGATTCACCTCATCTATAATGACTAGCAGACACGGTGCCCCTTCATCTCGACCTGCTTTTTAGCATTCTGCCTCTTGCTCCCCTGCCTCTTTCATTTTCAGCGCTGCCTTGTTGATGAGACAGCTGGCGTCAAATGGCTTTTTTCACATCAACCTGCTGCCACAGCTGGAGTCGGCTGATGCCACGGGGAATGTGCTGTGTGCTGTATAATCTCTGTGAAGGGGTACAGACTTACTTGGGCAAGACGAGGACCTGCACGATGAATATACAGCAGAAGATGAGGCAGGCGCAGGTGACGTAGTACTTGAAGGCTGGTAATGTAGTGGATCTGTACTGTTGAGAGACGATAAGGCAAAAAAAATTGGGAAATTGCCCAAAAGTATGACACACAACAGCCGCTTTCAGACATATGCACTGAACTTTAGATCATCTCCTGACAATCTGTGGAGGGGCTGTATGTGAAAGACTGTCAAAATACGCCCGTGCGAGAACACAAAGCGAGATCCTCCGGAGGCTGAAGCATGTGACAGATGCAAAAAATGAAATCAACAAAACAAAAAGAAAACAAATATCTCAGGGTGAATAGATACACGTAGAAGACACCGGCGAAGATGTCAAGAGAGCTTTTGGTGTCAATGTGCTATAAACAGAGACGTGTGAACTCCGCAGCGACAATAATACGTTGCATCCTGAGAAAGTTCGGATTTAATTGTGCTGAACAACGACGTGAGGCTGTGTGAAGAAGCAGCGCCAAAAGAGGCCACAGCAAAGTCAACATAAACAATGAGCCTGCAATATGTAAAATTCACCACACTTATGTGTAGATTACATAAAGTATGACACACAAAATACATGTATCATACATTTTCAAGCATAAAATACAGGGTGTCCTATACGCTGCTGGTTGTGAATGTGCAACTGCAGCTTGTAGAGGCCCCGAATGACTCTGGTCTCACTGACACTGGTGCATTTGAATTGATTGGTTCTGCCTGTGGACAATGCTGGCTGCTGTTTGGTATGCCTTCACCTACCTCTTTCTCCAGCGCTTTGTTGTGGAAGAACAATGAGATCCTCTGGATGTCCTCAGATTTCAGCCACTGTCTGGAGACGCAGGTGAAACACACGTTCAGACATTACAGAGGGAACACGTTTTTTTTTTATGGTAGCATCTAAAAAGAGTTCTGCAAGTCGGACATTATAATGACACAAAAACAAACGGATGAACTGAACATGGACATTGTTTTTTTGTTTAGTTTTTTATAACTTATTAACATTTGAAAGAAGCTTTTGAGAAAAGACATCACTTGTTTTTTTTCACTGAGTAGAGCCAGCGAGCTTTTTGCTTGTTTCATGAATATGAATGAAAAAAAGATGATTAATATGCTAATTGTATCTGTTTTAAGGAAAACACATTGAAAATATCGTGCGCTTCATATTTCTGTGTTGTCTGTCTGAAATGCACACAGACAACACAGGGAATAACTGTAATTTAGAAACTGGTTTTATAAATAAGCAGCCAAGGTGAAAAATGTTACTCTGTAGAGTGCATACCTTTACCAACAGCCCCTCAAATTCAATCAATCTGTCCCATATAACACACAGTCATAGAAACCTGTCCTCTGAATGTACCAGATTTTTGTTTTACATCAAGACTTCTGCATATTTTTGGGGGAAATTCACAAAAAAGTCCCACAACACCCTTCCTTAATCAAATCCTCACCGAAAAATGACTGGTTTCTTCCTTTTCCCATAACCCACTCTTACCCCTAGTTTCATTAAAATTGGTTTAGTGGTTTTTGCATAATCCCGCAAATGTCAGACAAACAGTAATGAAAACACGACCTCCTTGGACAAGGTAACAAATTCTGTCCGTGGCTAATTTGCTCTTGACCCACTCTAAACCACAGTTTGTTCAGATTTACTAGATTTAGTGAGAGGTTTCTGTAAGTATGAGCATGATTGAACAGGACCTGAGGCTGTGAACAGCGATGCAGAAGAACAGCAGACACGACTTACTTCTGTGAGTTGATGCCGTCGATGGTGCGAATCATTCGCTCATTGAGCTCCTCCTCAAACCTCCTCCTCTGAGACTTGGACCTGCAGTTAAAGGAAACAGAGAATGAAAAATGCTCTCTTATCTGGCAAAGATACCGTACGTGTGTCGTGATTGTTCCTCGGCCGTGTGGCTCACCTTTCTCGCCGTTGGAAGTGATACTGCCCCATTGGAACGTCCTGAAACAGGAGTCACACCATGACTCTATTGATAACTGACGCGTCTGAAATCTGTGTCTGTGTGTGAAGAAACTAAAAAGAGCGATCGCGTTGTACTCACTGTGGTGTTGATCTTGCCATTGTCCGTGGTCATGCTGTCTCGGTGGTGGAGGTTGGCGAAGGGTTTGGCAGCTCCCCAGGACTCCAGGTATCGGGTCATCCTGACAGACGCCCTCGTCTTTCCGCTGTCCAGAGAGGGACGAGAGCGCACGCCCAGCAAAGGGCTGTGCCTCTCAGTCTGGATGAACCAAGAGAGAAGTAACTGTGAGGCTGTGCCAACCCGGTAACCCTTAGGTTAGATTAGATTAGATTTCACTTTCACTTTGTTGTCAGAATCTCTTCTGAAATTTGTCTTGCATCCCAAGACGTCCACCGCCTCACATAAGAGCTCAAACTCTGATTGAACAATTTCACAGACTGAGGAACAAGAGTTGTTCTGTCTGCTCAGTCGAGCCTGTGAGACTCTGAATCTTCTGTTAGATGGCAGAAGCTGATAAAACCTGAGAGAGGTCAGATGTAATATTACCTGCCGGTGACATTATAAGTGAGTTCTTTTCACTCCACTCCACCAATCTATCTGTACAACACTGATGGATACTTGGGTCATCTTCAGGTCCCAACAAAGACAGCAGTACAGTATCATCTGAAAACTTTGAAATAAAAGTATTCGGAATGTCCGATTTACCGTCATCTGTGTTATAATGTGAAGATGAACTCACGCAGCCCTGCGGGGCCCCTGACTTAGTGATGATGTGAGATGAGTACGTCCGATTGACTTTAACTGTCTGTTCCCTGTTCGTACTTACAGAGTAAACAACATATGGCGAACATTAAGTTGAGAGTAGTGCAACAGATAAGAGATGGACAATGTATGCAAAGAATGATGGATGCAGAATAAATACACCATGACTCTAGTGTGTGTAAATGAGCTGCTCTGTATGTTTACACCGTATAAGTGGTGCAATATAAAGTAGTGCAATGAAATATAAGATGACGTATCATGCACATAATGTAGACTGACACTATTTTGCAGTTAATATCGATACACAGATTGAAATTTTAATGCAAAATACAATTTCTTGCAGAGGGCTACATGGTGTACATAGTTCAGAGTTTTTTTTGCAACAACTGAAAAACATGGTTGGTTCCATTTTATAATATACTATTGCTTTTAGACCAAATGCAATAAAAGAGAGGGACAGAGAAACCGTGATAAACTGCTGATAAAAGCTAAATACAACATGTATGAACCTTTATTTCAGACAAAGCCGATCTTCACTGTGAAGAAGAAAGAAATCCCCATAACTGCAGTGCCCACACTGATCCCTCAGGTGCAGCAGCGTGAGCTGGACTTCCGTACGTCCTCTAGCTGTGTTCACACTCGGTGGGTGTAAAGTGAAAAGGGCCGGGCGCTTTGGGAACAGTGATCAAATGACTGCTCTTGTCGCCTGTGACCCGCCTGGCAGTGTTTGGAGCCACCTGAAACACTTTCAGTCAAGAACAATGAGGCTCTCCATTTTCACATGTACGTGAGCACTTCTCTCTGACGTCCAGCACTCCACTCCCGCTCCACATACAACCGTACAGCAGAAGAAGTGTGAAGGGGGTATTTCATGCTTAGAAGACCCCCACCCTGGATGATTTACTCTAATTTCTGGAAGCGATAGATACTGACACAACATGACACAAAAGCCTGTGAGAATTGAAATAGACACTGTCTAAAATGGCTGTGCTACTTCCTGCGGGTGTACCGAACAGCTCTGACAGTGATAATCAATGACAATGACAGTGGAGATGACACCTCCTGTGATCCGTGCTCCATATCTATCTTTGATCCATTCGGGGCTTCTGGAAAATGTCACAGAACACCCACAGCCTTTTTCCAATATCAGATAGGATATTAGTAAGCCATCTCCGTTAAAGTAAACACTAAAGGTCACAGAGCAGCTTCTTAATGTTTCTGTGGAGACGTCGTACGAGATGATAATGTTGTGCTGTGAGGAGAAAAGCTAAAACACTAAAAATACCCAGAGGCTCGGGTTAGACCTAAAACTGTTGGTTTAGTTAATTACTGTGGTCTGAGTGGAGCTGCGGTAAATCAGGTCTCTCTTCACAAATGTTGCAACTCTGCATTAATATGATCCTACAAAAGAATTCTAAAAAGTTAAATGATGAATAAGCTAATACGCTAAGTACCAAACTCCCATGATGCACTGCAGAACAACACAGTATCTAGTAAGAGTGCAAACATTCTTCAATGCTCAATTCCAATGATTCCAACCTCTGACTGTATATGGATTATATGCGTATATATTGCATAGACGCAAGTACCTGAAACCTGTATTCTTCTCAAAATAAACATTTTCCTAAGGAGTTTAAGGTCTCATCTCTATGTTCAAGTGTTCTTCAACACAACTTGATGTGTATTTTGTAAGGTATGATCCCAGTTATAGCATCAAATAGCCGATAAAGCACAGGATCCACTGAAAAGCTGATAGTCCTCCCACAAAAAAACAATATTTTTTCCCTTTACACGTTAAAGCTCAGCAGAAACTGTTCTGTGCCATTGCTGAGTCGTGACTCTGCACTCAGAGAACTGTGAGTGATTAAAGAACTGTGAGGGCATCATGTGAAAGCAACAATTCCTTGGTCAAGCTCTTGGGAGAGGAGTCAGAAGATGAAAAAAAGACGACTAAAATGAGCACTAGAAGACCCTGTGGCTTTTTGTGTCACCGATGGCATTTCCAAGGTTCACCTGAAATCTTAAATGCCCTTACTAGAAAATAGACCCCACTGTTGCAGTGAGAATTCCCAAGTCTGTGAGTAAGGCAGGAAGTGAACATAGGAAGCCTGAAGTAAGAGCAGGGAAGGTCTTACTGCAGATATTTAAGGGGTGGGTGGTATTTTAGCCAAGTTACAGAGGGATTAGGAAGGCAGGACTGCTCAGCATGGCTTTTCATTTCACACACACACACACACACACACACACACACACACACACACACACACACACACACACACACACACACACAACTTATCAGACATACATATGCGGCATCATGTATGAGTGAATCTAATATTTTAACAGTACTTTGAAAATATCCAAAATATTAACACTAAGAAAAGTAGCATGTTTCAGCTAATACACTAGGTTGTTGTGCCAAAAAACAATCAATATCACCAAATTCAGCAGCAGTTGTTTATTATTGGACACTAAAGATATGTACTTTTCTCTGTGAATTAATGGGAATACTTTTAATTTTCATCATCGTCACGATGAGTAACTCAATGAACCAACGCTTAGTATTCTTATAACAGAAGTGGTTGGAAAAGTACAATAATTAGCATTTTCTTTCGATGATTTTCTCAAACTGGAAGCATGCTAGTGATGGTTTCTGACCTTAGGGTTGATGACCAGGTAGGTGACCACTCCGTGTTCTTTCAGGTAGAAGTCGCGGATCTGTCCGTCTCCAGGCTCCACTTTGTACGAGCCCTTCAGATGCTCCAACGTCACTGAGGAGATGTGGACCCTCCTGAACACGAGACAGGACGGGACCGGGGGACAGATGTTGACAGGTTAAAAACTTTTGTCTGACTTAATGGACACTGACTTGCAATTCTCCCTTTAGAGGTTTGTTTGGATGATGGAGATGTGCATATGTTTTTCCAGCTGCCATTTTTTTCAGATTCCTTTCAGCGAGTATAAGAACAGACGAACCATTAGCAGCCCAGTGGGACAATGTGGTGCCACTGGAGAGTTTGTGTATCATCAGTGCAGCACACACAGAACCACCAGCCAATTTCCCATCAGCTTGTTACAGTGTGAGGATGAGGGACCTACACATGTAGAGCTGATTGGTCAAAGGAGGAGGGATAATTAACTTAAGTACTTAGAATAAAAGGAGAGATATCTCAAGCGGATACCTCTGGAGATAGAGCGGGTGGTCCACTCACCAGAAAGTCGGCGTTTCGATCCCAGTCTACTGAAGTGTCCTTGGGCAAGATAGTGAACCCATAGTTGACAGTGATGTGTGAAAGAGAAAGTGCTGCACATAGATGCACTGTAGGAATGTGGGTGTGAATGAGTGAATGGCACTTTGAGTTTTCATAGAGGTGAGAAAAGATATAAATATATATATATATATATATATATATATATATAGCTTTTCCTTAAACTATATATATATATATTCTCCTCTGGAGCCGCGTTCACGTTCACACACAGACCTTTATGTTATTGATCATATCTCACCCCGGCACACCTCCTGCCTCCATATGATTGGCGAGCGTTACATCATGTGACCACACATCGTACTGCCACTTCCGGAGGCCAATCACACCACAGAGGACGTTCCCGGAATGAACACCCACACGCATGTTGATATCGACCCCAGTGGCATCTCGGACCTTCCTGTTAAGAAAACAGGAGAAGGAAAATCATTAAAGACTGGATTTCATTTGTCCTGTTCCCTGGTCAATGTTTGTCTGGTCCAACAAGTTAAGGTGCGGGAAAAGACTTGTTCTCCTGTTTGTAATTTAGAAAAGAGGGAGATTTTGCAGAAAAGCTAATGTGGGTATTATATTATGGTATCTTATCATATGAGACATGCAGAAAACATCTGCTCTTTATTATTATTATTATTATTATTATAATTATTATATGTATCAAAAATATTTTGAAACATATGCTTCACTTTCTCTCTGACAGTGAGATCAATCACAAACTAAGTATTGAGCATAGTTAGCCTAGCTTAGCATAAACACTGGACAGTGTAAGCTTGAAAACCCCATAACTCACAATAATTCCCACATCGTATCTTGTTTATGTAAAATTGAAAATGTCTGATTATGAGTTTTGTGATGTTACAGTTTTTTGGTGAATGAAGTGTATTTATCAACATGTTAAACATCTCTGTTTTTAGTAGTAAGGATATGTTTGTACGTCTAGATTACCATGTTAAGATTGGTCTTTACCAATGATGCCAGAAACCAGTGTTTTGCAGCATGTGTCACGATTCAGTGTTTCCTCAATAAATTGATCTCGTCAGGGTCAAAAGTCTGGTCTGATTTTGATTAAAGGTTCAGAGCTGGCAAGTCAACATAAC
The DNA here is from genome assembly GCF_009819705.1 of Hippoglossus hippoglossus. Lineage (NCBI taxonomy): Eukaryota > Metazoa > Chordata > Actinopteri > Pleuronectiformes > Pleuronectidae > Hippoglossus > Hippoglossus hippoglossus. Next base: position 15,787,318 of record NC_047161.1, read on the forward strand.
AGACAGTTTGGAGATATCAATCTGTAGAACTACTGCAAATATTTCCAAGAAATGTGTTGGAAGGATGCCGTATGGGTCTGGGGAAAAGATTAATATAGATACATTTTGGTGCGGATCAAGGTATTTTTTAAAGATAAGACATCTTACATCATTTCATGGATCTTGGTTAAAAAAATCAGGCACATTAAGGGGACTGATATCTATGAGTAAGTGGTATTTGGTGAAGCTTGACTGAATTTAAGGGGACTGCTGGGCCTTAGCGAAAGCTCGCACTCTGCTGAGTGGCATTCTCGTTTGTTTGAATTATTTATTTGGTCAGTCAGTAGGCTTATCATATTGCATCCACATTGTGTTTACTCTGGAATTCAAACAGAGCTGAAATCGAGTCTGGCATTCCTTCTGCTCAATCTGTTTGACAGGCATGTGTTTGTTTGTGTTTCTGGTTGTGTGTGTTTGAGAGAGAGAGAGAGAGAGAGAGAGAGGAGAGAGAGAGGGAGGGAGAGAGAGAGAGAGAGAGAGAGAGAGAGAGAGAGAGAGAGAGAGGGGGAGAGCTGGTATTTTACTTGATGGCCTCACACATATCCAGGCCCATCTTCACACAGTTCCTGGCGTGGTGAGGCAGAGACTCAGGCAGACCAGACACACAGTAGTAACAATCTCCAAGGATCTTGATTCGCATGCACTCGTTTTCCTGAGAGAGAGAAAGAAAAAAGAGGTGATGATGGAAGAAATGTACGTTTATCTTAAAACTTTCCGATCCATGAACATATTTAGTTATGGTTAAGTACTTTATTTAAAAAATGAAATTTGTTATGCTCTTTCTCACCTCCGCAGAAACCTCACATCAACACAGTCACATCCATTGAGCCCAAAATCATGCGCCCACACACATAACGCATTAGCTGTTATTCCACATGTGGGATGTGTGACTGCTCATCGCTGGTCCGGGTTTATGTAACAGTGGTTTCGTCAGGCAGAAGGACAGAGCTGCTGGACACAGAACTGAGATAGCCTGACTCAACTGCTTGAACCCGATAAGCTGAGAACCCATGAGACCGCGAGATACACTCCGACCAGCCCACACTGCTACAACCCGCAGCTGTCAACACGCACACGGACCCTCTGCGAAGGTCCCGCACGGAGGCCGACTGTGGCCGCCGGACAGAAAACAACATTTACTTCAAGGTCACGCTTCAAGCGATTGACAGAATAACACGGACCCTGTTCTCTCCTGCTGGTTGTCATGTAACCGGCTAATTTGAGCATTTCAAATGTAAGACACAAACCGAGAAAGGAAACACAATATTTGACGTCGTTACCATCCTTTATTTCTCCGTTAAATCAAAGGACGTCTTGATGAAAAATATCAGACAGTGACGTCAGACAGACAGGGTTGCCATCGTGGATTGGAAGTTAATTACTGGGCTCTACTGCTCGAGATATTAAAGGATATTTGTTGCTTGGTTTCCAAGGCCAGTGGTTTATTTATCCACAATCCATAAATGAAATCTGACTGAGCCTCGCAAAGACCCTAACCTTCTTAATAAAACCTTAAACTGGAAATGAAGGGGGTTAAGTTAATGAAGTTTAAATGGGAAATTCTTGTCTCCTTGAATTTTTCATTCTACTTAGAGGCTGCAGCTCGTGGTGGGGCCGTATTAAAGTGCATTATTCCTGAAAGTGTTTCCAATATTTTCTCTACCTCATTCATGAACAGGATATTGCAACCCAATACAAGACTGCACCAAAGTACAGCCTCATACATCACAACAGAGATGAATAAACACCTCTTTAGCATAGAGGGATTTTTACAGGGTTATGATCAAATATTATTTCCTGAGAGAATGGTCAACCCTGGACTGGAAACTTATGACCATCCTCTAACGGCATAAACATTCGGGATTCCTCCTTTTCCCACTGTTTCATTCATTTCTGCTGGGACGTCCTCCGGTATGGAACGTATATAAATGAAGTTGCCTTGAGCTTACCTTTGCAATCTGGTCAAACTTGCCGAACAGTTCATTCAGCATATGCACGAGTTCACCTGGAGAGCAGTCACTGGCCAGCCTGGTGAAGCCCACAATGTCGGCATACAGAATGCTGCAGAGAACAAGACCAACCAACAAACAGGACAGTTAATGATACTCTACTGAATAACACAACCGTAGAATTAAACAATTCATTGCATACCTACATTTCCATTGTCCTCTAGTAGGAGAGGCATAAAGATTATCACCCATGGGGGGCATTTTATTAGCAGAGCAACATGGGTGTGGATTATTTGACGTACTTGATGTTATTGCTTTGAATTAAGTTGAATGCAGTATTGTTCTCTATAAACCCATTGGGTTTTTATTGAGTACTTTTACTACGGTGGTGGCTATAAAACGTTGAGGGCAACTGAGGGACGTTTTTGGCCTTGGCAAATCAGTACTCATGGTCTGTTCGGGTTTCAAATGCAATAAAAAGAAATAATATAGCACATATTATTGTGCTGGTAGTGTGTAGTGTAGCTACCTTATCTGGACATGAACCAAATCTGGTTTTCTGGTATACTGAAGACTATGTCATTGATTTGTTTAAACTTGAAAAAATACAGTTTTTAAACTAACGTATACATTAAAGACACTAGTGCAGTGCCCGTCTGATTGGAATGGGCTGTTTGTTTGTACTGTGGTGATGCTGGTCGCAGTTTTTCAGTCCTCAGAACCCTGAAGCGGCTCCACCACTGCTGCACAAAGAGCTGTTCACCTGTATATTCAAAGTTCAGTGGAGCTCGACTTAGTACCCAGAACCCTGAACTGGAGAATCAGTTGCTGTGGTCCGATTCTACAGCTGGAGACTGTCTAACTGATTGGTATGAGTAGGAAGAGCCGAGCAGAACCACACGGCCACCTGTCCTTGAGTGTCATTTATTTTGTTCTGGGTGGATTGCCCTCTTCACTGTGAGCTGGACCATGTGAGAATCTGTTATTATTGGAGGGATAATAGGCAGATCAACATGAGGAACGCACACGGACACACATGTACTGTCGCACGCACACCTGAGGCCCACTTAACAGAGACACTCTGTTTCTCCTGTGATGGAAAACAGGTTTTTAGAGGACATTCTCCAGAGAGACTCTTGTGCTAAGCCTGGATTTGTGTACTCTGCTTTGTTTTTATGAACCCCCACAGTATGAAATCCTCCATCGAGAACAGAAAACACAGGCTTCTCTTCATTTGGCAAAGTGACCTCAGAGTACAATTAGGGTGGATTAGCTTGAATTTGGCCATGCCAGGGAAAAACAACAAGGCGCTGGGGGTGAAGAGAAGATGACGAGAAAGCAAATGAGAGGAAATCAAAGGAGATAATGGGGAGGGGAGTATCGCGTATAGGAGAAATCCAAAAGGTTGAGTAGGTAGAGAGCAGGGAGGACAAAAGAAGACAAGGAAGGAGCAGTGTGGAGGGGGAGGACAAGATGGTATAGGAGCAATCAAGCGCTGCGATGAGAGCAGAGAGAGGCCCAGATAAAGGAGGGGGAACCGAACCTGACATTGGTGTGCCGCTGCACATAGAGGTTGTGGAAGTTGTTTGTGCTCTCAGTTCGGCCAAAGTTGGGTCCCTGCAGCCTCTGGATGATCTCGGCTTTCATCACTCTGGCTATGTGAGCTGGCAGCAAGGATAAAAGTAAACGCTCCTGCAGACAGAGAGGGGAGAAGGGAAGGAATGAAAAGCCAGAGAAGGCAGAGTAGTGTCTTGACATGATAGGAAGATATATTTGGTTTATAAACTGGTATAAAGTGCGGATTTATACACATGAACACATTAATGCAGTATTGTGTTCATATTGTGTATAAATCCGCACTTTATACCAGTTTATGAACCAAATATATCTTCCTATCAACCTCTGATACTCCATATAAAAATAGCCATTTTCATCCACAGCTAATATTTAACATCCACCCCCCATCCCCTTAATTAGTTAGGGCTAATTTTCAGGCACTGAGCACAGGAAACGACTGAGGCACAGAAAATATCTTCATTATTAAATGTAGCATGGCAGAGAAAAGCAATGGGACACGTTCTCTTCATTTATTCACGGTTCATGATTTTAAGTTTGGCTATTAGATGATTCAGAGGTGATTAAGGTGAACATTAAGGAAACATTCACTGTGATATTCACCTGTTAATGATTAGTTCATTCAATCATTAATTCCCAAAATGCAATTTAACCACCGCCAGAGGCAACGCTCAAATTCAGTCAAAGGTTGGAAATATATGTGGTTTTTTTCTTATCATTATTTAAGAGTCTGGTCTTTTAGTTAGAGTATTGATTTCACGTACTTACTTTCACTTTTTTTTGTGCAACAAGTCTGCTAAAATTCCCCAACCGATAAGAAATGAGAGCAGACGTTTCAGCACGCACAGAAGCAGCGTGAGCGCAGGGAGAAGAATCGAAGCTGGAGCGCAGTCCAAGCAACAACATATTTGAGGGCAAGCACACTGTTTGAGCACAAGCGGGGGCATTTAGAGTGCGAGTGCCAGGGTTTTGAGTGAAAGCATCGCAAAATCTGAACATGAAATCAACAAGTCCTGCTCTCACCCTGAAAGACCACTCTCTTGAATAAAGATAGGAAAAAATAAATGAACTTCCAGTGGACAGGATAAGCAGTACTACAACACATCTGCAGGAATGTTCCCCACTCAATAAGTACATGGCAGGTTGCAACATACTGTGTCTCTTCCCCATATCATCTCCAGTGGATGGATTAAAGGATTTAGAGGCTGCATTGTTGTTGCAGTAATTCTACAAAAAGGCCTTTGCATATTGACCCCACGATGCTTCATCTTCAAGAGTGTGATGGTTGCTGTTGATGTTTCAGAAAGTCGACTTATTCTTTACCACATGTAACAACACACGTCAGCGTATAGAATAGTCGGTTATCGGAAAAGTAAAGAACCAGAGATGCGAGATTCATCACCCATAACTGTTGTGTAACTGTGTAAGTTGTGGGTCTTGAATTTAGCACAGTGCACAGTAGATGGAGGGATGTTTGAGGGTGATTGTGGTGTGCGTGTGTGCGTGAGTGTGTGGGCTTGAGTGTGGGTGTGTGTGTGTGTGCATGTTATAGAGAGAGCGAATAGCTGCCTGAGGGGGTGTGACTCATAAATGCAGCTCACAGCAGAGAGGGTCATTACATTGTTCACACACCACAGGCTCATTTCCTAAAACACAGCAGCAAATTAAGTAGAGAGAGGGGATGGGGGGGGGAGCGTCGCTAAAAATAGAAACACACACCACCCGCATTTATTTACTTATTCAGCGGGGAAGCAATATGAACACTCGACTGTGAGCATGCAGAGGGAGTATAATAGCCTGAAGAGACGGAGCTTCATTAACCATGTGTTTGATTAATGAACTTAAGTGATCTGTATTCAGCTACTGAATGGGATTTATTGGTGTTTAGTTAGGCATTTGTCAGCATCAAACACACACATGCACACACAAACACACAAACAGACTGTTGCAAATGTAGACAAACATATGGCAGGGGACATATCCAACATGAAGATAGTTGCTGTGGTAAATGTTTTCAGTTATTCAACCACCATCTACAGCAAACACAAAATATTCACAGACTTGTGGTAAAAAAAAACATACACAACATGTCATGAATTTGTAATATTTCTACAAATACAATGATCGATAAATAATAAATCATGTATTTCTTCATTTTTAAGTTACAAAAAAAATATATCTAAGCTTATCTTCACTGTGACGACCACAAGCTATTACTGTGTACTTTTATGAGTAATTTTCCAGCTTGGAAAGAATGGCTAATGTCAGGGCAAAAAATGTCACGTAAATGTCACTTCATAATGCCTCTTTAGACATCGTCTTACAAACTCCTCATCCCTGACAGAACTGAGGAGTGAAATACTTTGGCAATAAAACCGAATAAGTCTGAATTTCATTTGGGATCTCATCAAGTGTGTGGCTGGACGAGAGAGAGAGAGAGAGAGAGAGAGAGAGAGAGAGAGAGAGAGAGAGAGAGAGAGAGTCAAGAGGGCCACAGCTACGCTAGCAGCTTAACTAGAGGCTTTACATTTCACATTTTGAGTGTTGATCTTGTACAGGGCAGATCTGACAAAATAAGCTTCACTCCGACATCAGCAATTACAAACAAGTGGCCACCAAACGGCAAAAAGAAACATTTTTCATTCAGACTCAATATGGACCATGTGTCTTTCCAGCCAATCAGTCTTAGTACCAGGTCTCAGAGCGATCCATCCAATAACTGGTGAGTCATGTCACTCTGAAGCAAACAACGCAAACCTCATGGTGGCACTAGTCAAAAGGTCAGAGCAGTGGCGGAGGAAGTACTCAAATATTTTTCTTAAGTAAAAGTACAAATAAATAAATGAACAATGTATCGGAACATTTGAGTCCAGGCTTAACAGCATGAATCTGATGACCTTAGACTTCACTCCCGTATTATTTCACATCCCCACCATGAATGTAAAGATGTACCTGCTGGTGCTTCTCAAACTCCAGTTTGATGGGCGACTTGATGCAGTTGCAGGTATCTTGGTAGGTCTGTTTCAGAGCCAGGTCCATCAAATGCTTGTGATAGGCCCCGGCCAGGTTACCGCAGGTGAAGATGATCACATTGGCTAAGATCTGCACACACACACACACACACACACACACACACACACACACACACACACACACACACACACACAAGAATACGGCATGATAATGATGTTAGGGAGGTGCAACACATTCCATATATGACTGCACGTATAATTTCCCCACTATCTACCTCCTTCCACTTAGACCTGCATTATTACCTCATAAAACAAGGCCAGAGCACACTCTTCAAATGTGCTTTTCCACCAATGTGTCAACCTGGAGCTCTTTAAAATGTGGCCGTGCATATCAATAGGTTGTCCTAGGTGCCGTATCCAAGGGTAATGAGCGTCTTCGAGCATGTTTTATTGTTAATGTGCTTTTTGACTGTGTGTGAGAGAGAGGGAGGGAGGGAAAGATTGAGAAGAGCGAGAGACCATAGTGATTAGAGTGTTATCAGTGTGTTTACTTTGATGGTCGATTAGAAGGAGTCAGTGTGTGTGTGTGTGTGTGTATGTGTGTGTGTGTGTGTGTGTGTGTGTGTGTGTGTGTGTGTGTGTGTGTGTGTGTGGGTGGGCGTGTGTGTGTGTGTGTGTGCGTGTGTGTGTGTGTGTGTGTCAGCCTCAGACATGCAGGTGATACAAAATCAGGTTTACTTTATGTGTTATCTGGCATGTTTCTGCATTTTCATTGAAATGTATAGATTGTATTGTTAGATTTTTGGTCAGTGGTGTTAAATAATAATAATAATAACAATAATAATAGCAGCTTGAGCATTATGAGGTTTCTGTTTTGTGGGACAGTATCAAGGGGTCCATTCAGATAGAGCCAGTGTTTGAAGAGCTGTTCCCCGAGTACATTAACAGCAGTTCATTTGACTCAGGAGACTTTGCTGAATGTGCTGTGTCACAATGAGACAAGACACGATTCACTGTTTTATAACCCAGACCTTATAAAAATGTTGTACCTCATGATTTTTAATCGTGTAATGAACCACTTTACCGATTTCATTTGGAGACACTAACCTCCGTGCTGCAGCAAACAGTGCAGCAAAGCAATTATTAACAAAGAAAACTCAAAGCAGAGGCGTCTCTGCATCATCCACGGCACAATGTTTCCTTTTGACTTATACGGTGCTTTGAAAGGATCTGACTCACCTGCCAGACCAGGGGCTCCAGCACTGGGACGGTTTTGGCCAGACAGATGCTGAGGGTGACAGTGTGTGACAAGCAGGTGATGCCGCTGGCGATAATGGCCCCTCTCATGGAGAAAGGCAGCATGGTGTAAACGACAAACACGATGAACAGGAAGAAAGACACCTGGAAGTAGTAAACAGGAGGACATCTTCAGTCAGAGCACACCACTTGTCCAAAATAAACCAGAATATCTTTGCTAAATGTTAATGAATCTAAGTAAACAGACAGTTATTAATATTTGATGAATTCTTTGACAAGGAATACGCAGGCAAACTTCCAACGCCATCAAGATTCAGTTATTTATCTGATTTAAACACATTTTTCCCTTTTATGACCTGATTTAACATCCCAGGACAACCATATACAGCAGGGCCCAAATATAGACGGAATAAACGCCTGCGACCAGAGATTTATGTTCTGTATCTTCCCTCTTTGTCTGCTGTTTTCTCTAAATACAGAACAGTGAGTTGAGACTGGTGGTGGCTGCCCACTCTTCCACACAAAAAGATCCAAAGATAAACTGTTGATCCTATGATGGATGATAAGATGATTATGAGTGGGCTGCTCACTTAGTTTTACAAAATAAAAAAATGTAATCATGGGATAAACAACAGATACAATAAATCATGCATCCAGTATCTAAACTGCTTATCCTTTGAGGTTCGCAGGGGGAGTTGGAGCCAATCCCAGCTGGCAGTGAGCAAGAGGTGGGCTACACACTGGGAAAACAGGGAAAACCCATCACAGGGAAAACCCAAACCGGGATTCAAACCAGGAACCCTCTTTCTGTGACGCAACAGTGCCTAAGAAAATAAATAAAAGCCTGTGTTGTACTTTACTGTGGAATATATTTAGAAGTAGTTTCCTGCAGGTTTACTATGATCAGTCATTTCTCTTTCCAGGTGCATCACTCTGCCTTCACACACTGTGAACCTGTGTATTTTATGCGTGGTTTCTGAGACGCGTGTTTCCTCCTCCTTGTGTTTATTGATAACTTGTGTCTTAACCTCCCGCTCTGTCCCTGTCCGCTTCCCCTGCTGTCAGTCCACCCCTTCCTGTTATGGTGGCTGCGGTGGCGATCAGCACGAAAGGGTCACGGTTTCGACTGGGACGCTGGATGAACTCTGACCTTCCTGCCTGTCTGTTTACTTCCTCTGTCTATCAGGTTCAGAGAGATTGACTGCAAACAGGAATACACTGAGACTGGCAATTTGTACAAACAAATGTTCTCTGACAACAAACTGACGATCCTGCTGTCACCAAGACCTCGACGTGTCTGGCATGTCGTCAGATACACAGGATTTGAATAACAAGACAAATAAATACATTTTGTGCTGAATTTCTGTCGGGTAAACATCATGCCATATTCTGAAACTGAAAAAAGGCTTTAAAAGGTTGGAACTTTGTGTTTGAAAGCTTGACATCTAAATAAAAAGGTTTTGTATAACTGAAACTAAGTTTTTAAGCCTTGGATAATGTTTTAAAAGGCTGTAAAAAGAACAAATGTCTGCAAATATTTTGTATGTTTTTTTCCAACATATGTGCACTAGTTGTCAGATCGCATATTTGAAGGTTTGAAATGGAAAACAAAGTGATGCACTGGGAGAACAGAGACAAACTTGTGTTGGAGTAACAGAGGAAAAGAAGTGGTTTTGAAAGAGGAAAAGTCAAATACAAAATAAGTTTTGCAGTGATTTTTTTAATCAGCCTATCAAAACAATATGTAAGGCTTCAAAACTTAGTTTCAATCACGCGGAACATTTTTAATTTGATTTTAAGCCTTCAACGAGTTTCAACGATTCAAAGCCTTTGTTATCAGTTTCAGGATATGGTATGATACGTATCCCATATATTTCTCTCTCTTGTTTGGCCAGGAAAAGCTCTTAAACATTATTTGCAGTATCTGGCGAAGATATTACTTATACCACTAACATGTAATGTTTTATCAAGCAAAGACATGAGTCGGAACATTGGATATACTGTAAGTGATTGATCGGTTGACCTAGTTCCTTCCAACAGAAGACCTGAGCATAGATAACAGAGGAGGAGAGTTGTTTGTTGAGGCTCAGACTTTGTGTTGCTACGGGAAACAACACAGGGAAGGGCGCTGACGTCGGCGTTTCTTCGATCCTGTATATTTTGCCACAACCCTGAACTCCCGACTCTGAGAGAGGCAGGGGACACACGGCACTTGGAGTGCGTGACGTCTGCTCTGTTTGGATGGCGGTCTGAATTGAGAATGGCAGTCCAATTTCAGGTGCGTCACCTGCTTCTCTCAGCGATGCAGGCAGCCAGACACACTCCATCTCCACAGCACTCTGGCCAGAATCCTAATTCACCCTCAAACACCTCCACGTGGGAGCTGCAGCCATCATCTCACTTTAGCTTCTTCGATTACTCTTTTTCTCCTTTTTTTTGTGTTCACCACGAAGCGCTTGAATACACTTAATACGCTCTCTGCTCACTTAAGCAGTGATGAGCATCAGCAGCTCGGAAGCGTGTTTGGATTCGAGCACCCGTGTTTGTTTTGCAACAGGGTGGCAACACACCACCACGCTCACACAAAGGACACACAGTGTACTGATTGTTGGGTACCAGGTGTGGCAGCCATGTTCAATCTCTTCTCTGGAGAGAGCCGTGGCCTTCACAGAAATCAAATACAGCCCAGTCCGACGGGAGAATGCTGCTGGATGGTGACAGACACATCTTGGACTGTGTGTGGGCTACATATGTCTGTGTGTGTGTGTGTGTGTGTGTGTGTGTGTGTGTGTGTGTGTGTGTGTGTGTGTGTGTGTGTGTGTGTGAGGGGGCAAACATGACGGGTTGAAAGTGAATGACGGAGCAGGGCAACGGCTTCTCTCTCTCTCTCTCTCTCTCTCCCTCTCTCCCATTCTGCTCCCCTTAGCCTCGCTCTCTTTTTGGGACTTCACTGCTATTAGCTCTGTGTGCTCTGCCAGACGTGCTGTGTTCTCGGTAATCCCGATCAATCCAACCCACCGAGAGCACCCCGCACATCACACTGTTTTCTTTTCACCAAACCGCTGCCCTCCCACAAATTTCCTTTCTGCCTGTCGGACAGATGGATGGATGGATGGATATAAATAGAGATATAAACATAGATAGACATGTATACATACAAAGATAAGGAGAGATAGAGAGATACATAGAGATCAAAATATATAAAGAGACAGATAGAGAGATATAAACAAGATAGATAGATAGATAGAGAGATGGATGGATGGAGATTAAGATATAGATAGAGAGATAGATAGACATAAATAGATATAGAGATAAATAGTGATAAATATAGAGATAGATAGATAGATAGAAAGATACAGAGATACACAGATACAGAGATAGATAGACAGATAGATAGATAGATAGACAGATAGACAGATAGACAGATAGATAGATAGATAGATAGATAGATAGATAGATAGATAGATAGATAGATAGATAGATAGATAGATAGATAGATAGATAGATAGATAGACAGATAGATAGATAGATAGATAGATAGATAGATAGATAGATAGATAGATAGATAGATACGTGGGAGAGTCGTGGGAACAGAACAGAGTGATTAATAATGCAGAATGATTATGCTCTCACAGGTGGCTGATGATAAAAATATCTCCATCCCCAAGGAGGCAGAGAGGGAGTGAAGGGGGAGGAAAGAGGGAAGAGAGGAAATTTGGGCATGGTGGGGTAGAGCGGGGGGGTGGGGAGAGAGGAGGCAGGTGGAGAGAAAAATGGGATTTGATGAATAGGGGGAGACAGGGCGTTAGCATGAGAAAATAGGATTCCTGAGACAGAGAGAGAAGGAGTCTGGCACTGAAAACGAATGTGTCTGTCTGCTGATCTGTTCACCTCCAGCTCTCATCAGGCCTCATTAACACTTGTCACATGTGGAATTAATTCTGCACTCTCACCTGCGCACACGCACGCACACAGACACATACACAGTTGTGTATCTAGGACTACGTACAGTGACTTACACTCCTTTCCTGGGGGTGTTACTACTTCCCTAACCCTAAAATCACAACATATCTTTACCATGAAATATAAGGATTATGGGGTGTCACTCTTTTACCCATAAGTCCCTATATTGTAAACTGTTTCAACACATTTTGGTCCCCATAACGTGATTAAATCCTAGACCTTTTATCTTTTTTAAATGAACTTGCCAATCAAGTGATCATATCATCTTAAAAAACATTTATGGAGCATTTTGGGACCAGCTGTTTAGTGCCAGTGACAACATCTTGATCGCCCCCCCGGTGGCTGGGTGGAGGATTAAACAGCGTATTTGTGGTAAAAGCAACAGACTCCTCTGCCAAGGAGCTTATGTTCTCATTTCCTGTTTGTTAGTTAGCGGGGTTGCACAAAAACTACTGAACGGTTAACCACGAATGCGGTATGGGTCAAGAGAGAACTTTTTCAGAATTGATGTGAATCAGTATAAAGGGACAGGTCCAGGAATAGGGTTAAGGGTTATGGACAGTCTCCATGTCCAGAGAGCCATACGTGAATTAAGTCTTCTGGGAAAAAAAGAATAACAGGCAGTGTCTGTGTTTTGGGGGTGTAGCTGTGAGAGGGGGTGGGATGTATCAGTTGCATATTTCCCAAGTTGTAACCTGCTCATGCTAGGTTATCTTTTCAGGATTACCAACCCTAGCGTTTAGTTAACAGAACTGCTAACTAGAGAGTAACAGCAACACTAACTGAGGGGGGGTGGAGCTTAGAGGACTGAACTGGCGGCAGACCCACACATGTACAACCAGAACCAGGCACAACCAGGCCCTTAGGTACAACTGTGTATTATTTTAGACGCATGCATCCAGATACACAAACATAAAACACACTTATTTATCTACCTGGTCCCACGGACTGAGTATCCCTCCTGAGAACATGAACAGGTAACCCATGGTGACCAGACAGGCCCATATGAGAATAGAGAAGAGGCGGAGCATCCGCTTGAAGACCGACTCGATGCAGACAAGGATGAAGATGGACAGGAAGAGGAAGAGAGCGGCCGGCACCGTGATCAGGAACGTTAAGTGGTCCTCTGTTTTCTGGAGAGAGAGAGAGAGAGAGAGAGAGAAAGAGAAGGATTGGTTTATACTGTTGAAGGTTTGGTGGACTCAAACGCGTTCTCACTCTGGGAAACACATTTCCAGTTCATATATTCGGCTGTCTACACATATATAGTTATTGTGTGCTCATGTGGTGTCTGAATATTTGGCAAAATTATTTAAACACATGAATACAACATGTTTTGTCCATGTTTTTTTACACATTCAAAGCACATGAACTCACTGGAACCGGAAGGACGGCTTCAAAAGTCAGGAAATGGGACATTCCGAGGAGCACAAGAATGCAAACTTAATAAACACTAATAGTACTGTAGATTAATAGACTACTGATGAGCCTCCACTGCGTACAGAGATATGAAGGCAACTGACAACACCAAAAGGTATAGTGTGAGCAATACTAGCAGAGAGTTTAAGTTGATCGTATCGAGGAGCAGAGCCATACCTACCAGACACACAATGATTCCTGAAATACTGACTGCAGATCAGTGAACTCAAAACTTTAAACCCAAAAAATAAGGTCAAATACCAAAAACTTTAGACACAAAGAGATCAGCAGACAGACAGTCTGAACCCACAGAATGTGCTACAGCATCACTTCTGTGCTCGCACTGTCAAAGTCAGCATTTAGAAGCACACACACACACACACACACACACACACACACACACACACACACACACACACACACACACACACACACACACACACACACACACACACACACACACACACACACACACACACACACACACACACAAACACTGTCTTTTTGACTTTGACTAGACTTCCCATCCTCAGAAAGTCCTTCCTTCACTCTAACTATACCATGTTTACACTCCAGAGGATGTACACTGCACTAAACGGTCCATCCTAACAGGCTTTAAAACCAGAGTCCTGCTGTATATTCTCATATCTTGGTGCCATTATTTGCCTCATTAAGACATCAAGTGCAAATGATTCCACATAGGCAATAGAACAGGGACCAACTCACCTGCATCTCATCTACCTACATCACCTCTCCAAACCAGTAAACAGTACATAAAGACCAGCTCATCCCCACAGTTGCCAGTTCTCCTAGTTTGAAACCTGCGCTGCTTCACTACCCACAAACCATTCTGAGCTCAGAGCCTCTGTCTGTCCACTTCCATAATTCTTATTCTCAGTTTGAAACAAGTTTGCCTGCCAGCTCAACTTTTAACATATGCAACTATTTTTTTGAGTCTCGTAATTGAAAAGAACACCTAAACACACACACAAACACACACACACACACACACACACACACACACACACACACACACACACACACACACACACACACAGCACAGCACAGCACAGCACAGCACAGCACAGCACACATTCACAAGTCTGATCCTGTCCGACACCCACGAAAACATTTTTAAGTGATTCCGAACTCATGATTGCAGTGACAGGTCCCACAACTGTAAATGTTAAATTAGCATGCCGCTGTACAATTTAGATGTCACTGATCTTACAGTGAAATGAGCATCAGTGTGTGGGCATAGAAATGTGTTTCATTCCCTCAACACGCAATTCACCGAAGCAGCTTTTTTTGGAACGGAATGAAAAGATGCCACAGGCTCAACCTTGAATTTGTGGCCGATTTGACAGTTTATTGACTGGAGCCGCTTGCTTAAAATAGCAGCAGCTATTTGGCCACAGCAAATGTAGGAGGGCAGCATTTTGTTGTGTATTAATGAGGCAGTGTGATGTAGCAGAGGAAGAATGAGTCAGGGTCTGGCGAGGAGATCCCATGGGATCTGGTTGCTGACGCCACAGCAGTGAGTCTGAAGCAATGACTGAATCCCAATGAAGATGTAAGCAAGGTCGCAAACTCAACCCCAGGAGAACCTCAGCGACAGCAAGACCTGTCCTTTGGCATCAAAATGCATTTGGTTCAAACTGTATGTTTACACACAAAGGTGGAGGGGGCTGCTTTCTCTGGTAAGACAAAAAAGAGGCATCTACAGTTTGCACATTTCAGATTGGAGGCATTCTAATCCAGTTAAAACCCCTGTGATGCCATTTAGAGCCATTTCCCTCGACGTGGCATAAAGGCAGAGGGTTGTGCCTGCCTGACATAATGTACTGCATTGTCACCAAGAACAATTATTTCCTTTTTTAACCCAGTCTGGCTTATCCAGCTATTATACTGGGAGGAAAAGAGGGGAACAGGGAGAAATAGCAGCAGCAGCAACTGCAGCCAGAAAGAGCAGCAGTGAAACAAATACACCAAATGCACTGTGTCAGACAGCGAGGAGAAGGGGAGAGGTGGCACAGGAGAGTGTGTTTGAAATCATGACAGTGTATGTGCACTTTCCATGTTTTGGTGCCTGTTGAATATTCATCCTGCCTGATGAAGCAGCACTGATGGTAGATTTCCCCAATCTGCTCTCAGCCTGGTCCTGAATATCATCTATAAACACCAGTCCTTTCAGCAGGTGCCCCATTTGAAGTCATTGAACTTTGACTCTGCTAAAACAAATCAAAGGTTTCTGAGCGTCTACTGTAAAGGCCATGAGGAAGTGCAGTGTTGGATCCGGTGCGACTTAGAAACGTGATAGGTTCATTATTAATGAACTTTGAATCAACAGGCGACCAATTCTCTGTAGCAGTGGCAGCTGGGACTCATCAGCATAAGTGACAATGTCGATCACAACAACTGATTTTCCAGTTCGGGGGTTCTGTGTATTCTGAGTTGAGCTTCACTGAAATCTGTAATAAGCAGGTGAACAGCTCTTTGTGCAGCAGCGGTGGAGCAGCTTCGGGTTTCTGTGGACTGAGTCCTGCAGCCGGTCTTTACTTCCCTGCAGGTCACTTGTACAGTTTCAGAAAGACACAGTTTCACTTTTAAGAGAAAATAGAATGAAAAGTTTGATATCAATTCCAATGAATATTCTTCCGACAGTTCTAGATAAGCCTTAAAAAGGAGACTAACGCATGTGTTTATATATAGAACATTTTGTAAAACATTCAGGCTGTGGTAGTGGTAGCTATAGGGTCGTCCGCCAACCAGAAGGACCCCAGATAGCCACCGGCAGCTGTGATGTAAGTGTAAGTGATGTGATAGAGAAAAAACTAAAAAACTAACCTTAACTCAACCCAAATCAAGACCTTTACCAAAATTGAAATTAAACTAAGAAAGGAAATGGAGTTGTGTCCCATCTATGGGAGGTATTAAGCCATTTTGAGTGGAAGCTAGAAAATCCTGACCTCTGCTGCTTCGACTTTGACCACTGTTTGTTTAAAGGTTCAGTGTGTGGAATTTAGTGAAATCTAGTGGTGAGGTTGTGTTTTGCAAGTGAACACCCCTCAGCTCACCCTCCCCTTCCAAACATGAAAGAGAACCTGTGGAAGCCTTCAGTTCTCATAAAAACTCAAAAGATGTTTAGTTTGTCCAGTCTGGGCTACTGTAAAAAACATATTAAGTATTTAAATATAATGGCCCATTCTAGGGTAAAGAAAACCACAATTTGTACAATTTAGATGAAACACACCAGTGAAAACATCACTAGGATTATTTTATATTCAATTTATGCCAATAGATCCCATTCACCTAAATCTTACACACTGAACCTTTAATATGAGTGTTCCTCAACCTTATGATGAGTGCAATACTAACACAAAGAGGTTCTTTTCCTGTTACAGTAGCACACTGCCATTGGATGTAACCTGCTGCCCTTAAAAAGATGGATGGATGGATGGATTTTCTATCTTAATAGAATTATTCAAATTAAATGTGCGTGGATGTTTTTAAATATTTCTTTTTTAATTAACTCAGCTCATTTTTATATGTGGTTCTGTATCTGCGTGTAGCACTTTAGATTGTTCTCAGCTCTGACCACACCTCAGTCAGTGACGCCACAGCATCTATTTCACCGCATTCATTCACCTTCCTGCCCCCGTGCAACATGTTGTTCATCCATCAGTACAAAAATACCCGGCTCCCACAGCCCTGCATCCATCAAACTCTCAATGACGTGGGCAATAAATCAATGTTTGCTGACGTTATAAATATATCAACAAATTGTGAAAGTGCAAAGACTGAAAATATGTTGCAAATGATTATAAACCCACCGGAAATATGAAGTGAAATGAACACTTTGGTCAATAAAGGAATGCAATACTGATATAATCAATGCAGTTAATCATGAAAGTAATGGGAGCTGTTTATGGATTTTCAATGTTCCATTACCAGATGTAATATTGATCTCTATTAAAATGTCAAATGGGGTTTTAAGATTCATTTGGTTAATATAGAGCCATGTGATTGCTGGGTCTCTAGATACTCGCACACGTTTGGGCATGCAAACACACACACACACACACACAAATGAATGCAACCCTACACACATTCCAATCAATACAAGAAAGAACAAGAAAAGTCATCTACTCTCAAAAAAATTGCAGATAAGCCTTTGAAGGAAATGAGAGACTTCCTCAGATAAACACACACACACAGGATCACAAACATGAACACTCGTGCAAGCATGCACACGTACATACCAACACACCCAAGCACATACACACACATGCAGTACAGTATGGGTGGAGCAGTGTTTGCCTTTAAAAACACCACGTTCCCTCGCTCCAGCCCTGATCTGTTGGGGGAGATAAAAGTGTGCAGTAATTTTGGGAGCATTAGCGCTGCTTTGGTTGGGTTTCTGTCGGCTCACTGATAAAGCCAGAACACTTACAACAACATCCTCCCCTCCCTCGGCTGCCCAGCCCCCTGCTCCAAATCCTCCCTCTATTTATTCCTGGCTTTCTTCTACTTCCAGCAATAAACACAGACG